>NC_137700.1:40644873-41314873 GCF_964034855.1 Anser brachyrhynchus
ATTTCTGGCTAAACGGCCTGTGAAATGCAGGGCTGTAAAGTCAAACCTGCCGGCTCGCGGCGGGAAGGGAGGCAGCCCTAGCCTGGCACCCAGCTGCCTTCGGCGGGGCGGGCATATCCACCCCTCTGTTCACCCCTCCGTCCCTTCATCCACCCCTCCGTCCCTTCATCCACCCCTCCACACCTTCTTTCATCCCTTCTTTCATCCCTCCATCCATCCTCCCACCCCTCCATCCCTCCTTCCACCCCTCCATCCCTCCATCCCTATGATGCCAGGACATCTATAGGACAGACTCTGACGGCTTCCCCGGCGTTGCTACCGTTTATTTTTTCCCCCCCGGGACCGGGGACAGCGGCTGCTCGCCCGGGGCTCCTCTCGCCCCTCAGCCGTCGGGGGTGGGGGGAGGCACCGGTGCCGTCCACCGTGCGACCCCCGCGCTGTGGCTCTGTTGCAGGCAGCAGCAAGGGGAGCGGAGCGGCGGCGGGCAGCGCGGAGCGGCCGCCTTTCCTCTCGCCCTCGCAGCAGGACTTTAAGGAGGAGAAGGAGAAGCCGCTGGGACCCCCCTCGCCTTCCTGTGGGGACCGGCAGCGAGACGGCGGGGACCGGCAGGCCGGAGCCGCCAAGAAGAAGACGCGCACGGTGTTCAGCCGCAGCCAGGTGTACCAGCTGGAGTCCACCTTCGACATGAAGCGCTACCTGAGCAGCTCGGAGCGGGCCTGCCTGGCCTCCAGCCTGCAGCTCACCGAGACCCAGGTGAAGACGTGGTTCCAGAACCGCCGCAACAAGTGGAAGCGGCAGCTCTCGGCCGAGCTGGAGGCGGCCAACATGGCGCACGCCTCGGCTCAGACTCTGGTGGGGATGCCGCTGGTGTTCAGGGACAATTCGCTCCTCAGGGTGCCGGTGCCACGCTCCCTCGCCTTCCCTGCGCCCCTCTACTACCCCGGCAGCAACCTCTCGGCCTTACCGCTCTACAACCTCTACAACAAGATCGAGTACTGAGCGCCTCCCGCCCCGTCGGGGGCTTGGGGACAGGGGGCTCCAGGCCGGGGGGCTCCTGGCAGGGGGGCTCCAGGCACAAGGGGTCGGGGCTGGCGGGCTCCACGACCCCCCCCCCCCCCCTCCCAGCTCCGTTTCCCCCGGGGGAGCTCAGAGAGGAACGAAATGGGGGGCCCCGACGGGGCGCAAGCGGCCTGACCCGGCCTCACGGCCCCTGCGCGCCCCCCCCCCCCTCCCTCCGCCGTCCTGCCACTTGAAAAGAAAATTAATTATTAAAAACTAAAAAAAAAAAAAAAAGCGTTATTTCAGATCTGTACATATTTTTAAAGGAAATAAAACGTTTTAAGCCTCGTTTGTAAATTTGCCAGCTCCCCACCGCGTGTTTCCGAAGCGCTGGGGGGGGGGGGGAACGGGCACGGGGGGTTGGCAGGGGGGGAGTGGGGGAGAAAAACAGGAAATGAACAAAAAAATAGAGAAATAAATGAAAAAAGGGCTGGAGGAAGAAGTAAGGTGAGGGGGCTGCCAAGGGGTGGAAGCGAGAAGGGACGAGGGGCGCTTCTTTCCCTACAGGGATCCGTGTTATGAACTGCTAATCCTGGTCTGTAAAGCTCGTAAATATCGTAAAAAAAATATCGAAAATATGGGAAAAGCCGTAAATATCGTAACAAATATCGTGAATATCGTTAAGATACCGTAAATATAGTAAGAAAAATCATAAAAATCCTAAGGAAATTTGTAAATATCGTAAGAAAATTCGTAAATATCGTCGGAAATATTATAGATAGCGTAAGAACTATTATAAATACGGTAGGAAATATTATAAATATCGTGAGAAATATCGTAAATATCGCAAATATCGGCTCGGGCCGGGGGGCCGGGGGGCCGCGGTCCTGCTTTCGGCCCCCCCCTCCCCCCGCCGCCTCTCCCGCAGATGGGGCCGGGCCGGGCGGGCCGCGGCCCCGCGGACTACACTCCCCAGCATGCCCCGCAGCGGGGCGCCGCGCTGCGCGCGCTTCCGCCTTTCGAATAGGCCAATGGGGAGGGGTCCGCGGCGGCGCGCGTGCGCAGAATTGCGGCGGCGGCAGTTGCGGGCGGTGAGGTGAGGGAGGGAGCGGGAGCGGGCCGCGGGGCCCGGGGAGGGGGGGCCGGGGCCGGGGCCGGGGCCGGGGCCGGGGCCGGGGCCTCGGGGGTGGGTTCCGGGCTTCGGGGCCCATCCGCGGCCTCGGTGCCCGCCGCCGGGTCCCGTCGCGTTGCTGCGGAGGCGGAGCGGGCGCCGCGGCCTGCGCAGGGCCCGTCCCTGCCGGCCGCCCCCCCCTCACCCCGCTCGTTCCCCGCAGCTCCCGAGCAGCGCCTGGGCACCGGCACCGCGACAGCGCCTCGCAGCTGCACGAAGGAGCGGCCGCGGCGGCGGCGGCGAGAGGAGCCGGGCACTATGAAAACGGTACTGGAGGCCCGGGGAGGGCACCGCGCGGAGCTGCCGCCCGGCCCGGAGGGGCTCTGGGGGTAGGGGGGCGGCGGATTGAACCCTCTGCTTAAATCAGCGCCGGTTCCGCGCGCCGTTCGTGTAAAGCCGGCGTTAGGAACCGTCTGCCGTGCTCGGGACGGGGGTCAGGGCTCGGCTGGGGGAGGGGGGGGGACGGCGCTTACTGCTCCGTGGAAGTCGGACTCCGGGTAAGATGCGTTTCTGAAAACCGTGCGATTTTTGTGTGATTTTTATTTTTTAAGGTAGGTAACAGGTATGGTGTCTTTACATTCTGATTTTGTTAACTTGTTTTTTTTTTTTTTCTGGATTGAAAATAGCTCCAGGGTCTCTCATGTGACTACCTTCGCTCCCTCGAGCACTGCTTTTTGTTTTCTTTTTGGACGGTTTATAACCGTTGTACCAAGTGCCTCAAACACTCATTTGTTAAATTTTCTGTTGAGTAGACGAGGCTATTAGCATGTCCGTAAAAGTTCCCCCAGTCCTTGATTCCTGTAGCTTTTGTGTCTTTGCAAATCCAGCTGAAATTATCAGTGATGTACATTTAATTGCTCAAAGAGTAACAAAGATGCTGATGAATCCTTTACTAGCATTCATATGTCAGTATGTGTGCTGGACTCTCCAGCACGTGTGTCTTTTGGCCAAGTACTTCCACAGCAGAGCTGTAAAAAGGGATTAAGAATGTAGTTTTTATTTCCTGTTCTTAAGAGTGCTTATACTCACACCTCACGTTTGAGTAGTTGTACTGTGGATTTCTGTCTCTTTTTTTTTTTTTTTTAAGGATGTCTTTACCAAAGTTTCCCCTCTGGAATTTTTTGCAGTGTAAGAATGTACAGTGCTTACGTTATTGTACAGCTTGATGGTTGTTGCTGGCAATCATAGTGCGCTACATTTGAACCTCATCTTATTTCATCTACTCGGTCTCTCTTAATTTTCATTCTCAGTGGTCTAATCTCACCTCTGCATTTGTACACAGAAAATCAGGAGCGATAGCGTTACAGAAAGTCAGAGCTAATTCACTTCTCCGCCCTTTTTGAGAAAAGCAAATGTGCTGTTAAGGCCTTAGAAAGCATTTTAAAAGGTTTGGAGGCTTTGTTGGTGTGCACGTAATGAACAGTTTCTTCACCCAGAACGCTTGTAAGGTCTGCACTGCCTTACCAGCTGACAGGTGCTGCTTGTAGCCTCAGCTCTCCTTTCTGATTTTTTTTTTTGTGTGTATTTGTGGGTATACAACTAACTCGTCCTGCATGAACTGTGTGATGATTGCCTTCAGAGTCATCGATCTGTCAGTAAATTGTTGATCTCTTTCTCCTATTACATCACATTTACATACTTGCTCTACATTTTGGTATCTCACAAAGCATAGCTTTCCTCTGTCATATTACTTTTTTTAACCTAATTTAGACAGGAAAAAAAAATCTTAAAGCTGTTCAGTGAAAGTATTTTGTAGCACTTAAGGAAGCTGAAGTACTGGAAGGTTACAGAAAACCAGAAACTATTTGACGTTTTGTCCAACTGCGGTTCTTGGAAGTTCAGGAAAGTCACACAGAATCAGGGACGCTTTTTGTTGGAGTTTTCAAATCAGATTCCTTCCTGCCTGCATGTTGTTTTTTAAAGTAACTTCCCCAGTCTCAGAATAATCTATAAATACTTTTAAAAAAATATATATAACCACCTAAACAGTGTAGTGGGAGGGGGAATATATGGCGATATTATATATCTAAACTTATAGGTAAACAGTACAAAAAGCTTATGATTATTATTCTATGGTACATTTGATATTTAAACTTTAAAGTTCTTTGTGTGGGGAGGAATGTATTGAGGTCTTGGACAGTGATAAGCATCCTCAATTTTAGAGGGTTTGTCAGCAATCTGTGTGTTCTGCACTTTGTGTAAAGACTAACAGCTTTCCAGGTTTCCTTTAAATTAGTTTCAAGATGCAGCCGTAAACTAACTAACTCTCTGGGCTTACTTTCTTGTTACCACTAAAATATATCTGTGCTTTACTGTCTTCAGATGACTGGATCGAACGAGTTCAAGCTAAATCAAACTCCAGATGATGGCATTTCGTCAGTCAAGTTCAGTCCAAATACATCCCAGTTTCTGCTTGTTTCGTCCTGGGACACCACTGTCCGTCTCTATGATGTTCCTGCCAACACCATGCGGCTCAAATACCAGCATTCAGGGGCTGTCCTTGACTGTGCCTTTTATGTAAGTGCATGTTATTTTATCTTATTTTATAAATTTACGGTGCACGTGGCAAACTGTTAGTCTGTGAAATTAAAGGCATACTTCTACCTGAAATCTAGGTCTAAAAGAATAGTTTGCTTCTGCTGATTATTCTTTTAACAGACATGTTTGTTCTAAATATATACATTTCTTGCGAAGGACGCAGGCACACAATTTACTTCTCGTAGAAGTGGCAGACAAAAGTAAGTTCAGCTGGTTTATGCTGTTTTTCCAATGAGGTAGTAAATTGTTTGCATGTTTCTTACAAAGAGTAATATGTATCCAGAAATTGTTATTCACACTGAATGCCCACGGCCAATTACTCTTATCTTTTTAACCTTCTCATACTGGGCTGTTTTGGAAACACAGCAATGTTCCAAATGAGCCATTTACCAAACACTTGGCTTCTGTATTTTTAATGTGTGGGACTTGAAACATGTTTCAGAATGTTTTTTTAGTTAATCAGTGGCATTGATTTCGCTTATTACTTATTATGTATAATAACATGAAATGGAATGTTTTGAACAGCATTTTTTTTTTCCTCAGTGTTCTGGAATGTCCTCCAATGACTTCATCTTTACGTGTTACTAAACGTTTTAAGGATCAATTTAAAATTTAACTGTGCTTTTTCCACTTAACATTTTGTCACATAGCTAGAATCACACTGGGTCAACACACAGGTTCTCAAATGGTTTATAGTTTCCCAAAACTCTTGCAAACAATTCCTTTTTTGAATGTGCCTAGGCGATTAAATGTACAGCGGCCAAGGAAACTTAATGCATATCATAAGGTGATTTTTTTTTTCCTTAATAGGATCCTACCCATGCCTGGAGTGGAGGATTAGATCAGCAACTGAAAATGCACGATCTAAACACGGACCAAGGTGAGCAGATTGAATTTTGTAAATGGTCTCTTTGAAACAACTGACCTGAGCTTCAGATTGACATACTTACAAGACTGAAATGTTTCTGTTTTTTTTTTTTTAAGAGATATTTGCTTTAAGTAGTAGCTGTTTAGTTATTTATTAATAATCCTCTTGGTTTAAGTTGTCATTGTGCTCAGGAGTCACACAGCCCTTTCTGATTGCCATGGTAAATCTGTCAAGGGCACTGAACAAGGCAGCGTTTCTTACTGTGTAATTGAAGATTGTGCTGTAACATCTTTAACAGAAGGGCTGGAACTAAACATTTCTGGTGATTAATATTAATTGAGGTATTTTGCATGCGTTTTTTTTTTTTTTACCTAATTTTAAGATGAAAATGGAAAGGAAGGAAACAGTTATCTACTCATCCTGCTGATGGTTCGTGGCATTTCCTTCCTAGTGCCATCTAGCAGGATGGCAGGGTTTGGTGCTTTGCCAGAAAGTTTGGTAGGTGCTTGTTACAGGACATCTTGAATGGGATTTCTGGTTATCATATCCTGCTCTGTTGTAGGTCAGTGTGTCTCACATTGGGGCAATGAGTTGAGCTGTCCTAAAACTGAGCGTGTTATTTTTTAAAGGCTCGTAGTTAGACAAAATGGCAAAAAGAACATAAAGCTTTTGCTTTGTCAGACTTCATGACCTTATATTACATTCTTCTCTAGCAAAGCACGGTGCCTCATTGTTGAAAAATATGGAGCTAGTTTCTCTAACTTTTTTTTATGTGTAAACGCATGAAAGAGAAAAGCACTTACCAGCCTGATACAAATGTAGTTGCTAGAATAGCCAATAGCCAGGCTTCACAACTTAACATGCAAAGTAAAGTAACAAGAAAAAAAAGTTAATTTTAGTATAGGTGACTTACTAGAGGTGTTTATATTTACCACAAATTAATAAAAATATTAAATCACTTTATTTTGTCATAACATTAATATATACACAAGTTTAAATTGCTTTCTGTGTTAGTGTTTGCATCACAAGTGGTGATATTTGATACTAAACTATTCTGTCTACCTCTGAAGATCTTTGTGTGGCTGCCTAAAATTCTTAATATCTTTTCACAATCTCAAAAGACATAAGTTTATATTTAAACATTTTTGATGTTTGCAAAAATTTGTGCTTCTGAAGGTTGAACCATCTTTAAAGCAGCTCCTAGCATTTCACTACATCCATGGTAATGCCAGAAAATAGCACTTTTGTACTGCAGTAATATGTACATTTAAAAAAAAAAAAGTCTTTATTCTGACTGCTTGTGGAGCCAGTGAAGTTACTTGAAGTTGTATTTTCTTACAGAAAACCTTGTTGGTGGCCATGACGCACCTATCCGATGTGTTGAGTATTGCCCAGAAGTGAATGTCATGGTGACTGGAAGCTGGGATCAAACAGTTAAGCTGTGGGATCCCAGAACACCTTGTAATGCAGGAACCTTCTCTCAGCCAGAAAAGGTATGGATTGGATACTGCATCCCAGGTCAAGTGTTCAATAATATATCCAGGGAGTGGTTGTCATACAGGAGACCATACAAGGCGTGCTCTTAAACTGAGCTCAATTTGAAAAGTTACTTCTAAACTTTTCAAATTACTTCTAGATTTAGAAGTAACTTTTCAAATGTGTAAATTAGCATGTAAAATTTGCATTTAAAATATTAATATCCAGAATATATTACAATTTTAGGTTAAGGCTTTATGCTTTCATCAGTAGGAGCAAAACTTAATTCTTAGCACTCCACGGATAGAAAAAAAATCTTACGAACTTGTTTTAAATTGAGGAGAGAAATCCTAACAAAACCAGCATCTGAAATTGAGGCAGCCATTGATAATTCTTGTCTTACCTTGATAATTGTTGGCTTGAGTGTTATAATGCACACTCTAATGTGCACTCAGCATTAAGACTTTTAGTCATCTGGTCCAATTGCTTTGAAATGTGTGTAGAGGTACAGTAGGAAGGTTTTTTTTTTTTCCTGAAATAAAATTTTGGTTTCTGGCTAGTACTCAGAAGTTGAATTGAAATTGCTTGTTTGTAATTTACCTGTCGTTGCAATAATGTCTAGTAAATTCAGACATTTGTCTAATAATAAAATCCTCTGTGCTAAGGAGAGACGAAGAGAAGTAAAATATAATTTCTTAAACTTTTTTTAATGCTGATATGGTTTGCTAATCTTTATACTACTTATAGTAGTGTCACTGAAATAATTGTAGAAAAAAATTCTTGATTTTTCTCTTAGCTTCCAAAACACAGGGTGGCTTGCTGGTTAATTTTGCACGTGAATATTTTTTGCCTGTACCTTTTTTAAAATTTTATTGAGCTCTGTCACAACGTACTGTCAAGTGATAGGAGCCATCCTTACATTCCCTATTGCATCTAAAGAGCTATTACTTTTGTCACAACATAGCTGAATCTACTTCTGGCAAGACCTTTGTTCAGAATAAAGTAATTGCATTATTTCTAGTTTTGATTTATAGTTGTATGTAGCATGTAAAGAACTGTGATGAATTGCCGACAGAATATCGTATAACGGACAGCCACAGTGAATCAAGCTGCTTATTGGCTCAGCGAGGTTCATTATGTCATTTTTTTAATACCGCCTTTGATAAATGTGTACACCTACTCAACTGCATGACAATGGCTTCATTTGATTGATGATTGTGTGGTGTAGAAAGAATACTCGCTGTACAGGTGTGACATCAAGTTTGTAAAGAAGATTTAAGATATTTAATGTTCTTATGCCTTTGTTTCTGTACGTGTACAAACATTTTGTTTATATGATAACATTTTTGGATAAATTTTTACGTCAACAACAAGGGAGATTTGAAAATGTTAGTATTTAACTACTGTTAGCTTAAAGTCTTCGTTTTATATATATAAATGGGGTTTGGCAATTGGGGTCATCAGAAATTCTAGGCAACTCTTACATAAGCATTTAAGACGTTTCTTATCTTCAGACATCAGTCTTGAGAGGGAAATTCAATAATTGCAGTTTGTTTAGAGCAGTAATGCAAGCCTAGCAAATGTAGATTGGTTAAAAGGAGTTTTTTTGTATATGTGGACCTGTCAGATAGTCAATAGCTTTGTATTTTTTTATTATAAATTGCCCAAAATGTTTATAGTATACCAAGAAACAAGTTGTTTTTTCTAATATTTCGGTGTAGTCTTACCAGAACCAAATAGCTTCGTTGGACTTTATCAGAGAACCAGAAAGTGAAACTATGTGCTTGAGTTAAATTGTACGAGTACGTGCCAAAGGTAAATCGAATCCTTCTGGCAGGATACCAGATCTTTCATGCTTTTCATTCTTCTTCAGAGATATATACAGTATCTGTTGCCTATGTATTCAGCTGTATTAGATCACTTTGCAAAAGCTTGTCCTGATAGAGTGCTCTTGTAAGCAGCTCAGTGGCAGGACAGCAGGGAGTAGCTGGATTCCGTCTTGCTTGTGTATCAACAATTGGTCATTTGGTAGTACAGAGTTTTTGACTGTTGTTTTTTTTAACTTAGATTAACAACATCCCAAGTAAGACTTGGAAATGGAATGATTTATAGGCTGGATATTTTCATGGGAACTTTGAGAAATTAGAATTAGAACCTCTGAGCCAATTTTTGGGATAGAGCGAAAATTCAAAGCTGTGGGTTGCTGTTTCTTTATAAAAAACGGATATCAAGCATATTTCTTCAGTCGATCTCACTTAGCTTTACTGAAGTATGCAAACAACCATTTTTTAATGAATTCTTTGCAATTTATTTCTCTTTATTAACATGAAATACAGCTTGAAGCATTCTAAAAAGAGACAAAATTTCTAGATAGAGGAAAAACACAAAAATATGGTTTTGTAGGACTAAATTGTACAATCATGATTGGATAGTGGATAATGCAAGCTGTGCATACCAAGCAAAGATAAAATCTGCACCTTCCTTATCACCCATTACTTTGTATGTATCATCTTCTTGCTCTGAATTATCCAGTGAGTTTAGTATTTATGTATTTTTTTAGGAAAACTTGAACAATACTGATTTCCCTTTTGAATTGTACATATATTCCTCTGTACACATGTAGCATTTAGAATGTAATACCAACAAAAAGAAGAAACCTCATTGTGTGGAAGATTGTTTAGATATCAGTGTCTCCAGATTGGTAATGTAATGAATGTGCTTGAAATTTAGAGTTTTACAAGTGCATATTCACAAAAAGATTTGTAAATCTTTTTTGCTGCTGTTGTTTTTGTAAATTAGTCTTATGTAGCATGATGCTGCATTGGGCTTGATTTTAAGGTATGTGCTAGGTGTAGAATTAAAGGTGTAAGATTTTGAAATGCTACATTTGCTTTTTAGTAAGTAACCAACTGCACACTAGTACAGTTTGTTCCAAATTTGTGTTACAAATTGAAGCAAAAGGGAAATTTGGAGCCACGCACTTTATTGCACGTGTTACTTGTTTCCTGTATAGCATGTTGCTGACATCTTGCTGTGTATAATGAACGATGGATATCCAGATTAATAAGTGTTAAATATTGTCAATTTTTTTCTGAAAAGGTGTACACGCTTTCTGTGTCTGGAGACAGACTAATTGTGGGGACTGCAGGTCGGAGAGTGCTGGTGTGGGATTTGCGGAACATGGGCTACGTTCAGCAGCGAAGAGAATCAAGTCTGAAGTATCAGACCCGCTGTATCAGAGCATTTCCAAATAAACAGGTATGGGAACCATCTCGACAATTATATTTCTGTGGAATGTTCTTCAGGAAAAATGGTGGCTCATTTTTTTTTTTTTAAGCTTCCTTGGTCTCTCATTTTAAAAATATTCCTGGTCTTCAAATTTCATAATCCAGTTTTGAGGAAAGAAAATGGTGTTGAGACTCCTTGCTCCAGGTAAACTTTTGGGAAGAATAGCATAGCTTTGGAATGTTTGCCTCTGACTTACCAGCACATTATTTTCATATTTTCTCAGTTTTTCTCTCTCTTTTCAAGTTGCTTATTTAATGCATTATGATGCTGATACATAGTCTTCCAAATTAAAAAACAAACAAACAAAAAACTAAAATCCCCACAAAGTTGCAGTAGAAAAGATGAAGGCAGACTTGGTGGTTGCTCAACAGCCTTTATGCATTGTAGTCCTAGGTCCTTCAACAGGATGTGAACAGGGGCAGGATTAAAACTGTGAATGTGGATTTTTTTTGAATTTTCTCAAGTCTGACTGCGGCATGCACTTAAGAATCCACGTTCCATTATCTAGGGCAAATTGTACAGTTTAGAAGATCGTAGAGCTGTTCCATGCAGGTTAGCATGGAGTATCTGTGGTATTTCTAGCTTTTCTTTTTTCTTTTTTTTTTTTTTTGAAGTAAAGCAAGATTTGCTTTTTCTGGCAAAAGCAAGAACTAATTTAGAAGAGAGTTTTCCAATGTACGTGGTTCTGGTACAGACACTGGGAGACCTAGTTACTTGTTCTTGAACTGGCATGAACACTTTCCATTTTCAGTTCTAGTTGTAGTAAAACAAATTGATCTTCCAGATTATATTGTGCTGTGGATTTTGAAGAACCTTGCTGTAGCTAGATAGCATTATAATCCTCCTTCTAAAAAAGACCTATTACGGGCTTGAGTCAGAAGTTATAATAAAAGCATCTCAAGTTGCAAATCTAAGTCAGGGCTGTAATGAACTGGATGTGTGGACACCCTTATAATCAATGTCACCAAAAATACTATTGCAACTTGAAGCGTTTAGTTTAATTCTCTGAACTGAATTTAATGCAATTTTGAAAGGAAATAGTCTGAGTTTCTCTAATATTTAAGATATTTAGGCCCTGGAGGATAGGTGGACAAATGTTGGGAGGTTTTTAACTGTTAACGTTTTTTCCCCATATCAACTTGCATTTGGATCGGCAGGGGTAACTAAAAGCCTCGCCATCAGCTTAAACATATGGTGCAATGAAAATCTCTTGGAAAGCTTTCTGCGTTACTTCTCAGAAGCAGATTTTGTTGCTGATGCCATGGATCTGTGGTAACAAAAAAAATCTTGTTATACACAATTTAAGACTATTTACTTGTCATTTACTTGAATTTAGAGGGTTATAAGGTAAGTTGTATGGCAGTCTTTTTCCACTTAAGAAATTCTAAAATGCATATCAATTTTTTTTTTGGTAGGGTTATGTTTTGAGTTCTATTGAAGGTCGTGTTGCAGTGGAGTATTTGGATCCAAGTCCAGAAATACAGAAGAAGAAATACGCATTCAAATGTCATCGTTTGAAGGAGAATAACATCGAGCAGATTTATCCAGTTAATGCTATTTCTTTCCATAACGTCCACAACACGTTTGCTACAGGTAGAGCAGATACTCAGTTTTTTTGTAACACTTGCTTCAGTTCCTATAGTTCTGATTTACCAGGCCTTTACTTCATATGCCTTATTTATTAAGCCTTTGAATTGTATTCTTGCTTTGAGCATTTAATTTTTAAATTGTTTGATGTAGTGGGAGTTGATTCCTTTAACAGACATCAGGAAATACTCATTGTGCTCTCTACTAAATAATGTGACTGTATAATCCTGTGTTTTGACAGAGTAAGTCTGTGTAGTTTTCTTTTTTTCTTTAGTGTATCATTACTCTCCTTTTTTCCACTATGTCTCTACTGCTGTTCTCTCAATTATCATTTACAGTTTTTTAAAACATTATTTTTCAGGAGGTTCTGATGGATTTGTAAATATTTGGGATCCATTTAATAAAAAGCGTCTGTGTCAGTTCCATCGGTATCCCACGAGCATAGCATCACTTGCCTTCAGCAATGATGGAACTACCCTTGCAATAGCTTCTTCATATATGTATGAAATGGATGACATTGAACATCCTGAAGATGGTATCTATATTCGCCAAGTGACAGATGCAGAAACAAAACCTAAGTGAGTATGCTTCACCTGTATTTGAGCCTTTCTGAGCATTCATCCCAAGATTTATTAATTTTCCTAAATTCATGAATAGCATTATTGATGCCAGTAGATAGTGCAGCTTGACAGTAGGGTTGGTTTTGATTTTATCTTGTTCGCCCAAGCTTTCAATATCCGTAGGTTGATAGACGTCTGATGGATAAAATTGTGCCTAGTTGTTTAGTAGGAGAAGAATGTCAAACTCTTATCCTTTCTGAATAGGTGCTATTATATGAAGCTGTGGAGTTATTGCTAGCTCATTGCTTCAAGAATTAAGTGAAGAATTCAAGAATAATTTATTTGAGTAAATGTTACTGTGTTTGGATATTTGGAACTTAGAATTAATGAAATCTTTAGGTGCTGAGTATGCACCCAGCTGCCTCAGTCAGAAGTGAATCTAGCTACTGTGCTGGGAAGGCTGTGTAAAATCAAGGAATAGCTTTCTCGATTCCTGTGTACTGGAGTTGGCTGCAGCCCTCTGATAACACACTTTTCTATCATTGTTGCTGTCAAAATGGGGCAAGCTGATTGATGGAGGTAAAAGGTTTCTGTTAAGCTTGTTTTGGGATGAACGCTACATAGAAAAAAAAATGCCACCATGGCGCAGAATTACACTGCTTTTCATTATGCTAGTGCAGGATAGGTGTTTTTATTTTCAAATCCCTGCGGTTTGTTACCGGTTTTTTGTTTTGTTTTAGTACCCAAACCATCTTACGCTTTATCTGGTTGTCTCTGTTATCATCATAAGTAGCTACATCAGTAGACGTGCATAAGTGATCAAAGTTCTTTAATTTAAAACCAAGAATCTTTTTCCCCCCCTCCCCCAGTGACTTGCATATTGCTTCGGAGCAGCCATTTTCTCGCTATAGAGATGTGAGGTGAAAGTTACAAAGGAATAAATACGCCATCTCTACCTTGGAGATGTTTGTTTTAAAATGATTTTGATACTCATGGAAAAATGAATACATTGCTGTTCCAGTATTTATTTCTATGGCTTCCTCATTTAAAATAAATCCAAAGGTGATATTTCAGAGTCATTTTAAAGATCAGTTTGTATTTGTTACATACATTCGGGAGGGTTTCAGCAAAAAAGAGGTGATACAAGAATACTTGCTGCTGTTGGCCTTGTAATAGTAAGAGCTGCTTTCAGTTATTTTTGTTCATTGCTAGTTATGGTTGCTAATTCTGTAGATGCTTCATTCTGCCGTATGAGGAGGTTAATCTACAATTAAACAATATTTCCTCTTGGCCCTCCATTATTTTCTGAAACAGATGGTTCATCATTTCCTGGGCTGTTAAACACAGCAAGGTTAAGGTTAGACTCTTGGGAATCAGCTAGTTTTGAATCTTATTAGGCTGTAGAAGGAAAACTAATAAGAATACTCCTTAATATCATTTTGTGACTGTAAACAATTATTTATTAGCAAACAATTGATCCCAGAAGGGCAAATTGTTTGAGTCAGTAATGAGCTGAGAAAAGACAGAACATATCTGTGTATTTGGAAAATAATTGTAACGTAATTGCAATGCATTTAGACAGGCATCTTTTTGGACCTGTTTCTATCTTTAAATGAATTTCTGAAAACATTAACAAGGTTTATATGCTTTTCTGACATTTATAAGTTGCTTGTGCCAACCTTAGGGCACTAAGAATGATGCATATATTTAAATGTTGCAGTAGTGTGTCATCTCTGTTTTATTCTAAAAATAAGTTACTTAACACAGAAGGCTGGTAGTTTTAGTTGTTTCATAGTGATTTTTTTTGCATATTAAGTTGAATCATTTAATGTTTTTGCACAGTGAATTGTTAAATGTATCAAGATGGTGCCATATGATATAAAGAAAACTTGGCAAGGTCAGGCTTTTGATGACCGATACAATACCTAATAATTTAGTACAATCTACGTATCTCTGCATTTTACATGTATTTCTGCATTTTAAAATGTTGAATGTTTTTCCTCCTTATGATTACTCTAAAAATTGCTTGCTGAAATGCATTTTTCCTTATTTCAGGTCTACTTAGACTTCTGGTGATCTCTTCTCTACAAAAGAGTTGCCCACCTGATCCTAACAAGACTGAGCTAAAAGAATAGAAGTGGGAAGAACAGTCTATGTGCTGAAGTTGTTTTTGACAAAGAAATATTTGCTTGTATGTTGTACTGTGTCCTAATCCATTGTAACTTTCCTGCTTATAATTGTTTTCTTTATGTGCTGTCTTGTAGCTAAATCAGTTCAGAACTGTAGGTAACTTTGTGTATACCTTTATACAACTCAATGCATCTTGTAGTACCATTAATTATGAAAACTTGCAGTTGTCTTATTATTGCTCAATAAATATACTGAAGTTTTTGAAAATACATTGTGTAATCTTTTTATGAAGTATGTATTAAAGCCAAACCTTTAACCTACCAGAATTCTTAAGTTCTAGATATTTCTTATGGTAAATTTCTTAACCTTTCACGTTCTTCTAGTGAGACAAACTGGGATTACCTTCCTTCCCTGGGGATGTTGGCTCTCCAGGCAATGTTTCTACAGGGCCACGAAAGCCTGAATTTGTGTTAGGAGTAAGTAGTAGGTTATCTCAATGGCTTGATGGGTACTGGAGAAGCGTTACCTATTTCTGGAGGAAAGAACTGAAACACATGGTACTTCTGGTTGTGTGTTTTTTTTTTTTTTTCTCTTCACATACTACATAAAAGCCTAAAATTAATGATGCTTGGGGAAAAAATTGTGAGTAGAGGGAAACAAATGTAGAGTTTCAGCCTACAGTGGAGAGGTCTGCTCCAAGTCTGCCTGTCTGACCTGGTGCTCAGCATTTATGGAGCATCACAAGTGGAAAGGTAGAAAAGAAGCGGGTAAGAATGGATCTAAAAACCATGCAAGCGTGCTGTTTCCCTCAGTGTCTCATTTGCCACACACTAAGAAGTCTAATCTGTAATCAAAATAGCAAGATCATAGGCAGATCAAAATGTGACTCCTACACGAGGCTTATCAAAGATGATTAAGGTGTGGGTATTTTGGAATACCCACAGAGTAGAAGAATGAGTAGAGAACGGTCATTAGATTCATGCTACATTTCCAGTTTTGTCTGTTCTGAGATATCAATGCCTGTATAGCCAGTGGGAGTACTTTATTACCTGCAAGAAAACAAACTTGTCAACAGAAGGAGTAACAGATCATTCCAAAGAAGGTGGTGAGGGAGAGGAAGCTGGGCTCTGCAGAAAGCTAACAAGCTTGAGCTGTTACCTGGTAGAGATAGTAAATGAGTTATATGTGGAATTCTTTATAGTTTGTCATGAGCTAGAGATGAATTCCTTGATAGTATCAACTGCTTGTGATAGGTTTAAGAACATAAAGATCTTTTTCCTCAATTAAAATGCCCTCACTGCAGTAGCGCCCAGTCTTTGCTCTGCTAGATGTGCAGCATCCTTATTTCTTCCAATTCTCATTGGCTTTTTGGCATTGAGGGTTAATAACTACAGGATGCTGGGCAAAGGTTAAACACCTGATGTCGGCTTGGGGAGTGATAGTATCTCGGTGAGTTTTAATTTTTATTTATTGACTTTTGGGCGGAATGGGATGATGCTTTGGGTCTGGGACCTAAACATGGGAACCAAAGGCTGCTGTGAGAACAAGTAGAAAAGAAATGGTAAGCAAAATCCCTACTTTGTGAGATCACTGTAGGTTGAGGCAGCAGCTTTGTTCTGTGTCTGTCTGAATTGTCAAATGTTGCAGGGTTCCAGAGCACAATATATGTATGTATGTAAGTATAAATACGTATTTGCAGAGCAAACATGCACAGTATCTGCTGCTTCCCCACCTCTTCTCAACCAAGAAGATTGCAGAATTATATTGCAGAATACAGGACTGAGTTACAGAAAAGGGAATTTTGTTGATGCTTAGAAGCACAACAGTGAACTTGCTTGTGGAAAAAAGAGAGACCTGAATTGAGGATGGGTCCAAATAAGTAAAGTGAGATGGCAGAAGTAGGCTGGGATAACGAAAAGGTGGTTTTTATGTGAAGAAGGGAACATGTGAACTGGAGAGGGCGCAGAAGTGTTCGTTAAGCATAGGAAACAAGTGAAGTAACAGCTAAAGAAAGTAGGGGAAAACAGAAGAATGGGGGGAAGTCCAAATGATTTGGCTAATACAGTACACCTGTAACATAACATGAGGAAATGATACCACCTGTGCAATTTTTCATTGGTAAGTATCAGGGAAAAACAAACAAAAAAACCCTTTTGTTAATGACACACTAAGATCTGCACGCTTCTGCCGTGGACAAAGGTAGTCTTAAGTATGTAGGAGGAGAGAGATTGGATTTAACTATATTTTGGCTTAAAAATGGTAGGAGAATTCGTTGTGGTGTGTTGGTGTTTTATGTAGTTAGAGCCTGTAGATAGCAGTGAGGCAACCTGGCATATGAGAAGGAGAGAAACAGGAGTTGGTGAGGGATACAGTTGTCCCTGGCCCAACTAGGTATATGTGCTGTTAGAAGACAGGTTTTTTTTGGTGAGATTAATCTTCCTTTTTTTAAGCTGTCTTCTAGAAACACGGGTCAAGGCAAAGGTTCATAAGGCAGAAAAATCCTGGCACAAATCTTTTGTGAGCTGTGCGACAAGCAGCTGAACAGAGAGGGTGTACCGACTCTTGATCAGAGGAATTGAGATCTAAAAAAGCTCCTTAAGTCATTGCTTTTCGCCGTGTAGAGGGCCATACAGAAAACATGGAGTCACAGCCATCATTCTGATGGAGTCATCAATCACCGTTGACTGCTTGCAGAAAAAAATATCACGGCTTGTCTCTCACGAGAGCCTCATAACACCGGTATTAGAAGCCAAGTGGCTTCTGTGCCCTGAGCGTTACAAAAGCGTGCTGGTAAGTGTACTTTTTCTGTGGGCCAGTACTTCAAGATAATCGGTGTATAGTTACTCCACACAGGTCTGTAGCTCTGCCACATCTCCAACGCGCTGTTCTGTGCTGCCGCTGCGATTATAATAAATATATATAAAAAGATGAGTCCTTTAGATGTGTGTTTCCCCAAGCAAAACCAGTCCCTGCTCTGAGCTCAGCTATCTCAACACAAAGACGCGAGCGATGCCGTTGCGAATGACCTTTGCGGAGCCGTGTGGGTATCGCGAGCTCCGTCCTGCTCAACTGCCTCCTGCCTCCGCAAGCATCCAGCAGTTTTTGCTGCCTTGAGAAAACGGAGGGTTTTCTTCAGCTGGAGTCGTGCGGTCACTGTGTTCGGCAGTAATTCACTTGGTGCATCTGTGAAGATAGAAAGAGCCAGTTTTGGGGCATCTACTGACGGCTGCTTTTGCAAACGCTGGCCTGAATGACATGTCCACCAGCCGTGACTGGTATTAGCGGTCTGGAGCAGAACCTACTTCTTTTGACTAGCAGACATCTGCTCTGGTGATTACACCATTAGCTGCTTTTATGTTGTTTAGTATAATCACAACCACAACGCCAGTAATTTTTTAGTCAATATGCAACTGATATGACTTGTAGTCCTCCCGCAAGGTGGCTTTTGCTCTGAAATGCGACAGGCTTCTTTGTTCAAAATAATATTTAAGCGATGCTTTATAATACATTCAGTTATGTAGAATTTAGAAATATAAAGTCAAATACTGGACTCTCCCAGTTACTCCTAGCTAATATGCTAAAGAGATGTCCCGCGAAATGCCTTATGCTCTAAGGCTATGCGTGTGGCGCTTTTTGACTGTATCATACATTTTCCTATAGATAAAAAGGCACGAATGCGCTAAGGCATGATAGCAACACGGGCGATGTAATAGGTCTTCAGAGTCTCCTGTGATTACCTGCAAAGTGGAAGGGAATAAACTGTTCTCCCTGTCCACTGGGACCGGGACGAGGCATAATGAGCTTAAATTGCAGCGGAGATTAGTCTAGGCATTAGGAAAAACTTTCTAAGTGTGAGGATGGTTAAGCCTGGGAATAAATGGCCGGGGGAAGCTGCAGAATCTCCATTTGTGGAATTTTTCAAGAAAAGCCTCTGCCAGGAATGGTGTAGCTACAGCTGGTCTTATCCTGGGGCACGAGAGAGGAGCTGGCTCTGGCGGCTGCAGCGCTGAATTTCTTTCTGATCACTCATTCACCTGGCATCGGTCTCGTACTGCAGACTAGTATTCTTTGTTCCTACGTTTTACTTACAACGTTTTAATTATTAAACAGGCTTTTAGTTTCCTTCGTGGCCCAAAACACCGTTAACAAGCAAAACTCGCATCAGCCTCAGGGCCCGGCGGGTGCTGGGGGCTCTGCTGGGGGAGGGCTCTGCAGGGTGGTGCTGGTGGGCAACACAGGACCGCTTCTTACCATAGGGATACGTGTTCATTTCATAAGTGTTCCTGAATTCCTACTGAATAATTACTTAATAAAGCAGAGCACAAGATTCTTACTGGCTATACAAATACCTTATTTACCCCAAATTTGCGTCAGTCTCACAATAATCGTAGTTTAAGCTTGCAGCCAGGGTCACCATCAGCTGTCACGAGGCAACTCAGAGCAGCTGTGTGTTACAGCCTAGCAAGCAGTCATCTGTTTTAATCAATCCCTTGCTTACAGAAACCACTCTATTTCCTCTGATATAAAGGTAATGAGCATCAGGTAAAGCAAAGCTATAATTTATTCGCTTATGCCAAAGTGTTCCTAATAATTCAGTTAAACTCAGCAAGGGTTGCATTTCCCCGCTTGTGTGTCTGCAAAGCGCTGCAGTTTTGCAGTGACAGCAATGCAGCAAAGACCGCAATCGCCTTGTTCTTGGCACTGGATGGATGCATCGTAAGAAATGATCCTGGCTGGAGAATTTGCTCTCTAAATAGATAAGACAGTCAAAGGTGGGGAGAGAAGAAGTATTCTCATTCCACAGATGTCAACAAAGGCAGAGAGCAAGGAAGTGAATTTCCCTGTCACAGAGCAAAGGCAGGAGCTGAACAGAGATTTCTTGAATCCGAGCTCACATAATTGGTTTAATTTCTTTTGCCTGTGATGTAGACTTACCGTGGGGAGTTGTTTTAGCTAATCTTTTTTTATTTCTGTGATGTAATTTTTGGTCAATCGAACAAACAGTGCTTCCGTGTAAAGGTAAATGAGACCAAATTGTTAAAGGAGGCTTAAGATCCTTAGATGAATCTTCTCAAATGCAATTTTTTCTTATACAAAAATATATTAGCACTAATGTATTGATATATAACAGTGCTAAGTGGCATAGAAAGAGGCCAATGGAATACAAAGATCTACTTTAGTGAATAGTGAATGATGGCTGCAACAGACTGGATGAAGGTAGGAAGTGCAAGCATTTTTAGAGGAGGTACTTTTGAAAATAATAAAAAATATGCCATCATTTTTCTACATAGGCAGAAAAAAAAAAGTATAATTCAGGCCCTGCAAACCAAAGGTTATTAAGATGCGTTAAGTAGGAAATTTGTAATTGGCTTTGTAAAGCTCAAGAATGTTGCACAGTCGTAGCCTGTTCAGCAGACAAAATAGTGGAGACATGAAGACTATTTACCTTTATTTTTTACCATGTCGCACACCGTCCCTCTCTGATGTCTGCTGTTGGCAAATCAGATTTCTTGCCCCACGTAGACGTTTCCCGTCCTGCTTTGGAGCCAGTGGCTGCAGCTGCTGCTTTGTGCCTCGTGGGATGCTGCGGGTCGCTGCAGGGTTGTTGGGGACTGCAGGCGGGTTTTCCTTGGGAATGAGCGCCGGGGGTATTTGTCAGTGGGAGAGGCTTCCCTGTTCCCAGTCCTGTTCTTTGACAATTCCTTTAATACACCAAGTCACTATTTTTTACTTGTGATAATCCCTATCATCCTCTGCATCACTTGAAGACATCCACTGGTAACAAGTAGTACTGAGATAGGATAAATATCTCTTGTAATTTGTGTGTTTTGAGAACATGACTTTAGCTTTTTCTCTTCCATCCATACTTTTTTTTGTGTGTTGGGATTGTCTGATTCTTCACACACAGTCCTGTGTGTTTGCAGGCCACTACAGAAGTGCTGGAGGCATTGCCCGAGCAGTGAGATAAGTGCCTGCTTCTGTCGGAGTACGTGAATTTCTGCTAAGGAGAGTTTGAAGGGAAACATGGTGAGAAGTAGGTAAACTTTTCAGCAGAAACATCTGGCCTTTTGTGCAAAATCCTGGGTCCTATTCCACGGATTAAATGACAGGAATATACCTGGGGAAATGCATCTGTACTTTCCTGCTTGAAATATTTGTTTTTAAGATTGTGGTGCTTGGTTTGAAAAATAAAAGCAGAGCTTAAAGTCCTTGAATTTTTCCCTTGGCTATAATGAAGTTGCTGCTCTTTTCCTGTCATCTGCAATCCTCGAATGCTTTTAATCAAACCCTCAGTATTTAAATTATTAAACATCTTTTTGGGATTACATTTTTTATTCCTAATTATACGCAAAAGATATATATCATGAAATATGCAGCATGTAATTGTGATTAAAGCGTACAGTCTCCCAAAAGATGGGTCTAACAGTTTTATACATCCAGAATTTAATTAGGCAGATAATGGGGTTACAAGTGAGATTTTTGAGGATGGGGTGGAGACGGAAATTTTCGGAATTATATTTTTTGACAGAGATGGAAATCAATAGGGAGGGTGCAAAAATGGATCTCAGTCATATTTCTTTCCTGATCTCCTCTTGTTTCTCTTCTTCCTTCTTGTAGTGATGTCAAGATTGCCCGTACAAAAACAGAATTTGTCTAAACAGCAAACAAGTAATTCAGCGAGTCACAGAGAGAAGTCTGATTTTCTACAGTCATTTTTTTTTTTTTGGTGATTTTCCATAGAATCATAAAATCATAGGGTGGTTTGGGTTGGAAGGGACCTTGAAGACCATCTCGTTTTACCCCCCTGCCATGGGTAGGGACACCTCCCACCAGCCCAGGTTGCTCAAAGCCTTCTTAGACACCTGAGAAATCAAGTTGAGATTTAACCTTCTCCACAGTCAGGAGGAAGCTTTTGCCCAGCTAGATTTCCCAGACCTTCCTTAGGGGGAACACTATGAAACCCGTTCCCCTGCTTGGCTGTCTGCTCTCCTGAGCGAGGCAGGAATCTGATAGCTCCGAGACCTCCTTCCTCCATCCAACTTGGCTGTAGTTGTCCGACCAGCCCCAAAGTTATTAGGGGGATGAGAGGAGAAAGGGGCAGGCAGACACAGGCAATTTCGTTGCACGAGTCTCATTTCCTTAGGAAACCAGAATAAAAAAAAATCAATTAAGGTTAAGACCCTCCAGTTCCCTTCTTCAATTACTTTGTGAGGACAATGTCTTTTGCTGAAGTACCCGTTATATAAAATATCTGGATCAATACAGCATTGGGTGAAACCTCTTTTGGCAGTTGTTCGCAAGTGATACGGGACAGAAATCTGGCTTTTCTGCAAACAGGAGCTGGAGATGCGCAGCCTTTGATGGAGTCAGGGGTTCACGTGCTGCAGGCTGCCCTTTGATGGTACGGGTCTCAAATGCCACCACCTGCCCTTCTTATTCCAACAGGCGAGCACAGCTCTAGGTTTTCAACACCCACCAAGTGCTCGAGGACGTCATTCACCACTGCTTTGCTCTGGGTGGGTGACGTTTGAGCAGCAACCAAAATTTCAGGCGATTTTGGGATGTGCTTGAATGGCCTCCCCGTGCCTCCCACAGGCAGGGAAACTGCACTTCACCTGTTTCCAGTGCTGTTTACTCTCCCTCCCCATGTCATTGCTAATTTGTTGTTGTTTAAACATTTAATGTTTCATGAAGCCTCTGTTCCCACAACCAGAAATAATTCAGATACGACTTGTAAGTGGCCAAGATATTGAAGCACTGAATAAAACCCTGATGTTTTCACGTACTGCTTTCTGGACTGTCTTCTCAATCATCTTCAACTTCCCCCAAAATAAAACTAAAAATAATCTTTATTATTATTATTATTATTAATTGTTATTTTATGATCGTAAACCAAGCCCATGTGAGCCGCCTGAAATTTTTATGTCTTGTCTTGAGAGCAACAAAACCGATCAATTTTCTGATATCCTGGTACATCCAGATGAGATGTCCAGACTCAGCACTTTGGGGGCTATAGCTCCTTTTTCTTCCTCTTATTTCAGTACTTATTCTGTTAATATGTTGATCTGCTGTGGGACTGTTTACAGGAAAGAACCAGCTGCCCTGATTTGCCTAGAATTTCTACAGTGAGGTTTTTGTGGAGGGAAGGAAATGAAGGATGAAAATGTTGACAGAGGAAGCGTGCACAGTGCAGATGATGCATTATTTGTATCCCCTTAGTTCTTGTTTCACTGCTGTGCGTTTTCCATTTCTCTGAGGATGTTATATTAAAAATACGGGGCTTTTCCTCTGCATCAGCTTGAAGAAATTTCAGAGTGACCCTGTGGTAACGTCACCAGAGTTTTTTAATTCCACATGGAGTGAGGCAGGGCGAGGATTCGAGCCCTGACCAAAACCTTCCGGCCTCAAAGGAGATCTCTTCATTTTGGTGACTCGCTATATGGCTTGGAGACAATTCCGTTGGCTAAAATCAGTGAGGAGAACCTCCTTTCTTTTGGCACCAGCTCAACCTCTGTGTCAAAATGGTGGCAAATAATGTTTTCCAGACCGTATTTGTTGCTAACAGCACCAGAATCACCTTTACAGACAGAAACGATATTCCTAAAATAGCAGTTGCAGTCTGTGAAGTTTGTGCACACTCCATTACCGTGGCCCTTATTAATTCCCCTAGTAACTCTTCACTATTAAAAAAAAATTGCATTGCAGGACAGTCAGTATCAATCGGCGGGTATGCATCTCTCCTTGTTTTTAAGCCAGCTCCTAATGCCACAGCCTTTCATCCCTCTCTGTAAGATTTACCTTTAACCTAGAATCTTTCACCCGTTATCTATAATGTATAATTATAAATACATTGTAGTCTTGAGTAAGTACAATTAAAAAGGGTAATTCGTTTCCCTCCCTCTCTCCCATCCTCCCACCCAAGTCCTTAGGTTTAATTTTCATGATTATGTTAGATTATGAGTCATTTTAAATCATGGTATCCAGTAGAGACTACTCCTACTCTGCAGCTCTTTTCAACAGTTGTTTATGGTAGTTTCAGCCTCTTTCTGCCTCTCTGAGGCTCTTTATTTTTAAAGCAAGGCAGACAAGGCCTAAAATTATTCCATTAAAGAGGTGCAATTTTTGTAATGGGACTTAGAGTGCTCTGCAGAAGTGCAGGCAAGTTTCTTCAATATCCTGAGCATTATTCGCTCATTTAGTTAAATGATGTTTCTAATTCCCTGGTAATTACATGTAATGAGGCACTCTTTCTCTTCTTGATGAGACTTTAGCTTAATATGAGATGTCGTATTTTTTCCTCTCTTTTTTTTTTTTTTTTTTTTAGGGATAATTACCCTTCCCAGGAAAAGCAGGGGGTTTGTTGTGCAGAATATATAGCAAATTACTTTATTTCCTGCCATCTTGACTGCCAGTAAATTATAAAATTAAGTTTCAGTGGAGCATTAGCACCATTTTGGAAAGGCTTGAGATTTTTTTTTTTTTCTTATTCATGTATTGATGTCCTTTGGGACTGTTGAGCTATTATTCATAGAATAGATGTTTTTCTGCCAATTCCTAGTATTAGGCAGTATTGAAGCAGCAACATAGGTTTAATTTTTTTTTTTCTGGATAATATCTAGTACAGAATGACCTTGTTAGTTGCTTTTCATATCAGGTAATTTTCTTCATAAAATTTTAGTAACACTCCCACCCGCCCCATTGGTGACTAATTGCATTTACTTTTAAGCATGTTATCATAATATTAAATGCTGTGGGGCTTTTGTTTTCAATTCTGGAGGGCTGTTCTTTCTTAAATTTCTTACATTTGAATAACATTTAGGGTATGGCAATGAATGAAAAGCTGTAGGATACATAAATTAAACAGTAATGCAACATTGAACTTCAGTAAAAAAAGAATCAACAGTAATTTTGATTACTCTGAATTTCCTATTTTCTTTTTGTCAGAGCCATTTTCTTCCTGTTACTGATAAAGTGTTCCTTGTCTGTTTTTTTTTTTTCTTTTTAATTAAAAATGCTGTAAAAATTATGAATGGAATAGGATCTGAGAATAAAATTGTTTAATGACAGTCTCTGCATCAGGGGTTGAATGGCCATTAAAAACAAAAAACTTTTAGGTGTCTAACTCTTATTGGAAATCTAGGGTCAGATTCGTCTCACTTACCTTTAGCTATCTAAAAGCAAGGTTTTTAGTCTAATTTAGGAAGCTGCCGAGGCTCCCCAATTTCCAGTTCTCTGAAGTATTGTAAAATGGCACTTGTTTGCGAAAGAAACTTGTACAAAGGGTGAGGGGTAGTGGTCATGGTATTCCTCTAGTTTATTTTTCTTATTTGTGCCGTGAAATAGGGCCGGCCTGAGACGGGGCTTAAAGGTTTTGATGCCTGGCAGCGAGCAAAACCTGAGTTTGGGTGTATCTGGTATGCTGGTGGACTTTGAGAGCATCCCTTTACCCTTTCCACACCAGTGATAACAGTGTTAATGATGACCATTTCCTCGGCAAAACCCTATGAAAGGTACAGGCT
Source organism: Anser brachyrhynchus (assembly GCF_964034855.1). Taxonomy (NCBI): domain Eukaryota; kingdom Metazoa; phylum Chordata; class Aves; order Anseriformes; family Anatidae; genus Anser; species Anser brachyrhynchus. The sequence continues at coordinate 40,670,011 of NC_137700.1, forward strand.
GAAAATACCATACCGCAGCCCGATCCACTGTGATTAAAACTCTCTCACACCGTTGCAGTGAATATTACACCTAGCCATACATGCAAGACATACATACTGTGCACACCCACCTTGCAGGAGCAGACAAAATACAACCAAAATCTGGTTGTGCTGGGGAAAGCCTTAACGTACGGTGGGGGTGGCTGGGGCCGTCCGAGCTGGGGAGGGAGCAGCAGCAGCGAGGGCAATGTTTGGTACCAAAAATGTTTGGTACCTTGTGTGAAGTCCCTCTTGTTCCTGCCTTTCAGAAGAGAGAGTTTTGCAGCCAGTTGGGAACGCTTTTCCTGCTCGTCCCGTCACAGCAGTGCCATACTGGTAAGAGAAGACCATGTATGAAGGTTTATCTATAGGGTGAGATATGTTCCTGTATGTAAGTATATTGCCCTTATGCTCTTTAAGTCAGTGAGACTACTTTAAATGTTCATTTAAAGGGTTTTGTAGGGTCAGCATCAAAATCCATAGAGATTGAAGGATCAAGTCTTGAAAATGGTGGGATCCTGTATCAAAAGCGTACCTCCTCTGTCTGAGAAGCCATGGTGCAGCAAAGTTCTAAATATAAAGGCACATCCTTATGATAAAACCAAGATTTTGAGAGGCTAAAGTGCAATCAGCAGTAGAAAATAAATGTCATAAATAACTTTTTGATCCCAAATACTGTGACCTCAATTCTATAGAAAGAAGCTGGAAAACTATGACTGCATCTCACTCTTTATTTCATCTTAAGCAATTTGACATCAATCAAGTGACTATAGAGGCAAAGGCATGAACGTTTATTTCCCAGCCCACAGGATTGCTGTCAAATTGCAATTTTCAAAATTGAAAGAGTTGTTAAGCTAGATTTTCTCAATTTTCTTCCTAGTTCTTTCCCTCAAACTTTCAAAAATGTGCCTCTCAATTTTGTAGTGTACATTGTGAGGAGAAATTAAAGAAGCTCCTGAAAAAATTCTTTACCATGCAGTGGTAAAATAACCTTTTTCTGTCTGTCTGCAACTCAGTACATAATCTAAAGAAGGATCAAAGAATAAGGAACAAATGGAATTAGAGTGTTAAGATATCACCCTAATGAGGCCGACAGGTAGAAGAAACAAGTCTGTTACAGCCACGTTAGGCGACATACAACTGGCTGGCTGTGACCGGGTACCTCCAGGCTGCTACAACTCTAAGCAAATACTCATCCCTGCTAAGCAGGGCACATGCTACATGGTGGTTATATTTTATGGGTGCCAAAATGGTGAGTAAAAATTTTTCCTCAGCTTCAGGAAACCAGAGAATGCATTTATTTAACGTCTATTTTATTTAAACAAATGGAGAAGCCACATCCTTACACTAAAGAGGTTCAATGCGAAAGGTTTCAAAATACAAAATCAGGTTTCACAGACTTTGTCGATCTACCGCTGCTCTTGCAAGAACACAGTTTGGGAAGCTCGGGTGGAGACCTGTGCTCCCTGGCAAAGAGCTACACAAACCCGAGAGACAGCACTCACCCAGAAGAATCTGTACTCAAACCAGATGACACTCATGGCAGGAATTACTGTCATTCTTGCTATTCAGACTCAGAAGTAATTTTCTGAGAAAATGGGTGCCTTCTTTTTGTTTAAGGTGCTTAAGCCTTAAGCACTATTTATGAAGAATGTAACCACTTTCTCAAATGCTGGATACTTTAGGAGGCACCTAGATTCGATTGGTGCTTTACTTTCTCGTACCTTAAATTTCTGTGTGTTTCTGAAATCAAAGCTCCTCGATAGACCTGAGAAGGTCAGCACTTTCCTTGTGTTTGAAACCAGACCGAATGTTCTGCTCGTGTCTCCCAGTTATCACACTCTGGTAGGGTCTTCAAAACTGGCCTAATATATGGTATTTTCTCCTAAAATAATAAAAAAAAAGCTTCTAGTGGAGAGAGTGTGCTCTGCTAGAAGGAATTCCAGCACCTTTCTTGGATGCTGCCACAACTCTTGGGGTGCGGAGCTACTGAGGTGGCAGCTATAATGCCAGAGGTAATGATCACCATCACAACTGATTCACTTTCATATTTAAGTAAGTGAAAATGATTAGACTTATTTTGCTACCATTTAGACTTCTGAGAAGCTCTAGGCTCCAGGGATGAGGCCAGGTTCACTAGGGGAAGGTTGTCATTGCAGATATCCCTGTGTGAGTTTATAAGAACCAGAAGCCAAATCTAGAGAATTTGGAAATTATGCAGTTGTCTTCGCAGTTTTCTCTGCTCAGTATTTCCTTCCAGTGGAAATCTAAAGGATTATAGCATAGACATTGCAATATCTTGGTCGTGTAACAGGCTGCAGATGAAAGTATAAGTCACAGTAGCCACGGGATGGTGTGGTGAAGGTTGTGTATGTGGGCACTGTAATGTGGAGTAATGGTGAGTTGGGCTCATACAGGAGGCTGGGGCTGCTGAAGAACCCAATTTGCTGTTTTTCAAACGCTAGTTTTTCTGAGCTGCAGTGTCTGGGGTTTCCATTTTCATCTGCACCTCAGTCAACCTTTCATTTTCTCTAGGAACTTTTGTATCCGATGAATGGAAAAAAAAAAAGAGGATGGGAATAGAGAAGGGAAAACTGAATTTTCAATATGTTTGCTCATATTGTCCATTTTAGATAATACCTGGTTGGAAAGCTTCAGCTTAAAAGCCTGAAAAATCATGGTAATATGTGGTTTGTGTTGACAGACATCACCAAGTTAAGCTTGCCCTGCTTATCAGCATTTGGATATTTAGATATGTAAGAAAAGATGTTCGGAGCAGTGTAGTGCTGGAGAATCATTCACTGTTCTTGTGTGGAAATGGTGATAAACAGAGTGGATGAAAACTACATTTGTACTGCATGCCCCGGCTGAGCGGGCGGCTGGGCCTGCGGGTGTGAGTGCAGCCTCTGCTTGGAGCAGCGGGACCATACGGCAGCACGGCTCCAGGGTGAGCCCTTCGGCCTGGCCTCAGCCTTGTTCGAGGGCTGTCCTGTTCTGAATATTGGCGTGGAAGGGGGTTTGCTCTCAGCTGTGTGCTGCCAAAAGCTGGAAGAGCTTACCACAACCACTAGGCCCGCTGCGGTGCCATCTTGCTGGGGGTGTAAGCCCTACTAAAGTCTTGCTGCAATACAAGTAGAAAATCATTTCTTACTCCTTCTGCTGCTAACTTCTTATCTACTGCAATGTATTTTGCAATGCAGTCTCTGAATTAGATTTTAATGTTTTTAGCATACGAGCCCATAATGTGATCTTGGTGCTCTGGGAAAGGAGCAGGTTGCATGCAGGTTGGCAACAGTCTCTTGGTTGTCTGTAAGGCAGGAGGGAGGTGGCCTGTGCTGGTTTATGCCTTCCTGTAGTACGTGGTCCAAGAGCTCTGGAGTCTGTTTAGAAAACAGGTTGCCTTCCTCTCTGCTTTCAGCACAGGAAAGGACTCCCAGCAGGACTCATGCTGCAGAGCACCAGCTATGGTAGCATCCGCGTGGACACTGGTCTACTGGAACTGGACTAACTCCAACACCCCTTTCACAAGGGCTAATTAGGAGCCATCAGATTAAATTCACTGTTCCTTATTAGCTTAAAGTAGCTTTAAGCCAATGGCCAGTAGGCAAAAACCTGTAAGTAAATCAGAGAAGTAACCATTTGTTGACATTTCTGTCTGTTAGCCCCAGACATCAGCCGTTATCCCGATGGCAACGTGGCTCTTTGTCGGATGTACTTACACCACTGCAGATTAGGATATTCAGTTCAGATTGTTACAAATGCCTTTATCCATTCCCATTGACATTTTAAACAAACGGTGATATATTTAGTACAATAATTACAGTTATTTGATTACCTTTCTTTTAGCCTGAAGTAGAAGGCAACTGACAGATGTGAATACCTCTGAGACCAATACTCTGTAATAAACTAACATTATTTATTACAAGATGCATTTTATTAATAGGAATTGGCAGTAATTAATTCACTAAAGTTGATGTTACTAATAATTACATGTAATTCATGAAATATTTATGAAAGAAAATTGTGTATAAAAATGATGCAAAGGTCATTTAGCTAATTAGTTAATAAATATCACCAACATTTCTAGCGAGTCTAATTCTGAATAGTTTCAGATTTTCCTTAGTAAAATAATTTTTCAAGCATTTTTTTCTTCGTGCATGGCATCTGACATGGAAGCTAACATTTCTGGTTATTGTTTTGAGCCAATGTATGTACTGTTTCCTTTGCTAATTCACTTTGTCCTCTTTCCTTGTTCATAGTGAAAGATCCTAATTAGAGATAGCACTAGCTCAATCTAATTTAGGTTATCAGAGAGTTGCGGTGTCTCCCAGTTTAAGAATATATGAATATATCTCTGTCTTTTTAACTTGATTCCACTGGCTTTCCTTGGAATCAAATAACCATCATCCAAATTAATAGCTGACATCTGAACTAGAAAAATCTTAGCGTCATTTCTGCTCACATTGAATTCAATGACAAAAATACCCATTGACCTTGTGAGATGCAGGATCAGACCCCAGGCCGTTCCATTGTCTTCTCTTGAACATTGCACTCATTTGTTGGTAGCCTTTGTTGTAGGATACGCTGGCGGTATTTGTAGGGTAAGGTGCCGAATGAGGTTATTTTGTCGATTAGGTCATCCTGTGTAGTACAGGCTATGGGGAACTTCACCCTGTTTTGAATTAAGCCAAATGACTTCTCTTTGGTTAGTGCCAGTCTTTCAGAGACATTCAGACTCGATTTGAAATGTTATGAGACAGGGAATCCACTGCACCTTTTTGTCAGAGGTTCCCACAGCTAGCCACGCTCACCTTTCAAATGTGGCTGTAGCTGGCTTCAGTTTCTTGCTGCAAGCCTTTGTCAAATGCAAATTATTAGGCTCAATGAAGTGTTTTCCATATAAAATTCCATGCTGTCTTCTGATAAAGGTCAGACCTAGTGATCTAATATTGTGCTTTTCCATGAACCTACAAGTATCACCTTTGCACTTTCCTCATTCTGGAGTTGCTTTATGCTCAATCATAAAAACAGTACTCAGCACTCAGTCTTTTGGCAGAGACGAGAATTGCTTAAGGACTTCAGGGATGAGAGAGATGAGGAGGTGAGGAGCACGTCATGCTTGCTGCATTAAACTCGGGAGCGAGGAGCGGTGACTAGGGGATGGTGTCACTGCTGCTCGCTGCGTTGTGGGTGGGGAAAATGGCTCCGGTGAAGCTCTGAGCGGGGAGACGGACACAGGGCTGCCCTAAATCAGAGAGGAGCTGGCCCCTGTTCCTAAACTTTCTTGAGCAGTCGTTCTCTGGCTTGGTGTTGATCAGAAACAGATTGAAAAACAGATTGCACTTGGGCAGCCAGTGCTGCGAGGAGCAGGAGCAGCTCCCTCAGGCTCTGCTGAGATGCTGCGATGGTCGCCGTGCTGGAGGGGGGCATCCCACCTCAGCGTGCACAAAGTGCCACGGACAGGCAGGCAACCCCCGACCCTTCCAGTCAGACACTGCTTTAGGTAATGCTTTCTTGTCCTTAGAAGCAAACCTGTGGAACCAGAGTTCTTGCTGGTTTCCTGAACTGCTGACTGGTGAGGAGACTAATATTAGGTTCTGAGGCTCATGTTTCTCATGTGTGTCATTCACAGCAACACAATTTACCTAGGATCACCGCTTTACTAAAACCTGTCTGCTTGGGGCAATGCGTATGAGGATGTCTTCCAAGGCTGCCTACCCACTGATGTTCCAAACATACATAGATCAAGTCCCTAACTGATGTCTATGATCTACTCATAAACTGAATTACAGATCTGCAACTGGCCTATCCAATGTCTCATGCCTTATTCAGTTTTTGTGGACTAACTTTGTAAAATAAATCTTCTCTTAAGAACAATTTTATTTTGTAGTAAGATCCAATGTAGAAAATTTTATTACATTAGACAATAAAATATATCTGGGTAGGCCATATAGTCTTGAATGGCTAATAAGCATCAGTAGAAATGATTCTGGCTGATAAACATTTATCTTTTACTTAATAGCCGTTATCCTTTTTAAGCACAAATCGTGCCCAATAAAGGCTGAAGATGTTCAGCCTTAGTTCAATAGGACAGGACAGATCTTTGCATTTTCTGCCAGTAGGGTTAGTTAGTCTTTAACATAATGAGTTCTGCAGAAGCCATTTGTTTCTGTGCAAATATGTTTCTGTGCCATTTTTCATAAGGCAGCAGAGATGGTGTTGTGCCTGCTGCTCTGTGTGTATGTGGATGAAATCGGCTTGCAATGCTTTTCCTTCAATTGGTTATCTTTGAGAAGGAAATTTTGTGGAGGAAAGGCTGGCACACAAGAGCGGTTTTATGTCTCTTTGTTTGTCAGCATAAAAAACCCTAGGAGAACAGCAGTGTGGGCACATGCTGGCAGGGTCCAGCCCTGTTTGGTGCCTGGTCAGTGATGCAGGTGTAGGATCCACAGCAGTGCTCGTGGGGACCTGTGGTGCAGCCTCTTCTTACCCTTCTCGGATTGTCCACAGGCACACAGACCCAGGCCGAGCACCTGCTGCCTGTGCCACCTTGCCACCCTGGCAGTTCCCCTCTCCTTTAATGCACAGGGGAGAAATGCATCTTGAAGGAAAGGTCTCTATCTTGTGTTGCCTTCAGATGGGGAAGGCAGGTGGCAAAACGGTGCTGGTGATGTTGAGGCTCTGAATGTTGCTCTTTGGAACTTGATGGAGGAGCTCAGATCAAACACCTGCAGGTGGAAATGACATTTAGTTAACATCAGGAATTAGTTACTTTGGCTTTGCTCCTTTCAACTCTACTTTTAACAAAATGACTTTTTGTAAGCCCCCCAAAGCTTTGAGGTAATGTTCCTCTGAACATTTCTCTAAACATCTACTGGACAGAAATGTGGAGAGAGAAAACAATATCAGAAAATGAACAAGAAAGGATGGAGAGTGCAAGGCTGTTCCTGGCTTTTGGTTTCACCCCTTTTGTTGGGCCAGTGCCTGATGGAGAGGATGCTCCTCAGGGGCTCAGGTGGCTGGTGTTGTTCACAGCCCTCTTCCGCTGCTGGGACATACACCAGAGAGTTACAGACCTTGACTGGTCAGGCTCAGGACCTTCCAAATGCCATTGTTTTGCTAATAGTAGTATATTAGCATACAAGTTTTTATATTGGCATATATATAATCTGCCATATATATATATATATATAATATGCCAATAGAATACAGAGATTATCTCAGGTCTACTTTCTTGAAAGTGACCAAGCATGCATGTATAAACGATATCAGAATGATGAAATCACCACCATAGTATAGATTTGAAAGGAATGACTATATTTGGTAACGCAAAATTATTTTTTAACTCAATAACTCCTACTATGGTAAGATGTGTGCCCCTATACTTGGATAATGGCAGTCCCAATCCGCTGTGGTGTTAAAGAGGATGTGCTAGAGCCATATCATCTCTTATTCTCCTCTATTAAATCCATCTCAGCTCATTTATGAATGCCAAGATTTGGTCTTGCATTATTACATAGCCTAATTGAATAGGAAAATAATTTTCTGAGATTATTTGAATTACCTGCCTTGGAAAACAAAAATGAAAAAGCTCCTGTTATTTTCAGCTAATAAACAGACTGTCAGGCAGAAAAAGCTTCAGCAGTAAACAGAAGAAACACAGCGAAGCAAAATAAGGGAAATATGCACAGAAGGGTCTGTTGTACAGAATATGTACAAACCCAGAGCGCCTCTTCCTGCTATGTAAACCATTTTAGCCTTTACTTCAGTTACAAACAGTCTTCCTGATGGGCAATCGCCTTGTAAAAAACTGAACAATCTTGAATTGCCTCGAATAAGCTTCCTAACAGGCAACTGGTTCTGATGGAACAATTTTAAACTCTCTGTCTCCTTATCTTCTGTCGACATCATTTTTCAGAAGGGGCAACAGGACCAAATTAAATCGTTTTGCTGCAGACAGTCTGTCTGTCTGATTGCACTGTGACTGTTGCCCATTTTGAAGATTTTCTCTAGCAGTTTAAAACTAAGAAGAGAGGAAAGTTCATGTGTACTTGCAGGCTCAGATGCACACAAAACTGTGCCTCCCTTTACTTACGCCTACTCAATTATGGGATACATTTACAATGTCAGAAATTCAGAGTCCAGCTGTTATACTGCATGGCCAGATCCATCTGACTGAATGTGTCTTGAAACTGTCCCTCAACCCTGCCTTTTTTTTTTTTTAAGCCAGACTAAGATCTCAAAAGAAAGAAAATAATGAGAAGATGTATGTGAATTAGTTTAACCCATGTATTACTTGTGGAAAGAAGCATCGGGAACCATTACAGACAATATTCTCACCTCATTTGTTGTGTTCACACTAAGGCAGGAGTAAAAGGCCTGATCCTCTTTTGTCTTTGGTATTTCTTAAGCCTTCTTCTCATCTCAGATGAGAAGCCTAGCTTGTCTGCAGAAAGTTTGATTTTTGACTGAGATGCAGCTGTTAGGATCGAATGGAAAGAGTGAGCACAGTGGAAGAGAAAGAAACTTGAAAATGAGATGCACTGCAGTCAGCAAATGGATTTGGAGAACCCGATTGCAGTATAACAAAAGAAGCCTCTGGGATATATTTTACTTACTGGCGGAAAGGAGAGAGCTGTGGTCTTGGGACATGTTTCTAAGGCTTGCAATGCACAATCATCGCCTTTGGATTGTGTCCAAGTGCTGCTCAGAATCCTGATGGCTCTTGAGCGGCATTAAATCAAGATGGATGTCACTTTACATCTCATTGCGAATGCACTACCTGGAGCATGGGCTTGCATATAGCATTCCTTTCCAAGCAGAGACTTCTGCCTCGAGGGGGATTTGATCTAGCTAGGAAGAAAGGAGGAAAACCTTTCCTCATGCCCCAAACTGCTAGTCAGTCTGTGTATAGCCCTGACTCGCCAAAGCCCCTTCCTTCAGAGCTCCACGTTATGTTCAGGGGGTCTAAGCCAACACTCCCTAGCATGCTTCTGTACGGAGGACATAAGCAAAGCACGAAGATGAGTTCTGTCTTCAGGCTGGAATGACTCCTTATTATTTTAACAGTTTTAGTAAGCTATTGCTGCATGTTGGCTCCTATCTCAGTTCACCAGCTTGTGTAATTGCTCCATCTCCGTTGACTGCATTGTGATGCTGCCTATGTGTTCCTGCTGAAGCCTTGCTCCTTTGTTTCTTATGTCTTAGAAAGTCACTAATTACAGGGCAAAATCCTTCCAGCTAACTTTATAGGGACAATATAAGTATGTGTGAAGAGAATATTTCATAATTCCTACGTTGGGAGTTAACTTCGTAGTTGATCTAGTCGTTATTCTTGTATTTACATAAACCACAAGTGCTATCAGTAAAGAAGCAAACAAAAGACTGGTAATTGTTTCTTCAACATCAGATTAAAATAGATAGAGTACATTATTAATTTAGTATTATATATGCAGATAAACAATATATTAAAAAAAAAGAATTACTAGCTTATGAAAGCAATGATGATGCATTACTAAAAGAGGGTCTTCACTATCTATTCCCCAGTGCAGAAAGATAGCTTAACTAACATAGACAGCTTTAAACAGCAGTGGGAAACCTGTTCTTATCAACTCTGGAAGTAAACTTTACCATACATTAATTTTGTGGCAATTTAAAGCACTATCTTGAATTGGGTGGCTATCTGACAGGGTGAGGGGGTTTTGGTGTTGGATCAGTGGATGGTGGTCACTGGCACGTGGCTGTAAGAGCTGCAGCTGCAGTCCCAGCACAGGCATGCTCTGCAGCGAATAATCCAGGTCAGGAGCTGGGCTCTGCACCAGGCGAAGCACAGTTTTGCTCTCTGCAGGGATCTAGTACCCTGTTTCTCTGGATGTGCTTTGTTTTCTTAGCTGTCTACTCAGCTGTTCTCATTGACACCGAGTATTCACAAGCGAAGAAGACGCAGGGTGAAATTAAACAGAGACCATTAATGAAGCAAACAGTGAAGCATCAGGAAAACAAAACCACACTTTTCTCTAGGAACACTTGGTAGAAACCTTAGAAGGTGTTATACTGATTCAATTCTTGCCTTATTTTATTTGGCCACCGCTTACAAAACGCTGCTGTTGATTTTGGCATATGAAATGAATTACGCCATTTTAGACAGCATTTCTGAACACAATGGTCTTGAACAGGGGTATTTTGAGATGCTTAAAATTAAAGTTTTTTTAAAAAGACAAAAGCTCTCACATCCAGTAGAATGGAAGATTTTTCTAAAGCTCTTCCCCCCTCCTTCTTCTTGAAAACACGTTTGTAACCATTACTTGGTGCCAAGTCCTGCAAGGGAGCTGTTCCACTCTTTGCACCAGTTGCTGTGGGCTGCAGTCCCCCCAGGGCTGGTGCCCTCCTCAGGATTGTAACCAGCACTGCCCCCATCCCACCAAACCTCCCAGCTTCACAACTTCATTTCTGCTGAAATTTTCTGGGATGAGATTTTTTTTTATGTAAAGGAAGCAGCCGTTCCTTAATGGCGCCCTTGCATTAGCAGCTTAGAAGGCCTTAGAACTAGAGGTCCTCTGGCAGACTTTGTACAAAAAGCAGTTTCTTGTGTTGCTGCTGAGATGCCATTATGTAATAAGGGATACTTCTAAGCTTATTGAAAAAGCAGAGGCCCAAACAAGCAGCGATAGCAGAATAGATGCTTTCTATTAATGTCACCGAATCCCTGGCTGATGTGGGCAGGGACCACTATTGGGTCAGGTCCCTCTGGGTGCCCAGCCCCAGGTCCCGGTGGGTTTGAAGCTCTCCAGGAGGAGCCCCCAGCCCCTCTCTGGGCAGCCTGTGCCAGGGCTGCGGCGCCCGCCCAGCACAGACGTGCTGCTGGGGGCCAGGGGCAGCCCCCGGGGCTCCAGCTTGGGCCCGAGGCCTCTGGGCCTGGCCCTGGGTGCCGCTGAAAGGAGCCTGGGTCCGTCCTCTTAGCGCCCTCCCTTCGGGTAGTTATGGACATGGGTGAGATCCCCCCGAACCTCCTCTTCTCCAGGCTGAACAGTACCAATAATGTCCCATCAATGCAAGTTTTAATTTAAATTATGAATCTGGAAAGTTTTTTTAATTGCTTGCTAAATGTGTGGGCTCTGTATGGTGAGCTTTCCATTTAAGGATTGTCCTCAAGACGAAAAATGATTAAAATTTGAAGACTAAACAAAAATGTTTTCCCCAGAAAACCATTTCCTGTTGGAATCCCTACCTTTGATAGTGAAATATTCAATCACATAGAGTTCCATAAATAAGAGCTGGAAAACATTTAGTTATATATTAGAAGAAAGAAGGAGATCAGAAGGGCAATTTTTCTAGGTATTGTCTTTTCTGTAGTGGCAACCCAACTGTTTACGAAGATTTTTCTTTTTAAAGGCTCATTTCCTTTCTATGAGCCTGATTCTGCACACAGGTGTGTGCACAATGAATGTGCAGCAGTGCTTCCACATGTACCATGAGCTACTTGTTTGAACAAAGCTAGATAGTAATGACATCTACATCTGTATTAGAGCTTCTTTTTGTTGCTGTTTTACTTCCAGAATGTTTAATGTAAATATAAAATTTCCTATAAAATTATGGTTGGCTACACAGAGATAGTATTTGGTACATTTCCAGAGCACTGGGATTCTACCCGTTTCTAACTAGTAAGGTGAACGTTTATATTTTCCTTAGCACTTCTTTACTTTTTTAATTACCATTTTTGTCCACCTTGTAAACTACAAAATGCTCAAAACAAGCTTTGTTTTACAAATGTTCTCTTGTAGATGTTTAAGATGTTGATATTGAACTGTTTGATGATAAGTAGTTTTTCTTGGTCTTTGCATGAAATATAGCCTTTGTTTTGGGCAGTCCAGTCGGGATGGGCATTCATTGTGCTGTTTCTGTACATCCCCACGTTTGCCTGCACGTTTTTTAAGAGCCATTGGTTGCACACACCAATAATTCAACTCCATGGTCATGTTAAGAGCAAGTTATGCCTTCACTGTTTTTCTTTCTTAGGCACATAGGACAGCAGGGAAGAGCTGCACACCCAATAGTGGCCCTTTGACAATTACAAAATAGAGGTTATTTTTTGGTTCCGGCTCACGTGAGGCTCAATACAGAGTCAGCAAGCTTGATGTTAGTAAATTATTGAGCATATTTTAGTGTGTTGAGTATCTGCTAAATCTACATTGAGATCCAGCGATTAGGAACCTATACTGTGTTTTAAATGTCAATGACACATCGGTTTGTACAATGTCTTTGTTGTCAGTGTCTTCTGTATCATTCCTTTACAGCCCATCTATAGTACCAGGTATGCCAGCAATTTGCAAATGCAAAGTTGAAACTGCACAGAAAGGAGCAGAGATTTTCTGTACAACTGTTTTGTAGCACCACTGTTGACTGTGCGTTGCCTAGATTTTTATTTTTTATAACACAGGTAATTGTGTGTAAGGTATGCGATTACAGAAAATTCTGTGTTTGAGTTCAAATAGCTCTGCCTCTGCCTGGCATTTGTCAACACTGCCTGTCACTGCTGTCATGTAGACAATTTATCTACTTGCTATGTTTCTCTGATATTTCTCTGAACCTGATCAGTGCAGATTACTTTTTAATCCAGGGTAATATTTTGCCTCTTGTCTCTTGTTGCCTTTTCTTCTGAGCAGTTTTTGATAAAGTTTGTCAAAAGCCTTAAGCCAAATTTCTCTTTTCCCTGCTCCCTACAAGATCTTAATATTACAAAGAAACAGAAATAATAAGCAGCCTAAGTAAAGTAACATTTTCACTAGTGCCCCATGATTTCTTTTTCATTTTTGAGAATAAGGAGAAAGTGAAGAAGAATGCAAGAAGTTCTGGCAGTATCACCAATGGCCAGCTATACAGTGCACAGTGATTTAACAAACTCATGAATATAGAAAGCTCCCGTTTATCCAGAATAATATCTATGAATTTCTAGGAGGGGAAGGAGGAAAGACATAATAGGGCTTGTAATGAATCCAAACTTCAGAACTCCTCATGGCACCCCCAGAATAAAGATTTTTAGGTAAATTGCCATGGCTCTTTGTATATTGTTTCCATGTTGTTTGACTTGTTTTCACTTGACATCAGATTAGCCAACAGGTTAAATATTGTGGTTTCAAAGTGTTAATTTAGCACATTTGCAAATTAGAATTTTAACATATTTGGAATTTTGATGAGACTAAAAGCCAAATTGTAACGTTCAAAGCAGCTGATTCTAGGTGCAGTTCAGCAATTAAGTTAATTTCTAGCTTTCTGATGCTGAGAAGGACACTCAGTGATGATAATAGGTTATTTTCTCAGATGCAGATTGGGGAGCTGACTACAAACTTTCAAACGAGCACGTGTGCTTGATTTGTCTATTTGTATTCAAGTTTACCTTTTTCTGGTTGTCAGTAACACTACCCCACCTGCCCTATACAGCTTGTAGTGCTCAAACCTATTTGGAAAATCATGTGAATAGGGATTTGCATCATTACAATTTCCTTTCCATTTAGGAAGCATCTGCTATATCTTTAAAAGTAACAGGTTTGAAGAGGCCACAGGCTGTGAAACAGACTAAACCATTATTAAAATGAAACAAAAACTTAAAAAATAAAAAAGAATCTGGTTGGACCTACTTCAACAGCAGTTTCAGCATTTTTTTTTCTTTTTACCTCAAAAAGGTTAAAAGCATTTGGGTCCTTGTGGAAAATGTAATTGCATTTCAGCCTTGTTTATGTGTGAATCTAAAGAATACTGATAATCTGCCACGTGAAAAAGTTCTGTTCTTCTGCTAACAGGCAATCCTTCTTGTTCCTAACAGGTCTTTCTATTAAGTAAACAGTTAAGGCCTAATTGGAGCTTTTATCTGTACCATGTCACACTAACTGATCAACCATTGCTAGCAGTCATATAAATGTCATTTTAAGCACTTCAATTGTACAGATCTGAGTACTACAAGGAAAGAGGAAAAACCTCAGCTGCAATTTTTCTTAATAACAAATAAAAAACAAAGTTCTATGAAGCTGTGTTCAGGCAGGTTAAGTTAACAATATTATCCCACTAACCTTCATGCATATAATTTCCACAGGCAGCTGTACGTTTCATCAGGGGAATCGACTTATCCTAGGCCATTTCTTTCTCTAATTGGGTTTTCCGTTCTTTTGAAGGTTGGCAGTGCTATCACTGCATGATTCTTAACGTTTATCTATCTCATAGGAAAGCTCTATGAACTATTTCTGCCAGGTTGGTGTGTCGATCTGTCTACATAATCACTGATATATTCTGCTGACCTCCGTGGACTTCCTGGTGTGGGATACCTGTCCTTTTCCCCAGCTTCTGCCATCCTGTCTGGTCTGTTTCTCTGCCCAAGGAACAGCTTTGCAGGAAAACAACCCCCCCACACCCCTTCTCCCCTTTTAGAATTGTTTTAGACGAGGATATTTTGGTTGGTTGTGTGTTTTCTTGTTTCACTTCCTAGTCGTTGCATGAAAGTCTGGCTTTGACTTCTCCTGAGTCCCATTGCACATATCCCAAATGAAAAGAAAAAATACAACCTCACTTTCCAAAAGCACTCAGCATTGGTCTCTGGTTTGCTCTTTCAGTGGGAGCAGGTTTAGCCAGGGCAGGCATCCCATCCAACTCTATGCTAGAAAACAAGGTCCAGAGAACACTTGTATTGCTTTAGAAAAAATATAGACTGGCTTTCCAGGCTCAGTTCTCCAGTTATTTTCACTTCTCTCTATACATCCCCTGACCCAGAAATAGAAGCTTCCTGTTTTCCTTATAGTATTGCAGTTCTGTATTGGCTGACAGGCATCACAGAATTGGTATCAGATTATTACTGAATTTGTGATAAAACTGCAAGGGTTTCCCTTTCCCTTTCCCTTTCCCTTTCCCTTTCCCTTTCCCTTTCCCTTTCCCTTTCCCTTTCCCTTTCCCTTTCCCTTTCCCTTTCCCTTTCCCTTTCCCTTTCCCTTTCCCTTCTCCCTTTCCCTTTCCCTTTCCCTTTCCCTTTCCCTTTCCCTTTCCCTTTCCCTTTCCTTTCCTTTCCTTTCCTTTCCTTTCCTTTCCTTTCCTTTCCTTTCCTTTCCTTTCCTTTCCTTTCCTTTCCTTTCCTTTCCTTTCCTTTCCTTTTCCTTTCCTTTCCTTTCCTTTCCTTTCCTTTCCTTTCCTTTCCTTTCCTTTCCTTTCCTTTCCTTTCCTTTCCTTTCCTTTCCTTTCCTTTCCTTTCCTTTCCTTTCCTTTCCTTTTCTTTTCTTTTCTTTTCTTTTCTTTTCTTTTCTTTTCTTTTCTTTTCTTTTCTTTTCTTTTCTTTTCTTTTCTTTCAAATGTGATTTTTAATCCTGCAGTCTCGAATGCCGGACTTGAGAAAAGGTCCTGACTTTGAAACAATGATAGCAACTCCCTTTTTGAACATCAAGCCTTTTAAAATTGTCTCCCATCTGGCACTGTCAAATTAATGGAGCTAGTGAAATAGGCCATTGAGCTCATTCCTTGTCTGAAGGCAGAACTGGATGTATCTGAGTTATTTGTAAGAAAGAAAGATGAATGCTGTTGTCCTTAGGTCCACCTAGCCCAGCATCCCCGCTCTCAGCAGCAGCTCCGAGGGTGCTGTGGACATGCAGAAGATCATGGTGATGAACCCCACATTCTCCTCCATCCCCTCACAGTTCACCACTCAGAGAGTTTGTGATCTAGGGGTGGGATCCCATGTTTTAAAGCTGACTTCTCTTCGTCCCTTCAGCCAGGCCTCAGGGCCTGGGCTGCCCACGTTACCCCAGGGTACAGATTTTACATTTGTCCTGCACTGCCTGAATGAAGCATGTAGAGCTCTTAAAGAGTGGGAAGGATCCGATATGGTGACTTCTCTTGACTTCAAGGAGCATAATGCAGCTGCCAACCAGATCATCTTGCAAGTTGAAAGGGAGAGTGCTTGCGCTTGGGTTACGAAGCAGACAACACTGATTTTTGCCCTCAGCACCGAATGTCTACAAAAAAGGCACCTGGAGAGCAGGTTCCACATGTGGGTGTCTCACCTGCCAGTAGGGGAACGTCACAGACCAGACCTGCTTGTCTGTGCGGGCCTTGAAGGCAAACCTGTGGTAAACTGATGAACCAGGGCACAGCAGCTGTCCCTGTGGGTCACTGCATGAGGCTTTGCTTTGCTCACCCTACTTGCTGAGCTGAGAACAGCTCTAGCTTGCTGGCTCCTGCTTTTTCTAGGTTTGCTCTGCCTGTGGCTCACATATGTATTGCAAGTCCTCTTGCGAATTTTGTTTTCCCCTCCTCTGTCCATCCCTGATACCTCCTCCCACAGCTGGGATTCAGGTGGACTTTAGTTCAGATCCTGCTTACAGGCAGCTGTACCCACCACTGCTCTTGGGGTTTTTTTCCCCAGAGAAAGGGAGAAAGGGGTTTCTGCTTTCCGGGTCCAAAAGGAGGTGATGCACCTCTTCCCTTTGTCCAAGGTGGGAACAAAACGTTTGGAAAAAGGCTGACCTTAGGCTGGATGGAGTTAGCAGATGAGTGAGCAGTCCAGGTGTGGCGAGCCTTGGGCCAGAGGAGCAGGCAGAAGCGTAGGAGTGTTCTTCTCCCTTGATGCATGTCCCGCACCCACACATCTGGTCCTGCTTGTGACACTGGGCTGGGTGGAACCTGAGTGCGATGGGGTCGTAGGTTCAGTGCTTGGTGTGGTTATGGTGGTTTTATGGTGGTTCATTGGTGGCAATGCCGCCCTGTGATTCACTTTCCTTCAGGCACACCTACAAGTTGGGGCTCTGCTGCTGTGGCCGAAGCTGTTTCGGTGCCAGTGTTGCCCCCTTCCCAACAAAGAAGAAATCAGTGAGATTTGGTGGAGGGACCGCTTGCTCTTTATGAACTGAGAGAAATAGGTGCAACGGTTTGTCCCTCGCATCATAAAAGGAACAAGGCATGCTCGGAAGGCATGCTCGGCTGCGTTGGGGCCAATTGTTTTGCTCAGTTGAACTGAATAATAAAAGTTTTGTCTTCAGTGTGGAAGTCCAGAGACACGCAGAAGTACATACACTTGAAAATCCTTGTTGCTTTGCCTTTCTTTTTCAGAGCTATTCGATAAGGATTTTTTTTTTTTTTTTTTTCATCTGGAGTTTTGTTAAAGATTAGGCAGTATTGGGTTTCAGGGAGGCTGTTTTACACTCCGGGCTGGCACCGTGCTCCATTGTGCGCAGTAGCATTATGAAACTTTTGTGCCTGTTGGTGAGCTCATGGCCTCCGGGCCCGGGCAGATTGTTCTTCCTGCAATTAGTATTCATGGTTAGCTGAGCAGAACTTATACAACAACTCTTCTCTGCTTTGAAGGTTATGTTACACGGTTTCAAAGCGGCCAAAGGAGATTCCTACATGAAGAAGATATCTGGGAATACCCATTGTCTTCTTGTGTATTTAATGCTTGCGTTTCAGGTAGGATTTCCTTCTTATTAATTCAGTGCTTTCTAATTTAGCACATAAAGTCAGGCAGCCAGTAAGAACTCAGCAGTTTTAAAATTTTGCACTGAATTTTGTCCTAGCCTTCCAATCTCATTCTTGGCTTCTAGTGGAGAGGAGGTATTTTTATTTCTTCAGAAAATTCATGTGTTTTTCTTACAATTTTTCCATTTTGAAAACACAGTGAACTTTTTAATTTTTTTTCTAAAGCTGTTTGTACAGAGTACTTTTGGATATTTGATCTTCACTGAAAAGATCACAACATTTCATTAAGCAGAACTCAAAAGTGCTCTGAAAAAAAAAAGTGATACCACTTTTCCTCCGTTATAAGCAAGGGTAATTGAGGCAGAAAGAGTTAAAATGACTTTTCTAGAAGCAGAGCTAGAAATACAGTCAGACCTTCAGTGCAAATTGGTAACTGATGGGTTTAGCAGTGTTTTCAGGAGAACTGTGTTTCTGAAAGGGATGTCCTAGCTGGCTGCCCCATGCTCTGAGATCTTTCTGTGTATTTACAGGGGAAAATACTGTTGGTGCTCTTCCTCGGGACATGGATGTATCAACCACTCCCAGGACATAGACAATGTCTTAGAAAGTACCCAGGGAGGTGGAACACTTTGTCAATTTTGTGGATAACCTGCAATAAACCCTCTCATACTGTATCTCATTACAGTATTTTTGTGTCCCTAATGAACATTTGCACTGCTGTTGAAAGATAACTATAGGCAAAAAATAATGAAGCCTTTGAGTGCTGGTACCCTCTGGAGGCAGCACCCCTTATCCCGTGAGATACAGGGATGGCTGCAAGTAAGAGATGCATGCAGTTTTGTTTTGGGATTTCTTTGGCTTATCCTCTGCCCTTGAGAAAAAAAGAGGTAAAATAGTTGAAATATTACTTACTTAGATAATAATGATCCTGTTAAATGCATGCATCAGAATAGATACAAGAAAGCTACAGAAAATTGCTAACACAGGACTGGTGTGTCCGTTTTAAAAGACTGTTCAATGTTTGTTCTATTGTCTCAGTGTTTTAATTTAAAATGACATATATAAAGTAAATTCTGAGTGGGATTTCCTACAAGGAACATAGGGGAATAAAAATACTCTGAATAATGATGACACAGCTAACATTGCATAAATGCCTCCTCTGCTAAAAATCCCTCCAGGTCATAGCCTCTGCTAGCATAAAATGGTGTAAGAATGCAGAATTTGTCAGAGCCTGAAGACAGGAGAACTTGGGCAAAGATTTGCTTAGATGCAAATGAAGCCACCTGACGAGCAGGGCTCCTCGTTTGGCTGGGCTTGGCTGGAGGAACAGTGGATGCTGCACTGAACTTGAATTTTAGATCCAATACTAAAAGGCATTGATTTTTCATTTCACTTGTATTTGTTTTCCCTTATTAGTCCAGGTTTTATTAGGAACAATTTATTTATAAGACTCTTTAGACCATAACACTTCTGCCAAACTTAGGATCAAATCCAGCTCCTGCACGTAGCTGAATACACACTCTCCGCTTTGACCCTCAGCTCCAAAGCTGCCTGGGATTTTTTCCTGTGTTTTTCTACATGCAGGCAGCTTGCAAATAGCCTGGTGAACGCTGTCTGAGGCAGTGTACACGATGGTATATACAACTACCAGGCAAATTATAACGCATTCTTCATTTCTGGGTGCAGAGTCTGTAACTGAGAGCACAAAACAGCAGCACGGATGTGTGCAGACCTCTGTTCTCTCTGCAGCAACATTTGGTATTCCTGGAGGCTCTCTGTCAAATGAAATTTTGCTGATATCATGAGCTAAGCAATTTCTCTTCTCTTACCGGTTTGCAGTGTGTTATTCACCGTTTGCTTTTACCCCCCTATTCTAGAAATAACCGCTTTTCAAGAACATCACTTTTATTACAGTATCTATTCTAGAAATAACTGCTTTTCAAGAAATCACTTCTATTGCAGTAACTAACGTCGAGCTTCTTATTCAAGCAACACTTGAAATCGACACTTATGGATTTGGCCTAAAAAATGCCGGGTGATTTGGGTGTTCATTGGGCTGAAGAGCAATAACCATTGCTGTCAGTGCAGCCTCTTGATTGCAGTTGCTGGGTTTGGGAAAGGGTCTCTAATTGTAAAACATTTTTTGTTGCCATTTTTGAAATGATCTGTGAAATAGATTGTTTTAATGGATTAAATTATCGGGATATTTAATTTTGGCTGTGGCCAATTTGTAAATGGCTCCTGGGAAAAGTTTGTTCTCGCAAGAGATAAACCTCAAAAACAGGGTTATTCTATTATCCTGTGTGGTAAAGGCAAAAGTGTAGTTTGTCTGGAAGGTTTTAAATGGATAGTTATGAGTTCACTGTGACCAAAATATCAGTGAAAGTGGATCACAGGTGATCACTTTTTCTAATGTAAATCATTTAACATCAGTAATTTTCCTCTGTTGCCAATGCCATTAGTTATTTCAGAGGTAAAAAAAAAAGGATGTTTTACTTTTTTTTTTCTTTTTTTTTTTTTACTAGGTACCCATAGCTTAACTTAATGATTTGTATAAGTGATAGTAATTGCTGAAACTACAGTTGAGTATTATTAGCTATAAAATGAACATGGTTATATGTCCAACACAACTAGCAAGGAACAGAAATGCAGTTGTATCCAAGAGAAAATAATTACAGCAATAATCAGTGTAATTCATGATAATGGCTGAATTGAATTTCACACCATAGCTCCAAGCACTTACATTTAATGAATGTAGTTTGTGCTTGTTTACTAAAAAGGTTTTTAGCAGAAAATCGATAATGTAACTTCAGTGTTTCTAATTGCAGATGCAATTTTTTTTAAAAGTAGCGGTTCAATAAGGATTTTGTAGGGAAAATTAAGGTATGTAAGTGCAGCAAATGCTGTTACTTTAATTAGGCTACCTGTACATCAGTGGTATAGTTCCTTAATATTTATTTATTACTACATATTGATTAAAATTGGTTTGTATTCCATTTTTAAGACTAGCTAATGTAATGAACATTGAAACTTTTCAGTAAGTGCTGGCTGTGACTAAGCATATCACTTTATAATGGGACTGTCCTCACAAAGAGGGGTTTTCACCTTAAAAGCATTATCATAAGAGGAAGGGAATATAGGCCAGTCTACAAAGGTGATTTCTGCATGATGAATACAAAAGAGATGCTGGTCCTTTACCTGGAATAGCACAATAAATAAAATGATTGGCAGTTGGTGGTATAATTATAATTGCTTAATTGGCCCAAGCATATTCTTGCGCTTTATATGACCCTGAGTGCTTTTCCTATGAGGGGAAACTGTTAATTTTTTGCAATGGCAGTGAAGCTGAGGAAAGTAACACCAAAATACAGTTGTGTGATCCTAAGCCTTGCCATCCACTGCGATCTTCTAAGGTACGATGTAACAGGTTGGCTGCTGTTCACAGGCTATCAAGAGATACAACTTTAATAAGAATATCCATAAATACTCCCAGAGCGTCACGTGTAGGAATAAAACCCACAACACTACTTTTACTGAAGTCAACAGCAAATCTCCAAATGTCTTAAAGGGTGGAGCATAAAGCTGATACATGTGTAAGGCTGCAGAAAATAAAAGAGGTGGGAATGAAGGCAGGGCATTTAGAAAACAGTAGGGAAAATGAAGCCCTTAGCATTGGTTTTCCTGGAGGTCAGTTACATGCAAAGAGAAATTGATTTCACTTCTGTGCTCTTTCTTGCTCTTGGAGACATGGGCCCAAGTGCTATGTCCATGGGGAGAGGGGGAGACCCGTGCACCCTTGTGAAGTTTCTCGTACAAGTAACTGAGCCACCTTTTCCACCTGAAGGAGACAGTCTTTTATGGGTTAAAGATCATGGTGGCTGGAGATGTTTCATCTTAGAGTGTTTTGAGGTACCTCACGCTGGCAAGAACAAAGTCATTAAGTTATATATCTTACCAAACTAAGCTGAAATTCCAGCAGGAGTAATGTAAAGCCTGACCAACAGAAGTAACATGGGAACTAAACCTAAAAAGTGGCAGCAAACAAAGTGTGATTCATTGGGAAAAAAAGGGCTTAAAAAGTAAAGCTGGATCGCTCAAGACATGTGCTCTGATTATTTTCCGTGGCTACCTGCCCTTGCTGCTAGAACCAGCATTGCATTTTCTGCTGGGTTCAGTAAGGCATTTTACTCTACAAAAACAACTAGCTCCTTTCCAACCAATGATTACTTGTAATTATGCTTTCCCCTGCTATTATTCTAATAGACTGTCATGCTGCACAGAGGAGGCGTTTGGAGGCTGCTTTTATGGATGGACTGTTGGAACACTTAATATAGCTCTATTTTTGAATTATCAGGTTCTATCCTTTTGAAGTCTGTGTTAGTGGAACTCCTATTTATGAAATGTGCTGTGCTTAAAGGTTTGCTATTGATGAAGAGGTCCAACAGAGGCCTTTATCGTAAGTACTGTAGCATTCTCCCTGAGAAATAAATAGCCTTGCTAAAAGGTATGTTGTGTACCAAGGTTGCAAATTATCAGCCAAGCACCTTATAACTGTATACTTCAAAAATACCTTTTTGCTTTCTGTTTGTTCTCTTTTTCCACAACATGAACGGTGTTTTTAAAAACACATAAGGAAAAAAACCCAATTTGCTAGCTCTTTAATTGGACAGCATGTTCTCGACCAAGAATGTTACTCTTTAATATACACATATATCTGCAAAAGAAGGTGTTTACAGGCGTGTCCTTCTCAGCATTAAACACTGAAAGTTTTGAGGGAGTTTTCAGCTCTCATTCAGGGAGTGATTTGACTTGTTGATTTATTGCAAAATTCCATCAGTGTGGCAGCCCCGCCAGCGCTTCCAAAGCTGTGAGCTGGGGATTACTGCCAATTAATTAGGAAACAATAACGAGAACAATGCAATACATACAAAACTGAAGACAAAAAAACAGGAATCTTCATAGTAACTAAGCATTTACAGTCAAAGACCGGGTAGGAGGGATCTTTGTAGATTCGTTTCCCTTTTGTGTTGAAATTAATGGGTGCTCAGTCATGCGAGGTCCTGGGTGCTCTTTCTCCCCTTTGAAATCAGCTACCAAACCTCTCTTAATTCTGCTACTTACCGCTGTTCTGTGCCTTAAGCTCTTTGGACCTAAAGTCAAAGCATGCTGATATGAAACACATTGATTTCTCTATCTCCTGTTGAGTTGTATGCTTTTTTTTTTTTTCTTTTAGAACTGCAATAAATCAGAAGCCTATGCCAATAGAATTTATTTGAAAAATTAAAAAGAAATATTATTTTTTCATTATTTATGTTTTTATCATCACAACATGCAGACCTCTGTGGAAACTACTACATCCAGCCATGCCTTTCCTCTCCTTACGAACTTCTCTGTAGGGTTTTTTTGCAAACCCAGGGTGGGGACTAGAGCTACCTGCTGCCATGGGACTGGGGGCTGGCGATCGACTGGCACGTTGGGAATGGCACCGCCGAGCACACTGCTCCAAAATGGCAAAGCGTGTGGGATAAGGGTGACAGCGGAGAAAAGAGTGGGTGCGTGAAAATGCTAATGTCATGGATGTTGCAGCATGGAAGGGGGTTTACATTTAACACAACGAATAAGGCAAGTCGTAGCTCTAAAGTGTTTATCTGGAGCTTTTCATTTGGAAACGTAATGTATCAGAACCTTGACTTTGTACTCCCTAATTCATCTTTACTTATATATTTTACTATTACCGATAGCTTTCCCCTTAAGCCTGTCTATTTGCTAGTAGATTTGACAGATGACAGCTACTCTTTGGGATGTTAGATGGCGTTTGTATGGCTATGATGCCAGGAGCGTTCTGAGCGCTGGTGTTGCATATTTATTGATCTCCATATTCCCAATAATCTGATGCACGTCACATTTGACAACATTATGTGGAGAGGTCAGCTGTATGGGGCTAATGAAACTGTTTCAAAGATGGATGTTGTTTTCCACAACATTAACCTTGCAAATAGCTGTCACTAGTGCATTTCACTATGGGGCTCAGCGTTTGAGAACCTCCCTTTTTTTATTGTTGATGTTAACATTAAACAAAACCTGAAGCCATTAAGTCTCAGTATTTATATATGATAGAAAACATGGACGACATGGCATCACTCCAAATGAAAATCTTATTAACAGCATACGGTGCTTGTGGCAAAGTCCTGAACAATCTGAAAATTGGTTTGGCTGTCTGAAATGTTTGACAGATTAGCTAAGGATGATGTAAAAGGACTGAACAGGGAACAGCTGAATTCTAAGGATTAAAGTGGCAAATAGAAAACCCTGATGTAATCAGAAACTGCATTGCACTTTCATATTTTACTGCAATGTTACTGTTTTCACCCAGAGCTTATTACATCGAGGGCAATATAAAATTTAGATTACCCTTTTATTTTAAAATTATTTCACTGGCATGTATAATGTTACAAGGGAGCACTCGGTTTCTAAAGAGGTCTCTTGAAGTTCTTTTTCCTTAAAAAATACTGTTATGGTGATTTAAATATTTAATTGTAGGTTTTCTGCTGTCACACTGAGGCACTTCAAAACAGGAGTCCTAGGGGCGATAAAAATAATCCTTGGAGGCCCCTTTACCACATTACAGTGTTTTAGAACAGTTGTAGTAACTCTTTTTCGATGTCATACTGCATCTTTTGTAATGTAAATTTTGCTTATACTTACAGAACACAATTTCAAATATGATTTTGATAGGCAAGCAATTTAGAAAATGCTTGTGTTGGCCATCGGTGCTGTGGAGTGCCACATATTTTTACAGCGTCTTCTGGGACTTCAGTGCTTTTTGAGTGAGCAGGAAAAAAAACCCCAACCCTCGTCCTGGTCTGGAAACCCGTGATTACATTTTAATATTTTAAGGTGCACACAGTAAATGTTAATATAAAGCCTATTCACAGAGGGTGAGATTCTGACTCCTGCACTGAGTAAAGGTCAGACAACTGCCATAAGGACAGCTGAACGTGGCCTCAGAAGGCCTTAAGGTGATGTGAGGTGGAGTTGTTGCAACGTCTCTGTGGAGTAATTGCTACTATGGCCGTTCTGCAGCTAGCCCTACTTGCCAGCTGTTGGTGCAGTCCTCCAATATTGGACAATAATTTTGTCCTTTCAGCTTGCTGTAATAAAGCCACCAGCGTTTATCAGGAGGTGTCCCAGGTGTGGCTCAGAGGTGACACTGCAGAAGGTGGTGGTGAGTGCTCGGACCCTGACCCAATAAAGGTACCAGAAGGCATCTCCCAGTTGATCGTCATGAGGTTCAGGTCATCCCCTCAAATGAATGCCTGAAATTAAAGGACAAAAAAAGGTCAGCTGAGATGGAAAACACCTAAGGCAACCCTTTTAAAAATGCTGTCCAGGATGAGCTTAAAATAGACTGTGATTAGTTTAGCTTGCCGTAAACTCTCCAAAAGTTAAACGTTGTCTCTAAACTAGTCTCTGCACTGTCCATGCATTCAAAGAAGAGAGAGGGGGCTTTGGGGCGAACAGTTTATGGGTCCGGATGGGAAGAGCTGCCACTTGGAGGGAACTTTTGACTTTAGATCTAGAAGGGCTAAGGTAGATGCCCAATTTTCAGTCAGTCAAAACCAACGAGGTGGCAGCCACCCCAGTGAAATGCTTGAATATCTGTTACTATAGAAACTTCCAGATAACATAGTCCTCAGGCCAGTCTTGAGATTTTTTCTTAAGATGTGGTCAGGAAAGAAGAGTAAATTTTTTTTTTTTTTAATTTCATATTTATTATATAGCACAATGGAATGCATTCTAATATGCATTTTTTTTTTCTTAAAACTCAGTTAGGAATGCAAATGTTAACAAGTAATAACAAGAAGGTCTCATCCCTCAATTTCTGGCAGTGTCTGGTGTCTGCAATATTTATTTTGTGACTCAGTACAGGATCATGAAGAGTTTCTCCAGAAGAAGACTCTAACGCCAAATGAACATTGTAAGGGGAGTTAAAACAGCTGATTTATACTTACAACATCACTTAGTAATGTGTACTATTACTAATTATAAAAACATTCTCCTGTGATAATTCTCAGTTTGCACAGCATCATTACTGTGTGAGGCTGTGCAAAAACGTTAATACACATCTATAAGATGATTTCTGATACTATTAAGCTCATATGCTATAAAATACTAAGTGTTCACCAAAAAAGAATCAATGGAAAAAAAACTTTTTATTCTAAAAGCTAATGAACTATGATTTCTTATTTGTCTTTTGAGTTTAAAACCTCCAGACCTTGTTTTGAAACTCTTTTCTGAATCTAAGAGATGTAGTTTGTTTTCTAAAGAAAATAGGGAGAGGTCAGCAGAGCCTCTCACTATTACAAAGGCTTCAGGAGCTTGGGCTTTAAGATTTCAAGTGATTATGACACAAACAGCTTAAGCGTTGTCAGCAATGCTTTTTACTTTTTTTTCAACCCCAGGATAAATATAATCTCTTCAAAGATGTTAACCTAACGGACAGGTCTCCTTGCTGTAGAAATACACATTTATGTACTTGGAGGTGCGATGTTACCACGACAATGAATCTGTAGACTCTCTAATGCTCCATATCTATCCTGGGACTGGGAGCAAGGACCACATTTTTTTCTTGGCTTTGCCATTATGACACTATGACCTAAGATTTTTTTCCTCTCTCTCTTTTTTTTTTTTTTTTTCCCTGTGAAATATAAATGCCACAGTAAGCAGCTGCAGACTGGACATCCACCTGGGAGAGCACAGTTTGGGCAGGATGGCGGTGTTGCCAATAGCACATAAAGGTATGGCATGGCCAGGATGACTGCTCAGATGCCTGGTGTGAAGGATCAGGTATCTGTTTTCAGATGGGTCATTTGGCCTTGACTGCCATCTGGAGAAAGGCTAAGAGTTATGTCTCCGTGTCTATAATAAGGTGCTGCAATGCTCAGCTACTACATCCTTAAAGACTGAGAAATATCTAACCTTAATATCACTAATGCCTTCAAAATAATGCTTAAGTGGGACTTCAGGGGTGGAATGAGTCTAGTTCTAGACCTCTGGACAGAATCAAATTTAATCCTTAGGGAACCTTATCTGTGGCTCAGAACTGCAAAGTGCTGTGCACTCTACCCTGATTGTTCGGTAACTTGCAGAAATGAGCCCATATAAAGCATTAAAGAACTTCAGAGCCCGGCATTTGATTGCGCGGAGTTAGAGAGAGAGGAAAGATGAGAATAGCGGCCATAGGACCCAGGCTGGCCCTCAAATTAGTGGGAATTTCTTAGCAGAAGCTCCCACCTGCTGGGAGAAGTGGAAGTGCTGCTGGTGTGAGGATTGCAGGATTTGTGCCAGGGTCCTTGAGACCCAGAAAAACTAATTGTTCACAAACCATCTTCAAAAAGGCAGGATTAGTTAGTTGCCCCTTAAAAAAATAATCTGAGAAGTGCTTTTCATGGCGAGGTACAGGAACACAAATGCTTGAATCTTGCTCTTTGCAGTTTGTTAATGTGTGTCTCTGTGGCATCATCGCAAGGATGCCCATCTACAGAACAGCCCCCTGCTTGCTCCCGGCCCTCGGCTCAAGGATTGGGACCTGGCAGTCAGGGGGAGCACAGGCTGACCATGTCTCTTATGGAAGAAGATTTTCTCAATTTGTGTGTAATGAATATTTTTCATCTGAGGAAAAGGATTTAAGGAGGCCATGTGTGTATGCGCTTGTGTAACATCAACATAAATTTCCACTGAAATTTCCATATTTTACGTTCAAATATGTATTTTTGAATCTTTCAAATGTGAGTTAAAACGTTATTTTGCAAGTGTTGAATATGTATTATTTTGGCCTAGTTATATGAAGAGATGAAATGCTCTCCAAGGGCAGTGTGCAGCAGGGAGTTGAGGAGATGCAGATGTGCTGGTAAGAATGTCGGAAAGCTTGCCTTAATGAAAGTTTGGGGATATAAGTACACAAGTCATTTGTATGATCTTAATTTTTATGACCTTGTTCCAGTGTTAAGGAGAGATGTGTTGTTATTTTCATAGTATTTTGTATCTCAGTTGAATTTAACATGAAATACTGCAATATGAAATTGTGCTACAAATACAATGCAGCTGTAATATTTAATTTAAATATATATATTTAATATATATATTTAATTATATATATTTAATATATAAATTTAAATTCTCAAAGACTAACTAAAACAGCTTGAAACATTTTTTATTTTTTTCAGATCAAAATATCTCCTGTTTGTTTTACAGTGAAATGACTTACAATCGCATTCCCTTCAGAATTATGTGTTTTGGGGAGAAAATGCCTTATGTGAAATGAAGATTCTTTTCGGCCAGCTGATTCAGAGGAAAGCATGAGAAGCACCTAGATGGGAAATAATCTGCCTGCCATGTTGATCTTCCCTTAGTCCTAAAGACTATGGTGTTAAAGATCTTATTTATTCCATAAGATCAGCTGAGATCCTGCAAATCATGACTGGATATTACTTCAGAAATGTTTCCCATTGATAGATGGAGGCAGAAATTTTAAGCAGCCTTTTAGAAGTCGGAAAACAGGTAGAAGACAGGAAGAGAAGGCTTGCTCTTCACCTCCATGAGTGTGGGCCTGTGAAGTGAGGGCTTCTGCCATCTCCCCACCACTGCTCAGCAGCAGGTGGAGGTGAAGCCCCATATGGCCCCCAGTGAGGTTGTTACCACAGCCATAGATGTGGGGCGCTGGGGGAGCCTGACAGAAGCACTGGTGGATCCTCACTGGTGGGAGGATCCATAACCGTAACACAGTTGGGGAAGTGAAGTGATGTGACACAGTGCAGCAGGAAAAGGCCCTTTGTGACCCGAATGCTGCCAGTGCCGTGGTGGCCAGGCCGGGGCCTGGGCTGTGGCATGGCCGAGGTGGGCTGGGCCTCCGTGGACGCCGGCCTTCCCGCAGAGAACTGCGAAACCCCTCTGTGTGGCAGGGCCTGCTTTCTCCATGTCGCAGCCTGCGTACAGTCAGCGGTTGTATCAAACTGGCTCTTAAATGCAGGTTAAAGGGCCCGATGAAATACAGAATGCCTCGGAAAGACAACCTAAATTTTTGCCATTTTAAACTATGCTAGAACAGCCGCCCAGGTTAATGAGCTTCAAATTTAAATAGCAATTGATGAAGTCAGTTATAAATATAAAGCAGTTTGCTTTTTGCCTTCCTGTTGCTTTCCTAGGCTCCTGAAGGCCTTCCACTGATGGAGAGCTTTTAATTTCACATTTTGGCCCCCACCACAGGTGATAAACAAAGGTTTCCCATTGCTGTGACTCGGGTCAGTGCTGCAGCCTTAGCGTCAATCCCGCTGCCTGTAATTACACACAAAAGGTTACTGGGATCCGCAGCTAATTTGCAGCCTCTGTTTAGCAGAATTTAATAGGAGGTATTACTGGTGCAGCAGTAATTAAGGACCTTTGTCAATAAGACGGAATAGATGGCCACACTTTGTTGTAATCAGTGGACTCTTGAGAACCCAGAGGAGTGAAAAGCAGTGAGAGGAGCAATCCATTTTGCGAATAACATGGCTGTCCTTTCACCCCCCCACTCCCTCCCCCCTCCTGAAACCAGCAATGGAATAATAATTCCCCAGGCAATGAAAGTACAGGAATAAAAGTACTTACCCTCCAGCCTGTGATTTTTTTTTTTTTTTTTTTTTTACTTTTTATTTACTCTACTGTGCTTTTTATTTGCTTCAGGCTGCATTTGATGAAGTATTGTTTAAACAGCGCCTAGCAAAATGGATATAGGGAGATGGAAAATAGAAAGAGGAGGAATTTTAACCAGGTGGATACATGCATTTGCCTTTAAGGTGGACAGCATTCGGTTTATCAATTATTTCCTTTGGATTTTTAAAAAAGAGAAAGAAATGACAAAAACAAGTGGCTTGGTGAAGAGGTGGAGAGAGTCATTTAGAGCTGTCTCTGCACAGAGTCGTTCAGCTGTAAATGGGTCGCAAACAACAAGCGAGAAGTGAACTTGGTGCAGCATTGTAGCCCCCTCTATTTCCCCCCATCACTAATGTACCAATGAATGGCCTGGCACAAGGCTGAGAGAGCCAGACACACGGACACACGCGCACACGCGCTGGCGGAGGGGGGAGAGGGAGAGAGGCTGGTATGACACAATTCAAAGAGTGCTTTAAGGTGTACACTCCTTTCAGTAATTGGTGAAGAAGCTGCATTTCACTCACTGATTTCCTGCCTTTTTACAGGTTTTAACAAGCATGATGCTTTTAATAGCGGTTTGAGTACTGGCTCTTTATGAAGGCCCTCTTTTTTAAAGCAGCTTTAACTATACCCTTTCTGTCAGTAATGTCTGAAAAACTTCTACCTTTAATCATTCCTGGATCAGGCAGCAAACAAGCAGCTCCTTTTCCTTTTTCAATTACATGCTGGATATTCAGCACAGATATATAAAAAAAAAAAAAAAAAAAAAGGGAAAAAAAAAGAAGCATCTTGAGCCTATCATGTATTAAATGCAGCTCTTTGCTACTGCATTAAAATAACACCAAGGATCTAGCTTCAGCCAACAAAAGCCAGAGATATGAAGTTAAAGCTGCAGTCCTCCTTTTTATCTGCTCCATTGTGATAAGACATTGTAGCACTCTTAAAACAGTACAGCATTTTCCATACCATATGGGTTGTGATGCTTAGCTAAGAGATCCTGAGCTTCCCGGTACTGAGACCCATAGGAAATCTTGTATGGCATTTTATGGATGGGCTCTGCCTAGTGCTGTTCCTGTGAGGGGTTGCATTTGTTTATTTATTTATTTTGCATTGCTAGTTCAAAAAGGGAGTGAGGTAACAAGCTGTTTTTTGGCTAAGTTTATTTTGTCAGAGCTTGATGAGGTTTCCTATACACAAAGATGAGCTGAATCGTCATTAGTGGATATTTGTCCACAAAAACAAACAACAAAACACGATCACCTCAGGGGAGGCCTGGGCTTAAAATGGGAGGGATCTTGAAGGCCAGGGCTGGTATGAATCGGGAGAACCATGAGAGAAAGTTAGGAACTAACTTCCCAAATATTGGTCATCATTAACACAGTTCTTTTGATCTTAGGCATATTAAATTTGCACAAGGAGAGCATAGTTGATTTAGTGGTGTCTTCTGGTCTCCTTGCTTGCAGAGGACACCATTTAAGACATGGATATATATATTTTAACTTCAGCAGAAAGCCTGGTCTGAAAGAAAGTGATCAGACTGGATTGATCTAATAGTGTTGGAGAAATTCATTCCAGAGCAAAATCCTTAGTGTCCATGTAGTTTACCCTGGCTATCAGAAATTGTCAAAGCTTGAAGAGTACAGTTGTTATGGTGGTTGATGGACAGAGCTTCCCCATCCTGTTCATTACTTTGAAGACTTAGGCTGAGTTGTTGGATTACTTGTAGGTGGGGAGCTGGTCTGCACAGATTTCATCTTCAGCCCTAGATGCAGTTAGCTGCAGTATTTCAGTCTGAAACTACTGGGAGAGAAGAGGAAGAGAGAAAAGCACTTGTCAGAAAGCATTGTGTACAGCATTGCTGACGCCACTAATCATCTTGGTGGACCAAATGGACATCTTTCCATCTCATGTGATTTCAGACATTTTTGAGGAGCATAAAACTAATATAATTAATGAAGCAGTAGTGTAGGTGGACTGGCAAAATGTAGGAAAATGGTCATGGCTGGAGAATGGAATGGGAAAAACCCTAACCCTTTTGAAGAGTTACTAGGTTATAATTGCATGTGTAAATGCTTATGGGATAAGGACTGCTTTGGGCTAGTCTTCAATATTTTAGTGTTTTCTTACAGTTCTCCCATTAGGCCAGTCCTCAGTGGTTGGCATAGTTGGTATAACTCAGCTCAACCTATCTGAAAATCCATTTTCCTGTCTTGGACTCAGATGGTGGGTCCAAGAAGGGAAGAGACAATAATCTAATTTTTCAAGGAGACCAAGGGAAAGATTCTAGGTTTCTTCATTGGTGTTAATAAATCTGCTTGCATACGTGAGCAGACACCAGAATACCAGCAGCAGTTTGTAATCTGCCTGAGGGAAACTAAATGCTAATTACAAGGAAAGTTTGTGATACAGCTAGGAATTTTGGTCAGTATTTTGAGTCACTACATACTGTAGCTCATACCTGCTATTTCTCCCAACAGCAGACCAGCAAACCATGGGGCAGTTCTTGAGTGTGTTAGATGAGGGAAAGAAGGATGCATACAGCCTTTTGATGGATATAGCTTACAGCAGTGTTATATTCTTTTTATTATTATAATTTATAAAAAGTGTGGGTGCTTGCTTGGATGCAGGGAAAATCTGAGTAGAAAACCCTCAAAAGTAAAGTTTTTAATGACAGCTGTGATGACACCAAAGTGGAGAACGTTGTACGTATTTTCCTTGTCTGATAGATGCAAATTTATTTTACAACAGGTAAAAATTAAGAGATAATGTCAATGGAGAAGAAGTTTGTTGCAGGATAAGTCTGCTGATGCTACACAAATGTCCAAAGCTTATCCAGGATACTTAATTTCTAGGATCCATTGATCTGAAAGGATGTTTGCCATTGCTTTATAGTGCAATCCTGCAGATAATATACCCAGATACAAGATCTCATGATGGTGAGTTACGGTAGATTAACTAACTTCTGCATGGATGGGGATCTAGTATTTATGCATTCTGGGATGCTGACTGAAAAAACAAGACTTATTTCTGGTTTGAGATGTTGCCAGTTACACCTAATGGGATCTAGCTTTCCTGTGCAAGTACAAAGGGCAGAATATAGCCAGATGTACCCCAATCTGATCAGAAGGGTGAAGCAAACCTGATCTGTTCAGGACCGTTCTTCTACTGAAACTTTGTCAGTGAGAGCCAGAAGGCAAAAGATAAATATGGAGGTCTGAGGTTCAAAGGTTAGTTATTTTCCTTGAGGGAAAATGTATCTCCTGCAAGAGCAGTTGAAGGTTAGTGTTCAATAGGTCACACTCTTTAACCTTTCTTCAGCGCTATTTGGTCATTTGATATCCATGCCACTTCCCCATAAATACAAAGCAAGTTGCTTACAATTTTCACAGATACAAACTTGCATGCTAGAAATGTGACAGAAGAAAGAATAACATCTATTTAACGAGCTTGCTTGAGAAAGGTTCGTTTCAAGGTAAATTTCTTTATGGTCTCTGAACAAAGTCTGACTTCATTCCTCTTCCCACCTGACTTGCACCTAGCAATGGTCGCTGTGAAAGGCAAGAGACGGTGGCTAACTACAGCCTGTCCCTGAACAGCTCTCCCATTGTTCCTGCCAGGTGTGGGCCCCGGCACCTCCCCTGCCCAAGCCCATTGCTGAAGTCCCACTGATACTGAAAGGTGCAGGCTTGGCTGAAAGTATAAAGCTCTTTTTCCTCTATGTCATCCTAATTTTCCTGTTCTTTGCGTCCTATTTGAACCCTGTGTTGGGTGATGCCCCAGAAAGATCTTATTGCTTAGGATCTTCCAGATCCCCAAATTTGCTAGCTTGAATAGCTGGGGACTTGACATTTTGCCCCCTTCATTTTGCAGAAGACATTTCTGTGGCAGAGAAAAGGGAGGGCAGCGTGGCGCCCACAAAGCCCCACTCTCCCCACCTGGAAGTTCATCTAGACAGGACATCCCAAGCAGCATCTGTGAGTAGAATAAGCCTAGGTGTTGCTTCCAGAGCAGGATGATCAGTATAGGGCAAAAGAAAGAAAGAAAAAAACAGAACAAAACTAACAAACAAACAAAAAAAACACAGACAAAACCCTCCCCATTGGAGTTACCAGCTGCAGAGGAGGATTGTCTTCTGGCTTTGCTTCTTCACACCTCCACTTGAGAGTTATGGTGCTGATAAAGACAGGAGGAAGCTGGGGATAACTTTTATATTTGCAGGTGACAGTGGCAGGCAGAGGATGAGAACAGCAGGAGTGCTATGCGTCTGTGCTGTCCTCTGCCCCATGCTGCAGGTGGCGGCTGCTGTGCTGGCACTTGGGCTTTCACAGCAGTGTCTAACCGTGGAGAAATGGCCAGTCTTGCACACTTTTGCAGTGTGCTGGGGTCAGATCTACCCCTCATCCTACTGGTCTTGTCCGCACAAGGATTTTTTTTTTTTCCAATCCTGCATTTTTAATACAAATAAAAAACTTGATCTCTGCCACTGGGAAACTGCATCCCATTTTTTTTCCTAACAGAAAAATGGGAATAGGTTTCCTTTAACTAGTGGAAGGGTCTAGACTCTAAAAAGGTTTTTATTATTGTGCGCCCGGGGTCCTTAGTTTTAGACATTTATCTTCTGGCGAACCAGTAGGGAACAAGAAAGGCAGTATTTTGCAACTCCTAGACCCCCAGCTCTAAATAATGACTCAAAGCTGAAATTGAAGCAGGTGCATCATCTTCTTCATTGTGTCACTTTTAGCACAGACATTATACTTTATGGGCTTCAACTATCAAAATAGTTTGTGCAACGGACCCTAAAAATGGCGAGGCATCAATCAATCAGTCAAGCTTTATTGCTTCAACTTTCTTTACAGCTGGCTTATAAGCCATATTATAATACACAATAAGAAACACAACAGAATACAAATGCATTGTAATGCAGTACCATTTCTGTGTATTTACTCCAAAAGCCTGTGGCTGCACTCTCAGGAATACCCCAGCGAATCGGTCACACTGAGCCAAATGCATCCCTGGTGTAACCTCATTGATTCTGCCCTGCCAGACCGGCTCAGAGGGGATGGATTCAGCTGCTCCTGGTGGCTTGCGTGGGCTCCTGAGGCCAGCCGTGCTCTGGCTGTGCTGCTAAATAGGGTGGGCTGCGGTGTTTAAAGAGGACAGAAGAAAGAAATGGGGTGGCTGGGCAAGCAGCCAAGCAGGGGGCTGGTTATTCTGTGGGGCTGTACCGAGGCTGTGGGGTCTTCAGCCACCAGTTGGATATTTTTCCTTTCTGTCTTTGGGATGCCAAATGCTCTGCACAACTTAGGTGCTGGGGCAGAAGAGCTCTGTAAGCGCGTTTGGTGAGGGCTGTTCCCACTGAAATGCTGTAGGGCAGGGTTTTAACACCCACTAGGAGGTGGAGCTGTTGTCACTGGGAATTGCAAG
The DNA here is from genome assembly GCF_964034855.1 of Anser brachyrhynchus. Lineage (NCBI taxonomy): Eukaryota > Metazoa > Chordata > Aves > Anseriformes > Anatidae > Anser > Anser brachyrhynchus. The sequence continues at coordinate 40,704,589 of NC_137700.1, forward strand.
GGTTCCCTTTGCCCTTTCCAGCTGATCGGCTTCTCTGCTGTGGTGGCATCTCATAGGCTTTCCATAAACGTTATACGTGGGCATTAGTTTTGGCATCAGCAAGGAGAATTTTGAGTGGGACAGATACATCCACACATACACTGAAATAAATGCAAATATAGATAAGGCTTCCTTTATGGAAATATGCCCAGCATCCAGGAATATTAAACTGTTAGTGCGAGTGAACAAATGGCCATCTATGCATTATTCCGTGATTATTGCATGAAAACTTTGTAGTGTAGGCCTTAGGCTCTCGTGTAAATGTCTTGGTTTGAGATAGCAGTGATTATGCCAGGTGATCATGTCCTCATTAGTGCTTACATCAGATGCATGCACAAATAAATCATACCTCTAAACTGTGTACTCACATCGGCACTACTTTCTCACATCAGCCAGTTCTTATGCAGTTCAGAAGAGTGATCTAGGAAAGCTTAATTACGGAAAAAAAAAAAAAAAAAAGATGATTAGGGTGAGTAAGAAAAAAGAACTTGTCTCTTGAATATAAAATTCTTTATGTTATAGTATCAACAATATACAATATAGAATTTGAAGTTCTGGATTCTTTTAAAGAGGACCAGAATTTTAGTTAATGTTGCAATAAAACATGTTTGTAAATAAGTAACTAACAACTATTCCGCAAAACAGATTATTTTATAATACTTGTCCCTTCCCCAAATACTCACATTGTTTATATCAGCTCATAGAGTTTATTATAGTATTTGTAGTGGAAATCTCTAATTTGATATTTCTCTAGTGAGTTTAATGAGCCTGAAAAGTGACATTTAGAGCTAGTTTTCTCTTTGTGCTTTGAAAAATGAAATACAAGTAGTTATCTGTTAAATGAGATAATTACATTGCTACTTTGCTAAAGGCACATATTAGTGATTTTTAGCTTGTTTCACTTAATTAAAGCTTTACAAAATGTAGAGTGCCAAACCGTTAATAGACCTGTTGGAACAGTTACTGAGACCGTGAAATAAAACCAGTTGTTCTAAACAAGTCACAAAAAGAGATTGATGAAATGGCTGGCAGCTCAGACATAAATTTAAGCTTTGGCTGCATTAGAGCAAATGTAATAATAGCGGCAAGTAACCAATATTTTTAATTTTACTGATCTTTCTGCAATAATTATAAGGAACTTTTAATGTCTGTAATTAGACCGTTAGAGATAGGGTGACTTAGACCAGTGCTGCACTGTGAAAAATTGGATACTTATCATAATTGAAAATTAATCACTTTTCATTACCAGGAAGGGATGCAGTTATTATTTTGAATGGGCTGAGATACATCACATTAATTATGGGCAAATAAATTCACATATTTGAAGTTAGCAACTTTGATGCCAGTGGGCAAGTCGGTGCCAGAAGTATCTCTGGTGCCATAATATGTTTGACACTGAAAATTGCTGTATGTTTGCCTGACTAGTAATTGCAGCGCAGAAGTTCGTCTTGCTAAAAGACTTGCTGAATTTTATTAGTCATTCCCCCAGTGAACCATCTTTGGGCTTTGTCGTTTTGAACAACCCACACCCAAATGGGCAGAATAACTGATAAAACCAGATGTAACCCGAAACAAATTTATGCAGCTCTCCCAGAAGCCTCTGAGCAGGTTTGAACAGTGAGGTAAGGAATAGCCTACAATGTTCATTACACTGGCAGAAAATGGTGCAAATGCTTTGCTAGAAGTGTTAACTGGTCTTTTTGATGTCTGTGCTGAGGATGTGCCTTTCCCTGCTCATGTAATGGGAGCATATGGAGAGCCAGCTCCTCGCCCAAAGAGAATCAGCTCCAAGTTCAGTAAAGTTTGGGCTCTCAGGCAGGTGAGCCTCTAGTGGGGAGAAGGCAAACACAGCTTGCAAAAGAGACTGCTTTTAGGCATGGCGCTCTCGGTGAAGTTGTTTATTTTATCCAAAGTGAGGATGTGGGCACTGCAGGACAGTCCAGGCAGGGAAGTCTCTTGTAATCAGGGATGGTACAGAAATAACATTTCTGGACCAGCAGCAGTTTTAAATGGAAATACATTCTGAAAAGCTAACCTTTTCATATGAAAATGTGGATGAAAAGTATTTTTTTTTATGTTTTGATGAAAAAGATCTCTTTTTTTTTAAAGCAGCTCTGCTCTTTTGCTATGTGTTTTCACTGACACTAGATTTATGACTTTAACCATCATGTGTGGCACCCTCAGCACCCTATAATGCCTTTGCATTTAAAAGGTGGCATTTTATGCTCAAAAGATGATGTGAAAATGTCACCATCTTGCTCAACAATTCTTCTCCTCGTGCATCTGTCACTGATTCCAGCTGCCAAGTGCAAGGGCAGCAGGCATACAAAATCTGTTCCCAACACTGTTTTGTATGTCGGCAATAGGCTCTTGCCCAGTTATGAATTTCTTAGAAAACACCCAATCTTAGGAGCAATAAATGAGCATAACAGCGAGGGAGACGCTTCCCTTCTCCCTGGCTCTAATAGCTTTGTTCTGGCTGCAGCAGGAAGGGTGGAAATAAAAGCTCTGCCTGTCCCTGCGGTTTCATATGCACAGCCCAAGTGTCCGGGCTGCACACCTTTCTCTCCTCTCATTAGGCTGAGCAAGGATGTGGCTGCTCATGACTGGGTGATTGATGTCAAATGTAGTAGCAACATTAAATTTGTCTGAAAAGGACAAAGAAAAGCATTATTCACTGTAAAAATCTTGTCTAAAGTTCCCATCTAGCCAGTGCTGTTCCTAAATTACATTTGTATGAATTTTAAAATGGTTTTTTAAATTTCTTGGCCCATGATTGTTCCCAAGGTCACAAAATCAGAAAGCTGGGATCTCAGGCTTGTTAAGACTAGTAGTGAAAAATGTGCCTGTAATATATCTTCATATTTGCAAATGTATTTTATTGCTGTCCATATCCTGTGAGAAAAATCCAATGTTCTTAAAAGACAAGCACTGCTTGTTATATAGACACTTATTAATGTTTATTAGAAACTCATCTCACTAACATCCATGGCTTTATTGGAAGTTCCTTAAGTAGCAAATCCAATTTCCTTTCTTATGCTTGTGCTTACTTAATTAACATCAAAAATTGAATGAAGCAAAACAAAGTTTGATATTCATTTTAATAAGTTATATAAAGTTAGCATAATCTCATTGAGCACATTCTTCATTGCTCCAACTGCATACACAAAGTGCCTTTGCAGCTCCTTAGTTTAGAGCTTTGCATCATGTACGTTAGATAACCTAGCAACTAATGAGACAACCAGGAGAAGAAAGGAATGAATTTTAAAAGAATCCCTTTACAGCCTGTGTTCTGGGGATACAGGGCTGTGTGCTGTGCAGCGGTGCGTGCTCGGCAAGTAGCTGGAGATGCTTTGGTGTAGTAAAGGACTGGGACCTACTCCTGAGAGGAGAGGTTTTGCAGAAAACCCTTCAAAGAGCCAACAAGGAAACACATGGCATAATGCTTTTAAGGACAGAAAACAGGGATCTACAGCGTGTTTCTGTTTATGGCACTTTTTGGGCATGCATCATCCCACCCTGCAGTGAGTTCAGCCCGACGCACGCACCAGCTTAAGGCTGCACCCACTCTGGCAACTCGCTCTTGTCAAAATATTTACCTGGTCATGTGATGTCTGTTGACCTTAGAACAAGCGTTATCACATTGGAAAGTAATGATAAAAAAATGCAGTACTACAGTAAAGCTATTATAAGCTTGTGCCATTACTGGGGAATATGGTATTGATTTCTTAATAAATTATGCCATAACTTACATTTTTGCCTTAGGTTAACATTTAACACTGCAAGCAGAAGAAAGGTACAATATCATACTGATATCAGAACAAGATTTACACAACCACAGACTTCAGCACATACTTTGAAATCAGGAGTGGTGGAGCCTTGGCCACCTGGGTTTGTGGTCGTCTCCTCTCCTGCGGCACCTGGGCAGGGGGTACCTACGAGGTGTCCCAGGGAGAGCCTGCGTTGGTTTGATTGCTCTGCTGCCCAGCTCCTCTTCCAGATGGTACAAGGTTCAAAACCAAATTGCGACCATTCCTTGCAATGAGAGAACCTTGCTCCAGGAGAGCTGAATATCAGCAAGGAGTGTCTCTGAAGTAGTTTTATGGAAGCGAAAGAAAAAAGAAATCCAGCCTAGTAATTGTTGTGAGAAGCTCTTTTTATGTTTAAAGTGAAGTTTTCTCTGCCAGAGTGCTAGATGAGAGTTTTATTTATAACTTTTATTTTTCACAATTTTTATTTTGGAAGAAAAAGTCACTTTAATCAACTTTTTCACTCTGTCTTTTTCCAGGGAAGGGGAATAAAATCATTAAAAGAGAGAGGGAGAAAGTTCTGCACCATTCTTCTAGTGGCTAAATATAAATACAACTGTAAATCTTGAGCTGTATCACATGTATTCTGCTGGTAAATGGGAATTAAAAACAGAGTCTTTGCTAGAAGGGCCCTCAGTGAAACCTAAACAGCAGCTCTATCTGTGTGTATCAGCATTCAACACAGAAAGAGAAGGTGGGGAAGGAAAGACATCTTGGCTTTGGATGGAGTGTTGCTCACTACTGTGCTGTAACCTTTATTCCTGAGACAAATATTTCAAAAGCTATTTTTTGCCTCCCATTTTCTACCCAGTTAGCATCAAACAGCCACTCTTTTCTTCGTCATTTGCAGGAGTCCTAGCACTGAGCCGCAGTTTTCTAGGCAGTGTAATGTTTTCTAGGTGGTTCTGAGCATATCGCTCCCTTACATCATTACTGGGATACATCATTATTTGGGTACATGATGATGGGATAAGTGTTTTCATGCAAACACCTGTGCATACACTTTTCCCTGTTCATTACTCACGGGCAATCCAGGTGCATAAGCACCATCACTGTGAATTTTCTTACCCTACAGATATACTGATTTGCAGCAGAAAGTTCTTAAATGCAGGTCTAGTCTGAGTGTGGTCTCCATTGCCAGAGGAAACAAGGACACCTGGGGCAACACAACCGAGAGTCTGAGAAATTACAGTGGAAGATAGTAGATAGATCCAAATCTATCACATATATCCACACCATGAGTACCTGCAACAGGCTAAACTATTGAGAAAGCAGCTGAGCAAAGAAAGTGAATGAGTAATTCAGGAGAAGGCTGTATTTCCAGAGGAAAAAGAGCTAATGGGCAGGATGGAAATGGGCTCACCAGCACCAGAAAATGAAAGCATATTTCCTGTTACTAGGTTGTCTTGTTAATGCTGTACTGACAAGAGAATGAACCCTCTAGAATAAGTGTCAGCTGCAAAACCAAAATCTGCAATCACGGGTACATTCGTCTTTCTGAAACCTGCATTTGTGTACCATTTCTACACACGTGCTTAGAGAATACGGTAGAAATTTTGCTCCCTCAATGTAGGAATAAACTCAGACAATTTTTAGATACTTACCAAAATATCCTCTAAGTAAAAAATGTAGAAGTCCCCATTAGTATTAAACATTTCCTCTTCGTGCTGTCAGTGCTGCCATAGAAAGAGAAATGTACCTCAGCTTGGCTCAAGCTTAAATCCCCTCTCTCCTTGTACTCCTTAAATAGCAGATTGTCAGCTTAAGAAACTTGTTGCTGCTGATGACCGTGATTCATGACCTATCTAAAAGAACTGGGAAGTTAATGGCTGGTTTTCGTATCCTGATAACCGCATTGTGCTCTGATCTCCTGGCGTCTAGTTTTACATTCATTTAGAGGCCTTGTAGTGGCTGTTTTGTCTTTCAGTCCCCATGGGGCCTGGTTTGATACTCCTCCCAGGGCTAAACCTGCCTTTGGTGGAGCTGCCCCTGACTTACGCTTGTGGAGGAGGAGACCATGGGGCCATTGGCTTTAATGAAGTCAAACTGTTGCAACCAAAGGCAGGATTTTTTCTCTTTAGTTTGAGGTACATGAGCACTTCTGGACCTGCGTTACTTTGAAAAACCTAGCTTGATCACATGGAACGTAATGGTCTAAAATTAAAAATCATGTTTGCAAATTCATATTAATTAAAAAGGGACATCTGAAGCCAAACAAAAAATCAATGAACTAGCTGGTTCTTCCTCAGTTAAGTAACGTAATTTGTTCAATTTGTTTTATGTCTCTAAGTGAAGAACCTTTTACTCACTTTGATTCATGGATGGAGGTTAGAAAATGGTACAGTAGAAAGGAAATTAACATTTAACCTGCCCGCCTGCATATCCTAGCTGATGTCTCAATGTGACTGCAGCTGTGAGTAAATTCTCCCAATAAACCAGACAGAATATCTATAATATTCATATGGCTACTCGTGCCTTGAGGATAACTCAAGCTCTTTTGTAGCCATTACAGACCAAATTAGGAAGAATAATTTGAGCAGGATGTAATACTATTTGACATATATCTAGTTTTTCAGTTAAAACTTAAGGGGACAGACCTTTAGCCAACATACATCACTGCGGCTTCACGGACTTAAATCCTGATAGGGTCTGTGAAAACTGTGAGTTTGACAGCCCGGAGACCACAACCTGTCTTTTCTGAATACAGAGTTATTCAAGCAAAACCATGGCACGACTCTATTGGAGCATGCAATTTCAACATGTAGAGCATTTACCTCCTCGTCTGGAGGCAAAGCTCATGAGTAAAGAGGCAGTGTGGGGGCTTATTGAATGTGGACTCTCCTGTGGAGCTGGCCTATGAATAATCAGATTTGAGGCCTTCTCCGTGTTCTTCCTTTCCCCTACAGAAAGGTGTTATAACGTGACTGACTGTGCCTAAGAGAGACAGTATGAAAAAATCTACCCACTATAGTCATACGGTATTTAGTTTATGTGGAGTGCCAGGCTCTTTGTCTCCAAATGGCACATGGGCGACTCAGTGTCAAAAAAAGAACTTCATAAATTGCTGAGAGAGAAGGCAATATTTTAAAATAAAAGTGGAAAGTACATTTTAATTTCATCAGGAAGCTTGAGGATGCTTCATGATGTTTCTCAATCTTGTTAGCACTTCAGTATGTCTTGGCAAATATGTGTGCTGCAAGAACATTAAAGGTCAGTCCAAGGCATCTGAAGAACAAATATTTCAAAAAAATATTTTATTTTTATTTTATTTTTATTTTTAAAGAAGAATGAAGGGATTTTGAGCCAACTATTTTATAATACTGACAGAAGAAAAAATAGAAAGTTGAATAAAAATAAAAAAAATCCAACTCCTTTCTTGCTAGCTGTGGTTTGCCACCCCACTGTAGAAACTTATGGCTTTGAATTTTTCACTGTCATATTGGAGATAGAGTTTAATGTATTTATTTTTGGTAGTAATCACCCTGGAAGCAATTGCAATGCAACATCTACTAGAGTCTGGCATCTGTGAGTGACTCAGATGAGAAGCAGGGAGGTGACTGGTTATAAAAGAAGAAAGCTGGTGTTTACACTTAGAGATATGCACCTTGTGTAATCAGCTGGGATGGAGAGAAAGGCAGAAAAGGCCTGTAACAGTTTAATGGGTATTTTGATAAAATATTACTTTTTTTTTTCTTTCTTTTTTTTTCATATTTTGCCAGAGTGAGGCAGTGTTTAATAAGCAGGATGATTATGGTGAATGCAGAAAATCTTTTTGTATTCATGTTTCTGCCCCCTTCCAGGTAATAGTAGCCTAATCACACAGTAATAAAGATAGGCTCACAAAATCTTATTTCCTTGTAAATTCAAAACCTGACTGCCTAAGAAGTTGGGGAGGATATAGGAGCCTATTTCTTCTGTGGAATGTTTCTGACAATGGGTGCAAGGCAAGACACATATCTGTCACATCTACAAGCAGACATGCTGCCTACGTATTAAAATTCACCGTGGCCTGAATTTACCTGACTCTGTAATCTCCTTGTGGTCTTTCCTGATTTCCTTGGCTGTACTGCAATGTTTTGTGTCATATCAGCGGTATGCTCTTGGAGATAAGGACCAAGAGCTTGCTCCTAGCCTCTAACAAAGGAGTTTTACATAATTTTGACAAGATACGACAGCGTTAAAATTAGGACAGCTGTCCCATTTAGGCACTCCCTTCACATCTCTGATGGAAAAGGTTATGGCCTGTTGTCATTCCCCGAGTCCTTTGGAAGTGGATTTCTCCTCCAAGCTTCTGGCTGAGCTCTCTGGGTGCTCGTTTCCCAACTCACTGTCAGTCAACGTGAGTTGGTTGAGCTGGGGTCATTGAAGTAGCAGATCTGTGCTAACATGCTTCCATTCTTCAAAATGCATTCAGGAGCAACCACGTGAGCTGGTCAGTTTGCAGATCTGCAGGATGGTCGCTGTGGCAAACAGGGTCACAAACCAGGGACATTTGTCTCTTGACCTGCTAGTTGGAGCCTAGGAGGATGCTGCTGGTGGTGTAAGGTGCGCTGATATCTTAACTGGGTGCTGATGGCTGTAGGAAATAAGAATATAAAAGAGGCTAGTGGACTCCTTCCCTCCACTCGTCTAGGTGGAGAGAATAGTGCCTGTATCTCTTTATATGTTTTAGGGCTGTACTCAGTATGTTGGGTACAAATTCTAAGCTATTTTTATGTACCAAATTCCTGCTGAAATACTTTGAGGATGCAGAATGCAGAAAACAAAAATAAGATAATGCTAAGATACAAGGCAGTGGCAGAACCTTATATTGTACAAACACATTTCTGTTTCAAATGGGGTTTGGTTTTGTTCCTTTGTGACTATTATTAGAAACAATTTCAAGACAGTAGCTTCCTATGCCTCTTTCAGAGACGTGGAGTAAAGTATCTGTCTCCATATGTTGCAGACAAGAAAAAAAAGAGAACAGAATACAGAAAATATTGCTTATGTCCCGTTAGATCCAGCTTTTTTGTTTGCACGTCATTTGATTATGAGTATTTTCAGCCATCTAACACGTTAATACTTCTCTGCAGGGAGGGGTAGGGTTCATAGCCTTTTCAAAGCAGCACTAATGAGTGCCTTTAACTTAATAAAATGATCATTTGCCAACTACTTACCATAATGTGAACTAGATGCTTTCAGTCCAGAGATTAAAAGGAGTTTTCTTTGTAAATGCACTGTAGTTACTATTACTTCATAAGTAACATGCAGATATAAGGGATGCTCATGGGTTATTGTTTTTGAAATCTCAGGATCTCATAAAATAGGTTGGAAGGAGTTGCTGGAGTCTATATTGTTCCAATAATATATGGATTATCACTCTCTAAATACGCAATGACATAAAAGGCAATAATGTCTTTTATGGATCCCATGTGGCCTATTACACTAATGATCCATGAATAATGGGGTCATGGGATGAGTTTTGAACAGTGCCTTTCTTTGTTGGTTGTTTTTCTCATTTATTTACCCAGGAAAATTCAGTTTTAAGTATCTGCTTTTCAGCAGGGTCCTACCATTTACTGAGTTTTCGTGTGGGTTAATGGATGCCAAAGAGGTCAAGTGACTTCCCAAAGGTTATACAATGAATCACTGAATTTCTTGAGAATAAAATATGAGAACCTCCTAGATTTCTGTCTTTTGCTCTGACTGATAGTAAAGCAGAGAGATTTTGAGACCAGCACGACCTCTGCTATATCCTCGTGCTGCTGCTTTGAGGAGGCATCAATGCCTGGCATTCACTGCAGAAATCTGAAGCTCACGAAGCAATATTTCCCATATTTATCACTGAAACAACCATGAAGAGCAGAAGTGCTGCAATGCCATCAGGCTTTTTTGGTCCTTGCAACATATAATTGTCTTTTAAAAAACAAACAAGCAAGCAAACACAACCCTTTGCAAAGTAAACGCATGGAAGCTGGCAAACACAATTAAATCTAATGCTGATCCAACACAACAAGGGTGTTTAGACTTAATTATGTTTGCCATCTTTAACTGTTGCTGCAGTGGTGTCCCTCTCCCTCCACGGGGAAAGCCTCCACGTGACAAATGGGCTTGGTGCTGCTCCTCTAAGCCCTGTGGACATGGAGACTGAGTTGCAGGAGGCATGGCCATGGGTGGGTGACCGTGTGGCTCTCAGGTCTCCATCTGCCCGCGATGCTCCCTCTGAGCTCTTCTGTGTGTCTTTGGGACCACCACCTCCATGCTGGAAGCACCGGTGGAGACGAAGAACACAACGTACAGGGCCAGCAGCCTTGCTCTGGCCTTCCAGCTTCTTCTCGAGCCCCCCATTAGAAGGAGAGGGGCTGTCACGCTGGGAGAGATGCTGGCCAGGCGTGCACACCTGGGCACGTCTCACCTCAGCTTGCTCAGCTGCAGAAGTGATGCAACTCTTGCTATCTGCCTGTCTTTCCTGGTTTGGCATGTGTACAGAGCTCTGCAGCTCCAAAGGGCTCGTTATTATTATTATTCCTACATACTGAATATTATTTTATGCATTTAATATACTGGAAAGCAATTACAGAATGTAAGGTACTGCGGAAATACGGAAAGATCTGCCTGGAATAATAATTTGATTTGGAAACTTTGTTGCTAAAAGACTTCAGGGTAAAATTGTAGTGCAACATATGAGCTTTTAATGAAATGACTCCCATTACTTCTAATATAAATGGAAAAAACCTACATACCACATGGAAAATTTTCATTTAATTAACAAATAATTTGTATTAGAATAGAGTCATCAAATTCTAATTCATCAAACAATATTAAGCAATGAACTGAAAATGTTTCTAGCATGAACGTCTCCATATTTATACGCCTCCAAGCTGGAAACTGTGTCAGTTATTTATCTGAAAAGGCATCAGGTTAAAGCTGGTGCTCACAGGTGTAGAACTATTACAGAAGAGCCATGAGAATCAGGCAACAGATCTCTGATCCGACTACATTTATTGTCGTTAATATCTGGTAGTGGTTTACTGGAGGTGGCTGAAACATATCTAGGCAAAGGGCATGAGGCCAAAGAGAGTGTTTTAGTTATTTCAAATTAGTAGGAGGTCACAATTAATTAATGCTGCTTGTGGTTCCTTAAGCTGTGTGTATGCTGTGTGAATATATATATATATATATTTTTGGTGTGTCATTTTGCCTTGCCTCTGAATGAGCCGGTACTGTTGCTCTCTCTGTAATAGCTGAGTGCCTGCAACCATCTTACTTAAAAACAGATTTAAGACTCGTACCATTGGGGAGAACTCACACAATGGCTTTCTGACAGCCCGTTGCACACGCTGATCAAGGCACTGGCTTTGAAACAGTTTGGCTTATAATTACATCTTTACAGCTAACTGGGCTATCCAAATGATTTTCTTCTCTCCCCCTCCCCACGTCTACTGACCTGTGGCTAATGAGATTTGTGTTTCGATTAGTTGTAGAACATAAATTAACTAATCAATGAGAATGGATTCACATCCTTTCTTGTAAAAGAGCTCTGCTGCAGTGATCTGTATTTAATATTCAAATCAATTTCAAATTCTCAGGATGATTCTGCTAATATGGCAGGCTGGGACTCGCAGCATCTGTATCCTTGCCATAGACTGTAAATAGGGGATGCTTATGAAATCGCTCACTGACCTCCAAAGCCTTCTCTGGTCTCATTGATTTACTATTTCACTTAATAGTGATGACGAGCAGCTCAGAGGCTGGCAATGAAGCTTGGAAAGTCACGTGAGAGAGCATTTTCCCTTTACTTTAAAGAGTGTTAAGACTAAGAAGAGCTCAGGACTTTGAAAAAGGCTGTTTGTTTTTGATATGAAAATTTAGGGTCAATTTTATGTTCCAACTCAAATTTCCCCTGTTCCAGAGATGAGGGTAAGAGACAGCCATTACCAAAAAGCTGTTTTCCAAGGGAAAGGTGCTTTCATTTGCTTTCAAGGTACAGAGAACTTTATCTTTTGCCTTGCTGTAATTGTCTCATCTGTACAATTAACCAGCATCTTGGCATAAAATGTGAAAATTTGTACAGTGTTCAAAGCATCTGTGGCCTTTATGGTACAAGTTCTGTTAGTACTGAAGCCACAGAAAATTAAATGTTCCCCAAAGAACTTCCAGATGTGTTTTATTCTAATAGGGTCATTATACAGTAAATTAAAAAGCAGGGTAAATGGAACTGTAAAATTTAAATTACTCTAAAACCACATCTCTTTGCTTTGAACATTCATTTGTGGGGTTGCATTTGCAATAAATGTGAATTAGGCAGCTGCAATAACTGTTAATCATATATTTATAAAATAGTAATGAGGAAATGAATAGCAGAGTAAGACAGCTGCACATTTCTCTAATAGTATGTCAACTGTGAACATAATAAGATGTAGAAAATTGTTTGGTGCTATGCTGATAATGCAGCCGAATGTAAGAGATCACTTCAACCTCTTAACTTTACAGGAAATTATATATAAAATCCATAAAAAGCCATAATAATACATTAGGCCTCTGAATTGTAGTCAATGTTTTTCTTTGCTTTGATTTTTCTGAAATGGGCCATACTTTTCCCAAAGTAATCTGCCAAAGATCACTAAGGCTTTTGTTTCAGGCTGCACTTTATTCACCATCTTGCAATTTTATTTAAAAGATAGTGCTTCTAAAAGCCCAAAGTGATCTAACTTCCCTCTTCCAGGGGGTGCCGGACCCCCCTCCCTCTCCTAGCAGAGTTTTCGTCAGCTTTCCGAGCATCACGCCTCAGAGCCCCAGCGGCGTTATCCCTGCTGAAGCTGCTGATTAAATTCAGAACCCCACATGAGGCAAAGCAAAAGGTGAAATTAAATTTTTATATGTATGTATATACGGCTTTAAAAATAGGAAACGGTTGTCAACACGGTCTGGGGGCATCTGGCTGTCTGTGGTAGCCGTGGTAAAATCATAAAGAGGTCAAGATAATTGCAAAAACAAGCCAACCACCCTAAACCCAAGAAGCAAATCGAAATGTTTGAGCAGCCCTCTAGACCTGCTGCCTGCACCAGCAGGCTCCGCAGCCTGCCCTCGTGCCAGGTGCTGCTCACTTGCTCTTGCAGTTTTTAACCAGCCGTAATTGAATTTTGCAACTGAATTGGGGTGAAGAGGAGAATTAGAAAGCTAACAGGAAAAAAAATTAGGCAAGTGCTGGGCTGCAAACAGCTTATCGGCCAAGCAGGGAATAGGTGCTAAATGTGTAATAGGAAGGCTGCCACATGAAATGTCACTTATCAAAGTGTTAGCAATTGCAAGAAAAAGCAAGAGAAAGAAATGAGGGGCCCGATCCCAGCGCTTAGTGACAGCAGCAGCGTGATGAGAAGTTGCATGCTGGGCATGTGGTTTTGGAAGTCAGGATAAAACCCTTTAAAACCAGAGGGCACGGGCACACGGTGGGCATAGGAGGCCTGACAGATAGCGCATGGGGCAGCAAATGTCCTGACTTGCTACTGAAGAAAAATGTGTTTAAAGAGCCTGTTTTCAAAACAGCATACGTTTTCTTGCCCGATCTTACTGCTTTCTGCTGTACCTTGTTGCTATGCCTGTTTAATGTTGATTTGCATTTGGAATGACACAACCAGCTCACACTTTTTTTTTCTTTCTTTCTTTCTTTTAAAATACAGTTTTTACTGAGGGAAAGGAAGACAGAAGATCTTATAATCACCAGCCTTTTTGCCAGAATCTGTGGCAGTCCCAGGAGTCAGCCAGGGAAGGAGAAGTTGTCTCTCCTCTGGCTGGGAGGGCTGTGCCCTCAGCGCTGCCTGGGGAAGGGCGAGGTGAGGGGTGGACCAGAGGAGGTCAGGAGCTGTGCAGTACCGTGAGCTCTCTTAGTGTTTTCTGAAACCTTTGCAGTCACTCCATGGACCTAACCTTTAGCCTTCATCAAGCTGTTGCTTTAATGGACACGACTTTTTTTTTTTTTTTGTTGTTAAGAGTTGGCACAAATCTTTTCAGCCATCTTAAAAACTATAAAGGCATTGCACAGTGCCCAGAAGGAACAAAAAGCATCCTTGGTGTAGCCCCATCAAAGGAAATATTGTTTGTAAAACATCACCGTGTTATGCTGAGCTATCGTGGGCAAAAGAGAGACAGAAAGACAGATGCGGATAGAGACAAAGATATGGAGATATATTCAGGTTGAATTTGTCCTATGTGATTTTGGCCTTCTGCTTGCCAAAACAAAGCAAAAAAATTGCTCATGTTATTAAACGTAAATTAAAGGATAGCAATGGAAAATGGCTTGTTTTCATTTTTTTTTTTCCTCTGAAACAGACAGTTCAATTCTCCAGGAGAAGCAAAGTTCAAGCTCTCATTTCCCATTGTACATTTCTGTGTTAGTGCCTCACAAAATAGCAGTTCATTTCTGGAAATCCTATTACTGTCCACACTCAAGCAGCAACTTTAACACATACATCTGTTACCTGGCAGCTTCTTCCTACACAACTCCCACCTCTGAGAGTTAAAGCTTATAGTTTTAAAAGGAAAATTGAAATAGCCCAATTTTGAACAATGCACATTGGAGGGGAAAAAAAAAGGAAGAAAAAGAGCACATGCCACTGTCAGCTACGAGAGCCTCATCTCGTCTTACATTCTGATCCAGACAGATATAGAAAGCAGAGCGGTGCATTATCATTATCTTAGAGATGTTTATTTGGTGTGTGGACACTCAACCAAAGAACTAATGCAATCAGAAAGTTAAAATATATGGGCTGGAAATACAAATTCATTAAACGTACACAAAACGTATGCTGCAGCGGATCTGTCATATAAATTAGATTTTGACAATTATATGGATAGTCTGGTTGAGATGATATATGATTTGCTCACTTTATCTGTGCTGTGATTTAATTACTGCAAAAGATGCGCAGAGTTAGGACCCTGTCATTCTCTCATGGACCTAAGCTGAAGCGGAGCTGGGCCCATTTTGCATGCTTTATGTCAGCAAGTCGAAGGATTTTTGTGTATGTAAGTGCGTGTATATATACGTATGTATGTGTTTTTACGTGGGATGAGTCTGTGCTTGTACCCTCTGGACTTGCTGCAAATCTTTCCACTGACCTCAGCGGGGCTGGGCCTCACTCTTTCCCTGTGTGTGGCTTTCCAGCCCCGTGGGATCCTCCTGACCCCATATTTCACCGGTCAGGATTCAAAACAGACCATGAAGCGCCTGCTCACCCCCAGGATGCTCTGCACAAGCACCCGTGTGCGAGTGCAGCCACCCTCCACCACCGTCAGAAGAAAAGCTTCGGCCTCTGATGCTCGGAAAGCATCGCCGTGAGGTGAGGTGGTGGTGTTATGCTCGGCCAGGTCACATCAGAGATCCGGAAAATTCTCCCTTCCAGCATCCTCAGAGGCTTCAAAGAGACATCATCAGTGATGGGCTGCCAGCTCCTGGTGTGTCATCGAGGGGGAACGGGGAGCTCCGGCTCCTTCTGCTTGAAACCTTGGCTAAGCAGTGCTGGTGCCTCCGGCTCCCGCCTGCTGGCAATCAGCGGCCGTCTTCCGTGCTGTAAACACGGGCATGTACATGACGAATGCAACATCAGGCAGACAAGTGACAGCAACGTCTCTCCCCTGTCTGAATGTCGAATACGTATTAAAAAAAAAAAATCAAAAAAAAAAAAATCCCACCACTATTAAAACTGAAAACGTGGTTTGATAACTTCTTACAAATGCATAAATGCCACTTCTTACAAATGAACACTAGCAATCAATTTAATTTCTCAAATAAAACGATTAAATTGCTGTTATTGTGGAATCATTATTTTATTGCTAAAACCTTTTAAAATGTTAATTATTGTGCCCCTTGAAAAGCTTTCATCTTGCCTGACTTTGCTCTTACACAAAAAATGTCTCCTGGTTGCGACTTGCGAATTGAATGAAAATTCGTGCTTTACCTTTTCTCTGCCTCTCTCTTCACCACTCCCTCCCTCCCTCTCTCTCTCTATTTTAACACCTGCAACTATTCTCCTTGGCTGTAATATTTATATGAATTTAACTTTAATTTTTCTCTGCTTTCATCTTCTGAATTAGTCAGTATAAAGCATAGATCACTCCTTCTCTGCTGCTTTCCTGTTTATTTGCTTTAACAATAGATTCATTAACTAGATTTTGGTGCTCAAGCCATGCGGACACATCCATTTCAAAGGAGGCTTTAATGGCATTTCATATTTTTCTACATTAAGGAAGATTAAAGTATATTACAATACCCTTTACTGCTCTATTTTCTTCATTTTAGAAGTGGTCAGTTTTTAAATTTTTTTTCCCCTTTCTTTCATCTGCAGTGTTCAATAAATTGTCCAGGCCTTTCAGATGATAGTTCCAGCAAATTGAGTTCTATATTACAACTCTGAACCATTGTTTAGCCCATCATCAGTCAGATAAAGCACTCCTATTCACACAGGACATCAAAAGAACAAATATATGTTCAAAGTGGCTAAAAAGATTACTGTGACTTAGATATATCATTTCGTTAATTGTTAGTGATTATTCTACTAGTTTAGAGGTGGTAAATTTGCTGACTCTGAACTCGTGCTTGTGATGTAATCAGAGTGTAATATATAGATATTCACGGCTGTAAATTACACCATTCAAAAAGGGTCAGGCCTATCATCTTCTAATAGCTGGAGGTGGATTAATAGCAACATTTTAATGACAAGAAAGATGCAGACGGACGTCTTCATTTCACATCTATCGTACGTTACAAAGTGCTCCGGAGAATCTCAGCTGCACCCGCGCTGGGATGAATGGGAGGACGATCACCTTGGGTGCCGAGCCAAATCCAGCCTCGGTGCAGCTTGACAGGGACTGGTTGGGTTGTACCTGGGAGGAATCTGCCCCAGCCAGAATTGAGGCTTTTTGCTGGGTGAGGATGGCTAAGGTTAATGCAGGCAGGTCCCGATCCTACAGAGATTGATTCGGACGTGGTTAATGCTGTACTCTCTGAGCAGTGCCTTGGAAAGCAGCGGTGATATTTTAATGACTCCCACACCACGGTATCCAGGTACCACAGGGACCTAATGTGTTTGTCCTCAGATCCAGGTGCAAAAGGGAGGGATTTCTGAAGTGGGAGACAGAGATACACAACCTGGGGCCCCCTGGGATACAGAGGTTTCTGGCTCTGAGAAACACTCCAGCATCTGCCTGGAAGTTTAAGGTCACAGTAAAAGGCTGAGGCAGAGAAGGAAAAAGAAATGAGCCTGTCTGAATTGCCAGCCTGCAGAGACTCAGGCTTCCTCTGCAACCACTGACACATAAGTATCTCGATAAAAAACATGCATATTCGCAGGATATAAAGCGAACACACGTTCGTCTTTGCAAGCTTCTGCTCTTCAAAGGTAATTTCAGAAATCTTGCAGACGCACAAACTTTAGCATGAAATGTTGAATTGGCCACGATTGCGTGCTGCAATTCTTTTTTTCACGCACATTGTCCCTGCATCGGGTGCAATAGGAAGGAAATGCTAAGGATGCCTGATCGTATGTGAGGCTACTGGCTGGAAGACAGATTTTACAGCAGAACAATCGCAGGGTGTAGGTTTTAGGCAATAAGCAGGTAGCCTCGTTCTCTCAAAAGAAAAAAGAAAATAATGGAAAACTGTAACATTCATTTGGAGGCCTCAAAGGCATAAAAAACCCAATTCCAACTGTTATAGGTCCCTGCAGGAGTCTACAAAAGAACTAAGCTTTTTAAGTAAGAAAACTAGATTTTGGCCCAGAGGGCCCTGTCATTGCTGCTTAATAGATGAAACTCTTTTGATACAAATATGCTGTTTACTTCTCAGCTTCAGCTTTCATAAAATATAACCTTTTTATGATTTACGACCCCAGAAAAAGTGCAGGATGGATTTTTAGCTCTGAATTGGTTGAATGTCAACAAGAAAAATATAGATAACATATAGAAATAGCAGGGTGTTAATGCCACACAAAATGATGAAATTATTTTTGTTTAGAAAAGTTAAGTTTGTTCTTAAAGTTCTTTGTGAGTGAAACTGAGGAAAGGGTTTGCTGGTAAAGCACGGGAAGCCTTACATAATACTTCCTTTGTGCTTCAAGACAGGGTTGGTCTGGTTTGAAAATGTAAAAGTGATGACACAGAATCCAGCTGTGACTTTGGGATGGGCCGGACCATGTGCAGTGGCTGGTAACTCTGCTGGTATTGACCCAGATTTATGTATAGTATGCCAGAGCAAGCATTTTAGATTTAGGTCTTTAATGATCAATTCAAATTTAAAGACTTGTTCCAAAACTAAAGCTGTACAAAGACACTGATTACTTATTAAAATTATTAAAATCGTATAAAAATGATCAGAAGTGACATCATCTAGCCTTCCTTTTTATTTGCCCGTGTTATATTTTTTCTTCTTGACATGCATATCCAAGCCTATGGACATATTTTAATATACCATACACTGGTCTGTGATTAAACTTAAACCCAAACAAATTCTTGGTGATGCAAAATGAAAAATATCAGAGCTTTGAGGACTGAGACAAAAAATGTTAAGATCAGGGAATAACTGTCACCAAGATTGCACACATTCTCATTTTTATGGTTTTCCATGTTGAGCTATTTCTCTTGCAGCTTCTTTGCTTAGCATTAGTGGCATGCTTCTTTTTTGGGTGGCTTTTTTTCACGTTGTTTGTGAAGTGGCAGAGCAAAAAAGAAAAAAAAAAAGAGAAGAAGAAAAAAAAAAAAGTTGATTTTTCTGGATGCTTGGGAAATAGCCTGATTCCAGACAAATTGCCCAGGAAGGCTCTGAAATGACTTGGCCTGCCACAAAGGCAAGGTTGTAAAAATTGAAAAGGTTTTCACTTTTGACTCTTCCAACTATTGCAGAAAGAGATATTTTTTGGTGTATGGCCTCTGAAAACTGTCGTTGAGCAAATTAAAATAACAAAAATACCAGTCTGTGAACATCACAGGGTACTACTTGGGCAGGGTGTACGTTGGGTGTGCAGGGACAGTGGCTGCCAGGAGGGTGAAGTGGGTAGTGCTCAGCAGGTATAGGAAAGGTACACAAATATTGTTGTTAGAAACCACCTTACCCACTGATCTGGATGCTCCCCTCCTGGGCATTGCAGAAAAGAGAAAGGAAACATGAACGGAAAATGGTGGGAAGGCCTGGGAGAAGCGATGCTGCTGGAGCGTTATCCTGGAGACCCTGAGTCCTCGGGGCTGACATGGCCTGAAGGGCTGGGTAGGTATCTGCAGCAGATACACCAGGGCTATCTAGCACAACTCTTTCTGCCCGTGGGATGGCTGGGATCCTGTCCTCGATCGGGGAGCCAGCAAGAGCCCTGTGAACCCAAGCTCTTACAATGTCTTGATTTTCCTATATCTGGTTAAAGTAAGGTGGAGAAATCCACTCTTCTCCTAAAATAATATATATATTTTTTTGTAGTCATCACTCACCTATACACAGACAAACCAGGCAGCCATTGGTCCTTTATGACAAAGGTGAATACAATGCCCTTGACCTGGTCTTCAGGCTGGAAGAACTGAAAAGCAGCAACCTGGCACCTTACAATATAGTACTACTTACAATAAAGTAATCAAAATTTGGCCTAGCTCACCCATAATTTTAATCTAAAAAATCCGGTTAATCTTATTTTTACAGCAGATAACAACTATATAACAATTATTTGCACAGTTGCACAAGTGTGCTTCCTGGCTTAAATTTTTGGTAAAGTGATGCCAGAAATCTGAAAGCTGTCAATTTTGCAGATAGCCACAGCACAACCCAGTGAGTATTGGTGATGTGACATCAAACAGAGAGGTCTTGGTCAGGGTCCTTGTTTCTATACATTTATTTTATGGTTAAAGTCAAGCTTATTCATCATCTTGAGCTGGTGATTCTGGCTGATCTGGTTTGTTTGCCATAAAGGAGCACTCTGTGCGTCACATTGCCAGTTTCTTGTGTCTATGTCTCATGGTGTGTACTTTGAATTGTGAAAAAAACAAGCAAAAATAAATCCTTAAAATACACACCTGAAATATACAAATGAAGGAAGGGATGCCATTAGCTGCCTGCTGAGCAACTTGAAACCTTGGGGCTATTTTTCCTCTTTATTTACCTCTGAAAAGCCCTCTCTTTCTAGGAAGGTTTTAAGCACTTGGTTGAAGTTCAGTGCGTAGTTTAAGTGCTTACCTGAATGCCTCTGTCCATTTTTCCATTAGTCAGTCAATATCTTTACAGAGCTTTGAAAAATGCCATGGAGGAGAAGGAGAGGAGACCTGCAAAGATGGCCATTGACCCAGATGTTCAAAGTTACTCAAGAAGCAAACGAGGCAAATATTCATCCAAGGGGATCTACAAAAACACCAAAACAAGGGAATACTTCAGAATTAAACCTACACTGAAAATTGCCATGCAAACTGGTTGGAAACTGAAATTAGAGGATTCCCACATTTGTCAGGATGGTGTCCATTCAGCTGGTGAACTCAAGAAAGTAACCTCAGAAATGGTCACTAGGCCGAGCGACTACCAGTCTGGGTCACACTGAGGTGTTACCTTCATTTTATACAGACAACCCAACTCCCCTTTGACTTCCCACTGCTTAGGTCAGCAGGCTAGCCATTGCCATCGCTAAAAAGCAGATTGCCTCAAGAAACTCCTCACTTGTATCATTTTCTATAATATGAATTATCGTGGATCTGGGCCTTTTGTGTTTTACTCTGCTAATCTGAGCCCTACCTCACCCCTCAGTTTGGAAGTCTCCATGATCCCCAGTGAGCTTGGCTGTGGGAAAAGACTGTAGAAAGGTCAACACCTGCCTTTGAAGGCACCCTGAAGCCCTTAGAGTTTGCCTGGTCAGTACAGGAGGTGGAAAGAGACTTCAGCCTGAACAATTCAATTCAGCCTGGGGACAATTTTGTTACAGTGCTGCTGCAGCTGTCAGGGTAAAGTATAAGTCTGTGCAGGGGTCTAGGAGACAAGAAGTGCAGAAAGCTTCAGATAAAACTAGCTTAGAAACATTCATTTCCTCTAGGAATACTCTTTCTGAACTTGTGACTGAAGCTGTTTCTTGTAGATTGGCCTCTTCCTTGAGTGAATATATTAGTGAAAATAAATAGGTACACCTCACTGAAGAGATGTTGGCTACAAGAATATATTCCTGCATACATCCGTGTGTGAATGCTGTATGTGACAGTTTAAATGTAACAGTCCATCTGATCTGCTCTCATGCCCTTGTTAAATGTACAGACATATTCCTGGGACATTATAGTCAGCAATATGTATGAAATGAGATTGCATTAAACCTGGAAATGACCCACACTGTGAACTCTGCAAGCAATATATTTTCAGACATATCAACCTTAGAGCTGTGAAAACAAGAAGGAACTCAGCAGCAGGGCAGCTTATACCTGTACGAGTAGGAGAAGGAAAGCAAACCTCACCCCTTCTTCTCAGGACATTCCCAGCCTTCCTTAGCCATCTCACTTCAGTGTCTTTCTCCCAAGCAGACTGAGGCTGTTTTTGAGGTGGTTTGGGGACTATTTTTGAGGAACAGTTTTTTAAAGGCATGTAGTTTACTTGAAGTTATACATATGAAAATACACTAGCTGCTCATTGCAAGAATTTACCAATGGATGTGCTGTGATCAAAATCAGGATCAGATGTCATTCTCACTATAAATGCAGTTCATCCACAAGTTACTGGCAGAGAACAGAAGTTAAATGGTGTTCATAGTCCTGTAGCCTTCAGGAATCAGAGAGCATCAGAGTGATTCCCTCTCATCCTGGTCTCAGTTACAAATCTGACTTTGTAAGTTTGGCAAGTGGAAGATGAGTTTACATGGAAGAGTTGCAAGAAAAGTTAGCACCTCTCATGCCATTAAGAATTCATCCATAATAATTTACAACAACCTTTCCCAAAGTGCCCCATAATGAAAACAGCCAGCTGCTGTCCTGGGTGCTAAGATTTATGCTAAAAAGGTATTTCACTTTTCCTTCGGTACCTTTATTTGCTCTTTTTGGGTTTTTAGCATTTTTCCCCAATTATTCCAAGGTAGGGTTGGAAAAAATCTCTGCTTAATAAGACTTCAGCTAAAATCTTATATCCATATGCAGAAAGCCAAATGGCAAATCTGGCGGTGTGATACATCAGTACTAGGAGCACTCATTTTACTTGGAGGACTCATTTAGCTGGAGGCAGTGTGGTTATGTCCTGCTTGATAGCCTTTGGGTAAACTGAATTTACTTTACTTGCCTACTTTGAAGATTAGAAATATGGTAGTGTTTCATTCTCAGGTAGAAAAGCAAAGAACTGTTCAGATATTCTCTTGAAGCTGTCCTGAAAAGTGGCTCATAATGACAGAATCATAAAGGTCATGTGCTATTTTCTTTCCATAAATCTGGCAGTGGAAACATTATGGGTTTTCCTGGTCTTTATCCTCTCTTGCTGTGATGAAGGTGTCTGATTCTCTTACGCTCCTGTGAAATTCTGAAGGTTGGAAATAAAACGCAGAGCACAGATGACTTCTGCTGCACCTCCTTGTC
The DNA here is from genome assembly GCF_964034855.1 of Anser brachyrhynchus. Taxonomy (NCBI): domain Eukaryota; kingdom Metazoa; phylum Chordata; class Aves; order Anseriformes; family Anatidae; genus Anser; species Anser brachyrhynchus. The sequence goes on from NC_137700.1 coordinate 40,726,974, forward strand.
CTTAGAGGCTCTTGCAATTTCTGTGGGTTCAGGAAATAACAACTGGTAGGAATGTAGGCTTGTTGCAATGTAAATGCTCAGAGAAGATCCTCACAGTCCGTCGGAAAGAGTTCCTTACACCGCTAGAATTTGAAGGAGGGCAAACCCTCTTGTAACATCGAATGAAGAAAAATAAGATGGGCATAAAATTGGGTCATGAATTTTTGGGGCTAGCCCCTACTGAGATAAGCCGAAAATTCTTGGAATGTGTCAAATCCCTGTAACCTGGGAAATTCCGTAACCAATCCTCATGGAGACACTAGAAAAGCCAACAAAAGTAGATTTGAAATAACGTCATGAAAGAGAAGTCATTCAGCATTAGGGCTACCATTTCACCTCACATCTGTAGATCATGTGCTATTTTGCAGCCATTTAGTATGGGTGTCTTTGCACTTTGTTATTCATAAAGGGAGGACTGCATATTGAAAATGTGTAAAAATCCTGAAATACTGACCTCAAGCACAAAGCATGTTTCACCTAAGTCCACCTGAACAGCTGTCTGGACTCAGCTGCTGGAAGAAGCTGCACACTGACGTAGCTATATGGCTTCTGGATCAACTCAAGAGGAAAGAAGAGGAGCCCATTTCTGTTTGCTCTTAGACTACCTATTTTCCTTGAAAAATGAACAGAAAATGAACTGATGTCTTGGAAAATATTGCTCTTAATATCTGTCAAAAGTCCATATAAAATAAATTGAGCTCCTTGTTCTGGAATAATGTGTCCTTTTTTTTTTTTTTCTTTTTTCTTTTTTTTTTTTTCTTAGTTTAAAGATATATATTTTTTAATAACGAGAGCTAGTGCATACAAAGGGTGGAGTTTCAATTTCAAGCATGATAATGATTCCTTAGTAACTCCCAGTTTAGGTATTTCAGCACTCCACTCAGTGTCTTCTTGCATTTTATCATCGTGCACTCCCAAAGGGAGCTGGAAGGAGAGACTGGCGCGAGCGTGTCCGCAGAGTGGAGAGAGCCCTGGAGAATTAGCTGTTCTGCAAGAGCTGCTCGGGATTATTTCTCCAGACAGACAATTTCTAAATCTGGTTTTCCCTGAGTGTTGAGACAACATTTGTGGCTGGTTGTGTATATGTGAGTGAGTGTGAGTAAACGGCTTTTGGCAGGCGGACAAGCACAGTTGTTTATCCCAGACACAAACCTGGCCAGAAGCTAGGTTTCTTCACATATGTCGCTTCATGGCCATGACTGTGAAGTCTGCCAGATTTATAATCTTATTGGTCAGAAATGGAAATGGAGCATTAATTAAAAGTAGTAACTGTGATTGGTCTTATAAAATACAGCATGTGTTTGTGTTTCTAGGACTGTTCTTTTTTTCTTTTGCTTTTTCTTTCTTTTCTTTCCTTTTTTATTTTTATTTTTTATTTTTTTTATTTAATATATGCATTTGTGGCCTGATTACAAGTCTGTTTGGCTCAGTGTCCAGTTTATTACACTCCTTCTCTGATCCAAGTCAACATCCATGTTATTCATGTGGACTTGGTGGATGACAAAGAACTAAATTAATCTGGAATCAAGTAAGGGTGACAAAACTTGAACATTCTGTTTTTAGAGGAGATGACCTATCTTTTGAACCTAGTACTTGTTTTCCCTGTTTTTCTCTGGTGTAACTGTAATGTGTTCATGTTCTTGACACACTTAAAGACTCTGATTCTCTGCTTCTTTACTTGGTTAATCATTCATGTCTGAGGGCGCATAATTCTGTAAAAGATACAATTTTTGATTCAGTGGTATGGTATCTTTAATTCACGTAGCTCTTTGTAAATTGGTAGTTAGTTTTATAGGGGGAGTACCTAAATTCTTGGAAAAAAATGATGTGTTATGGTCATTCCCAAAGGAATCACACTTATTTAATACCAACAGTGAGTTTGGTCATTTTGTTTTTCATGACTGTTTTTGAGCCAAAGCAAACAGATCCCAAAATATTTATGAATGGAGTAAGTCCAGGTGAACTGAGGGTTTTGCTTTATGTTCTTGAGGATCAGTTACATCACCAGGTCTCAAGGCAGATTTTGGCGGTGTTGTAGATAATGTTAAACCTTATGTCACCATTAATGTGAACTACAAATTTGCCACGTGGCCAAAGATGTGTCTGGCTATATCTTTTTAAACATTTCCCTATGTCTGTAAATATTAAACAATCCTTTAATATGAAATCACTGTTAAGGTTTCCCCCCCCCCCCCCCAAAAAAAAAATTAGTATGTTTTACCCATGTTTCATGACTAGATGTTCGTTCCTGATGTTGATACTGATTTCTGATACAAAGAGTAAGACTCTTCTTTGAGAAACACTAGGCAAGGTCTGTTTAGCAAAATCCTCTGCAAGATTACCACGTCTGGTGTCACTAATTGGCATTTTAACAGAGACAGCATGGATAGGTTCTACTCCACTCCAAAGCTGTAAGCATCATTTTTTCGGAAATGGTACCACAAGGGTATCATGTCAAGTGCCAGAACATCCCGCTTTATCCTGGCTAATGGAGTCAAACCCAAGTTTTGGCACAACAATAACAGTTGAAGCCTTGCCAGTTTCTCTGTGGCTCTGAGTGCAATGGGGCATTAGTAAATCAGATTAAAGTAGCCAATGGCTTGCAGATTTCTCCCTTTCCTTTGCAGCAATATCCTGGAAATTGTCAATTTATTTAAGACAATTCTATTGGTCCCTTACAGAGTAACTGACAATGCTGCTGTTGCAAAAGAGACAAACACCTTACCCTGAGCATTTCCAGTTCTCTTCCACTGTTGTTGCTTCCTGTTGAACCGAGACCTACAGTCATTTGCACACACGAGCAACAAACATCTTGCATATGTTTACCCTCCCTTACAAGCTTTTGCAATTTGAGTAACTTCAGCTCAGATAGGGTTATTGTTCTCTTTGCAGGAAAGTGCTTCAGTGTGAACCTGTGTATGGGCCTTGCAGTAGAAACAACATATATATAAAGGAAATGCTGAGAAGAGTAATAAAGAGCAATCTTCCTGTGAGTAAATAAAAATTACAAAAGGAAACAATAATCAATACATTTTACAGTTCAAGAGTTCAGCACATGCTGTTGCAGTACAGTACAATGGATAGGCGGCATCCATGGATTATGAATTCCCACGTTTATGTGGAAACAGAAGTAAATAACTGAAACAAGAGTCATGTTGCAAGAATGTAAAACCAAGCTGGACTTAATGGTGTGCTATATTTAAAAGAGTGATGAGGTCCAAGGAGTATTCACTTTATCTTTTCCTTCAAGCCTGGCTGCCTGCAACCTGCCAGGACCAGCTAATTCAAAAGAAACCATTTTTCTCCATTTCAATCACCAATAAAATACAATATGCATTGCACTTTGTTGGCCTGAATCCTGGGGCCTGACATTACTGAACAGCAATGCCAGGCAGGGCACGGTGTTACAGGTGTTAAAAAAACAGTGCTTCTCATTCCAGTTGGACAACCATTGCTTGGACCAGCTATAGGGGAACAGCAGAGGAGTGCAGTGATGCTGTATGGTCTTCCAATTTATTTATTTTTTTTAATGGATGGCTGAGGGCTTCATGCCATGATATAAAACCTTTTAGCTTTATGAGTCAGATACAGAAATACTGTCAGAAATTTCTTAGATCACCTATCCAACAAAACAAGAATTTGTGTATGCTTCAACACCTCTACTGCTCTCCCAACTTGCTTCTCCCTCTTTCCATGCTTTCATCACAATTGTCAGACAGGTACTGATCCCCAGCTTTGGTCCTTTAATCTTTCCATCAGTGTGAGGAAAGAAGGGGCTATTTAACGGGGCAGCCAGTGAATCTTCCAAGTGAGAAGGAACTTCCAGAGGGTTTAAAGTAGTGTAATTGGCTTCTGATCCCACCTGCCAGAAAAGCTCTTGGGCAGGCAGTACGCAGAGTGTCTACTCATCCCCAAGAGGAAAGCGAGGAGGACTTTGCCTGATGTTGTCTGGGAAGCAAGGGAAGCCAGAGGTGGGTTGCCCTGCTGCTTCACTCTGGTGAGGAGCAGATGTTCAACCACATTTTGGTCTGGAGAGGCTGGTCACTGAGCCTGGCTGTTGCATAACCGAAAATCTCTTTAGCACAGGGTTGCAGGTGGCTTTTGGGAGAAAAAGATGAAATCCCGTTTTGGCTTAAGTGTTCCTGTTGCCAGGGCTGGTTCCATTTTGCTTTAGCTGATTGTCTTGTTCCAAAGTGAGGAGTCTCATGCATAATGTGGATTTTGATTTGATGAATGGCCCATTTTCCAGGTTAGCATGTGTTTTACCCAATAAAGACTATATCGTCTCACACATTAAGGGTCTGGGCTTGTACATCATGTCTATGTGATAATGCAATCCAGGAAATTATATATGAAAAAAAGTTCTGACATAGATGTACTTTCTAAAACCTATATTAAAAAAGCTATAATTTAGAAAAATAGTTCTTGCAATGTCATGTTAAGAATGAACAATTTTGAATAAAAAACTCAAAAAGGATAAATTTTGAGTGCTTGGCATTGTCAGACAAATACCATTCCTATAATCTTCATCAAAATCAATCTTACACAGATAGTAACAGTTGTGCCCTTGTTCTAATATAGTAGAGCCATTTTGTTAATTTCCCTGTATTTTGTGAGGTGCATGGAAAATACATTTTATGAGCAGGTGCTCTCTTACTTTATATAGGAAGTATTAAATTTGATACCACTTTCCTTTAATAAGACCAGATAATGGCACAAAATCTGAATCTATTATCACAAGGAAGAAAGTAACAAGGACAGAAAACGAAACAAATGTAATTTTTTCTTATTACGACATTCACATTTCAAACTTGTGGAGTGTCCGTGCTTTACTTTGTAATAACTACTCTGACTGCATAATACCAGGATAGAGATTGTTTAAAAAAATCACTGATAGCCTATTCAGGGCTGTGTCTTTGTGTGCTCATGGTAGCCCATCTCTTTAAGTAGGTTGAGTTGAACAACTACCCAGCAGGTGAAAAAATGTTCTGCTACTAGCATATTGCAATCTTTCATTAAATGGTTGCCAAATAATCCTATATAGCAGTGAGAAAGGAATGCATTTCTACCTGCTGGCAGATATCTTTACAAAGTGCAAGGTATCGGTATTGTGTGGATATAGGATGATGCCTGCAATGAAACTATGTGCATTTTCTCTGGTTTCCCCCTCTTCCCCAGCAGCTGTGATATGCTATGAAAATCAGCCAGCAGAACTAACGCAAAATACATAATAAACATGCAGGCAATGATTTTTTTTTTCCCTGTGCATACAATATCAGCCATTAGCCTGCAAGCAATGATGTTGCATTTGTATTTAGGGTAATTTTCACACTAATACGGCGTATACAAACCAGAACCCTCACCAGAGTGAAAGTGGGTTAACATCTGAGTTTATGCAAGGAAAAGGATTCTGATATTTATCAGCAGATTTTGTTGTCAAAGTGACATAAATTTATGCTTTATATTTTTTAATGGGAAAATAACAAAGCTCCCTCATCCGTGGAAGTGAATGAAAGTTTTGTGAAATTAAAAAAAAAACAAAAACAAAAACAAAACGAGTGTGGTTTGTACATAAAATTTACTGCTATATACCAACAGTTTCTTCTCCATTTATGCATGAGAGATGCTACTTGGTAAGGTCTTTTAAATTCCTAAGAAGAAATAATAAAAAAATTGTATTAATGTAAATGATAAAAGATATAATTTGCTCCTGGGATGCTTAAAATTTGTGCCATAGAGTGTATGGAATCCTCTACACAGTCTTTCTGTGTTTGTACTTTATTTCTCAATGGAGTGAATTGTTCCCGTCTTTGACAAGGTAAAGGCTGCAGGATGGCCCACAGAGATGGTTGAGAGCCAGATTTTGTCTCTCATAACCAAATAAAGCCTCTGAAGCATACCATCCCTGTTGAAAACAAGTCCCAGTGTTTTCACCCCACTACTTATTGATGCTGATGGAGCTGGAGCTTACACATGGGTAAAAATGCAACAAAAATGTTCCTCTTCATCTTTATATTAACAAAACTATCAGTGTCTGATCTCTCCAGGGTTGCAAAGAGAAGTGGGTTGCGCTGAAACGGTAGTAACCCTGATCCAGTTAGGCATATATCCAGGCATTCAAAACTGGTGTCTTCCTATAATGTAAAAAACAGGAATCAATTAAGAAATACAGGAAACAAAAAATCATTCCTGTGCTGAGAAGTTCATACATAAAATTTTACCCATTAGGAAATTTGGCTGAGTTATTACCTCTCAAAAAAAGAGCATTCATAATGGAAATTCTGACAGAGCCCTAACTACAGCTGTGTGAGTGGCACAGCTATAATTAACTCTGCCTTCAGACGCCTTCCATTAATATTTTAAGGATTTTTAATTAAAATAATTGTATTAGTTTATGAAAAATACTCTCTCCCTCAAGTTGTTTAATACAGAAAATATTCCAAACACACTCCTTTTTTTCTTTCTTTCTTACTTTTTTTTTTTTCCTTTTTTTTTCCCTTTTGCCTTCTAATCCTCATCTGCCAACAGGTTCCTCCTTCCCTTCATTGTCTTTTATTGTTAGATCCCCATAGTTTCTCCCCAGATCTTTAAACATGAAGATTTTCCCTTTCAATTTTGTGTCTTATATTTTGAAAGCTCTGTGGGGTAAAGCCCATATTTGTGGTCTCCGAATCATCCTGCCACTTGCTCAGAGCTCAGCCTGGTATCCAACCTGCGGGGCTCTGCAGCTGTCCATCCGTCTCTCCAGCAGCACGTGCCAGCTGTGCTTTGGGGCCACTGGCAGCCTGGGCATTTCTGGGCAAAAGTAATACCTCAAATTTGCTCCATAAAGCTTGGATAGCTCCAGGAGAGCTCTTTCTTTCTCAGTTCACTTGGTGGAGGAATCATCCCCAGCAGGGGTGACATTGGTGGTCTTGCTCCAGGACGCCCGCAGCCCTGGGAGCAAGCTCTCTCCTCTTCACTTCTCGTGGGCATGGTCCTAGGCTCATGAACCCTGCCAGAGGAGTTGATCTGCTAATAACAACCATGCAAAGATATTACTTGTGTTTTAAATATTTTGTGTTAATTTCATACCTGACATTCTATGAGAACCATTAGTTTTAGCTTGATATTTGCCATTTTTGCTAATTCAAATATGACCAGAATATGCATTTAATATTTCACTCATAAACAAGGCCTTCAAGAACTGCAACTGATCTTCTTTGGTGCAAACAAAACAAAGAGAAGCTATGAGAAGTGATATTTTGTGTTGGAAGAAAAGGTTCATGCAGCCAGGGTCTTCACAAAACTCTATATTTGACTTTTCAGTATATCACTAAAATGGTGCTAAAATAACATTACACTCCTGACATGTAGGTGGGCAAGTGAAATGGTCACAGGCACGTAATAAATTGCACTGGTTTATCATAAATCTATTTCTCATAGCTACAAACTGTACAATTTCTCATACAGATAATACTTCAGTGTATGATAATTTATTGGGAGACTACACTTCTGATACATAAAACTATTTGTACACAAGAAAAAGCCCAACATGAATAATTTAACCAACTACTACAAACTGGTATAAAGCAGAATCTGCCATCCAAAACAAATGAGACCCTAAGCAGATGCTTCTATTGACTTATACTTGAATTCATTTCATCTTTATTTTATTTCAAATCTACCTTTTTTATTTTTATTATTATTATTTTTTTTTACTGTAATTCTCCGTCCAGAATATGACATGTGTAACTTCTGAGCAGGCTCATCATTTGAATAATCAGCCATTTAGTGACATGCCTAGTCCTGTTTAATGACTGAATCTGTAAAAGTATGACCTCAAGCACTGGTTAACTTTAAAATAGCTGTGCCCACTGCATGACATAGCCAACAGGAAGCCATTAGAGCTCCAGCAATTACCATTTACATCCATCGACGAAGTCCCTATTTTATTTTAATCTGCTTAAGTACATTTTCTGCACGAGGTTAAAATATAAATCCCTTCTCCTGAACAAGACTGGTTTTCTGGCTGACTTGAGAGCACAATTTACAACTGATTTAATTTGTTCTTCACAAACATTCCTAATGACATTACCCTGGTGCATATACTGACTGCCTCCTCTTATTCCATTAACTCCCAAATCGGGTTTAAAGACCATATTGATGCTAGATGTTATTATGGGTGATTATCAAAACAACAGACAATGGGGCAAAGTGTTTACTAACTGGTTTATATATAATTTCTGTAATAACTACAACAGATGGTAATGCTACAAACAATAAATCAAGCTTTTCACTGCTGAAATAAATTGGCAGCCTGCAGTACAGAAATGCTGTATGTAACTATATACAGATGCTTCAGTCATCAACTGTATTGTTCATCTTATTAGAAAATGGGTCTGTTACTGCTATTACAGGAAATCTTTCCATTTGCAATTACAAATGTATATTTTCAATTAAAATTGTTTTTAACTGCCAAACTGGTTTAAGTATACTTTAACCTTTAATTACAAATAGAGTTATCACGTACTGCCAAACTGGTTTGAGGCATTTGTTTGTGTCTGTGGAAGTTCCTCCTCAAATTGGGTTTCCACTCCATAAATATATTTCTGCCCTTCAAGAATCCTCTGGCCAAAAGGCATTTGCAGTAACTTTAGGAAGTTAATTCAATAGTAGCTGCGTAAAAGGATGCTTTATTCGACAGTGCTTAAAACAGTATCAAACCTGCAATTAATTCCATTCACTTTTGTTTGTAGCAATTTATCAAAACATTTGTCTCTGTACACCGCCTTCTTTCCAGGTCCTTTATGGTGAGCCGATTGCCTATTTCCATAGTCATGTCACCATCTCCTGGTGTTTTAGAGCTCCTGGGCCATCCGTTGGCAGTCCAAGGGAGGAAAGATCCCCCAGTTACTCTTCCAATGATTTTGTGATGGAAGCTTTTTTCCCCAAGTTGGGAACCACTGATAGCAAATTTTGGGGAGCTGCTGCAGTCTGTTATGAACTGTAGGAATGTTTGTCAATGCAGAAGAAGAAGAAATGAGAACGTCACTACAATTCCAAAAAATTAGTAGGATTTGTTAGTATCTTTCTCCTTTTTATGGCTCATTTGAATGGTCCTTCGCATTAAAGTAATGCCATGAAAAGAAGATGGAAATAGTGAATGCACAATGTTTTACAAGCAAGTTTGCAACTGTGGTTCTTCAAACCAACTGAGGCCTATGCTTTATAGGTGCCTAATTTACAATGATTTTTAGTTTGACTTTAACAACATCCATTGCTCAGAGGGATTTTGAAAATTGCTCCAAGTACCTACTTACATTTCTAGGAATTTAATTCTCTTTACAAACATTGGTACTGTCCCATATTTATTACTCACAAACATTTGGTTTAGATTCTTCTCGCTGATCTCCAGTGCATCCTTGTACAATAATATCCAAACATTCCAGCTTTGCACATGCATTCGAAGCCTTCATACTCTATGAAATCCTTTAAAAGTTGGGCTCTGAGGGTTATGGAAACATGATGCATCTCAAAGAAACCTGAGGTTTCAGGCCCCAAAGAGATGACAAAGGTAAAAACAAACCCAAAAGCTCATAAATAAAATATTTTTGATAAACCATCAAAACTGAATACCATTTTTATCAATGTCTTTTTGAGGTGAAATGTTCAATATTCAAAACCAAGACAGAATTTGTTTCCAAGAATCCTGGCAGAAGCCAAGCATCATGGTGGACAGGAGAGACCTGGAGATATAGTGTTCGTATGTGTGCCACATTGTAAATATCGAAGAAGATACAGGCTTTAGCTGAAGAGTTTTTTTAAAAAGTCAGGCCATAAAAAGAAAAGAAGTAACAAAATCAGTGATACTGCTGATCCTGTATATAATTCTGATAAATTCTTATGGGTCTCAGAAAAGCAAAGTGCAGGAAATCCAATAAATGTTGTTCATATATTTCAAGCATTGTGTAAAAGAAGGGACACACAACAAGATGGAATAACATGTTTGTAAGAATATTCAAAATTAGTTGTAATGAATCTTTAGTGAGTGATCTGTGAACTGAAACATTTTTTTCCCCCACAATAATCACATAATAATTTCAAGGAGTGAACGGATCCATGAAAATCATGATTGCTTTATTAGCAACTTAATAACAAGAAGATAATTGACATTCAAATTAACTTTTCAGGAGCAGTGAGAATAACAGATTAGGTCTTTTACATAATTTTTGTCCTACCTGTGATCTTCCTAATAATAACTGTACTTTGGTATAACTGTTGGCTTCAGTAGATGCTTCCATAAAAGAGGTAAAATTGCCCCTTCACTGACCGATCTATTTATAAGTATGAAGGAAGAGTTTTATTCCTAATTCTGATTGGGTGGGACAGAAGTGACGCAAAGTGCCCCAAATTCAGTCTGGTTGCTGACAGATGTTAAATCCAGATTCCGTCTTCCTCAGCTCATTTGCAATGAAAATGCCTTTGACTAAATGTCTTTGATAACTTCACCTTTTAAGGTTACTTTAGCAGGAGCCTTGTGGGTGGTGTCACTGTCATTGACTGCAGGTGACGTCTGTTCTGTGCAACTGCAGTGGAGGGAAAACATTGGACGGGGTGACTTTTCTTCTACATCTGGAGTAGTGAGGTGCTCAGGTCCAGATCTGAAGCTCACACAAGTATTGGGGGTCACCAAGATCTGGCTTGGAGCCTAGCAGAGAAATTTATAGGGCATCCCCTGCATTTCCTCCACTTGTGTAGGGTACAGAGGGGCAGCAGGGGCCACCATGTTTTCTGCTCTTGTACTAATCCATGGCTGAGACCATCACCAATCTGTATGTGCCCTTGTGTTGCCCCTACTGCAAGCTCAAGACACATCCCTGTTTGCCCTGGTTTAATTTCTCTCCTCTTTACCAAGTTGCCTGCTGAGAGTGACCTTGCTGCTGGAGGTTGCTGCTGCATGAGAGCATTTTTGTGTGACAGCAGCCTGCAAGATAACTCCTGCTAGGGAGCATCAACATACAGTACAAAATGCTTCCTCTTCTGTCAGTTAGATGTATATATGCACTACTGCGTACAAATGCAACCAACATTGTAAATTATATCTGTAGTAGAAAATAAAAATTAAAAAATACATTCCCAGCATTATAAAGAAGTTTAATTAGAATCCTGCAAAGGTGCAATCTGATTATTTGCTAATTGCCCTTCCATATTTTTTCAGAGCCTAACAAAGCATCAGGGATACTAAAGAGCAAACAGTGCTTTAAGGCCACAGTACAATGTGACAACAGTGATAGATATGCTAATTTCTTCATTCACTCCACTTCACTTCTTTTATTCTTTCCAATTAAAGCAAATGCTACTGAAACTGTAATTAAGCTAGTGCCGTAGCCCTGATTGCCTGCTGTTTTAATGAAACCCTATTGATTTTTCTTTTATTTCTAATGGCCACACATTGCGTTCAATGGTCAAACACATGGATGTTACAATGTGCGGCCAAACTTAATTTTTGTTCTCTAAAGGGGTGGCCTTATCAGGAAGAATATCAAAAGAGCTATTTGTGTGGGGTCCCTATAGTTTTTCCTCTGTCTGCCTGAAGAGACGCACTTTGAGCAAACATATTACCATTAAAAAGAAATGAGCTACATTTTTTAGAGAATAAAATTTACCATTATTCTGCTGCAGTTCCCATAAATTGCACACAGATTTGTCATATTCATGATTCTCAGTATACTTTTAAGTTTTATTAAAAAAAAAAAACAAAAAACCACAGAAAACAAACAAACAACAACAACAAAACAGCCTACCTAGAAGAGGAATTGGGGAACATTATATTATCTCCACAAGATAATATAAATCAAATTACACTGGCAATTTAAGATGTAACTGTCCATGAACACTTTTCAATGTGATGATAATTTTATGGAAGAATTAATTTTCACCAGGAAATTTCATGGTACTATTTTCTGGTTTGCCTGGAAATAGTGAAAGAGATAAGGAAAAGAAAAATTATTTCCAAATCCCATAAAACAGATAGTATACCTATACATTTATTAGTTACCAATTAGATTATTCAGCTAGGGAATTAGGTATTTAGCAGGGTATAGCTTTATGGTGACTTCATATTCATACTTAGGAGTCAGTATGTACAAATCAGCGTGCTGGAAGAAGACACTCTCACCATGAATGAACCCACCCAGCCTGTTGGAACACACAGCTGCAGAAATTCTCTGTGTGTACTAGATACATCTACAGGAAGATCAAAAATTTTAATTCACAAAACATGAATATATTTCGTTTTGCTTGAGGAAAATAAATGATAGTAAGAAACCGTGTTTTCCTACCATTCCTTATCTAAAAATATTTCTCTTATGACTGCTGTGGAAGATAATCTATAATCACATTCAGGATACACAAAGTCAGCAGTCAGTTTAGCAAATGCACAAAATACATATGAGCTACAGCCCTGATTGATCCTGTGCATGCTGAAAGACATTTTTTTCCCCACATTTGTTCTACTTTAATCCAACATCCGTATTTTTCTTGGACCATGGTCCCAGTTTGCCACTTGTACAGGGAAAGCTGCACCCTCTCTGCAATTCTTTAATCAGCATTTCTAAATCACAAAATACATGTGACAATAATGGCACTCTGTGGAGGAAGCATCTAATCATGATAAGTGACAAGTTGGGATATAGCTTATTTCACAAATAGAATGGGACTGTATGTGTCCTGGGTGTGTGAAATGGTCTTTGAGCATAGATCTATTTTGGTCCAGTTCTCAGTAAATTTTTGACACATTATAGAGAAACATTTTTCCAGTGTCCTAGGTGCTCATCTTGCAGTCCCATCTGCATGAGCACACCCTTATGCTTGCCAAGAATCACAGTGAAAGCCTCCATGGTGTTTCCTTTATGTACCACCATGTAGGATCACAGTCAAGGACAAAAATTACTTTGGCCCTAAAACTACGAAATCTGACCTTGAGAACCTATGGCTTGGCTCAAGTGAGGCTTTAATATTTTCTCTACTCTTCACATGCATGACCAATGGATCCTGATCCATTGGAATGGATGTCCATGGAATGGCTGTCTTTATTTTGAACAGGGACAGAGGTCCATGCCAGAATCCACTAATAAAATCTTCCTGATAGGTTCAATGGGAAATTAACTATAAATACTGTAGTAATATACATAAAAACATGGTAAAATCTGCATTAGAGTGATTTGTTAAAACAAACAAACAAACAAACAAACAAACAAAAAACAAACAAACAAGAAAAACCTACAACATCCAAAAACCAGAAAGAACTTGAACAGCTGAATGTAACCTATATAAGATTTAGGATCAAGAAACAGATTTGGGCACAGCTCCTGTACCCTTTTTCCTTGCTTACTCCCTGCCCAGCCAATGTTCATCGTCCTTAGTTTACAATATCAGAATCATTTTCAATGTTCACACCAACATGGGGCTCCCATGAGGCTGACCCAACCACACAGTCACCATAACCCCACAAGTAAAGTCTCCATGACAAGCACCAAAATCAGCAGGATGGGCTGGAGCAGTACCAGAAGAGTCTTTGACCCTACAAGTGGAGGTCAACCAACCCAAACTCAGCATGTGTGCAGGCACTGCCAATGTCTCCAGTGGGGTCACACATCTTGCACCCAGGGCAGTCACAGAGTTGAGAGAAATTATGCTCACTGGTCTGCCTTGGCTTGCCAGGTGTTTAGCTTTGCACATTGTATGAGAAATCTGCTCTCAGCACTAAGCTCACTTTCAGTAATTACAAAAAATATGCAGACTAAGAAGGCACTATAATTTTTGTTAATAGAGTTGCATTCCAAATTCTAGCTGCATCGTGCAGAAAGCTCAAATCTTTGCCACAGCCACAATACTAGCACAATTTAAGGTGAGTAAACAGCACATGTGCAACAGGAAGACGCATTACCATTTTCCCAACATTAACCAAGAAGTCCAGCCTGCCTTATTTCCCAGCCTTCGTAGCTACAGTTCTGAATCACCTTCTGTATGTGACCGCTGAATGCTAAATGCGCTTTTATTTTACCTGTAGGCACTAAATTTTTCAAAAGCCTCACATTGCTATTAGACTGCCAGCAAACCTGGAACATCAGCTCTTTTTAATTAGGTTTTCTAAGTATGATGTTCATTCAACAAGGGATAAATTCCCTTTAGTGGAAGTTGTGGGTTACACTTGGACTTGTTAGCTCAGGAGAAGTGAAAATAATAAATAAAATCTGTCAGGGAAAAGGTAACAGTAGGAATAGTAGAAAATAAGATATCATCATGTGACTACTCAGTCCTGTCAACTGTTACGCTAATCAGGACAGAATTAAAAACACATTTTCTCCCAAGATGTTTCACAGCCAAACCGGTTAAATACAGATTTTAACAAAATTGAAAGCATATTATACGGAGATTTGTGGTTTCCAGCTCTGTGAGTGAGTGCCGAAAGTGTGATAAAATAACAAAATTGCAGCCTAATAATCTATAGAATAATATTGTCAACTAATGGATTATAATAAAATAAAAGCTATTATTAAGGTAAAACATTATAACAAAAAAAAATCCAACTTTTATTTGTAGCACCTCCCCCTTAATGGTTTCAAGCATTTTGAAAGGTAATTTAAACAAGTACATTGTGTCCTTATTGAAACTGTTTCATCTCGCTAGCTGCTGAAAATGGCTTTAACCATCTCTCTGAACAAAAGCTTGCTAATAAGACAACAAAAAGCCTACAAAAGCACTGGCTCAGCATCACTGCAGAAAGGCAACTAAAGGCAGCCTGCAAATGGTCTGTTTCTTTTTTCTTGCATGTAATTAGATGAATTAAAAGGACAAAGTAGTTAATGTTACTGTTGTCCAAGGCCCCCGGTTCTTTTCATACCGTCCGCTCTAGACAAGAGCCCGTGGCTCTCGCTTCAGCAATGTGGTGAAGAATGTTGGCAATAAGTAAAATTAACAAGCTTAATCTGTGAAGAATCTGGTCTGAGTCATAGATGAAATGTATCTCTAGCAACGAAAGGCTAGTAATTCCTGGTCTCCTTTTATATGCCTAATAAAACTTACAATAAATTAACTGCATTTTAGTTTTCAGTGCCGGTTCTATTAATCAGGGCCGAGACGTGTAGTCAAGTTACAATAGAAAGAACTCAACTGGGTGCATTTCAGTTATGCAATTAGGGCCCATTGGCCTGGCTCTAATTAGGCCAGGGATGTTGATATTTCAAGTACTGTTTTATCATTAGGCTTCATTTCCTTGGAACATCCTCAATGACCAAGTAGTGAGAAGGGTGGAGGATATTATAAGCACAGGTCATCAGAAAGTCATTAATGGGAGGTAGGAAGAGAGGGGCTGACATTAATACCTTGCCCTGCGAAATGTTGAGCATCTCTGGGAGACTCGAAGCCCCTTCATCTCCCAGAAAAATTGGTGGCACATGAGAGCGGCTAAGGACCTCCTCTGGAGATGACATTGCTCTCTGATTGTTACTGCTAGACTGGCATGCTAGACCTTGGGTCCCACAGAGAGGGGTGAGCAACCCTAGAGGATTGCTTTCCTTCCCCTTGCATGCTGCTGGGTCAAAACCAAAGAGAAATACCCATTTCTGGCCAGTAATGGAGACAAGGCATTGGATCTTGAGAAAGTTTTGTGAAGGTAATTCTGGTAACACCACTTGGTCATCCTCACGTTGCTTCCTTCAGGCAGAAGACACTCTCAGTTTTTGGCTCCACCACGGAGCCTGAGGATGACAAGGTGGAGGTGGCTCACCATCCCACAGTGCTGAGAACATGAAGTTTCTTCCATTTAGCACAGATTTGGTCATGGTCAAATCCAAACACTGAAGGTCAGATAAAACCAGGAAAAGAGAAAAAGAAGAGCCATTAGTCCTCAGTTGTGCATTTCTTGCCAAATGTTAGCTTAAATCTGTAACTCCAAACAATACTTTGCCTGTTTGTAAAATATGACTTTGTTTCATTATGAAAAAAGAAATTACATAATTAAATTCATTATATCCAATTACTATATGATTCATCTGGCAGCTTAATGAAGCTTCACATTATACTAACAAGATAAAGCAAAAGAATAACATTTTATGAGACTGCAGGCATTCTGTGTACAGCAGACTAGCTAGTTTATGAGCTATATACAGTGCATTTCCTAATAGTACATATTGTATTAGCTCTAGTAGGGAAGATATTGCCTGGTCCTGTGATATCTCACCCAACTCATTCTGAAATTTTGCTAAAACTCAAAGTTCAACTTTATTTTCTTTGTGTCCAGTCCTAGGCCTTTCTTCTGGGTTTTGCCAAATTTTATCCAAGAGGACCATATGATGCAGAGAGCAAGCTTAATAGGATCATAACAACAACAAAAAGTAGGCAACTCTACAGCTGTCAGAAGGCAACACATTTTGGATGTAAAAGAGCTGGGTTGGTTTTGAACCAGTGACCCAGAGGTGAATTACCTCAGTGTCTCCGTTGATAGGTATATAAATATTTTAAATACGATTTTGCAGAAGTGTAAAACTGCCTTTTCTTTCAAAGTACATTATCAGCCTACAGAAGTCTATCAACTCTGTCCTCCCAATAATTTATGATCTAATAAAAGGCTTCTGTCTTCGGAAAGACTGACAAAAAAACATAGTTTTATCTTTTGGGAATGAGATCTGTCAATATAGAGAAGTCTTATCTTTTAAATGTGTGTGTTAAACTATATGCAATGTTCACAGTTTTGAAATTAGCTGTTAACACAGGAAAGGGACAAATTAAAGACATTCAGTCTCCTTTTCCTCCCATGTATGAGTGCCCTTCAGCTTTTCTCATTACCATTTAGTATTTCTGGACAACTATTGATATTCAATGGGAATGTAAATGGGCTTGAAAATCATAAATTGTGAAAAATAGGCTTTGGAGACATCAGAAAACTTTCAGAAAAAATGACATTTGCCTACATAGGAGAACAACAGGAGTTCTTTCACTTTGTTACTGAAGGATATGGCTGATGTCTCTTAAACTAGAAGCTTTGGCTAGTTACTAAGTGAAGTTTGTGGCTTCGGTCATCTCAACTGAGCAAACTTTGAAGACTCAGAAGAAACTGGAGCAATCGGTTCTAGCATAATGAAGAGATTCAGCTTTATTGCTACTGACAATTTACTCTAGTGAGTGTTTTGTATTTGTGTTTGCTAGCTACATTTGGAAATGGACACACTGAAAGCCATCAGTGAAGGATTTTAAAAATCTCTAAATCAAAATTTATCATGACAGAAAAACTGGAATAACTCCTGAGGCTATGCCTTCATCATTTCCTAATTTCTTTAATTAATATAAGCAAAACATATCTGCCTCTGGGCAAGTTTCAGTTTCAGTCAATTGTCTTCTTACCTTCTGTAAGTAGGAATTGCCTGGAAGCATAGGCACGTGGTGGAAATGACTGCAAATGAAAAAGAACTGAAATAAAGCACAATGATGGACAGTTGACAGCATATTATGTGCTCTGAACAGGAAATTTAGGGATTATCTGCACAGACAGTAAAAAGAACCAAAAACCCCTCCACCAGAATGCTAAACCCATTCTCATTACCCTTCTACTTGCAAGCCAGGTCTGACTTGAAAGCAAAGGGCTCTTCTGCCAATTTTGGAGACAAGCTCATAGAGAGACCTATTGGTTTGGCAAGCACCAAAAGGTAGGTGATCACCCAAGATGTAGCCTTGCTATCATGCTTTACCTCTGTCCTTAACCAGGTCCAACCATTTACTCCATTTTGAATTATTTCAGGTCTTCCCCATGCTGGGTGATGATGTTGAGCTCACCTCCATGGTCCCCATGACTTGCTGCTCGGTATGCAGTTGACAGCTGGTGGGGACAGTGCAAGACAGAACATGGCCACTGCCAGATGAAGGCTGGTTTGCTGAGGCCACACATGGAGATACTGGGGCAATCAAGCAGAGGGCTTGAACACATGGTTGCTGCAGTATCATCATAATTCTTTTCTCAGGCACATCAGAGCAGTTTGGCAGGTGATGGGTTGTTACAACATTCCTGCAAATCTGCTCTGTTATCCCCTCAAAGCCCCTGGAAGTGGGGAAGCTTCTGCGCCATTTGTCTTTTTTTTTTTTTTCTTTTTTCTTTTTTTTCTTTTTTCTGGACTGAGAGCACCTTGGTTGGTTAAAATACGCCTGTGCAACTCATATCAGTGCTAGATCTGGCAGCCCACATGGCTGATGGACAGAGCATGGTCTGGCATATCTATAGCCATTATAAACATATTATGCATCTCCATTCAAAGTAAGATAACAATATAAATTGTGCAGCTCTTTAACCAGTTGCCATGAGTGACAACCAGGAATAGCTGCTGGGATATCTTGAGAGACTTGTCTCTGCCTGTTTACAAGGAGCAATCCAAGGTGCTTCTTATTTCTGGGCAAAAAAAGTGAATCAAGGGAGCTATCAGATAACCAAGGTTCTTCCTCGCCTCCCTTAGCAGCTGCTGCTTACAACCGCGTCGTCATGTAATTGTAAAATGAGTATGGTAAACATGATGCATAATTAAGTAACAAAGTGCGGAGAACCTTTAGAAAATGTACTAAGGCATAAATAGAGAGCGGGATGAGATTTCTGCCAGCAGTGAATATCTTTATTAAAAGGTTGTAGTTTCTGGAAATTATTGTTTAACCAAATTATCAATGTGAATGAAATCAGGCTTTGGGGGACTTCTAATTTGTGCAATATGTCAGGTGTTATCTAACTGTTGTTTATACTGTGGAAAAAGCAGCACCATCACATTATTTATCACTAGTAAAAACACTGATATTTTTGTGACTAATCTCTGGTTGTCATGATGAAAAATATAAGTAATTTAATGCAAAGCTATTCAGAAATATGTCTCCTGTATCCACACATATTTTCTGTTTTTGTTTGTTTGTTTGAAAGAATTTATTGCAGATAAAGTATCTGAAACCAAAAGTAAACATTACAGGGGTTTTAATGGGTACATCATTAGCTATGAATATGCATTAAGTTAAGTGTTTGACAACACTAGTAATAACAGTATCACATAGAAATAGCTTGACAACATCATCGGTGGTAAAGAAAACATTAAAAGTACATAAGGTGCTTTAAATCCTCCTGCAGATGCTGCCAGCTCCTCCCAGTGTGATTTCCACAAATACACTCATTTCTGCTGGAGAACCTTAAGTATGTCTTTCCGGATTTGCAAAATTCCCTCAGTCTCAACGGCACTGTGCAGATAAACACCAAATCTGTGAAGGACACCTCCAAATTTCTGGACACAGGGATGCTTCTGAGTTTACAGTGCTGGCACAGGACAGAACTGACGGATCACCGACCTGCTTTCTGTTTTCATCCTCCTTGGATGTTGCTCATGGGATGGTGGCTGATAGAAGGACACGCTGCAGCAAGTTGCTCTCCTTTCCTGATCTGAGACTTCATTATTTTGGTTTCCCTTCATAAAATCTCTGCAGCCAAAGTATCCCTGCTGAAAAAAGGCAGAGAGATTTATTCCTGGTTTCTCTAGCTGCTTCATTACCTGGAAGTACTGTGGAAAGGCTTACAGTCTCAGGAAGAGAGATTAAGCTGGGAGAGAAAGGAAAAGTGAGAAAAGGGATGTACACAAAATATGAAAAATATGTATTGCACAGCAACTGTGTGCCCGTATTTTTAACTGATTAATCTCTTAAAAATGGGACTTGTTCTTGACAAGAATAGTAACTGTTGGACACTGATATAACTCTAAAGACCAGTAATTACACTCACAGAAATTATTTGAAGAGGTTTCTAATCAAAGATGATACAAACAAAGAGAGTGATGGTCATTTTTTTAGAAGTGAGCAGGATCAGTACGTTCCATGCCTGTCTGTCTATTACTTTGTATCACCCTGGATCATCTTGACATTCATCCTAATTCTCAGGAAAAAGGAGATCTCCACAAAAAAATCATAAAAGGGCCATCATGTGGAAACATCTTAGCAGAGAACAGAAACCCACTCTCTTCATCATAGGATGCTCAGTCAATTCAGATTCACAAAAGATTACTCATATCAACTTCAGCCTATGTCTTTCTTCCATGAAAATACTTTACATTTCTATGATCTGCGAGGCACAGCAATCTTTTTGTTGAGAATAATGAAAGAGTTCTGTCACAGGAGTGAGTTTGTCTATGAATCTCAATCAGCCTCAATCTCAAATCTCTTCAAAGTTTGCCAAGTCCTGTGGTTTACCAGTCCGTACTTTGGGCTTCTCATAGCAATTTTGAAACGGTTGCCAAGATGATATATAATCAGGGTATTTGTCTTTTAAAGGCACAGTTAATAGGTGCTCTGCAAGGATCCTTTGCACATATTTTGCCTCTGTCGACAGTTCAGCTTGTTCTCTAAACCTGGCCTGCTTGAATATCAAATGTGGCATTAAACAGCAAACGTTAGCAGTGCCTCTCAAAGTGCAGTGCCTGACACAATAAAACGAGTAAAATATAGGGACTCAGATCTCCAGCAATTACAGGTGGTCAAAAGAGCAATGTCAGAGACTTTTATTAGACACCCTTCTGTCTTAAGGAACCAAAGTGTTCCTAGGCAGTTCTTCTCCACCTTTGTTAGGAGGTCAGGTCTTTGAAACAGCTGACTTCTCTTCTGTCGTGCGTGCGGTGATGTAAAACAGGCTTCTCTGTACAAACAGCAAGTGCCTTAAAGAAAAGCAACAAAAAGTGTTTCATTTCTTCATACATGCCTACCCTCCAGTATGATACATGTGTTGTAAAGAGGCTAAAACACAGTTTTGGGGGAAGAAAATTACAGGAACATTGGAAGATGTCCCAGGGGGCACCAAAGCGGATTTATTCCTCCTATAGTGACTGCTGCCACAGCACCATTTTAACAGCTATGTGCTAGTTTCCCAACTGATCTCTGCATATTCTGCAATTATATGAAGTAATTGAATGAAAACTAGACAGCTTTTTTTTTTTTCTTTTTTTTTTTTTTTTTTAAGGGAGTGAGGGGAAAACCAGGGAAAGGATGGGTGGCTGACATGGCAAAGCGGGGCCGGCTGGGGGAGTCTGCCTGGGGAGTGAAGGGGGCAGCAACAAGGGGTTTCCCTTCCCCACTTGGCAGGTTTCTGAGCAGGAGCCCACCAAAAGAGTGGCTTATGGTAAATCTGATTGTATATTCTGGGACTCAACATGTAAAAAAAAACTATTTATTGAGAAAGGCTTCCCTTTTTAGGGTGGAAAAAAAGTTACTTCAAAGAGTAAAGTGGCATGGCTTAAAAATACATTAGCAAATACCTGCTAAAAGACATGGACCCACTTTGGAAAGCAGCCCCAAGGCCTGTGTATGAGTGTTTTCTCAGTGGTGGTAGATGATGCTAACAAAAGCCCTGATGCTGCATTCAGTTAGGTGCATGCCCAGCTGGGATGACTACTGTTCTCCCAAAGACACCCATGGAAATCAAGCAAGGTCATCAGAAATCTCTGCTGGGAAAGCAATCTTTGAATTCAACAGCAGCTCTTGTTCTCTTATGTGTGAACCCTGAGGCTCTGGCCTGGTTATAAGCCAAAAAGTATAGATACTCTGCAATGCATTTGGTCAATGGACAATGTGGGGCCTGGAAATGGCAATGGGAAGTGGCAGCATGATGGAGAGCAAGTGCCTGTTGAGCAGAGCTCAGATCTTGGAAAAATCAGACTTGTGTCCCATATGATATTATCTATGAAAAAGTACCTTTGAAATCTGAAATAGGAGCAAAACTTGATTTCACAGTTATAAAAATTATGTACATATATTGGGACCAAATCTGCCACATTTGCTAATATCAAGAGCAAGAGACCTGTCAAAGGAGATACAGGGTTTCAGCAGATCATACAGAGCATGAGCTCTTGCTAGGGGAACCAAGTCCTTCTCATTTTAGAGAAGATTATTATTCGGATGCTAAAAGTTAACAGTTCAAAAGGTGAAGATTTTTTCCACAGTTCTTCTCATGCACTTTCACTTGCTATCTTCCATCATTTTGAAATTGAAATAATTGTGCTTTGAGCAAGCTTTCACCTCAGCACTAGGGAACGATCTTGAAGATTTTGTGTCCTGAAATAAAGGGATGAATAGTTCAGGTGGTAATAAATTTTACTGCCAGATAATACCATATATGTAGAGAACACATATTTGCCAGTACAAAATTTTTAAAGTGAGGACCAATTAATTTTTGTAGAAAGAATATTTTCAGTATAAAAGAATCTTCCATCTACTTTACAGTCCATTGCATTTTACTAGATGTAATTTATTCTTGGAAAGTAAAATTAAATTTCCCTTTTATATGAAATAAAACCAATGTATATTTAAAACATAACACATTAACATCTTCTTTTAGTGAATGTAATTACTCCATGCAAAATAAAAAAGCCAGCATCCTTCACTCTACAAGACTTTGTGGATATTTATTTAATTGCAAATAAAATTCTGTAGAGAGCAGGAGTGAATAAAAATAGAAATTTCTAGAATGTGAATGACATCTCAAATTTCCCTTACAAAAAAGGTTGAAGTAAGGCTATTTGTGAGTAGCATTCCCTACCGTATTCTAACAATCATTTTTATACCAGCTAAACACGTGAAATTATGTGTTCAAGCAGTTCAAATGCAGAACTTTTGGTACTTCTGGCACTTTGTTGGAGCTGAGACCCCGCTGGGGCATCTCTCTCTGGGCATACATCAAGACGGTCCCCAAGAGATAAGTCCTCATGTGACATATGGCTGCCATTACACACCCCTGTCGACCTAATGTCTTAAATATGATGGACTCTTATCTGGAAGATAGTTATCACGATCATCGGAAATATGCTTTAACTTTAGAAGATATAAATCACTTTAATTTGACGGCTGCAAAAGAAAGAAGTGTAATGAAGGTCAGTAGTAAAAATCGTAAAAGCTTGATCTGAATTTCATACCCAATAATTTTAAAAAATCAATGATCAAATATGGGAGAAAAACATGTAAGCAAACACATTTTTCTTGTACCATGGATGTTAAAGACTCAGATCCTAACTGAACAAGCTAAGGCCTGGCTAAATTCAGATAGAGCCAAGTTTCCAATTGTCATTGTTTACTGTGGATTTGAGAACAAGCTTTTAGGTTTAATAATGATGGGATTTAAAGGGAAAAACTCATGTGGAACAATGGAAGTCCATATTTGAGTCCTGCCTACTGACACCACCAGGAATTTTGTACTTGCTGCCAGTGAAGTTGAATACTTATTTTAAAGCTCTCTGATCCTTCTCTCTATGATCATAGCTATCAGCTGATGGCTTTTCCATTTTTATGTGTTCTTTACTTTTATGCACAGACATGGATTCCTGACAATGAGACTAGCAGTAGCAGGAACAGAAATGTAGATGATAAATAAACTGGTTTTCAATAAGATATTTTTACATTACTTAAATTTGTCTTTAATGGACAAATAAGTTAGGGGCACTAGGGAGTCACTTGGAGATGGGATCTCAGGATAACAGTTACATGGTGAAGGATTTCTAGGAGTAGTTTAGTTCTAGACACATAATGCCACTTCATTACCTCAGCTTTGCTTAAATTTGGTGTGTGGTAAGAAGATGCTATTGTTGTGCAAGAAGGCAAAAAAACACCCAAGAGACAGAGGGTCACAGAAAGATGCTGTGTCATAAACATTCCCATAAACAATGAAGGTCTTCTGTTAAGATTTATGGCCTTATACATATAAACCTGAAGATCAAGCAGAGGATCAAGAACAATCAAAAGAAAATAAAATCAGCCACCTTGCAAACCATGGGGACACCTCAAGCATCATAAGCCCACAGAGCAGACCAGTGCTCCTCAGCCTTGGGAAGGAAGAGAGATGGGAAAAGACACCTCACTCCTAATCAATGCAGATATAGCTCTCACCCCGCACAACAACACTCTCCCAAAAGTGACAAATATAATCATTCTGAGGAGGCAAAGGCCCCTTTTATCAGCCCTGCAGAGTGCCAGGCAAAATTTACCTGGGGTCCCTCTTTTGCCACGTAATTGCTGTTTGCCAACTCCTGGCTCGCGCTATCTGTAAACTGTGGATTTCCTCTCTTTTGTTAGCCGCCGGTTCAAATGGCAAGGTTGATCAGAGCAGTAAACAGATGAGGTATTATTTACTTGTTCCCGTGCCAGCAGCACATAATTCAGGCTGGACAGACTAGAGCAATTATGCTGCATTTTTCATTCACACGAATGAATCAATTGCTTGCTTCACTCGCATGTGAACATCAAGTAACAAAACAAAAACAAAACTGAAAAAATAAAATTCAAATCCTTGCTTTCTGGGCAATAAACAGAGACACAGTCTGTTTTTTAAGACCAACATTTATGTAAAATTATCTTTTTATATAATTAACAAACCCTGGAAATAACTGTGTATCTATTGAAATGAACAGATGAATCATTATCATTTAGCACTTACAGCATAATAACAGGATCTAAAAACTATCAGAAAAGGGAATACTTGAAAATCTATCAGAAAGCAGCACCTCCTAAATAATATGAAGGTAAAAAATGGAAAGATGAAGATAGAAAAGTTTTAAACATGCGGAACACTGGAGTCCCTACAGTCTGGTTCATGCAAGAAATGAATTAATGGTGTCAGACGCAGCAGACACATTGGGTAACAAATTGCTCTTTCCTACAAAAGGGAGGGCAAATTACAAAGATAAGAAAGCCAAAAGTGGAAAAAAGGGATATGTTTATTTCTAGCTGTAGCTCCCCTGAAATCTGTATGCATGAGTGACAGAACTGCATACCACCTTCAGGTCAAAGCCACCTGCAACTGCTCCCAAGAGCCAAAGGCAGCATGTGCTATGAGGTGCTCTGAACCCAAGCCCATATAACTTGCCCCACTTCATCCAAGAAAGCTGTGAAGAATGTCCATTTCTCCTGCATCCCATGTTCTTGTTGTCACTACAAGATTCCCCCCACCTTTACTGGGAGGAAAGAAATGTGCCAAAAAAATGTTATAGCTAATTTCAGAAATAACCCTAATTTAGGCGTAAAGCCTCTGAAACAATAATGGGGCTCCATTATGAATATGATTGTGTGAAGTTAACGCTCTCTTTTTATTCATTTGTCTAACAATTTATTTGTAAAAAGTAAGCAAACTGAAATGAGCAGGCAATCAGCAGCCCTGACACACTATTTTACCCAAGGGTATTCTCCAGGAATGGAGGCAGACTATTTCAGCCATACAATGTAATATTTATACCTCCATCATGAGAAGAACTCATGATCTTACGTCTAGTTATAATGAAAAGGTATATATTAAAAAAATAACCTTCTCTTTATAATGAAAGACGTCACTATACCCCAAACTCCAATACCAGTGGGCAGAGATGGAGAAATTGTCACCAACTGCTCTCTGCACGCAAGCCAGCACCTGTACAGAGAAGTACTTGCAAGATTTTGTTTATGTGTGGAGAGCTGTGATAGTGACTTTTATGTTTGCCCGTACCGAGACGTATTCACCTAACCTTTTTTACACGGGTCTTTGCTTTTTGTATAAAGATAATGAGCAAGCAAACAGAAGCGGGCATTGCTGAGGGGCAGCTCTTCCCCCTTCTCAAATAGAAAATATCCAGCCAGGCAGCAGAAAACCACCTTGTGGCTTTGGTGCCCTTGCACAAGTGGCCAATCCTCAGGAATAACCAGACAGTCTGTGGGCAGTCCAAAAGATAGGGAAAAATCAGATAAGGTATTTTGTCATGGGAAGGGCTTTATGCGGGCTGTGTCTCCTCCTGCCACAGTGGCAGGATGGAGCCAGATCCTTACCGAGCTGCCACAAACAGCAGCAACTTTTTTAATTAGCATGGTTAAGAAGAAATCATATATGGCTTTTCATGTATTTAAATAGATATTACGCAGGCGGTGCCTCGGTAAAAACACTCTGCGGAAGATATCCTGAAATTGGTACTGGTAATATCAGTTATTCCTTTTGCTGGGAAATGGGGATAGAAACTCTGCCCGCTGCCGAGGTGCTGCCTCATCCTGAAACCTGGGGGAGTCCCTGTTCCCCACGTGCAGTTGAGGCTCCAACACATCTATTTTAGGATAATTCTGAGGTGAAAGTAAAAGACAAGCAATAAGATGAAAGACAGCCTGCTCTGGTGTTTCTCCTTGCTGGAGTCACAAGCACTAAAAAGAGAATATTGTTCCCGTAACAAAGGTGGATATTGTGAACCCAGGCAGATGATGATGAACATTGGCAACAGACTTCCTGTATCAGCAAGCAGGAAGGCTAAATTATACCAGGGAAAAATTAGGATTAAAATAACTATATGATTAATCTCCTATTTTACCTGGAATAAATAAACCTTTACCTCTGTAACTGTTGTTACAATAGCTGGTATCTGCTAAAGAGCTAACATATTTAGTTTTATTGTTTTGTCAAAATATTAAGAATATCAATATATCTCCATAATTCAGTGTTATACAAAGAAGCATTTTTGTGCCATATATAGCAAAGATTGTATTATACTTTTGAGATCATAGGTAATGATGACAAAGTGATCTGTGTTCAATTTCAGCATTAATGTCTGGTTTGAACAAAGCCTGAAATATGGTCTGAGAGCTAAGAGGCTTTAAT
Organism: Anser brachyrhynchus; assembly: GCF_964034855.1. NCBI lineage: Eukaryota > Metazoa > Chordata > Aves > Anseriformes > Anatidae > Anser > Anser brachyrhynchus. The sequence continues at coordinate 40,753,651 of NC_137700.1, forward strand.
ATTAAGATCTTTAACTGTAATTTATGTGACAGAAGATAGGGTTTAGCATAATAAAATGTAATGGGCTCCTAGAATGAAGAGGACTAAGAGACAATTGAAAACAAGGTAAAAATGGTAAATTATAAATAACAGTAAATTTACCTTTATGTTGTTACTTCATTTATTTTTGATTTGTTAGACAGGCACAGTAATTTCTCATTTTGCTACATTTGGAAGCAGGCATTTCTCAAACAGGGCACCTCAGGAATAAAGGGTCGGAGGCACAGCAATGCAGTTGGGCCACTCTTATGAAAACTGCATTAGGGTTACGAATAGAAACCCTCATTTTCTCCAGAGTTTGTAATTTAGCTGTAAAAATTCAGCCTGAGTTGAATTTCAGGCCAAAAAGAAGGTGTAGAACAAATGTATTAGCTTATTTTACCTCTAAAAATATATATATTTGTAAGTTGCTTCAGTGTAAAAAATGTAGAACATCTATAACATTTTCAGTATTTGAATATTTGTTGGAAATCAGTGCATTGAAAGGAAAATAATGAATTGGTCTTTTTGAAAGACATATTTTGCAAAGTGTTTGTAAATGGTGACAACTGACAGAAACCTATCCTCATTACAACTGAGATTCTGCACAGGCAGCACTGCACACCAGGATGTAAAGTGGGCCAATAAGAAATCATCCTAAATTCTATTGAAATAGGTTAAATCTTCTCTACTTCATTAAGGGTCTCCAGACCAGGCCCTGTGAGCTCTGCAATGGAAAATCTGGAAGAAATAAAACATAGCAGAGAAAAAAAAAAAAAAAAAAAGGATCTATTTTTCTTCTCTGGTTTTCCAGCTCTGGGACTACTACCTCAACATCCCTTACTTTTTGTGGGCGTAGAGCTAACAGCGCAGCTTGTTGAAGTCTGCTCTGCACGTGACCAGCTTCAGCATCTATCTGTCTCTTTTTTTCCAGTAGTTCATTAATGGCTGATTTTTGATGGCTCTGAAAATTCAAGATTTCTACATCAAGATTTCTATGTATTTTTTATTATTCCTGAGTATTCAGCTCTTGTTTTAGGTCCACAGGTTTGAAGATGATCTCCCAAAGCAAAGTATGCAGTGCCTTGCTGCATCTCTTTGCAAGCCCCCCCGCCCCCCCCCCCCCCCGCCTCCAATGTGAATTTAATTACTTTTATCTCACTGATATCTATGAAAACTTCTCACATTTTTAATGGTCAAAGACAGATGCTCCTATTATTGGCAAAGATTTGGGATTTCCCTTTTCCCTTTTTCTTCAAATTTTGCCTTGTTTGGTCCTGACTTGGTCCAAAACTAGCCGTGGAGAAAAATGAGACTTCGTGTGCAGTATGTGGAAAGAAACACAGTGTTTATTAAAAGTATGTTTTTCCCCCAAAGTTACATTCTGTTATAAAATACAAATCCTAAAAAGAACAGAGATTTCTTTCTCTATAATGACAGCATGTAGTAACAAGAACAAGCAGAATAACATGGCAGAAAATGGGAAGGTAAAGCCTATCCTTTTGTTAAAGAATTAAAAAAGACAACAACACAATAGCATTCATAGTCCTGGGTAAGGATCCTACCCCTCCAGGTCCTGGACAAGGACAGAAAAGAAGTGATAGGTGCTGTACCATGTCCCTCTCCAGGGAATGGCTGTGGTCATTCTCATGTACATGAAGAAGGTCAAAGCCCGGTGATTCTTGAGGTTTGTTCCACCCGCACTTTTTGTGTCACCAATTGTTACATATCTGCCTGGTATAGGCCAATGACCTAATAATATCCTTCTGTATTTAACTACCCTGATCTATAGGTATTGAAACGATTGAAAAGCCTACTATTGTCTCCTATGAAAACTGCATTGGAGTCTCTCTGAAGCAGGAATCAGATCTGAGATTAGAAAAGGTTAAAAGAAAGACTACAGCATTTCAAAGAAGTAATCCTGATGAAATATGAATTAAAATAAATACAAGGTTTTAATACTAATTAATAAAACATGCTGTGGATACCTTATAAACGACTGATACATAATAAATGAATCATACAAATGTATTCATTAGCTAAAATTATCATACATAATAATTAAATTTTCTGAAAAATTTATGATAAGGGGAAACGCCTGTCCTCAGATGCGTTTGTGCAGCTTCCCTTGACTTCAGTGCAAACCTGCATGTGTACCCAAGGCTACAACGTGGCCCTGTGTGCGTATGTATTAATAACACTGGGAAGTGAGTTTCATGCTCTAAGTATATAAATTCATCCTGCTATATTTCTTATTTAAAAACCATGCTGTGTGTTAAATGAAATTCTGTAGCCCAAGGAATCTTTGCTGCAACCCTGCATTCTGCATAAGTGAAAACTGTTTCTGTAGGAAACATGATATATGAGAAAAAGTTTTCTTTGTTTCAGTCTAGTTTTAGACTTCAGCTGTCCGTGTATGTAGGCATATGGTGTTTGTAATCATACTGTTTAGGAAAGTGGTGAATTAAATATGCATCTGAAGTGAATGAGAACTTTCTTAAAAGGTTTCTTTAAAAAAACAGAAATAGTTGGGCTGGGGATCAAACAGCTGAAGGCACAGAAGATGGTTTCAAGTCTGCCAGACACTGGCCCCAGGGTGTGAAGAGCAAACCGCAGCACCCAGAGTTCACCCCATTGAATGCAGTGACTTATGGTGGATGTGGGGTCCCAAGGGCTGCTCGCAGCTCTTTACCTGCTTGCTCTGGCCACAACCTGTGGGTCCAGTGGGGCAATGCGTGACAGAGGAGCTTGTTTGGTGTTTTTCAGTATGAAGAGTTTCTGTGTTTACCATATTGAGGTCTTGGCCAAGGAAGTTGTGTACCGGCACTGCTCCTTCTAGAAAGGACATCTGCCCAAGTTGATTTTAAGATCAAATAAAAATTTATAAACAGAGTTATATTCTCAAACACTTAAACCCAGCAAGCACAATCATGATCTTCTGCCGGCCAGTGATGAACCTGAGCTTCCTTTAATGTCATTATCTACAATCAAAATGCCTGTCTCTTGAATGCTGAATTTCCCCTGGCTCCTCCTGAGAGATTATTCTCCTAGGCATGGCTAGGAGCTCCCTCCCTGGGAGAACCTGCAGTATCAGATAGGTGGGTGCCATTCAAAAGTTAAGTAGGAATAGGCAGACCTGAAGAGGAGATCAAAGGTTATCAACAGCAGCGAGCTGTAATGAAGACTGTGGAGGAGAAAAGTACTGGCTGATTTCAGGACATGGTCATTGTATTCAGTTCCAGTTTTAAAACGGGTGAATCTGAGGATCAGATATGGAAGTGCAGGTGGTGGAGGACTGTAGCAACAATGTCAAAGAGTTTGAAAGAAAGCCAAGCCTTAAAACAAAAACAAAAATGAAACCTTAAATACATATAACTTATTCACTTGGGAAATGATATTCCTTTCCTGGCTGATCAAATTTCTGTGCCTGTGAAATCTGATCCATGGGTCAAACACACAAGGTAATACAGATTGAAGAATTTTTGTTTTGCTTACCTAAAATGAGAGCAGCTCATTACCTGCCTTAGTTAAAGTCTCCTGAAAACCTAGGACCACAGAGCCTGAGTGACGTGAGAAAAGATCTATAAACCATTTCTTTTCAGTGCACATAAAGCACACGTTATGTGTTTCTTCGACTTTTATGTTGTTTCAGCATACTGCCTAGACAATTACTGCTTTAGATTAATAAGTATGTTTGAAACACAATAACATGTGTCTTTAAAACAAACATGCTTTCTTTACTAATTGCAGAAATTTACCATGACACACAGCTAAGTGGCTCTCGTGTAACAGGTTTTAGAATTTGATTACAGCACCATCTACTGGGTATTGAACTTTTTATCTCCCCAAACCCTTCCCGGTATCCCTTTCTATTTCAGTAAAAGTATAAGATCACTTTCAGAAAACAATTGCAGGAAAAATATGGTTATAATTTTGTTATGGCCTAAACTCCAAGGCTGTTGAAATCACTGTAAATACTCTTTAGGATTTGGATTGGGCCCTTTCTAATGGTGCTCAGCTAGAGTCATATTTAAATTATCAGATTGGACTCAGTGATGAAAAACAGATCTAAAGAGCGACACAGCATGTTTACTGTAATATGTTTCATACAATTATAACAAGGGATCATCCATTTAACTAATGAAAGCATTATAACACTGAATGGGTGTGCCTAGACAGGTAGGAGTGAGCAAACAAATGTGATGTCCTCAGGCAAAATAACTGAGTGGCAGCAGAAAGCGTTGAATTAATTTAAAGAAAGAAATTTTACTTAAGGGATTAATCAATTAGACTTAACTCATACCATGTAAAAGGAATCCCTTGTATTACTTGCAAAAAAAATTGATTTCCTCCTGGTGAGGTGATATGTTTAAAAGCTGATTAGTGGAAACACTGTTTAGAATATTTTTATTCCCCAATGATTGTTCATTTTGCACATAATCCAGGCTCCCACTGACTTTTACACAGCTGTAAGTGTTCTGGACATAACCCTGCTAACATCTGAATAGTGCTTTATGCCATCTGCTAGTACCAGGATCCTTGAGGGACTAACTGCTCAAGTAAGGTATCGTTCAACACAACACAGCAATGCCAAACCCTTTGCAGTAGTTGGTGCTCTTATTTCATGCCCACAGAAGGATTTCTGGTAGCTCTCTCTTTCTTTGGCCTTCAGCTGAGAAAAATTCAGGGTGGCATATAGCTGTTACTAACAGCTGGCACTGTACTGAAGAGCTGGCAAAAGTAGGAACTGACGCAAGAAGTCCCCTACTGGTGGAACCCTGGACCTTAAGGCAGAATTTGTACTTTGGTCCACCTGTATGGTAGGTCTGATGGCCCCAGCCCTGTGGTGCTCCCCAAAAAGGGCCTCAGAGCCCTTTTCCTTTCCATTCCCTTTTGCTGTTGCATAGAGAGGCCATGGTATTGTGCTACGCTGTGATGGATGAACGAATACAAAAACATCCCCTCCTGACTGACCTTGTTCTCTATCATTTCTAGTCATGTACCAGCTCTACACTGGCCTAGCAACTGTATGAACAAAACAGAAGACGATCTGTGTCCAAAAGAGCAGCCTTATTTGCCCTTTCACGTGCTAATGCTTGACAAATTCCTCCTTGAGATATTCTGCTTTATTGGAAGACAAATTGACTCTTCTCAGCGGAAACAAACAAACAGGAATCTACTGCATAAGACTCTATAATCACACAAAGGTAAGGAAGCGGCATGGCAAAAAATACTATCTAGGGAAGGAAATGAAACTGTACAAAATGACACAGATGGCAAAAAAACTCCCATGTAGTTGTTAGGGATGAGATCAGTTATGCCTTCATGTGTGTGATTACACTGGCACATTTCAGAACAGCCAGGAATAAGCTCTCCTGGTTGTCTCAGCTGATAAAGATGGCTTGTGAAGCCATTCTCAGCCTTGTCATCTTTTCCTCAGCCTCCTTAGGACTGATACTGGGCAAAAGCTGGAGTGCTGCAAGGCTCCTTATCTCACAGGGAATCAAGACTTGCAAGAGGATTACGAAGTGCCTCTGTCACTGTTCGTGACAGTCTTTGCAGTGTGGGCTCTTGGCAAACCCTCCAAAGGACATTCCTCTACTGAGCGTGACTCCAGATCTACTCCCTCAGTTTCCACCAGAACATTTACCCCAATGACTAAATTCTCAGTTTATGCAATTAAATTTGCTTATTGCCTCATTGAACACAAAGTTGCTCATCTCCCTCTTTGCGAACACCTTCACCCTGTACGAAGGCTGTTACATATCTGTTGAATTTCTCTGTTTTCACTGATGGTGACCCCACATGAAAGGTTATGTTCTTTGCATATGATAACCCAATAGTTTGTGAAGGCTTGCTTTAGTGTGCATGAAAGATGTACACATCCCCAAAGCAAGTTTTTTTGTGGTAGTGCTCAAGAATGGATGAAAGTTGTAAGGTCAAGCTCCAAGTTTTGAAAATGCTTGCATGCAAAGTTTTGATATGTTCTGGTGAGAAATATTTTATATTTGTACAACTATAAATCTTGCAGTTGGACTAAGCTATTCATTGCATGCTTTACTGTATGGACAACATGAATTTTGTCTTTGTTTTATTAGTAAGAGTTTTTTTTTGTTTGTTTGTTTGTTTTTTGTACTGGATAGGTCACATGTACAACAGAACTTTAATTTTGGGTACTAAACTGTGGAATTTTGTTTCTTGTTAATAACAGCATACTTTATAACCAGATTAGCTGATACACTGAACACTCAAAAAAGCAGGGTGTTTTTGAAGTCAATCTGAGACAAAAGGCTTCAGAGCCATTTCTGAGGTATATTAATTCCTTTTTTGTCACAGGAAAAACAAAGATTTTGCTGGCCAAAAGGGTGTGTTTAGATATCCATTGCTTTTCACCGGCCAAAGAAATGTGTTGAGATGTTCCTTGTTTCTTTATAGTCTACTGTGACAGCCTTTGAGGTATTCCTATCATCCTGCCCAGAGGTGAATGACATGGCAACCATATAACAGTAGTGAATTGATCTATGCCATGCCACAGTTGGATGTGAGAGGTGGTGGAGTTGTTCATAGAGGGTCTTCCCTGTGGACAGGTGAAGGTGGCAAAGGCAAAGGCATGACACATCCAGATAATGGCAAGGGGGGAGAAAAAACACTGGAGGAACTCAAATATGAATACTAAGCGAGGTCACAGCAATCAGATCATGGTAATTAAGTGTCCATAATAGGAGTGTTTGTCTGTCTGTCCATCTGTTAGAGACTATAGGGACTCCGGCATCTCCCCTTCTGCTCCCCCATTCTCAAACAAGAGAATGCAGAGATCCAACTTATATACTGTTTTAGAAAAAAAAAAAAAAAAAAAAAAAAAAAAAGAGGAAAAGCAATTATTCCAGTATTTAAAAATCCAGGTATCTGTCCTTGGAAGGGATGGTCTCCTTAAGTAACTTGTTAACTGCCACAATTCAGAAAAGGAATAAAACAGTGAATAACATGACGATATGGAGAGATGGTCTTTCTTGGAGTGGCACATCCAGTGCCTCTTAGCTCAGAAGTGGAGAGCTGGAAAATACTACAGACCTCTAGTGTTTAGTTGAAAGGAACGTCCTTTTAGTTAGGATAAATTTCTTACCCAGACTTGTTTGTCTACCCATCTATCTATCCATTTACCTATCTATCTAATTAATCATCTATCATTTGTCTATCTATCATCAGTCTATCTATTTATCAAGTGTGCATAACTGTAATTAAATTCATATGATTTGCCTTTCATTTTTTTTAAAGCATACACTGTTTAGGAGTTTTGTTCTAGTTTTATAAGTCTTATAATTTTTTTTATAATTCTTATGCTCTGAGGCATACAGAGAACCTCAGACTCAGGCCCAGGAGAAATCTGGGAGAGCCAAAGCTTTCCTGGAAGACCTTTTAGCTTGACAGACTGCAAAGGGATGATGATGAGGAGGACAGTAGCTGTGGTAACACATAGCAATTCGCTGATGTTTGGTAGCCTCTCTGGACAGACATCACACTTGTTATTTTCAGGATTATTTTGTCCCAGATTCCACTTTGCAATGGATGCTTTCTGAAAGGTATTATAACACAGTTTTTTATGCTGGAGACTGAAACCAGTGGAGGAAATGGGTCTACCTGTTGAAACATCCTTTTTAGTTCACTGGTTTAAACAGAAAGTTTAAGTCCTGTGTTTCCAAAGCAGAACATCCAAATTTGGTGGAAGCAAGTGGCCTTGTCCATGCTTTTAGAGAGGTACACTGCAGACTGACGTTTGATCTAAGGCAATTCGATGAAAAATATTCAGGACCTTAGGAAGATAAAATGCCTCCTTCCATATGTATGATTTTTACTAAGCTAGTAATCCACAGTTTAAAGAACTTTTTTAAATTTAATAAAGAGGTGATTTTAAACTTAGATCTGCAAAACACTCATACCTCCAGCACATTGCCTCAGTGAAATATCCCTCTACATGAAAATATAGACAGTTAGTTTTTTCTTCCAAAGTGAAACACTGCAAGGTCTTTCATTACTGGTTTATTATGCTTTCTGTATCTTTGCTCATTTTTCACCAGTATTGCATTAAGTATTGATATTGATTTCTTGTAAATGGTACTGAAATGGATGGCTCACAGTTTTTGTTATTGTTCTGTAGCACTTGTATGTAATTTATTATAGCTGCAATGGAACCTGCCCCTTGCTGCCAGGGTTTAAATTAAATGTGCCATGTTTTGGCCCCTAGTAGTCACATACATTTCTCATTCTACATCTAAAAGTAATATGTACAAAGTTACTTTTCTAATTGCTTCCTTAGTATTATTAAAAAAGTTTATTTTAATGATTTTGGTAATTAATATGTAATGCTTTGGTTGAATTAATAGTATTTTTCTTTTCTGTTACAGAGACAAATTGCTGTCCTGTAAAAGTAACATGGAGGGGCTTGTAGTCATGACTGGCTTCTGTCCTTCTGACAACTGCCATGTGCCAAATCAGCTCCCACCATTTTCAGCTGTGGTGGATCTTGGGCTTTCCCCATGCAAAGATACCCAAAAAGGTCATAATGGAAGAAAAACAATTGGGATTGATGCTGAGAAGCAGCAGCCATACAGGGAGGGACTTCGTCTGGGCCTGGCTTTAATGTAGTGGACTTACTTTTGGTACGGCACCTGACTCAGGCCATCGATTAACTTGACTTTCTGAGAATAAAGCTATAGCTGTGACAAAAATGTAGTAAAGCAAAGAAACTCCCCACACCAAATATCTCTGTACATGTGGTTCCATCATGTAGGGTACTTAGAGGAGAAAATATTGATTGAGAGAACACTAGTGGTTTTAAAGAAAAAAACCTGATTGATAGAACAGTATCAACGGCATTGGTATTGAAAGAGACTTATTGTATATTTCCCACTTTTATTTGCTGCCATTTTTAATAGAAATAAAGTTGGCTGTTCCAGCAGGGAGTGAGCATTTTTTTTCACTCTGCCCGTGACGAATCTCCTGCACCAGGATTTTGAAAGGGTTGTTCTGAAGGAAGGAGAGCCACTTGGCGCTTCACTCCATGCAGCTGAAAGGGCTGCAGTTCCTCCTCGTGCTGTGGTTTTATGCAGTTAGTTGTACCACCGGCTCCAGATGTTGTTAATCCATTAGCATGAAAATGTGTTGGTGTAAAACGTATTAGTTCTAAGGTTTTAGAAGTTATTTATAATGCAATTTGGAGCTTTTCACACAAGAGTAACTGAAACCCTTTATAAAATGGCTTAATTCCAGTTCACTGAATAAACCCAATTGCCATTTCACAAAATCTTATTGAGCTTTTCTTCCCCTTCTGGATTTTTGGACAATGTCCCTTATTCTCCCCCTGATGGTTTTAACTAGGCCTGTCCCACTCAGCTCCCCTGCTCATGCCACAGAGTGACCAGGCTTGCCTTTGAAGCAAGCCAGCAATATTGTCACAACAAGCAAGCTCACAGTCCCCTTTTAAAAATTCAACATTTATGCAACAGAGTGGCTGAAGTCACTGTTTGCAAGGCCAGCATGAACGAAAAGTACGGCCCAGCCTTTGTTCTCAGGCACCACAAGGTTTCAGCGAGTCAGGGACTTGTGCTCCGTCTCTACATGTGTTTTGGGAAGGGCTATCTGCCCCTGAAATGGCACAGTCACTGATCACACAGCATCTTTAAGGCAAGTGTGCAGCTCAGTAATTTACTTACTCAGTCAGATTAAGCAGATTAAGTGCAGATTAAGCCTGCACCCTTATGCTGGCCAATCTCAGTGGCAATATGGGGACTATTTAGGTGTCTTTGGTCCCCAGGAGCTTGTAGGGAGCTGCTGCACCGTGGTTGCTCCAGGGGCAGCTAGAAAATGGCAAAGCCTGGCAGGGTTTGAGATGTCTCTCTAGAACTCAGCCTGGCCCCATTGATACAGGACAAGTGGACTGAGCTCCAATGGAGCTGGAGAGTAGGTCTGGCTGCTCTCAGAGTTGGGTATATCACTCTCCTAGAGCTCTTCATGATCATGCAATGATGCTAAAGCCATCCTCAGGATTAGCCAAGAAGAGCATCCTGTTGGGGTTGGTGCACAAGGTTGGCCCGATGCATGGCTGGGCTCCCAGCAGCCTGGCTGGGAAAGGAGAGCAGGAAGGACATTCACCTCATGGGGGATCAGCGCCCGCTGAGCTGTAAAACAGAGGGAAGATGACAAGATGAATATTGCTAGTTAAAAATAGAATATAGAGTTTTATATAGTTGTGAAATCTCTCACTGGTACCTAGCTGAAGTGACATATTTTCATCCAGGAAATCCTTACATATATACACAACATAAATAAGTCCTAGCTGCATAATGCATTTCTGTCAGCTGTAAAATTGTGTACTGTACTTTTTGCCATGAACTACTGTCCTCTTGTGGTTAATCTGAAACCACCAAAAAATACAACAACCCACCCCGTGTTGTTAAAGTCTGATTTATGTTTTAATTTAATCTTCTAAGGTTTAAACTCAGTATTTTTTTATTTTTTGCTTACACTTATTTCATCACATGAAAATGCAGGTTGACAACTGTTCTGGTGAGTCATTCCATGGGCACATTGGCTTTTTGCCTGGTGCCTTGCACTTTTATAATTACACTGATATGAAGTGCCGCTTAGCTGGGACTTCACCCATCTATTATCTGGCAATAAAGGGTTGAGACACAGGTAGGGGACAAGTCACTCAAATATCATTTTAATAGGAAAAAGCCCTTTGGGTTTAGAGCAAAGCATCGTTTCATTTTTTTTTTTCCAGTCATTGCAATGTGCGACATAAATGGACAAGAGTTGCCAAGCAGAGGATGAAATATTTGGTTTCTGACTGATGCTTTCAGCAGAGGCAGGCTGGAAGGAGGAAGCAGAGGAATTCCGGGCCTGAGCTGTCTCTCCGGCAGCCCCTGACCACTGTGGGTGCAATGGGGAAGAGTGGTTAAACATATAAGAATAGGCTTCCCCTGGGAATGGAGGATTTAATGTCTCAGCAGAGGGTATACAGCATCCCAGCAGATTGACACTGTACAAACAGAATCATAGAGTGTTTGAGGTGGGCAGGGACCTCTGGAGATTATCTGGTCCAACACCCTGCTCAAACAGGGCCATCTACAATAGGGCAGGTTGCTCAGGACATACCACTAGTCATACGAATATTGATGAGATGGTTCAACCCCACTGATAGCTTGGGCATCTCTCAGTGAATTTGTGGTAGGAAGGAACTTTTGAGCTGGCAGGGCTGGAAGGCCTGTTGCTGTCTCACACTTCTCAGCATTACAGATGGAATGAGCTGGCTGTATTCATATGTAGTATATCTGTATACTGTCCCCAGGTCTGAGAGTTGGGAGGTATTGCCATGATGTAGATAATATCTGACTTCCTGGCCATTTTTTCCCATGTCTTTTTCTTGTTTTTCCTTAAATGAAAGCCTGTTTTAAATTGCACCATTCTGTGTGTAATACACCAAATAATGTGCCAATATTTGTTTTGTATTCACAATGATAACTTTTGCTGGGCCTTAGACCTGGCTTGCCAAATCACAGTTTGTACCAAAGGAAAACTACAGTCCACAGTCTCCAGTCTTTGCATTAATTTCATCCACTAAATTCACACTGAACAATTTGGTACACCTACTGGACTTACATGGAGCCAAACATTGCAGAGAGAAAACAGATTTATGGAGAAGGTGAAGAAGAAAAAATTAATCTTGATTTTTTTTCTTCCAGAAGGCATATTAGCAGCCCAGATGGGTTAACTTTCCTATCAGAAGGAATCACTTTTGCTATTTTTGCTCAGCATTTATTTTTTCAAGGCCCCTGGGAGCAACAGGTCCAGAATCCAGAGCTCATATTGCAACAGTGATGATGTGTTTTGCAGTAGTGCGATGGAAAATCTGAGCATCAGAGGTGTTAATCTGATCTGTCAGTATTGGTGTCCCACACCTCAGCCCCAGTGCAGGAAATTAAAGGATGAGATCTGCAAGGGAACCATTTCATAATGCTTTAAACAAATGAACTTCTTAACATTTCACGATCTCTGCAGGATTGTTTTGTTGGTAGCAGTACTGCCTGCGGTGCTAAGCGTTTTCTGAAAAGAGCAGTGGTGTGGCACTCATGTCCACTGCAGTCCAGCAAAGTGCACTGAAGACAGTTACTTGAGCTTTGTCATTACTGACAAATTACTCAGTCACCCTCAATTTTCATTTGGGCTTAGTTTTAAGGGCAGAGCTGGCCCAAACATAGGCTGCAGCTTGCTTTAAAAGGAAAAATTGCCTGTGGCACCCAGCCTCTGTCCCACACCACCAGAAGCATTTCACTGATGTGAGCATTTCACAAATCAAGTAACCTCCCACGTTTTTCCCCTGGCTTTCTTTGGAAGATTTTGCGAAGATTGGTGACCATTAAAGCTTTTTGCTGGTTTACGCTAGTTAGAATCTCGTCCCCTCTTTTTATACCATTTCCAGGAATTTTCAATTCACTTTATTGTCCCTTGGCCTCCCTCCGACCTGCAGAGGGGCAGTAGGAGACCTCCAGCCCTGCATCAGCAGGCCGCAGCTCTCTCTGGGAGCACCAGACCGCGTCTGAGGAGAAATAAATGCGATCTGTGCTCAGCGAGAGGCTCTGGCAAAGCTTCAGACTAACGCCTTCTGTTAATTTCAGAGTCCCCTCAAGAGAAAAAAGACATATAAAAAGGAAGCAGAAATTCCTCAAGGATAACGGTAATGTACCCTATCCACAAATTACCAGCAGACCTTTACAGTAGCTTATCGCCTATAAAAAGCTTCAGAGTAGTCATTACAGCCATTGAGCTGATGGTAGTTTTATGACTTTTACTCACCATAAGGCGAGGCAGCGGTCGACTGATGCAAAACCGCTTCGGAGAGGCTGGCATCCGCAGGGCCCCCCGCACCTGCAGTGTCACCCACTGGCTACCGAGCAGGAGCAGGACGGGGAAATGGAGCTGTAAAAATCCCCAGCCAGTTTTCGGAGAGCTGCAAGGGGCAGGGGAGCTGCTTGAAAGCTGCCATTAGCCTGGCTTTGCACGGGGGTGAGCTTGCCCAGGCTTCACACCCCAAAAGGTTTAGGGAGAATTGTCCTTCCTCTCTGTGTCCCCAATGCTCATATTCTGCACCAGTCCCCCGGGCACACATTTTAAGGGGAAAGCTGTGCTTGGTAGTGTGTATGCCTTGTGGCTGGTATCTGTGAAAGTATGCAGTGGCTCTGATAAATATTCCACGTGCTGCTAGAGCTGCCCTCTGCCATGTAGGCACTGCACCCCTCCACTGCCAGCTGCCTCCGCATATCTGAAAAATTCCCACATTCGGCCCTGGCCTCTCCTAAATAGAGTAGGACAGAAACATCGTGCCTGTCTGTGGCAGACACTGTTTTTCAGGTGCCTTATCTCTAGTGGCTTTCTTGTGGGACTGCTACTTATGGCTCTGTAGGAACATCAACAGGCTCTACAACTGACAGTCAGCTGTGCCAGGCAAATGTATGTGCTGTGTTACATCAAGAACCAGCATGGAAGAACCATCCTCCTGTAGCTAATTAATGTGTGGTGCTTTGGGCATAATGAGTTGAAATGTTGCCCATGCACAGAGGAACCGAGTGTACATGCATTGCAATGCTCAGCAGAGCAATAGGAAGACACGAGTTGTCAGAGGCTTCATCACCACCATGGTCATCAATTGCCTTAGGTACTGGGGCAGCCTTTTTTTGGAGGTGAGAGGCTTTCTAGGAAGCTCTGCACGAGCTTGGAACTGTGCACTGGCCAAAGTCCAGGGCATATATTTTCATATTAATTAGGCGGGCATTGTTCCTTGTGATGTATAAATCCATGCGGAAGAGTGGGGACCTCACCAGGGCATGGAAGATGGTGCCTGGGATGATGAAAATCAGCTGTGAAGGACTTGAAAAGCAAAGTCAAGCAGTTTATTTTATATATGATGGAGAAGAGTGAGCCTGTTTAGACCATGGCACTGCAGTCTGTTTTGCATTTATATTGTGCGTATATGTGAGAAGAAGTACTGAGAGTCATGCTGATTAGAAATAAATGTTTGGATGCCCCTGGTTAGTTAGCCTCAATTTTGGTTAGGATCCATTCATCTTTTATTTGTGTTTGTTTCAGATCATTGCGTGTGAGAAAAGAGACTTCTGGGAATGAGCTGATGATGCCTTCCTTTCTTTTCACTCTTTTGAAAGGGAGGGATGAACTAATGAGAAAGATGGAACATTTCACGTAAACTGTAGCAGACGTTAGATATACTTAACCATCTGCATGTATCGGATATTGCTGTTCTATTCGTTATACAATCAATGGCAATAAAACGAAAAAGTGTAACTGAACACAAGCTCAATGACAGAATACAGATGAAGTTCCTGTTACTGTGCATGTTCTGCAGAGAAATTACTGTAAATGTCATTTATGTTAGACCCCAGTTTGTTTCTGCTCTGTACTGTAACATTAAAAAAAAAAAACAAAAAAAAAAAGTTCTGTAATTACCTATGTAAAGAATTTTAAAATTTGAATGTATTTTCATGATCTGGCATTGAATGTTTACCTTTCTTTTTTATAAGTTGACTATTACAGTGGTGTCCATAATTTCACTTTGCTCTTTCTGTTCCTTTTTGGTTTTATTTCCTAGCAGGGAGACATCATTACTGTGAGAATACTAGAAAAGTAAATCATATGGAAAATGCAGTTCTAGCAGGGTAAGTTAACAAACAGAGCACACATAAGTTACCAGAGTTAATTTTATTTCCAGTGGGACAAAAGCTTTTTCAAAGACCAACACAAAGTATTTTAAATAGAAAACAAATCTTCAAAGTATAGTACACAAATAAAATCTTGAGCAAATGTTTACTGACTGCAACACCTGGAACAATTAAGGTGTTGCAGTGGAGCAGCACTTGATTTAAGAGTGCTAGGCTTGCAGATGTATGCTAAGCACCCTACCTGTGTCATCCAAAGCACAGATTTGCTCCAGCCTCCATCCCTCTATTGCTCTTCTTGAACTAATCTTGTACTTAGAAATAATTGAGGCTCTCCACTGAAGGGGTTAGGATGGAAAAAGGTAGCAATTGGCAGCTGTGCTTGCCACACTTATTTTTACTTTTACTCTAGTGAGTATCAAATATGGGCTAGATCTTTCACTGCCCAGCAGTATAGGGAAATGCACATTTCATTAAGGAAAGACATGCAAGTGGTAGTGTTTCATCCATTTCCTGGCCAGATGCATTAGATGATTATTTATAAAGCAGTTAATCCAATAAATGGCTATTAAAAAAAAGTAATTGTTCAAAGTTATTTTTAGGTTCAGGAGTCCAAAGGAAGAAAAATCACTTACAATTTTCCCTGGTCTTCCTTCACATTTTCCTGCTTCCTCTTGGTACAGCCTTGGCCAACACAGAGGTGCCACAGCAAGGTTTGTGTGGGCTGTGAGGAGGGGAGCAGGAGACATCCTCTGTCACTGTGTGCACCGGGGGAATGCACCACTCTGCCCTTTTGCAGGAACAGCTCCTTAAAGTCGTTGCATGCATCACAAGGAAGATGACTATAAAAATAAATAAACCTTACTCACAGATGATCCATTAAAGAGAGGAAATGAAAGTCTTGTGTTTCTCCTACAAACTTGAGCTAAGCAATGCAAGAGACAGCACAGTGCTTGAAGTGATGCCAGGCATGTCACCTGTCACCATGCCACACAGGGCAGAGCTCAACAGCAAAACTTGGCTTTTTAACACCAGTGGCTCCTCAGAAAAGCTGGATGGGAAAGGAGCTCTGCTTAGCAGACATGGCTTTGTACAGCAAAGGACTAATCTAGCACCAAGAATTCATCACATGGAATGGAAATCAGGATTAATTCAGGAGAGCAGAAAAAGCCAGTCACTATTTTATGATATTTTATTGAATGTTATTTTATTACTATATATTATTATATTTTATTAGCCTGCAAACCTAAGCATGCTTGGTGGCTTTGGGATTGCATGTGTTCCTGGTGCCAAGCCTGATATGTATCCGAGATTTACACATCAGAACAAGAAATCATAATAGATATGTACACACACACATATGAAATATATATTTAAAACAAACAAAAAAAAACCAAAAAAACCAACTTATTTTATTCTGTTGGTTGAAAGTAATGATTCTATGATTCTAATCTCACTGAAGAAACCAGTACTGTTGTTTTTGTCCATAGGAGCTCATTTATATGCTTGTAAAAGGAAGTCACATAGCATTGGATTCCATGCATAACAATCTGCACAAAATCTGCACAAGATCAGATTTGTTTGAAGCCCTTTGGAGATGTGGTCCTCACTCATTCTAACATGATAGGGGTAATCAATTCTAACTAAGGTCACAAAAACATTGGCAAGAGTAATTAAATAAAACTCAGCAAAAACATATACATTTTAGCAATATACTTTATATTGTTTTATAAGCATAACTGATAGATATAGAAGGAAAAAATACATAACCTCTGTGATGAAAATACTACTTAATCAAGTAATAAGTAAAATTGTTATTTTTGTTACATTGTCAACAGACATATTATTGAAAAATTTCAGTTAGAAATGTAAAGTATTTGTAATCTTTTTTCACTCAGAGAGAGCCCAGGAATTGTTTTTGGCCAATGAAAGATTTGTATGTAGTATGTAGCTGGCACCTTGAAATTTAAGATATACTCAACAGTCTTGCTTGGACATGCTGTTTATATTATATTGCTGATTCTATGTCCTCTAACCAGGTTTTCAAAGTAAATGCCTGCCTTTATGCAGGAGCTGAATGCTTTCTCCTTGAGAGGAAACTAGCAGTAGGAAATCATGAAACTAAAAGACTGAAAACAGTGCTGAAGTAAATCCTATTTTTATTTTGGTGAATATTTGCGTTCTTTGGGGTTGTTACTCAGTTCTGTTCCATCATATTCCTCAGAGTGGATTAGATTTTCTAGCTGATGACAGTGTTTTTTTAGAAAACAAATGTGCTCAATGCATCCTCTCTGGAAGGCTTGCTTGGTCTAAATATCGATCGGATTTTACTACCAGCCAAGGTCAGAAACTGAAGAGGTTCTTGCTGTAGGAAGCTGTATATTAATCTCAATATCAACTAAAGTACCTAAACTGTTATTGGAATTTGATGATCAATTACAGCTTTGAAAAGTACTTAGTATGACATTTGTTGGGCTTCCATATTTTGTGTTATACCATCATACCTGATAGTTCAATAACTGGAAAAATACCAGCAAAGGACCTCCCCAGTTCTTCCTGCAGACCACATCTGCTTTATAATCCCTTTTCTTGTTTTTATCTGCATTAATAGGCATAACACACCATTAAAAGGCTTTCTTGCTACTTCCCTTACATTACTCCATTGAAGAATATACTGATGTTACACATATTGAGGCAGACAAAAACACAAAAACTTACTTCAGAAAAATATTTCTTAATTCCTGACCCTGCAACCTTTATGTTTGGAAATGCCATCATTAAATTCAACCTCATCAGCTCAGCCTGTTCCCCTGCAGATCAACACTTGGGCATAGGCTCTAGGCATGTGGATCCTCACAATATCATGCAGGAGGTTTGCACAACCTGGCTGAATGAGGGGATGTTTCCCCCAGTGCTTATTGTCCTTATGTAGGGAAGGGTCATCCTATTCACAAGCTTTTTTCCTCTTCTGGATTAAAACAGTGTTGAAGAAGTAAAATCATCAAAGTCTGTACTTGTGACATGATCCTCTTAAAACTTTTAAATTTTTACTAGTCCATTTTCTTCCTCATTTGCTTCCCAAGACAGTTTCTTACTAAATTGAACCAACTTGCAGAAAAAAACTTTCCACTAATCAAACCTGCATATAATACCTAAAAGTCATAGCACAAGACCCAGGCTAACACAAGGATTTGTACACAATTAGGGCCACAGCTCACATCAGATCTGAAAAGTACACCAAAACAAAAGAACAGCTCTCAACACATCCTTAATTTAACATTTCTGTTTGCTCTTGCTGTTCCTTATTAAAAGGAGAGGCAAGGCAAAAGCCTTACAGGAAAAGTCAGTAGATCCTAAATATCTTTAAAGTTCATGTCTCTACCACTGAGGCACAAACCTACTCCTTGCTCTGTTTTTCTATCTTGCTTATTTTCTTTAATCTGTAATTTCTCTGTTGATTTTATTTCCTAAGAAAAGCAGCCACTCACCAGTAATACAGAAGCTTTGCTTACTTTAAGCATCAATTGAGATGATATTATTAAAAATCACCATCATTACAACTGCAAGGACCTTTTCACTTTAGAGCACATAAAACATTATTAGTGAACTTCCGTAATCTGACATATACATTGCACCTTTTGAATGAGCTGTAAAGAAGGCAGAAAGGGGAGGTTTATCAGGCATCAAGTTCAGCCATCCAAATATCTCAATCCTCGTTTTTGTTGCTAGTGCTATACGGTTTTGAAATGGTTTGTAAATTTAATTGTCCATGCATGGAGTGTGCACAGGCCTTGCACAAGCAACAGCTCTGCTAGGATTAGCAGCTCTTTTTCTTAGACAAGTAGATCTACTGTGCTTTGTTGGAAGAAAAATGCATCCTGAGATGTTTTAAGCATGGTAGCAGCCAGATAGGGTGATACTCAGGGCAGGGAACATGTTTCAGTGGGTCAAAAATGGAAGTGCTTTGGGGTTGTCAGTCATATCAATTTAACAGGCATCATTATAGTTCAACCTCTACAATATGTCTTATTCCAGTGTCCTCTTCTATACTTTGTGGGTGTTACAATTTACCTGACTGTGATTAGGCATCACATTAAACTATGTTATATTACACTGCGGTCTATATTTGACATTTAGAGGATCTTGAGTCTTACACTTAGATCACTTTAATTCACTGGTATTTGTGCAGACTTCCTTAAGTATGGACAGCAATTTGAAGTGAGCAGAGGTAAGACTCTCAGGTGTTAAAATTTTCTAATTAATTTCTAATTAATTTTCTAATTAATTTCTAATTAATTTCTAATTCTTAGCTTGATTCATAACATGTGGCCTTTCTGCTGGAAAAGAAAAAAAGGGTTATGAATTGTAAAGTCTAGTCAAAAACAAAAATGTGGTCAAGACATGTTTTTTTCTTATTACTATGTGTTCTTCATGATTAATGCAATGCAAATGTTCAGTCATCTTTTCTTGTGTTCCTTTTTAAAGCCAGTTATTGCTATCGTCAATGCACTATATAACGAAACTGAAGTCTCAGAAGAGAATGACTGAGGCAAGATGTAACTGGCTCCCCATAGAGAGTAACCAGCATGGCTTATGCAGCAGTAAACCACTTGCCAATGAAAAACAAAAATAGTCATTAACCAGAATTGTTACCAACAAGATTTTACAGCTAGAAAATATCATAACAAAATAAATAGTAACAGCAGTGATCATATACCAATATAGGGTTATTACATCAGTGTAATATGGATCCTGCACAAAGACAGATCTGAGAGAGAGTAGTAAAAGGAAGATAGCCTAATTACTTGTACAGTGAAACTCAGTATGTTCCCTGGCTACACTTTTTATGTCCTTCACATCTCCTACCACCCCCTTTGAGGCTCTAGCCAATGACAAACACTGCTTTTACAAGGACACCAGATGACTGCTCCATCTATCAATCACCAAATTTAAGCGGTATGTTCTTAAATTAGTGCCTATTTAGCTTGGAATATCTGATTTTTTTTTCTCATATTTACCACTTTTCCATAAACTCCTGTTTCAGAGATTTATGTCAGAGAGGCAATTTTCTTCCCAGCAAGAGAGTTATCTTTTTAGTCACAAAAGCAGGTCCCCAGAATCATAGCTTATTGCTGCAGCACAGAAGAGTTATCATCAAGTACAGCCAATTCAAAAAAAATCATTTTTTTCATTTTGAATTATTTTTCAGTTCCAAATCCAGTTTCTGAGTTACGATTATTAGACTCCCAGCTCTAGGCTCTGTTCTAACTAAAATTTTCAAGAAATCACAGAACTATTGTGTCAAAAAGCCCTCTCAGAAATTAAAGGAAAACATACAGCTGTTGAGCTGATGCCTTGGAAATGTACCATGTCGCCCTCATAAAACCAGAGTCACAAGAAATGTTAGCTCAAACACACAACTACTCAAATTACTCTTTGTTTGTTGCTGACCTGCATCTTTTAAGCTTAACCCACACTTACAAAAGCTCAGAGGAGTTTTATCTGGAGTCTGGATGTTAGTGTACCTTTCTATCCGAACTCAGGTAAAATAATTTTCAAATATGAGTAACTACGGCTCTTTTGCAGTAAATAGTGGCTATTGCACAATAGAGAGTAATGAGTTTATTTCGTGGGACTTTGAAGCTTGGTGCTCAAGCTGCCAGGTGAGTTTGTTCATCCATCTGGCTCACTGTTCAAATGGTGTGACTGGCTTCTGGTTTGGTTTGGGGCAGGGTGCTGTTGGGAGGCAACAAGCTAATGGTTTGAAGTTCTAGGTACAGATCTTAATAACCTTTTTCATAACTGGGTAAACAGATTTACCTAATCACTGTAATGTTTCATAGTAAATAACTGGAATAGTTTGGTAATTTCAAGTCAAAATCTTGACTCTGAATAACCCCGGTTCTCGTTGGAATTAGAAATGGAAACCTGAATCCATCCTTCTCTGATAGAGGGTGGAGGGCAGAGCTCCCGGCCAGTTCCTATGAGCTGGTGGAAGGCATTGAGATCCCAAAGCCATCCCAAGCAGGCACTGTGCACATCAACATGTCATCACAGCTGTTAGGGACCCCTGTGACAGAGCTGCTGGGGCCTCGAAGGAACACAGGTGGCTCTACCTATGTTGGTTCAATGGGCAGCAGCAGGAGGAGGATCACCAGCCTGTAGCTCCACTACAATGCAAAGGTGAAAACCAGCAACATTTGAAACAGAGAAAATATTCAAGCAATATTTTGAATCTTAACAGAAAGAGTTAATGGGAAAAATTGCATAGGTGCCATGGGTATGAACAAGAGACATTAATGCAAGGGAGTATTAATAAAAGCATCAATTAGCAAGAAGAGCGTGCAAAGTGAGAGAAGTCATCAGACACCAAATCAGTTAATTAAGTCCAAAAATTAAACTTGGATATTTCTCCTGTGGATGGACTGTAATGCCTTATTTTTTCAAGCAGACTGCAAGATCTTCATTCTGCATTTGAAGTTTGTGGGGAAAATTCTTACGGATTTCAACATAAAATATCTAAGCAACACCACAGCACTCTGGGACATTCAAGGTGAAGTAATTCGTATCTAGAGAGCCAGCATAAGATCTCTTCACCATTTAAATCCAAACAAATCCTATTTTAAGCACTTTGGAATGGCTTGAGTGATGTTAAATCCTTTCCTTGGGCTTTCTGCTAAGGTGTGAATTTCACCCTCAGTGAATTATTATTATTATTATTATTAATAATAATCATTGGACTCTACTTATGAAAATATAAAGCAAGCAACTCATGCAGATAATACTAAAGTAGTGGAAAAAAGTAATGGAAAGTCCTTGTAGTCTGAAGAATTAAGTAGGAATTGCTACACAAACCCTCCTTCTGCACTACAGAAAGATGCACTGGGTGACCCTTGGGTCTTCCCCAGTCCCACCACCACCAGCTTCTTGAAATAACTCTTCTTTCATAAACCTCTGATATATCAGACATCATGTATTAACTGGGCACATGTTTCTCTATTTTTGTCTTGTAATAAACACAGCATATTTATTACATTTTCCCAGCCTTTTACAAGTATTTCCTGAATCAGAAGTGGTGGTATCCTGAAGATGAGCAGACAGCATTGTAACATTTTCGTTACCTCACTGATAAAATCAAATATTTTATTTCTTCCTTGATGTATATGTGTGCATCACTAAGGATTTTTTTCCTCCTCTGAATTCTATTTCTCCTGTCTTAACATGCTCTGCTAAATTCCTTGTCAAATTTTCTTGTACCTTTGCAGATCCTTTCAAGATCTATATTTATTTTCACCTTAAATACTGATACTATATTTTCAAAAACACTGTTACTCAGCTTTGACTGTGATTTTTTCTATCTATCTTAAAATACATCTTGATAATTTTTGGTGTGTTGGTCATATGAATCCCAGTTAAGGACTGAACAAAACAGATGTTAACTTTAAGCATGGGAGCAATCTTCGTGATATCAGTGACATCCTCATGAGCTTAACATCAACAATTCCCTTAAACCACCCCTCAGCTTTAGTGCCTCTCTGTACTCAAGACTTCTCTCTCCTTCCCTCCCTCTTCCATTTTTCATAATAATCAAAAGTTGAGTTGTGGAGAAAAGGACAGGTGATGTTTACAGTTGATCAAAAAATAGGCTACTTCAGTATATGAGATAAAATCTTGTTTATTCGATAGTCATAGATTTTCATATGAGTGTGTATTCATTTTTGTTTGAACAACTTTTCTGAATAGCAAACGCTGCTGCACCCAGCCATGCCTTCATAGGTATATGTTAAATTATGTGCAGAAATACCAAGGTGTTTCTGAACAAAATTCAGGTTTTGAATAATTGTGTGCATTTCTACATCAAAGCAGTAGATGGCTGCTCTTTGGCAGGGGTTGGAGAGAACTGCAAAATTCAGACCCATTTTGAATTTCTTGCAAGTTGGGCAAAGTTTTGATGTGTCCATTTTTTAGGTCTTACTGCAGACTTTCAAATCAGAATTTTCCTTAATCTTAGAATTGTTCTAGTTTAGATCTTATCCTTTTGTTTTGCTTATGCCATGTAGGTGGCTGTATTTAGTGTCCAATAGGTTTTGTATTAACTTTTTACACGAAGTAAACCAAAAGAATTTCATGATGTCTCCAATGGTGTCAATAGTTAAGATATCTAAACAAGCTCTGCCATCTGAGCAGAGCAGCCTTTACCTCATTTTGTGTCATACGCATATGCTAAAGGGTAGAAATTGGCCTATAATTAACTGTATGTGTTGCAGGTAGTCTTACACTTTATTTTATTTCAGGGTCTTGAACCATGGCAAACAGAACTGCTTGCTGCAAACAATAGTTTCCTCTCGTTTCTTACCCTCAGCTCACTTTTATATCTCATTCCAGGAAAATAAAATAAATGCAATGCAGTGTACATCAGTGGGCCTAAACATTCAAAGACATTTTTAGCAATGGGGGAAAAAAATTAAACAACTTCAGGTGACACTTATGGTTCCTAAAAATGGAAGTATGAACTGGTAAGTTTTTTGAAAATTGAATATAAAATAATAGAAAAATGCTTTATTTGATTCTCTGTTTACGGGAAATTCATTTTATTTGACTTTTTTATTTGTAATATCAACTATATTGCAGAGCAGAGTTTCTAGGTGCTCCCTTATGGTACCATTCTTCTAAATTATTAATGCCGTACTGTTGATATATTGTCAGCCTTGTACATACATTCTATGAAAATGAGTTTTACAGTAGGCTGGGATTTATAACAAAGCTTGACATATGCAGCTAATTCACCTAGACAGTCTTGTCAGTTTTAGGTTCATAAATAATTGATACTCAGGGCTTGGAGTTCAGCTACTGTTAGTGCTCCAGCTGTTAAATTTCAGCAGCATAATGGATGAATATTTGTTTATAATTTCTGTACATGGACCTGATGTCAGATCCCTGGTCTCATTTACATAGGTAGATTGAGATGTTGGAAGTGTAATGAGCATATGAAGATGATGAATTGTTTTCCTCAGTGCTGGTGCGTTTCTGTAAATGTTTGATTAGTTTTGAATGGATTACTGTTAGATTATCTGGTTCAGGGGTTAAAGTGAGCAGCTCTTTGCTCCCAAAGCTTTTGTGATCCCTTGCTGACAGATTTTAAAATTCATACAGTGATATTAGTGCAGCAAAAGCTAGGGGTATTCTTTGCAACAGATGTTTAGTAATTAAACATACGGTTTCCCTGTTTGGAACTTGCCTGGGAAATTTAAATCAGAATGATTTGTTTACCGTAGTTTGAGGGAATTACAATTTCTAAAAAATAATATACTTTTGCCCCTAAAGTGCTGAAGTTTTCCCCCCAATGGCACTAATTAAAAATGAGCAAAACACACACACGCCCTCACAATAATTCAGATATTTAACACCCCAGTAGACAGTCACAATGTTACTAAAAGCAGAGGCTCTTCTCATTTTCTCCATTTGTAATTAATGAGCAGTACTCAGAAAGACATTTGATTAGATGTCCCAGGCAGAGATGCTGAAGTAGAGCAGGCTTTTAGCCATGCCTTTCCCCTGAGCAGGGAGAAGCCTTGCAATGTGGGTGTGCATGTCGCACATCAGCTCCTGGTGACGTGACAAGCGGAGAGGGAGCACGGCGAGGAAATGACGTTGAAGCAGCACAGAAATTGTCACCATGAGCTCGCCGCTTGTGTGGTGATGCTTGGCAGGTGCAGGCAGCTTGGGGGATGGTATGCTGAGCCCAAAGGCAGTGGGGAGCACGCTGGCCGTGGCTCGGTGTGGGTCTGTGGGAAGGTGGGAGGAAGAGGAATGAGTGGTCCCAGGTCTCACCTCCTTCTCCCAGCCGTGGTGAGGCAGAAGGGTACGCAGAAACTACACGTCAGCCTTTATTGCCACAACTTTAAATCCTTATTTTATGGCTGACCCCAGCCCCACCGTTGCCTTTCTCAGCCAGAGCAGTGGCTCAAGAAGATCGCGCGGCCGCAGCTCTGCCCGGCCGAGCCCTGCGCCCCGCGCCGCGCCGCGCTTTGTCAGCCCTGTGTACAGCTCCCCGGCTTGTCTGGCAATCATGTTAGTGATTATATGGGTAATGAAACACGTGCTCTTTTTGTCTGTGGCTCTGATTAATCTGCTTTCTATTTAGCCGTGATTTATGGTGCTCAACTGTTGAGGTGAGCGCTGGCCCATCAGTTCCCCAGCCCATTACAGCGCCGGGACCGCTAAATGCCTGCGAGGCTTGAACTGTTTCTTGACAGCCAGGCTTCCCGCTACATTCCCTCCAATCTGTTTTGCTTCCTGGTGTGACCTTTCATACAGTAAAATACATTAGTTGAATAGCACAGTCTCATTAAAAGAGTGAATTAACCGAAGAGTCTTTTTAACTAAATGACAGCCAAAGGACTGAGTGCTAATAGCCACGGGCAGTTAGAAACTTAACTCATGAATCAGGCTGTTAATACTGCTTGGTGCCTGAAGCGCTAAGGGCACCACACTCTCTGCTTGCTCTCATAAGAAGAAAAGCTCATTACTTTCCTCCTGATGGGAGAGAAAGAGTGAGCGAGCAATAATAAAGCTTGAATTTTTCAATACTGTTAAAAATGGGGCTGACAGATTGCCGACAATAGGAGCAGCGGCCTAGACACTGCAAAGAGAGCCACTGAATTAGCAATACCATATATCATACAATCTAATTAAATCAACCCGAAGAATGAAATTAGTTTTCTGTGAGTGAAATGGCCTTTGAAAGAGCGCTATTAAATGAACTGTAGAGCATTAATTAAATAATTCACAGTGAGGGATTTTGCATTTATACAAAAATTGTGCACTTAATTGTCCATGCTGTATTACAGATTTGGCCTTATGTTAACAATGTGTCTAAAGCACACTTATTGGAGCATATCAGGAACAGCTTAACATAAACGCAGCTTATAAAGTTTTAAGGACTGGCAAAGAAACCAAAGAAAAGAAGGACACAATAGTAAAGAATACACACGGAGTTAACAACTTTTCCACATTAATCCTGTGTATGTGTGACAACTTGTTACTTTTTTTTTTTTTTTTCCCCAGAGAAATGACATTAGGACTTCCGATTTTCTTTTTCTTTTTTAATTAATAAAAAAGTTGCAACTTCTAATGATTTAGCAAAAAGAAGTACCATAAAATGATCTAAAAATAGCGTATGCATTAAAATACCTGGGTTAAAAAAAAAAAAAAAGTATATTTTGCTTTGGAAGAAATAAAAACAGACCCTTCGGGTAGCAGAAAAAAATTAGAAATCCCCAAGTTCCAAGTTCACCAGACAACCCTCACCTCCAAATTAAAAAGAGGCTGATAATCATTTTAAACTTTGATTCTAACTATAACTTCAAATGAGGATTGTGCCATTTTGAAAGGAAAAACTTTATTCTGGAAACCGTCTGAAGAAAACATATTTTAAAAACTGTTATTTAAGGACAGAGGTTGAAATTGATTATAAAACTTGTTGTTTTTGTCCATCCAAATCTCAATATTTTCCTAAATATACTATTTCTTGACACTAATATTATACTCAATGTTGTGCAACTTCCTACCAAAGAGAAGCCTTGTCTGTCAAATATACTTGACAATATGTGGTTGTATTAAATACAATATTATGAGTAATACTAGCTTATCTATCATTTTCTCTGCCCCTTCTTATTTTCATGTAAATCTGTGATATTACATTAAAATGTTCAAAAAAACACTTCCATTTGGATACTTGCATATGAACTTAAGTACGTGTAGAGCATCTGGATTTGTAGATGTTGGTTGTAATTCTTGTTCTCTTTCATCTCTGCAAATACCAGAAAAGAGTCTTTGCTACACTTGGAGAGTTATCTTCAAATTATTTGCTTTATTTTCAGCCTTGGATTTTACCAGTGATTTCCTCAATCGTCTTTCAATATGCAGGTATTAATAACATTAATTCGAAGATGGTAAGAACATTCTGACATGAAAGTGAAACCACGGTGGATAATATCTATGTCTGGCTAGCTAATTTTAAACAGAAGATGGAGGTGATGATTTAAATTGCTTACAACATTTCAAAATATGTTCCCACATTTGATTCCACTTTTGTTTAGTGTTTATGATGCATTCTTTACTGTTGTGTGCAGTCATTGCCATGTTGCTCATGTCATAATTCTAAAAATTACTGAGAATCTGCAAGGAAATTGTCTATGGCGGAGACAAACAACAAGCTCTGATATTTCCAAAAACTGATGTCAGTGGGAGGAAACAACAGGAATGAGCTTGAGAGCTTGAGAATAGATTAGCTTACATTATGGTAATAAGAGTAATGAGACCAAATCCCCATGAAGGATGAGGTGAGCATCCTCCAAGATGAAGCAAGAACCTGGAAGCAAAATAGAGGGCATGTAAGTACTCAGCATCTGACACAGACCTATGGGAAGGAAATTTCCTAATAGAAAGTGGACAGGAATGGTGATTAGCATCTTGATGCTGTACACAGCAATGTAAGAGAAGCTTTGTTATGACCTCTGTTGTTGCCAGCAATTGGAGGGCAATGGGATGTCTGCAGAAAAACTGCAGCTAATATAGCAGCCACAAAATGCCAGCTCAGATTTACTGTCCTGATTTACAGCTTGCTACCATCAGTATTGTGTGCTTTCATGCAAGGCAATGACCTGTGTTGATCAAGATGGCTATGAACATCTGCATCCCATGGGTGAATACACAAGTGCTGCCTGTGATGCCTCTGGAAGGTGAAAGGAAGAACCACACCTACGCCAAAATCTAAGGGATCTTTATAGTGCAGGCTAATCCTTGCAGTGACCGTACTACAAGTGGTAAAGCACTTGGCCATGAGATGCTCACACAGGTTATGCATCTTGGATCTTTGAGTTTGCAGTGTAATATTTTGCTCTGATGTCTACCTTGCAAATAATAACAATGAGTCTGGCACCATTGAGGTACTTTTGAGAGACAACATCTACAAAGACAGGTGTCTCTCATGGGAGTCACGCTGAGAACTGCTGCTGTAACCTTGTGGCACCAACAGTGCAGAAGGCACACATGCACACAGTGTGCAAACAGTAGATAGCTGTTTGCATGATCCTCCCTAATATTTTTACTGGTGGGTATGTACCTGGTGGTGACCGCACACTGATGTCTGAGCTTTGTTCCTGAAAGCTGCATCTATGAGGTCAGGTGGCAAAGCTTCCCTGATTTGCTTTGTCTTCACCCAGAGACATGAGAAAGTATCATGTTGCTTTTGCACAGATGTCCTCTCACATCCTGAAAACTGGTAGCAGTAGTCACTACAGGCATGACTTCTGGTGCCCAGTGGAGACAAAGATGCAAGGGCCAAATGGCATTTACTCGTCCTCTCATAGGTATGCATATGTTGCAGCTATCCTAAATTGTTTAACTGGGCCTACTTTCAAACGTACACAAGGTTGTAATTTCTTCTGACACTCCAGCTCATGCTGACTAGTCTTTCACTGATAATATTTTTTTTTAAATGACACTGAAAGGCTCCAGTGACAAATTGTTGTAGCCCCATATTTCCATTTATTTTATTCTGAGATGTGGTATTGATATAAAACCATCTTGAACCTGTTAATGATATTTCATGTGCAGTAATGTCAAACTATTCAATCAGTCGCATCATTACCTTTCATATTAAGCATATTTAGTTTATTCAGTCATAACAAAGCATTTCTAGCACTAAAGGTTTCTTTTATCCCAAGTACTCATTCATTTCAATTTCATTTCATATCATCTCTGAAAATGTATCTTTTGTCTTGATTTTAGAGAAAGCCAAAAGAACAAAATGCTTTATTACCTGAGCTGAGAAAAGCTGAAGATTTGTTCCTCAAAATAGGTAACTGAAAATATTTGGGCTATTTCATCGCAAAGCTCATGGAAGGTTGAACTTTGCAGATATTTTCTTTTAAATCAGAACTTTCACAAAAGGCTTTGAAGGGCTGGAGACATTTGTAAAATTGGTGGAAATGCCAATTAGATCTCTAGGTCACCCCACTGGCAAGGCAAGATATAGTTTCCAGCTACAGGAAGTTTTCCATTTGAAAATAACACTGCAATTGATCTCAGCAAAGGCACTAAAAAGCATGGAAATAATTACATATGTATGTATCAAACTACGGTATAGAATGTACTGGGTATTATTTTGTTCTACCTAATACTCTCCAGAAGCGTGTAAGTTTTTCCAGCAGTCAAAGGAGTCTAACTGGAGGGAATGTTGTCCTTGGCATTGCCTCATAACAGGATGCCTCCTGTTGGGAAGGTGAAGAAATTGCAGTGAAGAAAATTCACTGAAGAAATTGCAAAGATGCCTGAGCAGATAAGCTAAAATATGAAGTAACATGGAATCGCCACTGGTGTTTAGAAATACTTCATTCATTATTATATTATACTTCATTATTATATTGTACCATTTGATTGATATTGATTCCAAATGATGACTGGAAGAAGAATTATGTTGAAGAATTATAGAGATCATCAAAAAACTCAGCACTGCATATACAACTAGGCATAGCACAAACAGTGTAAAAAAAGCAAAACACATATCCAGCCTGGCCAAATAATACAGATTTCTGAGACAGATCATAGAGAAAAAGGCAAATGCATATGTTAGAAAAAAATAGAAAGATGATGTAAAAATTTTAGGTATTCTATGAAAGCGTGTTTTTGAAGCAGCTACAGTGGTTTGGGTATACTGCATGGAAACCATCTATCTTTGGATTTTTAAACTTTAGTTATGAGCTCTTACAAGGACAGGTAAGTGCAGAAGGCACTAATACACATTACATACTAGAAGTTTAGACCAAAGTAAGGCATACTAAACTGTAAGAAAGTTTTGATCAAAGGAGTTTGATTAATCCTCAGACAAGTGTCTGATTCTGTGGTTCATCTAAATTTAAGTCTATGGGCTATGCCTCTGGCCTCAGGGAAGCAGGGACAGGATTGGTCTTGCACACATTTATTGCTGCCTCTGCTTAATATCAACAGTCAAGACAGTCATCTTTCAAACCAAAATGAAGTTCCAAAAGATTTTGGTACAACTGAAAGAGCCAGCATTTTATGGCTCTGTCCCTTACCTATTGCATTATCTATAAACTATGCCTTGTTGGAAAAGAGCTAATAGTCAGCATGGCATAGAACCAGTGTGTTATATATCAATATATAATGAAAGAATGTGTCATTCAATATGCTGCAAAACTTGCTATTAAGAATTAATCATTCCCCTTCTTGAGCAGTCTCTTCAATGCACTCCAAAAAGTTGCCATTTCTGAAAATACTCCTCATCAGGAAAATCTCTTAATAGAATGTGTGGGTCAGAAGAATACTGATTACAGAATTTTAATACAGACTTCAGCATGCTTTAGAAACAACTTTTGCCTTTTAGCAACCTAAAAGACTCCTTCCTGCGTCAGTGCAGAGGTCCACCTTGCCCAGTAATCAGACAGCAGCAACAGATGTTCCTTGGGGAAGGGTATGGAGGCTGGGCCACTCTCCACAGTCCATTGCCTCTTATTTTTTCTTGTTTTTTAATCTTTGGATTAGGTAAGTGGCAAGGTACAGCACTGTCAACTTCCATTTGCATCAGGTTTGTTGACCACCAGTTTACCTGATGCAATTTCAAATAGCTACTCCTTCTTTTAGTGTTGTGGGATTTGGTAACTATCAGTCGTGCACTCAGCCTACCTATTTCCTTCATGATTCTGCAAGCTTCAGTCATACCTCCCACCAACCCCTGTCAAATCCTCATGAACATCAGAGATCTCTTTTCTTTCCCTCTCTTACATAGCTCTCTCCTTCCTTGTGTCTGTCCCTCGAGGTATTTGTCTCATTGGGATTAGCCTATGTGAGCGCACCAAAAAGACAAGCAACCAGGCGTGGGGTAGAAGCTCTGGGAATGCCCTGGCACTGCTATCTCCTGTCACATCAGTCCAAGGACAGGGCAAAACAGGCAACACAGTGAACGAAGACAGGGAGTGAGGGCTGGCCTAGTAATTTAGTGACTCTGCCATTACAGCAAGTCTACCTGGTCCCTTCTCACAAAGGGATGGGGTTAGGAGACGTGTGGATATTCATCACTAGCCTTCAGGAGCTTCTGTGTCCTGCTTAAGTGATTTACTGATACAGTTCTGTGAAAACACAGGAAAAATAGTGTCCCACTCATGCTCAGGAAGAGGCATGAGATTTCAAGTTGAAATATGGCCACGTGCCTAGGACATCTGCCAACCACCATGTCCAGAAAACAGGAAGCTACAGAAGCAGCTTCTTTAGAGAGGATCTGAACCACATGGAAAGGACAATGTCCTGTGGCCATTTCTAAGTAGTCAAACGTCTGCTTAGGTTCCCAGGGAGAGATGAAAATAAAAATCAATATGCGTATGATGAGACCATTAAGAGAATTTGATTTACAAGTATTTGTGTTCATTTACTGGGTGCATGTTACATAAATGAACGCTAATCTTAGGAAAACATCTCTTCATCAGGCAACCTAGCTGATTCCTTCTCAAACAATAGCCTCATATGAATAAATGACTTGACAAAGGCCCCTCTGTGCATCTAGTTTTATCAACCAATAATTTTTATCACTTTCCATCAATGTTTTGATACTTTGAGGAATTCAGCCTATAATAAATGTGTTGTAGATGTTCTAACAAGAAAAGAACAGATGCAAGTTTAGTGAATATTGAGTTTTAAACTTGTCTCATAGTGATTTGTGGCTGTGTCACTGCAAATATTTTTCAATGTCATTGCCTAAGCCCTGGCTGTCACTAACATGGTCAGCTGGGGAATAGAAGGCCTAACACTATGATCTCGGTATTAATGGGAGCTGTTGAGAGTGGCAAAGGTGATAAAGTATTGTTTAGTTATTGGTGCCATGCTTTTGCTGCAGGACATTATTATAAAACGTTGTGTTTTTTTTTTTTTTTGTCAGATTTCAATCACCTATCCAATAACATATTTAGAAACTTACTGCAAAGAGTCCTGAAAAAAAAATCGGATTATTTTAAAATTTACTTTTATTGGGTTTCTTAAACTACAAATAGAACTACTCAAACATAACATCTTAAACAAAAAAAAGATTTTAGACTGTCTCTGAAGTACTGTCTATTATTTTGCAGTTTAGCTGTAGTTATTTTTATGCAAATATTTTGGGTTTGAAGTTTAACTCAAACTAAAAAAAAATAAATCCCTGTGATCTAGGATGGATTGGAAGCTACTAAAGGGGCTATAATTCTGGTGATATTCTAGACCTCTGTATATCTGGTAGGCTATCCTTCCCCTTTGTGTGCATGTATATTTTATACTAATGTTAATGGAAGTTATGTGTGGATATTCGAGAGAAAGCATACACCATTTGGCAGGTAAATTTATGTGTCACTCTTTCTCATTATTCCCTAGACCAGTACAAGGAGAAATAGAGATATAAGATTTATAAAGCTTCTACAATATCCTGTTTTGCCAAATTGTATTCTAGCAAGGACATGACAGGATTACTTACTTCACCCTTGACACTTGAAGAACACAAATTAATGACTTGTTGTCATTGCCATTAAAAGTAGCTGTGCATGTTTTAAAGTAATAATTAAAATTGCCTGAAATTCAAGTTTTTTTAATCATGTGGCTAAGAACTTGATTTTAAACCTTCTGATGAATGCATTCACTGCTACTTTAAAGGAGGTACAGTACCTTTTTACAAAAAAGAATCTAAAATTAGATTATGAGAGTTTATATAGCTTTTAAATATCAAGCTGTCAGGGTTTGTGCAGGTAGAAATATTATAATTGAAGAATGATGAATAAAGAATTTGTATTAGAAAGAGATGATTTTCAAGTAAATTCATACCAAGTAGAATATAATGGAGACAGGCTTTTTGCCAGTGCTTTGGCTCTGCTGACCTCCATTTGCAGCAGACATTAGCTTGATAAAGCCGACACAACCTCAATAAAACACTAACAATGGAAAGGAGTAAATAGAAATCATATTAAGCAGCAGCAATATTGCATGAATTGAAACAAAAATTTAGGTATAATAGCCTTGGTGGGTTTTAATATTGTTCCCAATCACATCACAATATGAATCATATCATAGTGGCTCTAAATAACATTTATCATCTTTAAATCTTCTCCCCTAGTAGACGTGTAGACGTCTCACATTATTTGAGAGGGCTTTTTTTTTTTTTTTTTTGAAGAGTTCATACATAATTAAATGTGCTGGAAGCAAAGGGTACAGAATACCTTGAGAAACAGTAACTTTGTGTTATATGTTCAATTAAATACAACAATCCCATATTTATCGTTATTTTGCTACCTTCCAGAAGTTAAATGAATAGAATAATAGAACAGTATTACCGAACAAAACTAAAATAAATCTAGATGGGAAATTTTATTCAGTTTTCAATTACTCTGTCATTGCTGAATTCTGGGTACAATCTGTAGAGCATGACAAAACGAAAGGAAGATTGGTCAAAAATATATTTATAGGGGATTAGAGGCTAAATATAACAGAAATATAGTTCAACTCATTTTGTTAGAAAATTATCTGTCCAAGGGACTATATCTTCATTTACAAGGAAAAGGTTTAATCCATCGTGTGGATTGACCTTGCTCTTCACCATGGGAATCTGGGTTTCAGGTTGTAGGAGTTCACTTTTCAGTGCATAAGGGCAGGCTTTAAACAGCCTTGGAAGACTCCAGACTCAAAGGGAAGAGGTAAGAGATAATGTCAAAACACCATTTTTTCATGTGCCCAGATTGAAAATATGGATCCTCAAAATTTCTCAGCACTCTACTCACCCCTAAAACTCCTGTGTTCTCCAGGCACCCGTAAGCCCAGCATTGCCTCAGTGGGAGGGCGAGGCCAATAAACTTCAGTAGTTTGCCACTGGATTTATATGTGATATGGGAGTCTGACAGCATGACCTGAACATGCCTTATGTGTGAAGTTTTGTAAAAAAAAACTGGCCAGATAAAATGTCTGTAATGGTGATGATGGAGTCATATTCTTCAATTTATGTGAAAAGTCTTCTCATTGTCAAGAAGACACCGATCTGTATCTCCCTGATTAAGCGTTACCTTTATCAGTGATAGAGCTATCTGGGAGGACCCAACTGCAAGTGTTGACATTGAGGGCAACATCTTGGAAGTGGACCACTTCAAGGGTGGTTTTTGTTTGTTTGTCTGTTTGTTGTTTTAGCAAGAGGACATGTCTAAAACAGGGCCTTGTCCAATAACTATCCCCTTTGCTCTTATAACCTGTGGGAAGCAGCTTGCTCAGGTGCTTAAATTCAGGACAAAGTTAATGGATGCAGACCCGTTAGTATGGAGAGGAACTTAAGTCTATAAAATGGATAAGGAATGAGCCTTTGCATGTTCTACTTGCTGGATGGTATACCTTCTTTTTCAGCAGGTAATTTTTGTAGATCCTTTTTTGGTCAGATAACTGTTTTCCCATTGTATGTAAAACTTGGATGCCTCACACACAGCTCTAGGTTCCTCTTGAAGAAAGAATACCAGAAGGCTTTTGTAGATGGGCACCCTAAGAGTTCTGTTTGAATACTTTGGACATCGATAGTGACCTGATGATAGCTGACAAGAGCTGAAAAATGAGAAACATAGGATATTTATCCATTTAATATCATGAAGTCTGATGCTGACCGTACCTAACCTAGATCAAACAGACAATGCAGTCTGTCATCTGCAGTCAATTTCTCATCTTTCACAGCCTACATCTAGCTGCTTAAATATCCAAGTTAACTAACTAAAAAGTTGTTTCAGAGATCCTGAATAGGGACTTACGTTTAGACATAGAGCTTTAGTAACCGAACTCCATTGTCTGTTTGGTCCAGAAGGTAACAAAAATATAAGATATATGGAGTTACACAAGTTACATATTGCAAAAATAGAACAACATTTCTGTATTGTGTGATAGTGATATTACAATACAAATTGTAGCACATGTGACTGGTCAGAAGTGGCCACTTGGCATTCATTAAGAAAAAACATACTGGCAACTACATTACATATTTTATGGTAGGCTTATATATCACAATTTTATATTATAGAATATTTAAAGATATGGTCATCTATTTGAAACAGAGCTTCATAAAGATAAAATGCAACAAGTCAATGAAGTGAAAAATTAGATGAAATGAAAGAAAATTATTAGGATTTAGTAATTGATGATGATAAAAATCTGAATTTGAGCTCGGATGGCTAATTAACAGTAAGTGCACTTGGTATTTTAGTTACATAATGTATATATAATATAGCATATATTATATATTACACACATAAAATAAGAGCATTATATTTTTTGTTCATGACAATTTCCTGGCAACTATTTAATCTGTTTTTCTCTGACATTATAACAAAAATGAAATGTGAATACAGAAAAGCATGGAGAGATGAAAATGACAAAGTATGGTAGGATGAGAGAAAGTGGACCACTGAAGAAGGTGCAGAAAAGAACTACTAGAATAGGAGAACAGTGACCAAGATGGCAAAAACAGCTGTTATTAGCAAATGTGTTATGTAACTGAGGTGAGTTCTCCTTCTGTGTAGTAAGCCCTATGGATGCTTTTTGGGTTTCATGAACCATAACAAAGTACCAATGGCAAGGGTCCTGACAGAGTTGTGTTGGCATGGGGAAGCCATGCCGGGATCCAAAGCTTTGCAGTGTGAAGATACCACAACTCCAGCAGGAATTTTTTGGATGTCGCAATGACACAAAACTGAGATTGCTACATTTTGAAAAAGAAATTGCTATATTTGTCAGGGTGAAGCTGCAAGTAATAGGAGAAGGAGCTCATGGTAGGTGTGGGCTCAGTGAACATGCACATGCAGACATGACCATTCCATTCATAAGCACTCTGATTTTTCACTGCATCTTTTTTTATGGAAACCATGTGCCACCAGGTTGGTGAGAATGACAAGCTGGTGTCCTGTCTTCTGCCCTTATAAAGAGAAACAATATCTGCACTAAGGAATAATTCATTTCCCCTTTAAGAACAATTACAATTTTATCTATTCTTTGCCAAAACTAAATACAAATTTTCATCACGTTCTTGTGGTATTGATATATTTGGGCTTTTAAGGAAAAAGGCTTTTTTGACCCTATGACTTTAAATCTCTATGTTTTTTGCACCCAAAGTACCATGATATGCTCTTTTTTGATAACTGCAACATATTGGTGGCAAAAATTAAATCAGCCAATCAATACCTTCTAACTTTTTTTTGTCTGATATGAATAGCTAACATGACCGTTTCTGTTATATGCATCAGTTCATTAATACACAAAAATATGCTATCAAACAGACAATCAAATTTCATGTAAAATAAGCTCCAGCATTAAAACTGTTCCTAGTATTTTATGTGTAACTCTGTGGGTAGATATATTTCTTGCTACTAGAGCAAAACTGATTTGTGTGATGGTTCCCCATCATGAAATCACTTGGAAGGTTGTGAGATAAAATGTCGCTTAGGATAATGTAATTGGCCTTAAGGTACAGGAGTTGAATTATTTTCAGTGATTTATAATCTGGAAATTAAAGACTCACTCATTTTCTAATTTAATTCCATCTTCAATGGAAAAATGTTCACTCTGAACTAAATTGGCGAGTAATGTTGCTAATTCAAATGCAGATGCAATTTCGATTCTGGTAGCAGTTTGCTGTGATTGACGAGTCCCCAATGGATCATAATGATTCTTATCTCCCAATCTCACAAATTCTCTAGCAGTTGTGATAATAACTTCAGCTAAGGAGAAAAGGGAAAAAATAAATTCTCTGCTGCACTGTCAATTCAGGCTTTGCTTTTTTCTGACATGCAATGGGGTTTATTTCAAATCTATTGCATGCTGGAGACAAATATGAAGCCTCATTACTAAATTCTGTGTCATCATAAAACTGCAGTTTAATTGTTTACTGATACTCTTCTTACTTGCTTTTAAATCTGCCTAAAAAGTGTTTCAGATTCCTGATTGTTAAGTAGCTTAAGTTCATTGTTAGATGCAAAATATCAAGGAAGTGTTCAGCAATTAGTTATCATGAACAATATTTTGTGTTTTTTAATTGTTGCACAATTTATAGAAATATATTAATGTCTGTTATTTTTGTTAATTATTATCTTGAAATCAAGATACAAATTATGGTGTTGATTCTGAGATGATGTAGATATTCTTGAATTCCTAGATCAGCAGTCATAGTTGTAAGCATGGAGTTTCCTCTGTCAGGGATAGGTTACCATTGGACTAGTTATGGACTTATTTATATTTCCATAATGAACATAAGCTAATGGGATGGTGAGTCAAATTAAATAACTGTGCTTCCCTGGGATGAGGCCTCGCAAAGTGAATGATGGAATGAGTTTGGAAAAAAAGTAACTTTTATGGGAAGAATATAGCTAATTTAGAATCATAGAATCATTTAGGTTGGAAAAAACCTCTAAGATCTCCAAGTCCAACTGTTAACCTAGCACTGCCAAGCCCACCACTAAACCATTTCAGGGTGTGATGGGGAATACAAGGAAAGAAGGTTGTACTTGCTTTTCATCTCATGCATATCTTAACATTTGTAGGGGTGTGTTATCTCAGAGGATTCTTTTTTTTTTTTAATGGGGAAAATCCTTTCTGCCTCCCTCTGTAACCCACTTCAGTTTGCATTACTGACGGCAGTTGGTGGAGGGATAGGGTGAAGATGGTCCAGTTATGAAGGAGGCAATTAGGCTCTCATCAGACCTGACACATTCTCATAAGCGGAAATTCACAGTTACAAGAAAATCACTCCCTGGTAAAGTATCTGAAACCCAAAGACTTATCTGTATCCAACTTATCTCCTGAGTTCTTGAATCCAGATTATCCTGAAACCCACTGATTTTGAAATTAAAGGAAGGGATACTGGAAACTCTGTGAGAAGTTCCCAGTGATTGTGCAAATGTATGGATGAGGACAGAGCTTAGGTGACAGCCTTCCTCCTTTCCCCATTCAGGTACCACTGCCAACAGTGCTTGAGTCTCTGGGTGACCTGTGGAGAGCTTCCAAATCGGCCGAGGAGTAACCTCTATTTTTTCCTTACAACAACTTGTATGGGGTTAGAGACATCCCAGAATGAATGTGGTCTGCAGATGGTAGCTCTGCTCAGGGCTATCGCTCCCTTGAAGTCCTACACAGCTCTTCCATGAGGTACTGCTTGTTTAGACAAGAAAATCTCTGCCTCTAAACATGAAAAATGCAGGAATAACCTAACAGTGGGAAAGCTTACTGTTAGCTATGTATGTTAATATGGCCTACTCATTAACTGTTTATTTATCTCATTCAAATAAAGGTTAAAAAAATAAAAGCATATAAAATTTGATTTAAATGCATTCTTTCTACTGAAGAGGACTAGCAAAAGGCTGAGGATATGTGAATCATTCATTTCACTGAAAAGGACCATGAATCTTTCTCTATTGCTTATGAAATACTGTAGATAGAAAACTTTCTTTTGGTTTTTGCTTGTAACAGTCAGGCTGAGAGCTAGCATAAAGTGGTGTAGCTCTACCAGCTTTGCACCCTTTGGGCCCAGTTGTTTGTGTCATTAAAAGTATTGGCAGCGCTCAAGATCAGTGGAAATAGAATATTGCTGGAAGATCAAAGAGTGCCCCTTTGAACACACTTTATTGCCTTTTTCATCTTATCAGTACTTACCATTATTAACCTGAGGATTTCTGTCTGAGTGGGCTATAGAGGCACTGGATATCAGGGGGAAGCAGTGGCAGTAGGACAGCAGGTAAGGTGTGGAAGAGATAAGAGGGTGCACTCTTCCTTTTCACATATTTGCCTTACAGGTGCTCATATAAATATCCTGATAAAAGTCACATAGCAGAAAGTTCTGTTTGCATCCATTTGAGAAAACCAGCGAATGCTGTTGAGGCAGGGAACTACACAACCATTCACGATGACTGGGAGCTGGCTGCGTATAAAAGAAACAGTGCAGTCTGATGTTATCCATCCACTTGCCTTTGTCTTGCACTGGGAGGAGGGACTATGCAATGGAAAAAGAGGTCTGGATCACTGCAAAGAGCTTGTAATGTGTAATGGAAAAATATTGCCTCCTCAGTTAGAAAAAAAAAAAAAAAGTACCCGTCAGTGGATTTAAACACCCAGTGCAGCTGGTTTGGGCATAATTGTATGCCAGATGTCTGTTTTTCACTCATATGTTGTAAGTTTTCTACAATAAGATAAATATGTACATTCTCTCTGCATTTTATGGAAATCTTTCTGCTTTATTTTTTTAGAAAAAAATATAACTCCTTAAGGAGCACTTAGAATTATTCCCCATAATCTAGGAACTTGGCAGTACAGGTAAAATGATTGTTCTTCTCCAATGTCTTTTTCGTTATCTTCTCCAAAATTTTCTGAAACCTTTTTTTTTTCTTTTTTTTTTTTTTTTAATAAATTCTCTAATGAATGTAAACATACAGCAAAGGCAACCTTGATTCTTTTTGTATTCAAATTGCTGTAAAATTAAGACTTGCTTGATGGGAGCTAGTGGAGATAAAAACAGCATAAACCACACAGGAAATCAGAATCAGTCTTTTAATTGACTATTGATGCTGCATCTATCTCTAATGACAGGAAGTTGCTTTACATAATTTACTGTCAGGGACAGTTTCATTTATAACTGCCTGGAGCGATTCCTCTCCAGCTCCTGCCAAGGCTGGCTCATGGCTTTTCACCAGGACAGACCTCCAAGCCTGTGGTGGCCTCCAAGCAGCTCACCAGCAACGTCACACCCAGCCACTCGGGGGATGGAAAAAAAAAACAACAATGCACTTAAAACATCGGAAGCGCATGGCCACTTGTGCCAGTGTTGGCTGTGACATCCTCTCCCACTCCGTACTGTGTCTGTCCCTGCTCCTTATTGACTTCACCCAGACCTTTATGGGGAGGGCATGTTGATGGGACCAAGATGGAGCCATGCCCTATGACAGGAGACAACCAGGGTGGAGACTAAGTTGTTACAGATTGATTGGATTTTACAGACTTCCTTTTCCTTCTCTATCTCCTTTTCTGCCTCTGAAAGCTATGCTTGCTTCTGAGCAGCGCCTTCAAAGACTGTTTGGAGGACACCTAGACAGGGATGTCAGAGGGATAGAGGACCTCCCAGTTGTGCTGTGTCAAAGTCATCTGTAAGTCCCTGAACTCATAACTCTA
Source organism: Anser brachyrhynchus (assembly GCF_964034855.1). Classification (NCBI taxonomy): domain Eukaryota; kingdom Metazoa; phylum Chordata; class Aves; order Anseriformes; family Anatidae; genus Anser; species Anser brachyrhynchus. Next base: position 40,793,607 of record NC_137700.1, read on the forward strand.
GGACGTGGGTTTAAAAGAAAGCTATGGGATACCCCTACCAGCATACTTTTCAGGGTCAGGTGTGAATGTGATTTAATCTGGGTTCATATGAAACAAAGAATCCAAGAGGTTTGTATTTGAGACCAAACATCATTCTATCTCACAGCCCTGATATCGGTGAGATAGGGCATACAGAACCTCATCATGCAGAAGAGAATTTTTTGGTAAGCCTCGTGGGTGTAGAAGTGGGGAGTTACACTGAGCATTCGTTCTCAGTAATTCCAACAGCTGAGTGCCTTTAAAATATACTGCTGTGCTCATAATGTCTTGCCAGTGTTTCACATTAACCTTTAGACTATTTGAATTTAACTCTGTAAGTAAGCTAGATAGCTTTCTAAAATGGTAGATAATATAACAAAAAAAGGTACAGACATGAATGAAGATATGTGAACAAAGCAGTTATTAACATTAGAATGATTTATGCTGTAATATTCTGAGGTATACCACATGTAGAAATCTAAGAGGCTGTCCTCCTTAATTCGCAAATGTAACTGCTAATTGTTAGGCACTCACTATGTAAACTAACCTAAGCTAAAGAAATAAACCCAGGGCAGCAGGAAAGAAAAGACTGCTTCTTTGATACTCTACAATATACTGGAAAATGGCATTGGCTCAAACATTCGAGTTTGTTAATAAAATCAGAGTTAAGCTTCGTTGTTCTAGATTTGCATGCAAAACATGAATATAAAAATGCTTAACAATGAACTTATTTGTGACGTGTCAGAGACCACAAACCTTCTGGAGAGATAAAAAACAATAAAAATACCTGTTTAGATACCCACGTGAGCTTCACATTTCTGAATTAATTGTACCACATGCATGTGTTTATGCTTGTCTATTTCCTTCAAAAAAGTTAAATATTTACTGCGGACTAGGTAGTTAACTGGGAATGTCATTACATCACTTTATATTCCACTTTGCCTGTTGTGGGTTAACCTGGCAGGCAGGCAGCTAAGCACTGCACAACCAATTGCTCACTTCCCTCTGGCCCCAGTGAGATGAGGGAGAGAATAAAAAAAAAAAGTTAAAAACTTATGGGTTGAGATAAAGACAGTTTAATAGGACAGAAAAGGAAGGGAAAATAATAATAATAATAATAATAATAATAATAATAATGTACAAAGCAAGCAATGCACAATGCAATTGGTCACCACCCTCTGACCAATACCCAGCCAGTCCCTGAGCAGCACCACCCCCTTCCCAGCCAATCCCCCCAGTTTTATTGTTCAGCTTGACACTATACAGTATGGGATGTCCCTTTGGCCAGCCTGGGTCAGCTGTCCTGGCTGTGTCCCCCCCCAGCTCCTGGTGCGCCCCCAGCCTCCTCACTGGCAGGGCAGCAGGAGAGGCAGAAAAGTCTTTGGCTGTGTGCAAGCACCGATCTGCAACAACTACATAGGTGTGTTATTAGCATCCTAAATCCAAAACACAGCACCATACCAGCTACTAAGAAGAAAATTAACTCTATCCCAGCCAAAATGAGGACAACCACACATTTTTAAAACAATTTAGTCATTGCAATAGAAGCAGAACTTAATCTTGCAAGGGAACATCCTCGTGATTCATGAACATAACTCCCATTAATGCTAATAGAAGTTATGCACTTGTATTGAGAGGAGAATACATCACAAAGAGTTGATGACCAGCTTAGACTAACACGGTAGCATACTGAAATTTCTCTCACACAAAATGCGTGCCCACTTTCCTTCTAATTCCCTGATGCATATCACTCCCAGCCCAAGCTGTACTAATGAGAAGCAGAAGCTGCAGAGGCATTTGGAGGTAGACCTTGGACCTTTCCAGTGAGGAGGTCTGATGTCAGCCTCTTATCTCATTTGCACATGAGAAAATGAAGAGAGAAATTGTCACCTGCTGGAAAAGATGAAATGGAGAAAATGAAGCAGAAAAGTTTTCTAGTTTACTTATTAGTACAATATGTAATTGGATGGAAGTAGCAGGTTTCAAAAATTTGTCTTACTATAATGACTATAATTTTTTAGAGATTGAAAATGAATCTGACTAGAAAATACCATTAAACTACCAACTTACTTAAAATTTAAAGGGTAATTCACATATAATGCTTTTATTTAATAGCCCAATTTACAAAACGTCTAAAATTAATGCAGATCTTTTCAGGACAAAATCAGCTGTAACTGCACCAACTAATTTTTGCTCATTTGAACTGAATTATTAATAAGAGAGAAATATACCATATGTTCCCAAAAGAGCTGGATACATTTATTTCAAATAAAATTGCTGTGTTTGGTGGAATATAAGAGGTTTAAATGCTTTCAGAGAAATGGGTTACTTATATACTGATTTAATAGAGTATAAATCAGACTGCATAATTAGGGACACAGCTGTTTCCTAACCTAAAGCTGGCAGCTTTTGTTGGTTAAGTTCCTTTATCACCTGCATGGCTTTAATCAGCAATAATTTGTTCTTCTTGTGGAGTAATACAAGTTAATCAATAATTTTGCTGTTTGTACTATACTGGAAAAGGGCTTTTATGGCAGGTTTAGTTTAAAGCAGGCATACGTTCTCCTGGCTTGTTCACTTGATTTATTTCATTATATTGTGTTTCTGATGCTAATTAAAAATGAAAGTAAAGGGTATGTTGGTAACATACACAGCCTCTGCCTACACCTGGTGCAGAGATATATGGTTTTAACTTTTTCATGCAGCTTCCTAGGTTTGTCCTATATACATATTTGGGGGTAAAAACCAAATCTTGACTATACATTTAAACTCCAAGAAAATTTCTTCCTTAGAGCATTTTTGCAGGTTTCCCTTCTGCCAACAGACCACAAAAAGGAAAAAATAGTATTCCTTTCTTATTTAGTTTAGATTTTAAAAAGTTTCTTGACAAGATATACAGACAAGAAAACTTTGTACATGTTTAATCCCCAACTGAAATTTACTCTTAACCAATAGATCTGGTCTTGGCAAAACCTTGTTGCGCAAAGAAGAAGATACCCATGGAGGACAGTCTGGAGCCTCAATCTGATGGATCCACCTGCATATTTTGAAGCCATGGATGTATACTAGGCTCTGAATCATAGTGTCAACTTTTACCCTAAACCAATGTGAGCTATCCCCAAAGGGACAGTTCTGTTCTCCCCCCGTCCTCAACCACCTCCATGGCCTTACATCTCAAAACCATATTATAGCTCACTTGGTCAGATCCAGAGAAAAATATTGATCTACTGAGAAAGTGGAAAACAAATCTTAAAAATAATCAGCAACAGATGGTGTCCTGGTGAGCTGACCCAACTATGGTGGCACTGTGCAATTGCTAGGGCCAGTGGTGGGAAGTAACTGGACAGCAAGACAAATCATTATCATCAGGTGTGCCATGTAACTCTATCTTTAATTGGCCAAGTTAGGGCCTTCAGGTTTCCAGAATGAATACTTAGGTGCAACAGCAAACATTTGCAAGCAGTTTTTTTTCATCTATAATTTTGACTCATTTTGTCCTTTAATATGATTCTAAGTGAGCAAACATTTAAATCTGATCAACATATTATTCAAATGAGTTATCTGGAGGTCTGTACATTTTAAAAAAGGAAGTGATATGAAAACAAGAAGACACACAAAAGTCTTTTGATTTCTACAGGAACTACATGCATAGGAGAATGGGATGGAGCTCATACGTGTGAAAGCAGCAAGATTTCTCTAGTAAGTGTTTAGCAAACACACAGAGTTGTTCAGACCTGATTTTTTCCTTCTCTTAAGAATGTTAAAGAACCTAACTCAAATCCCAGTGAAGCTAATTCACAAGTTCATCTTGGCATTAATATCTCGGGATCAAGGTGGGGACTACAGAAGGTCTATTTTGAATTGAGAGATATATATTATAGTAAACGTGTATAATATATTCATATGAATATTCACATTTAAAATATGAAGACAGTTATATTTATTTTCTAATATGCTTAAACATTAAAATGCACTTCTTTTAAAAACATTAATAGACAAGCTATAGAATGTGACATTTTAAAATGAAATTCTTAAATTTTAATTGGCCGCATAAAAGTCACTGACTGTTTTCAGCACTTGTTGAATATTAGAAAAAAGCAGTATACAATGCAAATTTAAATGAATTAATTTTGAATACTTTTACTTACAACTGTGATGATTTCTAACTAAAGTAAGCCTGTGAAAATTCACCTCTGCAAAAAGTGTTTAATTTCCCAAGGTCTGCAGTAGCACCATTGAGGCTCCTGTAACACTAGCTTTTAGTAAGAGAATGTTCTTGTAATTGCAAACATAACTGTATTTTTATTTGGGGTGGGGGAAGGAGACAGAATGGGCTATGAGTCATTTCTGCCACCAGGTTTTTATTTTAAATACTTATATTTTAAGTGCATTTGCTACTTCTAGTCTTTCTCCTTGGCTTCCAAGGCATACACACAGATAATCACATTTCTTGCTTTTAGAGCCAGAATATTCTTTTAAAATCCCATAGAGGCAATATGCAACTTAAATTAGAAAATTATGTTCACTCACAAATTATGCATTAAAGAGACTTTGTATCTCACTATACATCTTGCTCAGAGGGAACTTCTACGTTCGCAGATTCCAGCTGTGCAAGCTATAAAAATTTTATGCTGTAACTTTACAGACAGAGAAGGAGTTTCTCTGCAGTTAGGTTTGAAGGAGCTGCCATGAAAGGGCAAGCTCTTGCACCTTTTAATTGGCTCTTTGTCCCTTATGACAAGTAAAGGACCACCGAGGGGAAAACACTGAAACTTCTGACCAACAAGTGGGAAAATTTACATACTCTTCTCCTTCCAGTCAGGATAAAGGTTAACTGTGTAAATGAGGAAAACAAGTTTTTCAGTGATGTGAAAAACTCAGCTTGTTTACAGTCATGTTTACTACGTTTACACCTATGGTTTACTACAAACAACTGTCCTCCCCATTTAATGCTGATGTAAAATCTACAGAGACAATAAGCCCAAACTCATTTTCCATATCCACATGCTCCATAATACTGATATGCCTACATAAACATAAGCCATCCACTGAACTGTCCATGTACATCTGCAGATGTTCCAGAAGCATCACTATGCAATCAAACACCTACCTAAAGCCCTCTTAAAAACTTTTTTTTTTTTTTCCCTTCCTTGATGAACTGCAATGACATAAGGCACTGCTTTGCACATGGGAAGGATCCTTTCCTGCAAACCATGTGCTTGTATTCCCCAAAGCTCACTGTTTAGCAAGGCGCTTCTCAAGACCTTTTGAGAACATTTTTCTTTCTCCTTCTTCTCTAATGCCAATGAAAGAAGTGGGATAAGAAAGTCTGGTTTTCACAATGCCTCCAGGTATAAAATCTTCCCACCAGCCGTGTGGTAGGTAATTTCATTGCCCGGTATAACATCTGCATTCACAGCAGTTTCCAGATGCTTGGTGAGTCTTGGGTGACAGAACCCAGGGCAGGGTTGAGGTTTTCATCAACAGACCTAGTCCTTGGCTCTCCCCATGGTTGAAATGCATGCATTTCTGAGAATTTACCTCTTCAGCTGTAGCTCCATCTCCCTGTATGCTGCCAAGTTCCTACTGTCTTATTTCAAAGGATTTAGTCAGATTTCTGAGAGGGCTTTGTTAAGCCCAAGCCCACTTTAGCACCCTCATGTAATGCTCATATTTTTCACTGTAGAATCATAGAATGTTTTGAGTTGGAAGGGACCTTAAAGACCACCTAATTCCAACCCTGCTTGCCATGGGTAGGGACACCTCCCACTCGATCTGGTTGCCCAAAGCCCCCTCCAGCCTGGCCCTGAACACTTCCAGGGTTGGGGCTTCTCTGGGCAACCAGTTCCAGTGTCTAACTAACCTCTGAGTGAAGAATTTCCTCCGTATTAGCAATATCTTTCCTCCTTAATCTAAACTTACTCTCTTTTAGTTTAAAGCCATTACCCCTTGTCCTATCACTACACTCCCTGACAAAGAGTCCCTCCCCAGTTTCCTTGTAGGCCCCCTTTAGGTACTGTCAGGCTGCTATAAGGCCGCCCTGGAGCCTTCTCTTCTCCAGGCTGAACAACCCCAGCGCTCTCAGCCTAGCTTCACAGGAGAGGTGCTCCAGCCCTCTGGTCATCCTCATGTCCCTCCTCTGGACTTACTCCAAGAGGTCCATGTCCTTCTCGTGCTGAGGGGCCCAGAACTGAATGCAGAACTCCAGGTGGGGTATCACGAAAATGGAGCAGAGGGGGGAGAATCAGCTCCCTTGACCTGCTGGTCATGTTTCTTTTGGTGCAGCCCAAGACACAGTTGGCTTTCCAGGCTGCACCATTAAGAAAAACAAAAAATATGAACTCCTTTATAAGCCTGGATCTCCAGAGATATTCCCGCTACTGATGAACAAGGACTTAGAGAAGAGAATTGCTAAAATAGATTGATTTTCCTTGTGATTTGTTTTTATTTTTTTCCTTCCTCTTCCAAGTAACACAGTTAATGGTAATGGAAAAGTTATTTGGGAACAAGTAGCTTATAATTTTTATCTTATTGCTACTCAATAAATGTTATAGGTATAAATCAATATATGTAAAAAAAAACCAACCAAACAAAAACAAACAAACAAAACCAGCTAGTAATTAAAGAGCCAGTGCTTTCTATGCACAAAGAAAATGACTTTTCTCTTTTGTATCTAATACCAACTGCAAATTTATGCATAGCTGTGGAGGTCTGACCCCCTAATTCTTAATTTTGAAATGTTGAAAAAAATTGGTAAGGGCTTGTAAACAAGATATATTTGGTCATTTTCCCAATGTACTTTGATCTATGTAATAAAGGTCAGCACTCAGTGCTTCATTCTACATTCTCCCAAACATCTAATTGTGTAATTATTGCATTATTTCACAGCCAATCAGCTGAAAGGGTTTGTATGGGAGTATGGCAGAAAAAGAGGGCTGTCAGTCTTTGGTTATGGTCCTATAGTTCTAATTCAAGAATTAAATATCTGTCTTTTCTAAAAGTCATTACATGATTTATTGGAAAATTGGTAGAAACAGCCCTGGGGGGGTTGTGCTCAAAATCTGGTTTAGAAGAGTGGCTGCAAGCTATGACTTTTGATTTTCTTCTATAAAATGAATAGCACAGCCTGTTTCTACGTAAATTAAATGTTTGAATATATTTTTTAAAGACAGATTATATTTGTTAATTTAATTGCATTTCTTATGCAATAGGGTGATTTGTGTTTTGATCTTTATTTTTATTTGAAGAAGCCAAATTCTCCGCTTTTGCTACTGATTCGCCAAAAGTGCATGACTGTTTTTTTCTGTTGTTTGATAGCCCTAAAATGTCTGCAGAAATTGTAGGTCAAGAATTACAGCCATGGTAAATCACGCCTCATGAATGAGAAGTCATCTGTGATTTCTCTGGGGTTGGTTTTTTTTTTTTTTTTTTTTTGGTCTATCTTCAAAATGAATGTAATATTCAGAAGAAAATAAAGGCTGCTTTAGCATATTTGACATAGATATGAACCATATCTATATATGCATATTTATGACATTCAGGTTCTGTTGACATCTAGAATTTAGGCTATATCAACCAGAGGGAAACCTCTATAAATAACCTAAAGAAAAAATTATATTTTAACAAGAGTTATTCCAAGTAATTATTTTTAAAAATGCAATTAAATTTATTTTCTGGTTATAAAAATGATGATTGCTTCTCATCATGAACCCAGAGATGCTTCCTCCCTCCCTCTCCTTGCTTGCTGAAACTTTGCTAGTGAAGTTTCTCTTTTTATGCAGCCTTCAAGCATTCTTTCCTGCCACAAAATCTAAGCATGCTGGTCACATTTTTTTTTATTTTTTATTTTTTTTTGTGTAGGGCAGTGGCTCACCCCTTTTCCTGTGCTTAAGCACTGAAACAGGCTCATAATAGTGGCAAGTGGTGGAGCCTGGGGCTCAGCAGTGGTGCTGGAGGACGCTGTGGGGATGGGGCTGCCTCTGCTGCTCCGGGACCTCCTCCAGCATGTTCTCTAGGGGTTTGGTACCCCCATCTCCTGTGCTGGGGATCAGCTGTACCTCTATCACCCCGGTTACTTTTTCTTTGTGACCCACCCACCTCCATTTCTAAAATAACCAATCCACTCTTGTAATGCCACTGAACAATAAAAGTGGTTTGCTTTAGCTGCCATTCCTGGAAACATGGCAAGAGGTAGATGAGGACGGGCTTCTTTGTGGTTTCACTCACCTTCATCTCCGCAGCAGGCTCCTCCTATTTCATGCATCCCAAGCTGAAGGCTCAGAAAAATCAATAAGTGCTTCTGCCTTTCTTTTTCCCCTTTCTGCCAAAGTATCTGTCAAAACAGCAATGATTGTGGCTAGAGGTGAAAGCCACAAAACTGTACTTTTAAATACACAAGAGGAGTTATCTTTCCTATTTATGTACCTGATAGTTTTAAGATTTTTTTGCTTGTATTGTCAGCAGCTGTACTCACATAATAGCCCCCGAAGCTTCAAAGGGCAAATAACAGGCACATCAGATGCAGCTAGGCATATACAATAGATTGAACATCTCCAAAGAACTCCCATTAGAGTCCATTGGGTCAATAATCCACAAACTAAGAAGGATTTACATGATAGACCATAACAGCTGTTTTGGAGCCATTACATTTTATCAATGCAAAATCTAGTTTTAAAAATATTGTAATATATTTATTTATGTGAGAGGTCTTAATGGCTTTGAAGCTTCCATTCCAGGCTACAGTGTAAAAAAAAATAAATGGTACCAAAATTAGTAACAGAATCATAACAGGTTATTTACCTGATTCCTCAAAATAGTTGAGATAGATGCCACTGCACTTCATTGAATGAAATTGAAAATTTAGAACAAATCAATCTGTGCAGACAACATAGTTATAAATAAGATGCACTTGTATTGAGGAAAAAAAAAGACAAAAATATCTTTTCTACATTACTTTGACATATTATATTTACTGGTGATGTAGGAAAACTTGGAATAATATTTTGACCTATTTTCAAGTGCAGCCAAATTGAAAGAAATCTGTAACAGGAGAACAGAGAGAAGATGTTACCCTGTCCTCTCTTTCCATCGCTCTTTGCTCAGGGTACCCAGAAGTTAATTCCAGTTTGGTTAAATTTAGAGCTGCCTCAAAACTCCTCTAATTGATGTCAGTGGGAAGGACTTTCTGTGCACCAATTTCATTCATTTCTTTGTCAGCTGTGCTCACTGCACTTTTGCAGAGAGAAGCCTGCATCAGTAGAAACAACTAGGGAAAAAATAGGGGGAATTCCCAGTTTTTATTGACCTTTTCCTTTGTGCTAGGACCATGGTATTAAATGGACATAGAAAAGGGTAGGATCTAACTCCATTTTCCCAAATGTTTGTACAGTAAAAAAAAAAATGATGCAAGCGTAGCACATACCAAGAATATTGTTGCAGTTACACAGTAAATCTGCAAAAGATCTAAACATTAAAAATTAATCTCAAGACTTTATTATTCCTTTGTAACTCAGCACTGCAATGATCTTTGTGTAGTGGAGGTCTCTGCAGTGCTCATATGTGCTCTTATGCTTAGGCAGAATGCCATGAATTAAGGATGGAGCGTAAACCTTGCCTTTGAATTTCCTGGCTTTTGTTAGTTTGTGTCATAAACTCAACATTATTCAAATCTAGGGTTTTGTATTTAATATTATTAAATGCCTCCTCATCAATGCCAAGTCTGTAATTGGTCACAGTGAATAGGTGATTAGACAGATAAAGTGCAATTGTGATTGCAAAAACTATCACCACGTTTGCAGAGGACAATAATTATGTAGCTTATAATGTTTGAAAATATTGCCTAAATCTCCTTCCCACATGTTGTTTGTGATGGAAAACAATTAGACAAAGGATTCTTTTTCTAAGCTGCCTCTGATTCAGATTTGCCTGATGAATGGTCTTTATACTGAACCCAGAGCATTTGTTCCAAGTAAATTATATGTCATTGCAAATGCAAAAGGTCTGCTTCACAATGTTTATTGGGATAAATTAAATCTTCTAAAGATGGTAAACAGAAGGCCTCAATAATTATTCACTTCTGTATAGTTTAAACTGAAAAGGATGTTGCAGTTAGGAGGATGGAGATGAGGCAAACAACACTCCCTGCATTGTGTTAACAACATAAGAGGTACAATAGGGAAATTTAATTTGATACTGATCTACATGAGGCACAACACAGCAACACAGTTTCAAATGCTACTTTTCTAATGGCAGCCTTTGAATTGCAAATTTCCACCAAACCCACCTGATTCATTACTTGAACACATTCCCAATCAAGTCAAGGAGTTCTCTCGTTGGCTTCAAAGGGGGCAGGAGCAGGCTCTACCTTCTTCTGATTTCAGGAGGTAGATATAAAATCCAACAGACGCTTTACTGGTGAAAGGCTTTATCCTGCAAGGTGACTAACACACAGGCAGCCTATCCAGGGCTCAACAAAAAAGATGCTTCTGGCCTTTGCTGTAGCAAGCCAAATTTCTCCTCGCACTGAAAGGTCAAATCCTAGAATAGTCTACAGCCCTTTTGTAAGTGCTTGCCTCAGAAAGGATACTTTTAAAAGTTGGCAGTGATTTGAAAACGTTTTGTCACTTCTGTGGGCCACCCAAAACCCACTAAAAGAAATGGCAATCTTTCATATAATGTTATCAGGCTCCCAATAGAAAATTGCTCTGAAGATGGCAGAGCCCTTCAGAGCAGATGAGCCTTTGGCAGGTGCCTCTCTCGCTATATCTCCAGTGGCACTAAGCTGCACGCCACATACCAGCATGGTGCGTAAGCACAGAGAAAACCTTTAGTACCCCATTTGAGAATGCCATGTAGGAAAAGGTGCAGGGGCCATCTTTGAAATCATAGCATAGCCTCCTGGAGCCTAAGAGGAATATATGGGAATTTTAAAGGATGACAATTAATTAGTTTATGATCTAGATTAATATCAAATTGAATCTTAAATAATTTCATTACATGTTTTCAGAAGTTCTTAGTTACTCTATTAGCTCATTTTTGTAATCACTATAATATTTCTAACTTTCCAGATGGCTAAAACTCACTGAAATATTGTGCGTGGACAATTGAAAAATATTCTATGAGCTATTAAAATGCTCTACAGAAAAATATTATCTCAGTAGTTAATAATAGACTATTTCTAAAAAAAACTAAAATACTTATTTCTTTTGCTATTAACCCTAGTTCTGCATTTCAGGTGCTTATGCTGCTTGACTCATTGCAACGTCCCTGGAAAGGTTTTCATGAACTACCTACTCTTCATTGGTATTCACAGTCACAGGTACACATTTAACTCACATTCATGCATACATTCCCAGGCGGGAGATATATTAATGGGACTTCATACCTGGTATTGAACATATTTGTGTTTAAACATATATAAATGCTCAAAAATACATACATGTTTGCAGGACTGCAGTTACTTGAAGGCAATAATTTGCTCTTTTCTTGACTCTCCCTACCCTCAATACACCCCAGCTCTTTTGCCCTTGAAAGGACTAGATGGAAGTCAGAGTGAGAATTTTTATCCCTGTTCATCAGGGGCAGGGCAAAGAGGATTTATAGCAGAACAAATTTGAGATTTGAGGAAGGTGTAGAAATCTATGGTCACACACACATTGAGAGGGACAAGCCCTGGCAAGAAGACCTGAATGCCTCGTTGCTTAGGGTAATGCCAGTAAAATGCAGATAAGCACATACTGCCTATTCACCTCTGAGGATGGCACAGATAATATATGCAAGATGTGGATACTCTCCTAGTGTTTGCAGCATTTTGTAAATGAAAATATACCTTTGTGAACTCAAGGTTTTTCTCTGCTTAGCAGGTGGCCAAAGGAAGCAATTATGCTGTATACTAAACAAGCAGGCTTCTTTTTTTGCAAAACAAGTCACTAAAATCCCTTATATGCGAACAAGCTTTTATTAATGACCTTTTTTGAATTTTACTAGTGAGCCTAGCAATAATCCATGGGTATTGTTAGAAATGTAAATGTAAAGAGATAAGGAAATTTTCAGGCAAATCTATATTTAATTTTGAAGAAAGCTGCTCTTTTCTAATGACACTGTTTGCATGGATATCTGATGGTAAAGCTAGGGGAGGGTCACAGTAGATAAAACCTAACAGAATCATTGAATGAAAAACAAATATTTATTTTCTCTTTGTCTCTTTGGGACTCATTTGCATTAAAACTGCAGCATTTCCACAGACTGTTAGTGAAAATAAAAGCTCATTTATGCATTTAATATTAGGAAAGCTCTTTGAGATTGAGGTTGTATAAAAACTGATTCCACTCTACATCCTCATCTTTCCAAAAAGAATACCAAGCTGAGGCAAACGGAAGAGATACTTGGTTTGTTGTATACCTCAAATTTGCATTCTATTGTGGTTATGTAGTTTTATAACTGTATTATAGATCCCATTATCACACAGCTTCTTTTCTGAATTCCAGCTCCTGTTCTACAAAACTATTTGTCACTTATTTTAACCTTGAGCATAGTCTCATAAACAAAACTCCTCATGCGCTTAAAATTAAGCAAGTACTTACAAGAAGTGCCATGTGATGCCTTCAGTCCATCTTGCCCAACTACCCGAAGCCCTTTGGAGTTGTCTCCATTAGTCTCCCTGCTCTTTGGTGCTGGCAAAACCTTTGTTCTCATTCATAATGTCATGAAATTCCTTTTGGAAATGAAAAATATCTTATGGAGGCTGATATATTTTACAGAATAAATTGTTTTAATTTGCTTATGTCTGGAAAAATTGCAGTCATGCTTAAATTTTTTGAAAGGGCAGGATTGGCAACAAATAAACACAAACACATTTTGCACCAGGATGTTCCCAGCAGAGAACTGGGTGGCTCTTGCCCGCATGGCATGAGCAGCGCTATCTTCAGCAGTAGCAAAACTTCAGTCCCTACCTTTTGTTCCTCTGCCAGCAGGCAGCAATACGCCCATTGTGGTTGTGGTGTCCATCCTCACCTTACGTGGCAGGATGCAAAACACCAAAGGGGTGGTTGGAAAACAGGCTGATTGTTCCAGCTTATTTTGCATGTTGTTTTATTTTTAGCATTGTTGCATTCAACACTCAATAAAACTAGAAAATGTGATCAGCACACTGAGCTTGTCTCATTTTTTATTGTCTGCTTGGTGTGAATAAGCATGGTGCGTAAGCCAATTGTTTTGAAAGCCCTAATCTAAAAAGCTGTACAAGCATATGTTTCTTTTAAACAAGGAGCTGATTTATTTTTAAGTGGGCCAAGCTAAAAAGGAGCTAGGGTTCAAGTTATGCGGTCCACAGGAGCTCTTAATGGAGTTTTATAAGTAGTAGCATTTCACATCAAAATAATTACATCTCTATGCTGATTAATGATTAACCTGAGTGTTTAGTATTCCTTTCTGAATGCCAGCTTCAGTCGTCGGATAGATTACCTTTGGAGTCAATAGGAGAAGCCATGTGTACATCAAAATGCGGAAGTTATCTTTGTCATTAACCTTGAGAAGCATCATCGATTACTGGCAGTAAGTAAGATCTAATGGTTTCAGAGAAATAACTGCTTCAAAAACAATCTCTAGGCATATTTGACAATGAGTTAGATGAAGCCACAAATATATGGGATGGATATGAATTGGTGCAGATAGCTCAGAATAGTGTTACAGTTCAGTTAGATTTACTGGTATGGTAAAGAAGACAAAAATCACCATTTTGCAATTTCCCAGTCAAAACTCACATCTACGTATGATGCAGATATCAATAGAATCAGAGAGACATCTCAGTACCATGAAGACACTCTAATAAGATAATTTTAATCAACAAAGTCATCACTACTGTGTTTCACTGTTCATGTAAACTCAGCTGTATTTTAAATATGACCTTATGCTTATAACGAAACAGGGAAAAATACATGCACATATGTTTTCTGTGGTTTTGGGGAGATGTCCAAATGGATTTCCAAAGAGATTTCCATTCCACTTTTTGTTTTGAAAGGACTTTGTAAGCCTTGATTACTTTAGCTGCCTATAGCAGCAGCAATTCTTAAAACTATTGTTGTTACTTCCCCAGTAGATAAAACAGCAGTAATTTCAGTCTCTTTGAAAATGTTTGGAAAGCACAAAACTGGTATGTGTGTGGGATTCTGCATTTGGAGTCTCTGGACCATTAAAGACTTGCATGTTTAAACTTTAACCGGCGGAACTGCCTTTCTTTCAATTTTCTCAGTATATATTATACACGATAATGCATTTTTAACAAGAGGAACTGTGCTGTCACTCAATTCAGGGCATTCTAAGATTAAATAAGTGTCTGGTCTACTTTGCCTTCATCAGAGACACTAGAAACAAAGTATTTAGAAATAAAAGAAACCTCTTTGGACACCTTGTCCATCTGTTTCCCAAGTGGATGATAAAATTTTGTCTGTCCCAGCAAGTTTCAGTAGGCCCATATATTAGGGACCTGCAATTTTCTTTGCAAGCAAAGTGCATTTCAGAACACCACAGAGGTTTTGCTGATGCTATATTTTCTCCAGCCTGAATCTCACATCATTACCCATGATAATAATTCTGTAGACTTCCTACTTGCATCCTTCTGCCAGATAGGTATTGGGAGGCACAGGGGTGCTGGGAGCAGGCCAAGATACTTCCCTTTGTACCCAGCAATAAGCCTTGGCCCAGGGAAGGGGCTGTCCCCACTAGTGCCATTGCTGTAGAGCTGACTTCAGCTGCTGAGGTAGCTGCTGAGGAGCAGAGACAGAAGCTCAGCCTGCTTTTACTGGTTTCAGTAAAAGGACTGAATTCAAAAAATTGCTTGAAGGGTACCCACAGATGGCAAAAAGTGTGACATGAAGGCCCAAGCAAGTGCAGAAAGCAAAATTAGGACACCTGAGAAAATACAAAATAAATAAATTAAAAATCAGATTCTACACAATTTCTGGAGGAGATCAGTAGGTCTAACTCCTGCTCTCTTTGCCTCTGGCTCTGCATCTGCCCTTTGCATTCCTCAGGGGACTCTTCCATTGCTGATGGTTGCTAAAATACTTTGTGCTAAAGCAGTTTTCCTTGCCCTTTCTTTTGCCACCTTCTAGCCCAATGCTGGCAGCTTCTCTAGCCTTGTATCTCTCAGGAACTCCTCTGCACCACCCAGAAAAAAGGCTCTGATCAGTCTTCTTGCATAATATGTGCATTATAGGACTATGCAAGATATTGAGAGTATGGTCCCAGACCTGCCTTCATGTTTTTCAAGAGATGTATGAACTTTGAGTCTTGGAACAGAAAAAGGCCCCAGCAGTTAAACAAAAAACAATAAACCAAATCAAACCAATCAACCAACCAACCAACCAAAAAACAAAACAAAACAAAAACAAACAAACAAAAAAACCCAACCCAACAAAAAAATGTGAATCACATGTGCCATTGTAATCCTGGGTGTAAAATAATGAAATAAAGGATGGTATACTGATGTAAAGGCCAAAGTTAAATTCTACGTTGGTGACCGACTAGCAGCAAACTACTGAAATTTAAGACTTAAGTCTATGGTCGTATGGTTTGCCTGACCCTAACTCAGGCAGAACCTCCAATATATGAGGGGTTTGCCTGAGCAAAGATTACAGAGGTTACCAGTTTGCAGTCAACTTACACAAGACTGACTTTAGCCGTATGTATCCAGCTCTGCCTATTTATTAAGATGTGACCCTTCTCCTGCTGCAGGATCATCCCTTATACCATGATTTGCAGCAATTAATTGGCCTCCTCTAAGCTGACTAGCAAATCCATATACTACTGTAATTACCTGAATGTAAAATATTTAGGAAATATCTATCATGCTCTTGGAAGTCTCAGGTCATTGAAAGAAAGCCAATGAAATTGCAAACAGGCTGACGGGATTGGATATCAGCTACCTTTCCTCCCCCCTCCCTGTTCTCTTGGCTCTTAGCATTTGTCTCTAGGGCATGACCAAATAGTGGGCATGTGTCATAAAGACATTTATCATGTAATTACAGCTTTAAGATCAGTTTCTGTTGATGTGAGATGATTACTGTGCATTTCACGCCTTTCAGGTTCCCAGCTGGGATTCAGAGATTTAAGGACATGGAATATATATTTTTTAAATTTATGAGATAGCCATTAATTTAATTAATTGGAGCATAAGAGTTCAGTCAGTGACCAAATAAGAATCCTGCAAAACAGAGAGAACAAGATGTTTTATGAAGTTTCGATATTTTTGACATGTATAAGTTGGAAAAGCAAAGGCCTTTGTTTCCTCTTCAAGGAACAGAACATTTCTGTGGAATAAGAAAAATGACAGATCAAATTAATTCATTGTGAAACCTGATATTAGAATAAGAATACTATTAAAATGAGACTATTTTAAGCCTGACTTAAAATGTATTGTTCTTCTGCGTTAGCAATAACTCACTGCAATTTCTATATGGCTTACATCAATACTCGCATTTTAAAATCTAGGCTTAGACATTGTAACTGTGATTCCTTGAATTCATTTCAAGATTATATGTTGTGTTTTTATTTGATTTTGCATTTTTAATTGCAGATCCTGTTAGATTTATCATGAGAGGAACTCTGTCACCAAGGTGATCATACAGATAGATTTCCAGTGTTTTTAATACTCACTAAATTTATATGAACTTTGCATTGAAACTGTATTTTTTTTCTGATACTGAGGTCAGCCTTTTGATCATCCTCATGGCAGTTTAAGCTAGTATATGATATTTTTAAAGGCTTCATTAAAACAGTTTAAGGTTTTAGTGAAATAGATGTAAGTTTTTTTTTTCCATTATCTCATGAGATGCAGCAGGCAATCCAGTACAGCACCTGTGTCCAAATTACAGCTGGGCAAAACATTTTATGCTTGGCCACTTTTAAGAAAAACAGTTTATCATGATTTTCTTTTAAAGAAATCAGCCTGGTTCCTGCCCAGAAATAGCACCAAATTTCAAAATTAACATGAACAACTAGAAGCATAAATTTTAGGTTAAGGATACAGCAAGAAGGAATTGCATGTCATCACAAACAAGCATGCCTGAATGCAGAAGACTTGATTTGCTGCCTCACTCCCTGGCAGTGACACTCTTATCTGGGCGCAGACTGATGTAGGGGTGGTATAAAGGTTCATGAGTTAAGCCCAAAATGTTCTTTGTGAAAAGGAGTTGGCTGGCAGAGCTCCTGGACATCAGAAAACTCACTTTACAGCCATTAAGATACTTGCCTGTAGTACCTCCAGCCCTATGGTCGGTCACTGATATCATCTACTGATCCAGCAAACTGTTTCCAGTCTTTTTTCTTGAGGAAATGTACTTTTGGAATCACTAGTAGTGGTAACTAGTGGAAGTTACTGCAACAGCATTAAAATGAAGGGAGTTATCAAAACCTAAATCAGCAGCCCTATGTGAAAAATGCAAATCAGGCAGTGGCTGAGGATTGCAAAAGGATGAGCAATCAGTCAGGTGCGATTTACACTGGGAGGGAAACAAAGGCAGAAGTGTCCTGACAGCAGAGAAATTATATCTGACTTTATCTGAGGGCACATACCTGGCCCTGGCTGCCCCAAGATCACTGCACATCGCCAGCCAAGCTGTTCTCATGCTTAATTTACAGCCTGCAAGGTTCATGCACTGTCTAATGAAAAAATTTGATGGGAACTTTGCAGAAGGTAGGACAGCTGACAAATTATTCACATTTCTGAAGAGGAAGGGAGAGCTGCCTTGGCCCCAGGAACTGACCTCACAGTGTTTTGACCTGTTCCAAGGGTTGTCATCAGGGGTTTTATGAACATTCCCCTTTTGGATTGTAACATGGTTAATGTGACACCAGACTATATTATCTTGCTTCACCCTTTTCATAATTCAACATCACATTTGTAGCTCAGCAGCAGTTACAGAGGGGTTTGAGATGTTCCTGAGGAGGTAGTCCAACCTTGATGCAGAGTGTTGTTTGGTGTGTGCATTGTCATTCTGTCTGGTTACACCTTATGTATGGGAAAAGCAATAAGAATTGCCTCAAGATTGCTCATATCCTTACTCAGAAACCAGTTTTGTCCTGTGACTTGGGCCTTTGGTAACTGAAATGGCAATTCATGACGCAAAGTAGCGCTTTATTCTTGTCTGTCGTCAAGCATCCAGAGGCACCAGCTAGCCCTCTCCTTCCCAGATGGGTTCCTCATCCTATGCAGTGGAATTCCCTCATTCTATGAGCTCCTTTCTCTATGTGTGACTGACACGACCAAACTGATACGTTTATTTTCACTGATTTCCAATAGAGCTGCTTTCTCCATCAGTAAACATCAATTCCACCTCCAGTCAAGAGACAGACCACCTTTGCCCAGCAGTGCATCTGAAGGGCTGAGATTTCCTTGACAAAACCGTCAGTTTCTCACAATCCATACTCACAAGCTTCTGTGGAAAGAATTACACTTCCTCCACTTGAATTTTCATAACTTTCAAAGAATCCTACCTTTTCTGAACTACAACATCTTATGTATCTGCCAAGTTCTTTGGAGCAACCTCTTTGCCAGAAAGATATTACTATATCTATAGTCCCAGGTCACTGAATTCATCTCTTCCTCTACAATTTAGCTGTTAATCACATTCTTTTTAAATAATAAAGTAAATAAAAAATAAATATGACTATAAATATTTTGTTTGATGCAGATCTCAGTAACAGAAAATAGGATTTTACTCTGCTAATAAACTAATATTTTTTGTCTTTTCTTTTGATGTATACTTGCCTTATAGGTAGATTTGTCTGTCTACATCTCAGTACTTTAAGGCACTAATAAAAGATCCTGAAGTCTCTGTGACTTAATAATATGTCCAACTAAGAAAAATTTCTTGCAAACTGATTTTTATGCTCTTTTAGCAACTGATATATGGTTAATATTTAATACCAATATATTAATGAAAAATTCAGCTGCCAGTAAATGGGATTTATTTATTTTCTACCATTTAAATTGCCCCTACTGTCATCTTGAAAACGCTGATAGATAGATAAATAGATAGACAATCTAAGCAGAAACAAGTATCCATTTGTTACGGGCTATTTTGTGTTTATATAAGTTATTTAGCTTCAGAGGTGTCCCACAGCTTATATTCTAGCAGGAAAATCATGGAAACAGCAGTTTCTAGCTCCTGTTTGCTTTGTAGAGGACAGAAGTCTGCTCTTAGCACTAATCAGTGTAGAAGAGGTAGCTATCATGATTATCATTTGCAAAAGCAAATTCCTACCAGCAAAAACTTTGGTGGTGTACTCCAGTTTTTGGAGTTTCTTACCTCCTGGCATCACATCAAATAGCATTAAGCATGTAACAGTCCTGCTTACACTCTCTTCCTGTGCCTGAAGAAGAAATGCAGATTGTATTTTGTACTTATTAAAATGGAAAGAAAAAAACACAAAAATCACTGGTGTTGGATCCCTGTGTGCTCTGAAATACCTGGTCTGTGGTCTTTCAAGGACAATTACACTGTTCACTTAGAAAAGAAGCGGCATCATTTTGCTACGTTTTCCCCCATAGCATCAAAACTCACACTTGCCCTTTGAAAGCTTGCATTTGCTTCTGTGTGTAGTACCCAGGTAGGTACCATGCTGGCATTTCTTCATTTCATCCCTCTAGATTTTAAAAGAAAATCTCTCTGTAATGGTCATACCCTCATTTCTTTTAAAAAAAATAAAATAAAAAAATAACACAGAGAGAGAGAGGCATCAAAAGCAATTTTTCTTTTCCACATGCCTATGTGGTAAACCCAGATGTCAGGCTTTTTGTGGTGATGTGATTCATATCACTTCAGTAGGGGATGTTAGCTCTACATTTAGTCTTGCCTAGACTGTAACGAAGGACACCGATTACTCTGGTGATTCAAGCTAAAAGCTGCAGGAGAGGCATTAGAATACAGGAAACGTATAGGGGAATGCAATTTCAAAGTGGATGAAAAATGTGTGAGTGGATGAACATTCAGTTAGGTAATTACACCTTAGGTTTAGTCCTGAATTTTCTTCAGCCTTACTCTAGGGAGTGCCTAATGGCCAGACCTGAGTTTTTAATGGCAACATTTGGGCAAAAAGTATGGCTATTATGTGAGCAAATGTAGCACTTTATCCTGGAGGAATGGATATCACCTTCAGTGTCAAAAGTAAAGAAGAATCAATTCAGCTATGTGAGCTATGAAACTTTTTGGTGGGCAATCCTAGAATGGCCTCGCGCTGTGGGGAGGGGAAGAGGAAGATGGTGTCTGAACGTGAAATGTGCACAGCACAAAGTACACAGTCAGAGATATGTGTGTCTAGTGTTCAGTTTAGCATTTCCAGTCACATCAGTGAAGTTACATTCACAACAGCTGGAAAAGAGAATCATGTACAGAATTTATGCAAAACCAAATAATCAAATAATTTAGATCAAAAGAGATACAAAGCCAAATGAAATGATGAGTGCCATTTTCACCACTAGATGAAATGTGTCTCACAGCAATCCAGTTCTTAGAGCAATAATAATTAAAATAGTCATAGAACAATGTGACTCTTTGGGACAAGAAAATTCTCCACTTTCTGAAAAAAACAGCTTCAGTGCCAGTTAACAGGCTTTTGGCCAGATGTTAAATGGGACAAAAGGGACACTCACAAAGTAGTTGGTGTAAGAAAAATTTTTATTTATTTTTTAATCTCAGGGCACTCCTTGAGATTGTAAATGAGCTGCCTCCAGTCCTCTCCAGTCCTTCCCTATGGAAATGAGTCTGCATCTCCCATTTCCAGAACACCCTACTGACTAGTCATAGGATGTTATGGTGCAGGATGCTCTGTGGTTCTTGGTCAAAAACCTGTTGGAGCAGGGAGCAGGTGACACAACACCCTTTCTCTAATGCTACTGAATAAGAATAAGCTCTTGCTCATCTTTACAGTTTGAAGGAGGTGCAGCAACTTCAAGGAACAAGCTGAAGAGTGCCTCCTACCAGAAAGCCTTACCTCAAGAGCTGGTAGAGGATTCATGAAAAAGAGGGCAGATTTATATTCCAGCTTTTGAACCAACATCTTCTATCTTTCATACACATGCTCTAGTGAGCATTAATACTGGGGACAATCCTCACTGACTGTAATATTAGAGTGTTTCTTTTTGCATGAAACAATTTAGACTTCAACTGAACCACACAGCAAGCGAGATGCTCACTAGTCTGTTGGGAAGAAAAGTCACGAATGAAAATGGAGACTAGAGTTCAAAGAGAAGCTGTATCTTGGTCTCCCAGATTGTAAATACTTGTCTAGAGGAGAATTTAATGCCCTGCTTATTCAGCACAAAACATGAATTTTATATTTTTCTCATAAAAAACAAGCCCATAATAAAAAAACATCATGGCTCAAGTGAAATCACTTTACATAAAAGCTGAACATTTAATTATTTTTTGTTTTTATTTTTAGTTAGCAAAAATAAGAGTAGAAAGGAGAGAACAATACTTGCTCTGTCTTTCCTCCATTTTACTTCTGCGGATGAAGCCATATACACCTGCTACCTGCACTCTCTTAATTGCTTGAAAAGCTTCCTATGGCTGTTTTTCTACAAATGGACCCCAAATTGCCATTACTGCTGCATGCTTCAGGCTAACAAGAGGAACATAGCAAGGAGTAATGGATAGGCCGTTGGCCTTATCATCTGGTGGGCAGGATAAAATCTGAGCTTCCTCCTTCCAGGCTTCAACCTGAACACAGCTGTGACGGAGCAGGAGGAAGTTCCCTTTGCCTGGCTTTGACATGAAGAACCTCACTTGGCCTGGCTTTGGCATGGCTTTTACATGTTTTTTACATGGCTGGAGGGAGGATCTTCAAGCAGTGTTGTAGAAGAAGCTACTCTCGTGAGATATGCTGCCCCACTTGGAGTCCTAAGATGTTAGAATCATCCAATAGCTGTCTACACCATATGCCTATCAGAAGTGACCCCTGATTTTTAACATTTCTTTTTAGCAGAGTGACCTGTTGTAGCAACATGTATGTACAAGCATCACATCAACAAACTTCCAGAGGAATTTCTCTTGTTATTTAATGCAGCACCTTGTATTTCTATGACTAAGGCAATTTGATCCCTCAAAAAATAGCGGTCTGAATGTCTTTAAACTGAACTGATGTACTGTACTTAATAGCCTGGTGACTTCTTGGATTAGACTGATAGAGCCGGTGATGAATAGGGTAAGTATAGTTAACAGCCATTCTTAAACAACTTTGAGTGTCATTAATTTTGTTATAGGACAGATTAATCTGAAATGTCAGGACTTGCTGTACTAGACCTAAAATTGTATTTTCAAACCAATTTTAACAGATTGTATTTCACTCTTGACACAAAATTCATTTGCTTGCCTTAGATTGCAGCTTTTATTGTAATTGTATCAAATTAAATCAGGACATTAGATCCATAGAAAACTAAGTTGAAGTTAGAGGAAAATAGTTGCACTAAATTTCTTTCTATTTTCCTTCTTAATACATTTTTTCCTCTTATAACAAGCTCTAATGCTTGAATAGTGTTATAGATTAAGAAGAGATTTTCATTGCATTATGTCTAGGTATCTAAAGCACAGCTATACATAGTGCAATACCCGTTCCATTGGTTGCCATATTTATATTAACAGAATACCTGAAAAAGAAAGAAAACCTGGTTTTCTTTTATACAGTCAATATTTATTTTGATTGGTGTTACAAATTATGTAGTAGAGCCAGTTTACTTAAATCAGTTTGAAACATTTAATTAAGGGCAGCCTGGATGGCTAACAAGGACAAAAAGTAGCAGAAGTTTGAAATAGAGTTTAAGGATGAGTTACAGGGCCTTGAAAAAGAATAATTTCCCCTCACTCCTCAAGAAATACACTGCAGATAATAAATAGTTAAATCAATAATCTGGACATAAGCAATCCATACAGAAAAATATGTTTGCATAGAAGCATTTCTTGAATAATCTTGAATTATGAATAAACTCTAAAAGTACAAGTCAGTTCACAGATAATTCATGAACTGAAATAAGGGCAAAATTTGTCGAATAAATTATTCACCGCAAATAGTTCCTAAGCTCTCCAAAAGTACTATCACACTTCATTTATCTCTTGCCTTAGGGGTAGACAAAAATACTCAGAAAAAAATATAACTAACCTGAATTTTTCCCTAAAAAAAATCAAACTGGAACATCTCCTTTCACAGTATTTTTAAAGGTAAGAAGCTTGTTTAACTTCAGCTTTTACTTCCCCTCCCCAGGAACCCGATTTTATGTCAGAAGCCTCTGATTTTATCTCAACATCAGATATAATATGGTGTAGAAAGAGTAGCTGTAATTCCAGTTTCCCAGAACTTACAGTAGTACCTGCTGGAAGATTTGGTTTATTGCAAGACCTTCAGACCAAAAAGAGAAAATTTAAATTTTTTTTTTGGTGATTACTAAAAATTCTTATTTATTTATTTATTTTTATGCTGCACATTCTGTATCTAAAAGGCACTGTGACTGTCTCAAGCCTGTAAAGCCTGAGCTTTTGAATGTATTTGTATTGCTGTATTAGTCTATGAAATACCTTAGGAGGTTTATCTGATGTGTGTAAATGGAGGCAAACCAGTGAACTCTAGGTTCATCTGCAACTTCTGTGCACCAAACTGGTGAGTGTCCTATGGATTTTCATGATTTGTATCCAGAAAAGAAAGCCAGAAAAGTGAGTGGAAAAGTCATTAGAAGGACATCAGCTTATGTAATTCCTGGTGCCAATAATAAAAAATATCTCTGACGGAGTCCAGCAGAAGTGTCTTTTATTTTCCAAATTGAACCAAATCAGCAACATTTTTTTCTACTATATTAAAAAAAAAAAAGAGTAAAAATACTTAAGACAAAAAAATATATTTTCTGGACAAGAAGGAGTACAAGATGTATGCAGATGTAGGCAGATGTTGGAATATTGAGGCATCTGGTACACGTATGTTGGTATATACACAATTTATAGAAACATGAAGTATTTGGGATTCTGCTCTGACTAATAGAAATGAACCTTGGCAGCATGACATGGCTTACCATTCAGCACTGTATCATGTAAGAAGGTTGATGCAGTAAGAACTCATTTGAGCTTGTGCTGACTTCCAGCAGGCAACCTGGAATCCCAATGCCAAAGCAGGGAAACAGAAATTCAGGGAGGGAGTAATGAAACAGAAGAGAGCAAAATGATTCTCAGCTGTGGTTTCAGGACAGGTTTCAAATCCAAAGGAAGTTACATGAAAAACCAACCTCCACAACAAACAAACAAACAAACAAAACCCTATGTAAATCAGAACTTGCTCATGGGATAGTTATATTGGTCTTTTTTCTCAGACCCTTGAGAAAAGATGACCCATACCAGTCTGTAGAGACATAGAAAAGTTTTGTCTTGTACACGGAGCTAACATTAAATTCTACCAACACCAATCTACAGCCTTTCAAAAAGCCACCATGTCAATGGTCCTTGAAAGACACCCGCAGCATTCTCCAGGGGAAGAAGTAGGTAGGCATTTAACTGTGTGCCTGGCTCTCCTTGCTTCATCAAACAAAAAATAAATTAGACAGGTCAAACATTGTAGATCTAATCTCACTGTGAACTGAAAACATAGTGGCTCTCCTGCCACCAGAGTAAAGGAGCCTGCAGTGACCCCACCATGAACTGGAGGGGATGGGAGATCACCAGCAGGTGCAGTCTGGGAGGACTCAATGTCGCATTCAAGTTTATTCTTTGTACGGTTCTGAGAATGGCAGGATTGTGTTTTGAATCCAATACCCCAGGGCTTTCACTTGCTTTCTCACAATTACCTGTGCAAGAAGAAGGAGGGGGGGAAAAAAGAGAGAATTCTTCTGTGGCAGAGCAGAAACGGTCAAGGGCAGTTCAGATTAAAGACCATGATTGGCACAGGCAGCAGAGAGGCTAAGCCAACAAAATAAAAAATAGAAGCATCCTGTTTAATAGAAACAAATTGCTCTCCACTTCTCAGTGACACAGATAGTGGGCCATTTGTACCTGCTGCCCTTTGTTAGGAACAACAGCAAGGAAATGTACTCGTCTCGGGCAGGGTAAAATTCTTTCTGTTGTATTTGGCTATCTCAGTCCGCAGAACAAGCACAGCAGTTAAGTAGTTGAGCTTCCTTGTACATTTGTTTGATTAAAGGTCTGTAACGCTGGCTCAGGTAGAAACAGCTCAGCTGCATGAAACCGCAATGAATGAGGGGTTTGTTAGAGCTCAGCCAGCGAGACACTGCAGAGCTGGTCTCTGAATGAGCTCTGAATGGGAGCTTGTTGTTTTGCTTGTTCACGTTAGGATGGAAGCACGAAACTGTACATTTTAAATTACATGTGATGAGATCTGGGCTGGTTTGCATGTGTGTATTGGGGAAACTGCTAAAAATGAAGGCAGGCTCTTTTGCAAGTTGACCCAGGAAAACAAATATCCTTCAGATGTCCCTGAGTGCTCCAGTTAACATTGGCATTTCTAAAGGTCACAGTGGAGTGTGCTGAAGCATATTTATGAACTGACCAAATAGGTTTTAATTTTGATCATAAATGGGCTGGTGAAAATCCAACCCAGTAGCTGATATAAGAAATAAAAATCCAGTATTTATCTGTGATTTTTACATATCTTATAGTGATGTGATTATGAGTGGCAGATCTCCCTCGCTGTAACCTTGATTCCAGCTCCAGCAGTTCCCATCTCCTGGGGTCAGCTGTAGCTGCTCCATCAGCTCCATCAGGTGAGGCATGCACTTGGACATAAACTTAGGAGCAGTTCATTTCTCTTGTTGAACTGGTGCTGTAGTGAACAAGTAAGTGGGCACACGTAACTCACTCCACTGATGTTCTTTAAATGTTGCTTGGCTTCTTCACTCGGTTTCTCCATGTGGATGGACCAGGACAGGTAAACTCTGACATTGTGTGCGTGTACATGTATATGGATGGGGCATACAGATTAATGCTGATAAAATACTGCACAGATGCTCAAAAGTCTTGGCAGAGATGTTAAAATGCCTCTGCTCCTAAAATTTGTAATCACTGCTATAATCAAAACAGTTTTGACTTGTTAAATTTGAGGGACTCCAATTACAACTGAAGAAAGTTAACTTGTTGTATCTTTTACAAAAAAATAGATGACTGACTGGGAAATGGTTTTATAAAGTATTTCTGCTGTGAAAGATACGCAAACTTTAATCCTAAAGATCACACATGTTTAAACATGAATGTGTAACTGTTCTCTGTGCTTTCACAATGGAGAACGTATTTATTTTGTTGCCCATTATCATCACTATGTATTTGCCAGGCATGATCTTTAGGCAGCATTATACGGTCATAGCCTACCAAGCTCGTTGCTAAAGATTTGCCCTGCAATTTCTTAAAATGTAGAGAAAAACATTTTAAATGGTGCACTACGAGTGTGCAGATCACACCTTGCCTAAGTAAGTGAATTGTATTGTGTAGGAGCTGAGAGTTATTATTTTTTTATATGACTGGAACTTCAGGCAATGGTACTTTTCGTGTGTTGATGGCTGAGTAAGTTTGGAAGAACTTGATTTCTGGGATGATACTAAGCACCTTAGCTGAGCCATAAATGCCCACAGTTAAGATCTGCTTTGCAGGAGAGTCTTTCTGTGACTTGCCTACCAGTTGAAAATATTTCTGATATTCAGAACAAAATGAAACTTGTTTCTCTTCCACATTTAAACAGGTAAGCAGTATTTAACACTTAATCTACCAACAGGTAGGCCTAAAGAGTGGCAAAAATCTGAAAGGAGAAATATTTATGCATAATGGAAAATGATGAAATATATTTTTTTAACATCTCTAAATAACCTTTTAGAATTCTTCATGCTTCTGTTTTTCTGATAGAAAATAATTTTCAATTATAAAAGAAATACTGGAGAACAGAATGGCAGGAAATATGTCTGGGACTGCATCAGGAAAGCCCAGCACCAATGTCGTATCTGGTGACTAATCAAAAGCCAGTGGAAGTCAATGATTCTCTTTCAATTGATCCTGGTAGATCCAGGCTGGTCACGCATGGCTTCACCTGCAACCTGACCACTACAAATGGGTCTTCCTGACCAGCAAAATGCATTTGAGGTCTGGCAATTCCTTTGAGCTAAGGTTTTCTTTGTTCAGATACTTGGTAAATGTGTTCTTGCTCTTTGGATATCTGCTTTTGTTGCTGTTGTTTATTTATTTATTTATTTATTTATTTATTTATTTATTTTTAAACTTTATTTTATTATTTTATGTTTTTTTAAGCTGTAGACTAAAACTGGGAAAGCCTAGACATGACAGTTAGATGAGGATGCTGTCACTGTTTTGTCCCAATTTTTCATCATTGGAAAAAAAATAATGAGGAAAGCCAGTGGCTGCAGCCCAAAACAGTGAATAGCCCTGGAGTGTATGAGGAGTGAATGAACTACGCTGAATGATCTAGAGTCCCAAATACATAGCTGAGGGAGATAGGTGAGCATGAACCTGAAATTTCTGAACTGCATAAAATCTCTTTTCTATTGCTATATTACAGATAAAAATACAGGAAGGTTTCTCTGAGAGTTTTCCATGAAGGTGGGTTTCTTTTGCTGCAGTGCCTTGCATTGCTAAATTTACTGAAATTCAAAAAAACCACCACCACCACCACCAAAAAAATTATAAGTAAATATATTGATCTGTTTTACTTCACAAAAAAAAAAAAAAAAAAAAAAAAAAAAGAAAGAAAAATGCTTTCCATTTCATGTAATTATGAAATGTATTAAATATAGTTCGTGGAATTGCAAAATGCTCTAAGGCTACCCAGTGGTAAGGAAGTTGTTGAAACAAGTGTGCAATAATAAGAGATTGTCAGTCAAGTATCCAATGCCATAGTTAATGGGCAAAACAGCTCCTGATAGTGTGTCAACTGCAAATATAGGTTTAAAATGTTCTTCCTTTATAGATATTTTGTGTGATTTTAGGAGGGAGAAAAAAGTATTTCACAGCTTTCAACATTTAAAAACTTACTCCATTAAAGTCACCTAAAAATATTTATAGAACAACTCCAAGTGCATAAAAAAGTACAATGAAGGATAAAAAGGTACAGTAAAAGATCACTCAAATATCTTTCACAATTTAAGCTTAACCTAAAACAAGCTTTCCATTAAGATTACAAGGTTCAGTTACTAGTGGTGGTTTTAAAACTGAGGGAAATTTTCATTTTATCTTTTACCTGGCTTTTTATTCCTTGTCTTAAAAAAAAAAAAAAAAATCATAGATATATATTTATGAGTTTATAGGCACATAATGAAAGAGAATTTGTGAATCATCATAAATAATATTTTTTGGGTAATTCCTGGGTTCCTGACCTGCTGGAATAAGTTGTCTTAGAAATCACAGACACCAAACGAGGCAGGGACCCTTTCTTTCTGGAATAATGCACACACATGAAGCTTAACCAGCACCAAATTTCTTATATTTCCAGTGGTTTGACTGCAGTTATAACATCACCTAAAGAGTTAGCATGTCCCTACTTCATGTTACCCCAAGTCACTCATGGAATATTGTTATGAATATTTAGGAGAAGATATCTGTTGTGATGGAGCTTCCTATCCAACAGGAAGATCAGAAATCCTCACAGAAGCCGGTATTTAATGTATATATTAGCTTACATTCATGTACATGCTTAACTTGTATCGATGTATATTGAAGTGCAATATTGAACTGACCAGAAAAAGTTCAATTTAGAGAAAAATGCCATCTTTCTTCAGTTAAGAGAAAATAACTACACGTTTAAAGAAGGAAGAAACATGGGAATGGAACGATATTTTCTAATAGACGGGAATTCCGGTTGCACCTGGTGCTCTGGTTCTGCAGGTGCTTCTCTTGATGTTATCTGTGCAGCAAACTGCACGAAGCCATATCTGAAATTTTGAATTTATATTTGTGAGATTCTCTTCTCTTCCCTTCCCCCCTTTTTCTCCTCTGCACTTGTAAATATTCTTCTTAACAAATTGCTTAAAAGTGTGTTAGCAGGAACGCTCTTTGCAGTTGGTGTCCCTGTGCCTCTGACTGTGTGCAGAGCCTTTGTGATTTTTCATCTCTGCTGGAAAATGTCATCTGTAGTGTTTACTCTTTGGCAATTCTTATTTTCTCAGGGGCATTTCCTTCATTTTACTGAACATCAGTTTTTGCACTGTAATTTTTGCGTAGTGAAGGCTTTCCTTGCAAATATACCACACATGCAAGCCATAAAAATACACGCCAGGAAGAGAGTAGGGTCAATGCAGGGGTTCAGGTACTTGTATCTGCACCAAGATTGTGTCACAAGGAAAGCCTGGGAGTCCAGCGGATTGCATAAAAAAAAGTGATGTTATCACCAAGCCATGCTAAATAAAAAAATACACTTTTACACCCACATTTAAAATCAATGCACATTTTGAGCTGTATTCACATTTACAGAAATTGATTCAAGGCTCTATATCACCACCACAGCTAATTTCCATTGGAATACAATGTTTCCTTAATTAAGCAAGGCATGCAGCTGATGGTCATTTGGTTTGACTCAGAAATGGCTAATTTGTTATCAAATCCTTTAATAGTTCATGCTGAAGTTTCTGTCATTACTTGTTGCTCCTCTCAATCTTTATTATGACAAACCCTTTAAAAATGCCTAAGTAGAAAAAAAGTGCACCCATTAATCCTTTCAAGGAAAGACCGCTGGTACCAGATTAAGTCAAGCTGGCATCTGAAACTATTCTTTTCTTTATGACACATAGTAAGTGGTCGGTAATCCACATCTTAATCTCCTTGTTGCACAGCTTGGTTTATCGTAACTGATACTCCTGTGACTGTTGCAGACCCCTATTATGTTACCTGCAGCACTCAGCTCTTCTTCCTGTTTTTCCCCTGGAATGTCTGATAAAGGCACCCTTGAAGTTGACCATAGACTCCTGAGAAACTGCTTTTCAGAGAAATGTGATTTCTTTAAAGTTGCGTTTGAGTTACTTTTGGAGTTTCCCTTGAGCAAAGACTCAACCAGTATTTCTTCTTTCCACCAACACATGAATTTAACTGCTACTTAAAGAAAATCTCTTTTAAATTCCCTATTCCACTCCATAATTTTCTCTGAGCTATAATTATACCTCATGGCTGTACTTAAGTACCCAGAAGAAAAATAAAAAGCTGCAAGAAGTGAAATTTCCCTTGACCGATACATAAAAAAGTAAACACCAGGTGTTTTAACCTAGAAAGGAAAGGTGTGTTCCACGCAACTGCAAGTGAAAGAAAGAACTTATTTGATTATGATGCCCAATTTCTCAGATTTTCTAAAACACTATTTGTGTACAGAGCAGATCTAGATTTGGTTGAAGCAAAATATTTCACCTTGCAGTTAAGTTGAGATGCATTCTTACATCTGATTGACTACAGTGGTTAAATGTCTGCTAAATGGAGACAAAATGATCTGTGTACCTAAAATCAAGCATTTCAAAAGCCTTTCAGAAATGGGCCTGCTAAAACATGATATTCTCTTAATCTTAAATTGCTAGCATTTGGGAAAAAAATAAAAAGTGTATTGAGTTCCAAATTTCAAAGCTTATAAAGTTTTTTTTTTTTTTTAAATAAAAACTCATCATCTTGATTTGTGCTCAACTACTTTTAAGTTCACATATTTCTTATATGAACTTTGCTAGGTGCTGTAATTTTATTCACTCTCAGGCTGGATTGGTTCTGCTTATTCAGATGTCATTAATTACAAGAAACTGGACTCAAGCGCACATATCCCATTCACCCATCTTGCCCTTAGGCCAGTCAAATTATCTGGCATTTAATGAGGAGTTTTAGACTTTGCAAGTTATCAGAATTGGCCCCTGAAAGAGTTAGCTTGTGAATTGGGCTATAATATAATATAAATGTGCTATTCTGGAACTTGTTTCAAAACAGACAGCCCAGCATCTCTCAATATGTGAGTCTAAAATGTTGTGCCCTGTTATAGCAAAGGTGCTTTTTTGTACTTTGAGAATATTGCCACTATCATTTTTAATGTCTTTCAGTTGTGTGAGAACATATCTGCCAAGATAGTTTGTGTATTTAATTACCCAGCTTTGGGGGTAATTGTAGCAATATTTTGTATCCCCAGTCTCCCAGTTGAAGGGGGCTTCACTGAACAGCACTTCCAGCAATAACATAGTACCATTGTCACTGCTGGTTATTTGATATCTATCAGTGTTAGTGCAGGTCCAGAGCTAAATGAAGGCCATAACAATCTCAAATACATATCAAAATCTCTTTGAGGTGTATATGACGTCTCTATTAAGCATATTAGCACTGTAGCCTACTCTTCAATATAAAATTAATTCCTCAATAAAAAAGCCAGCCTTTGACTATGACACTTGTGGTGGTTGACTCAGTGTCTTCTCAGCATGCACACATTTAGGGAACCACCTGAGGACAAGTGGCTGTTTACAGAGGTAAACACATTTCCTCAATGAGTCCACAGTGATGACTAACAACTGCTTATTGTCTTAATACAGATAGATTCCTACATCCAGGCTCTGTTCTAGAGCAAATGGAGAGTGTGCAGGGTTCTCACCATCCATCCCATGGTGCTCTCTCCCTTGTTCTGCAGAGAGCTATGCAAAATGTCTCCTCTTTGTGGGGGTTCTTTCTTCCTTCCATTTGCTGGTAAATAGGTTTAACCTGAGGGGAGATAGAGTGAATGCCAGAGCATTGTTTTATTCTTCATCACACCTCCCAGAGAAACTATACCACTTTTTTCTCTAGCAGGAACAGAGATTAGGAAAAAAAATCATGAAAAATGCAATATTTTTAAAAAGTGTTAACTGTGAGGCACAATAATCTGCCATAATGCACATGATCACACACTATGGAAATGATGGAGCTTTGCTCACATAAGCTAGCAGAGAACTCAGTGCAGCTTTTCTCATGATATTATAATCGGGTGGTTAAGCAGACATTAATAAATTCCTATTTTTATAGAAGACTGTTTAATTGTAAAGCGACACCTCTGGACTGAATTCAAGCCTGAAGCCTTGTTGTGATGAATCCTGCAAAAAGCCAGGTAAAAGACTGTTTTTTGGTACTTGTGTATATATGTATATAAAAGTGCTTTATTTTTCTTGTGGAAGAACAGCTGATGGGTTTCACTTCAGCTCTCTGCTAAGAAGAAGATTGCCATCTATAGATAACTATCCCCAACTGCACTTGATTGCATCAGTGGGGGAGATGGTGGCGAGCCTTGCAGCGTGTGATACAAGGCTGTGTGAGAACAGGCTGTGGATTCCTGTCAGCAACTTCTAATTCAAAATGAAGGTGAAAGACACAACTGGCAGTTTTAAAGTGGGCATTACTGAGAACTTTTTTTCTTTAGTGGTTGTTAGGCAAAACTGCTGACAATGATTGGTTCCAATCCATGCACATTTCCAGTAACTTGCAAATACACTCTTAGATTACTTTCTATTTACTTGTGTTTTCTTCTTGTGTAGATAATGAAACAAACATAAAGCTCCAAATATAAACCAAACCAGAGCATCCATGGTTCTTCTCAGTCATGTCCAATTTAGAGAGCAAAAAGCCAAATGTTAAGAATATCTTTGGGCCCTTAGTGACATGCTGGTCTTAATCCTAGACAGAAATAGCAGGAGACAAAAGATATGGGGACACTCCACATATACAAGCAGCAGGTGATGCTGGGCAAAAAAAAAAGGAAAACACACACTTAATTATATGCACACAAAAGTAACAAGTATGAACACCTGTACACACAAATTATTATTTCTGGTTTTAAAATCACATTACATCTAAATAATTATTATTTGTCGCTTCTCCACCATCAGCCTGACCTTTGACTTGCATAGAGTGGAAATATTTTCTGAGAGTACCGGGAAGTGCAAGATTTTCCTAAGGACACTGAGCTATGAAAAACCTGGCTGGGATGAGACTATTGCTAGAACTGTAAAGAGAGAAAAAAACAAATTGTGCAAACATACATTTCAACTGCAAGGTATTTTGAATGATCTGTTCAAAAATCATTGACTCTTAATTTTACCCTCTTGAAACTTTTCAGAAAAACACTTCTTTGTCTTCTGGACATATCTGACAATTTTCAGGCTAAACTGTTTGAAGCTAACATGAATGTAAACCAAAACTGGCCTTTTCAATGGAACCGTGAGTTCTCGTGGTGAGAGGACTTCACAAAGCTAGTAGTAAAAGGCTATATGTAGAAGAGCATTCAAACTGCATAGTTTTATTTTTTAAAGTGGCTATTGCAAGAATCAAGTATTCTTTTACTTGTCTTTAATATGCAGACTTACAGCAGCAATATATAAAATTTGTGAACTGATCCATCCTGAATACAAATCAAATTACTTTGGTCTTGTCAACGTACCAAATCTTTCATCTTTTTCCTCGTTGCCTTTTCTTGCTACATTTCATTTATCTCTGCTTGCAGTTTGAAGAAGTGAATGGCAAAGAGTCATCTCCAGTTCATCTGAAGATAAAACCCATTAAGCTGTTGTATTCACATTTAATTAATGTTTTCCAACTCTCATTTCCTATTTGCCTCCTGAAAATCTTGCCTAAAGTGCTTATTTGCCAAATAAAATAACTCAGGTAAGGTATATCTGATCCAAATGTTTCACAGAAGATGACTGGATAAGATAACTCTAAGGAGTTGATCATTTTTATTATTTGTGGACAGGCTTCCTAGCTGGGTTCATTCACTGCAGACATACTCTTATCCCTGAGGGATGGATGGTGTAAACTGAGCTTTTCCTTTTATTTTTCAAGCGTTGCCCAATGCTGATATGATTGCACTTTTATCTTTATTAATTCACACAGAGGTTAGGTACTCAGAATAAATAAGGCGCTAAAATGAAAGCGTCTATTCCTGCAGATCAGCCAGCACTTTCAAACATTGCACGCATTAATCCAAGCAAGACACACGGCATCAGCTCTGAGGATGGGAAAGAGAGCAATTTTCATTTTATAACAGGCGAGGCTGGCCCCAGAGGTGACAGAGGTGACAGAGGTGACAGAGGTGCAGATGCACAGGGTGCAGATGCTGCAGCACTGGTGTCCTCTCCCCGAGTTGTCCTCAAGCAATGCCAGCAGCTGCCTGGCTGCTTTCTCCTGGTGCAAGCCTCTCTCTGTCAAGCAGACCGAGAACGGCTGTGCAATTATTTGGCTGCGGTTGCCGCCCTGCCGCGGACAAGGGAGAGCATTGAAGCAGGCGGGCAAGGTGAAGGCGAGCTGGGAGCCAGCGCCACAGCCAGCGGCTGTAATCTCAGTCTGCGATCTAGGGATGACCGAGATGAAAGGAAAAACGAGCCTGAATTTTATGCTGTAATCTTTGTCACAAACTACTTGCAGGGGCAACTTGAGCCCAGGGATGTTTCTGGCTGGGTATTTACAGCAGCATCCTCGTTGGATGCTCATTGCCCCAACAGTTAACTATTTTCATTGTTTTATTGCTATGTGACTGAGCCAATTGCACATAGCTAGGACATTGCCAGGGAAGAGTCTGAAACCCATCCACTATGAAATAACCCTTCAGACATCTCAGCCCCCTTCTCTTTAGATGTAGGAATTTTAATACTTTTGGCAGGAGCAAGTGATAAAGCTTGGAATGTAGCTGGTGTCATTAGTAAACTGCAAGGATTTTCTTCTCTCTCAAACTTTTTTCCCCAGTGATCACAGGTGTTTATAGTCTTTATAACACACATTGGATTTTAATGTGAATGCTTGCTATGGAGATTTTTCACAACATTAATTTTATCACTTAACCTTTGTGAAGTGGAATCACAGACTGTTGCTGCTTTGTTCAAAATCTTTTGCTAAACAAGAAATACCGGCTTTTTAAAACCTAGTTAAACACTGGGTGAATTATTTGGGCTTTAGCTTAATGCTGTTTATATATTCTAATTAAAAAACTTTTATTAAGCCGTTAGTTCTACAAAATGCTTTTCAGGGTGAGGTTTAAAGCACGGGATTTTGACTTCTGTGCTAAACGTGCACACTCTGTCATGACTCTTTTCTTCAGCACAAAGAGGGGATCAGCCCAAATTAAGCCAGGTTTTCTGACATTGCAGAACTGACAACCTGACTTACTAGTCATTAGAGGAAAACAAACAAACAAACAAACAAAAACCAACCAACAACTTTCTCCTGATTTTTTGCATTTAAATATTAATTTCTTGGTGGATTTGTTCCATTGCAGTACAGCTTCTGCAGGCTTCTCAGAGGGCTTAGCTGAATGAGTTGAAACCATGTGCGTGAATCCCATTAAAAACAGTGGCCAGGTCCTGATCCACCAGCTGAAAATCTTGCAGATCATTTGATGCTGTATGCATGGGGAAGCAGCATCACTTTCTCAGAGACACCGGCCACCCTCTCATTATTACCGTCTCTCTTGGCAATGGGATGGGGTGGATTTTAGCTGTTCAGTGGACCTGGGTTGCACAACACTGTGCAACACAGACACAGCAACACAGCACCTCAACGAGCCTACGTGCAGTTAATTGAGCGTGGTAATCAAGCCTTCCCAACAGCTCCATCCTTGTCCCCTTCTTTGTTACTGATGCCACAGTGGCCAGTCCCAGCCTGGCTCCACTGGGGCTGTGTTAGCACCAGCACAGGGCACACCGAGCTGCAAAAGTCCTGTTGGGTCTTTGGAATAAACACGGAATTATTGAAAGCTCCATGCGGTGCCGCGAGGTCATTGCAGACGAAGGGATCAGTCAGGATTTCATAAAGTATTTATTTAGCTGACAAAGGAATTCCCAACCTCCCTTTCATGTACGTTAGAGCTGATG
The DNA here is from genome assembly GCF_964034855.1 of Anser brachyrhynchus. NCBI lineage: Eukaryota > Metazoa > Chordata > Aves > Anseriformes > Anatidae > Anser > Anser brachyrhynchus. Next base: position 40,829,452 of record NC_137700.1, read on the forward strand.
CTAAGTTTCCGAGACAAGGCTCCGATTGTGGCTGTCACCAAACAATGACATATTTCTTTTCTTCTCTTAAATTCTCTGTATCATTCTATATAAGAGGGCAATTTGTCTGTCATGCAGCTAAAACAGGGCCCACTCACTGCCCTCATTAAACTGACAGCACAGTTATTAGCAGTAAACGAAGCCAACAGGCAATGAATTTAGCCACTGTTTTATGGCGAGCGCCAGTGAGATTTTTTCAGTAATTAATTTGATAAATATATTAATTATGAATTGAGTTGACAGTACAATCAGATTGTCAGCCTTCCAGACAGGCTCTTGTGATAAGTAGCTTTGTGATGAAGTGGTCGGATTTCAGTACCTGTCATCCTCCGGTGTCAGTCTCTTATCACTGTCCCGGCCATTCACTCTGTAATTTCCTGTGTGTTGTAATTAAATGGTGGCTCTCTGATTGGAAGTGACTCCTCAAACTTAATCTCTCATTCTCTCAGAACATATTGTTAAGAAAAAAAAAAAAGCCTCTTTGTTTCAGTGGTGTTTAATGTTAAAAAAGGAGTTTTTTATTTCATGTGTGGTTATCGCCTCAGTGGGTGTTTGGAGCTGGTTGTGCTGCCTCCAGCCAGGTGAGCAGTGGCAAGGGGACACCAAGCCAGGTGGTTACCTCTCGCCCTGGAGAGCCTGGTGCCATCTGGAGGACTTTGGGAAGGGTCACTGACCATTCCTCCTGCCAGCTTTTTTTTTTATTATTTTTTTCTTTATGAAATAATTAATTAGGAACAGTGCCTGAGGTCATTTGGCAAGGGAGATACATGTCAAGATAAGATATTTCAAAATCACTTCCTTGATAATTTAATATGGGGATGGAATTTGAAAGCAAAAGCACGATAGAATTGTTTAGAATTGCAAATTCAAGAGAGGTAGGAAGAAATCCTCCAGAAGAAAACAAACAAAAACTATCAAGATGCTATGACTTTTTAAGTTCCTGTTTAAGCTTGTCAGAAAAAGACCTTTCTTTACCAAATGTTGCAGATGAATTTCTGCTCCCAGTTGCCTCATGTTGGAGGGGAAGGGAGGCAGGGGGATTATGATCCCTGAGATTTGGATCCTATTCAGAGTCTTGGTATCAAATTGCTCCTTGACCTTGAGCAAGTAACTATGATTCAACCTGGCAAAAACTTTAGTTGGTGCTTAATGTTAAGCACTTGCATCATAAAATTTATATGGATCAACTTATGACCATGTCCATTTGCTGTCCCATTCTTACATGCTAGTCCCAACCCAGAACACTGTTTTTTTATCAATACCCCATTATTCACGGCAAAGGGCAAAGTATCACACATGAGTTCCAGCCATTTCACCCGCATCTTCTCACTGCTGTGTGGCTGGAAATACCCACTGCTTAACCCAGCTTTGGCCACTGATGCATTTTAGCCTTTGATTTCAAGGCCACTGTTAATAAGTCCAAACATTACACTAAGAGATTCTAGACTGTATTAGAAAAGGAAAAGTGCATCAGAATCCCACTCCAGCAGTCATCACGAAGACTAAAAAAAGGCCATCCGGAACTGAAACAGGGCCCTGCTGTATGGCTGCCAGGATTTGCAATGTACAATACAGCCTGAAGCCCTGCAATGAAGCATTAAGAACAGTCTTTTTGAACGTCTCAACAGGGACAGTCTTTATGGATTATTTAAACATAAAAATATACGGCTTTCTGGAAAAGAACCATTTTAGCCTTTAGGGACTCATACTAACTATTGTATTGCAGGAAGATCTATAATTGAGCATGCTAATACTGATATGCTATTGTTCGAGATAAATTTCACCAGGCGTGAGCCCATAATGCAAATGATGCCTTAAAAAGATCAATTTAAAGACTCTATTGTGTCATTTTACTGATTTGCAGATGCATCCACACTACAACACAAAGCAAGCAATGACTGAATACTGGTGAAGAGACTCCTTAAAAAAGCTGACTTTTAAAGCTGTTTTAAATTTGGCAAAGTTTTTTTTTTTTTTTCAGTTTCTTTATAAAACATCTATGTCTAAATCTGATAACCTTCAATGCGATTATGGCTTACTAAAATCACCCCAAAACTTAGTAAATGTTAATTAAAGTGGTTTTAATTGTCTCTTAAAATCAGTATGGGTCTATGCTCTGCTACTTGCAGTAAGACAAGTATTGTATCCATATATATGCAAATCTTCTGTAATGGAATTGAAATTTCTCAGTAAGCTTTGAACATTCTTCTCACTGAATGTGTCTGGAGTTTGTGCCCAATGCTGTTGGTTTCTCTCACATAGCATAAAGCATTATATTTGATTAAAAATGTATGTGATGGCTCAAAAATTGTAAAGAAAAACTAATGTCATCTGACATATTTGTATGGGTGATTAGGTGCCTTTCTCTGCAGGCAGGATAATGTTCTTTTAACAGCTTTTTCTGTGTATTAAATAATGTCAAGTTGCTACATATTCTTACTTACTTTTGGGGCTGTCACAGATGTAAGTTATTCCTGAGACAAGCTACTGAGGAATTGCACCCTGATAGCTGAATTCAGATTTTTAAAAATATATATTTATGGTATTTTTTCTCTCTTAAACATAAGCTTTAACTGCAGAGCAAGATTTGCTTGCTGGTAAATGAAAAAGTGACTTATTCCTTAGAATAAGACTACAGTTGCCTGCAAGCAAATGCATCTTTATCATGTCTGAAAAATTCTAAACTGAACTGATTATGTGTCACTTGACAAAGTGCTGGGGAAGAATTATAGGTGTATTCCTGTTCTCACTAAAACCAACAGTGAACTCTGCTGCAGCAGCAGTGCCCAACACATTTTCTTTACTCCCAAGCTGTCAGGTGTAGCAGGGCTCTGGCAGCAAGCAAAGTTGCACGGAGATTGTAATTATTGAGTAAGGAAAATGATCAGTATTTCCTGAGTGAGGCTTTAATCTGGGTTTGAAGTCATTGCTGCCATTGTAAGGTCCAAGTGGAAACTGTGGTGCTTTTGTGCATCTGTCAGATGCCGCTGCTTATTACAGAATAAGGAATGATAAATATGCAGAGTGCTTTGATGTGAATATCAGCTTGAACTCCTCCAGTGCTCAGGTAGAAAGCAGCTGAAGCTATTGTTTTCATCTTGCATGAAAGGTTGAACAGATGCTTGAAAATAAATAGGACCTGGTAAAATGATAAAAATCCTGGGATAAAAAGCATAGCCTCTGTTCTCCACACTTACTGCGCACCTAGCCCAAACTTGAACTGTCAGCTCTGCTTGATGGGTATCTCCAAGCATTGTACAGAACTGCCCATTCAGTAATAGTAATATATAGCCACAAGAGTAATAAAATCCACATCATCTGTCCAGATTAACTACTAATCTTCATCTTCAACTGGCCGAGAACAGAGAGACTTTACAACATCAGTTCTATCATCTGCATGGATCAGGTTACCTTACTTCTCAGAAAAAAAGGGATTTTGGCTGTCAGCCCAGACCCGGAGACCTGAGTTCGTCTCCTCGACGTGACACGGACCCGCCAGGTCCACCTGTGGGAGTGATCTAGGACAGGGTTCAACAGAAATTTGAGGCACCCAAAAGACAAGCGAGCTTGAAATTAGGTGTTTATATATTTGTCTGTGTAGCTCCATGCAGGACTGTAGAGAATCACCCCAACTAGCTCCAAGTAAGATAGATCAAATATCAGAAATATAAACATGCTAGTGTCCAACCCTCTCTGGAGAGGATCAGTCTGTATGTATATTCTGCTTCTCAGTCAAATATTCGATATATTTACAAGACTACTGAAAGCTTTCTTCCTTTCCTTTTTTTTTTTTTTTTTTAAATTAATTCCTGCTTGCTGCTGGGTCATGGAGCAGCTGGCACCTCCTCAAAATCCTTGCTACAAGGCACGGACACTACAGTCACCCATCTTCATCTCAGCTGCTGAATGAGCCATTTTCCATCACCATTTCTTATTAATTAAAGGTATTATCAGCAAATCCCTGAAATTTTACCTCTTGGGCAGAGCAAAGTATACAGTTAGAATGCATTTAATGATCATTTGAATGAGAAATGCAGGTCTGAAAACGAACTAACATTAGTACCGAAACTACTGTCGAAATAACCTCTCCTCCTGTCACTTCTGTTCTCATGTTTCCCAAAGCAGGTTGTCAGTTTCCTGAAACATATCCTTGTTTCCTGATTCTAACAACTAAAATCCCTATGCATTTGCTTATAAATCCTACTAACATATACTTTCCGTCTTTTAAGGAACAGGTCAATGGCCGACACAGTTCTGGCCGTAAGAAATGGAACATGATCATCCTGAATACGTTATGCCATTTAATATTTATATCATAGGTCCTTAAACTGCTGTCTCCTGCCTTAGCCAGCCCTTGCGGTGGTAAGGGCGGAAGCACAGCTGAAGAGCTGGCTCTTCCCTCCTTTCTGCACTGCTGCTGGCCGCCAGCAGTGTGGCTGGTCAGAAATGCTGCAAGCACATAGCAGAGGGCTTTGGAACAAAACTACATGGCAGCAGGGTGAAAAAGAAAGGGAGGAGAAATATGAAGAGAAAAGGTTTTCTCAGCCATTAGTACTGCCCATAAGGAAATTAATACAATTGTCTCATTAAAATGAATGCTTTTGATTTCTTATCATTTTCTAATGAGGTTTTATTTCTTGAGGAGGATAGCTGAATATTCCAGTCCGCTGTAGAAGAAACAGAAAAACAAGAGGAAAAGGGTAGGAAGCTCAGGGAGAAAGAGGTAAGTCAGAATATCAGTAAAGAAAAAAAATATATATCACCCTGAGGTACTGCTCCACAAAAATGCTTTACAATAGCCGAACACAAAATCAATTCAGAAATACAGTATATCACAGTCCATAAATAACGTGTCCAATCAGAAAAGTGTGAGGAGAAAATGACAAAAGGAAAAACTGTCTCCCAAGGGGGCAGCACAGAGGCGGGGAGGGTGCAAGGAGCACATGTGCCCTTTGGAGGAGGACATCTTGTCAGAGCACCACATGTGCCTTTGCTCAGCCGGAGCCCAACAGGAGGCAGCTTTTCTTCCACAGGAAGCAGAGGGGCCTACCTGAAGGAAAGCTTTCCTAGCTGAAGTTAGCACAGCCAAAGACACTCTTTAAATCCATTCTACTATACGATATGTGCTTAAATATACCATAAATATACATGGCTCAGGACATCTCCAGGTGCAAAAAATTCAGACAGCATGAGGGAAGAATCAAATTTTGGTGCTTTGTGCACATTCTGTGAGCACCTCCACCTGGACGCAGATGGAGAGGGAGCGATGGACCACCAGGCCTCTACTGGGACCAGACCAGCAGGGGAAATGCTGTGTGTCAGCATATGATTTTCCTTTCACATTCATCTCATGCTCAAGGCAGTTGACTCCCATTTTTTGCCAGCCATGTAGGACTCAAGCCCTGAATGAATGATCATTCTTTAACCCATACTTTTATGTCTTTGCTCCAAAGAAAGTCTTGACTGACTTATTTCTTTCCATCCTAGTTAATTCAACATATTAGACAAACCTAGTTAAATGCATTTAATATTGCTTTAGGCTTAATGAAAGTAAAATCTACTACAGCTAAGACCAATTATCAAGGTTCATGTTTTTAATAAAACTTATTTCTGTCATAGTTTACTGACATTGCTTACTGAGAGGAACAGAGAGGTATTATTTTGCATTCACAGCCAGCTGGGCAGAACACAAAATGTTTGTTTACAGAAAAAAAAAAAAAAAAAAAAAGTGTTTCATGGATATTCCTGGGTGCTCACATTTAACTGCAACGTTCCTATGTAAAGAGTGTTGTGGTTTGGGGTTGTGTGCTACAAGTTTTATGATCTGTCACATGCCATTGTCTAAACTACATTTTACATGCACTATGAACCTGCAAAGCCTCTCAGTGGCCAAGTGTGTACAGTAAGTACCCAAGTCAACACTTAGGCTTCTACACTATCAGTACAATACATGCATACATACATATATATATATATATATATTTTAAGGTACCAAGACAATCTAAGCAATGGCACCCTTGAAAATGTAGCGTTGTGGAGATAAGTTTCAGTTGCTTAGAGGAAAAGGTCCTTAGCTGAGCTGAAGCTCAGTGAAATATTAAAGTAGTTTTATTTTACAGCAGTTATGTAACTTTTAGCGCACAAGTAGTTCTGCTGTTCAGGCAACTGATGTTTGCACTCTTGCAGCTCTATAGTCTGTATTTCATGCTCTTCTGCTCATACAACATTCCTGGGTACAATATGGTCACCTGCTGAAAACACAGCCTGTTATTCAGTAAAATAGGTACAGCCTCCCTTGGGAAAATGAAATCCTGGTTTTGGCAGACCTGAGTTTTATTCCTGTTTACAGTATGCAGTCCCACAGTGACCATGGTTCATCCTTTCTTTTCACTAGGACTCACTCTTCTACAGTCATAAACGTGGCAATAAAGATACTTAGTTTTTTGTAAAGTACTTTGACATATGAGGATCAACAGCACTTGTGAAATGCAACCTATTGCTTCTATTCATCAGGAACATTGAATTTTTCAGTGCCAAACAATCAAAAGTTTCTCCTTTTTTTTTTTTTCCTTATAGAAGTATATGCCCTCTGGCTGCAGGGAATACCAGAACCAGCTTAGGTCAAGCAAGAGTTGATTTAACTACTGCCAGGCAATCTAGCTAGATTAAAGACTGCAATCACCTTTAGTTTCTTGTCTGCTTCTTGTTACTGGCTTTAAGGTGGGTCAAAACCAGAGGAGGCTGGTTATCATGGTTGGTGACGACAATCCTGAATTTCCCAGACTCTGCAGGTTTGAATAAGCAACTGCACTGAACTGAAATTCTGAACCTTCAGAGGTTCATCCATCACTTTTACTAAATTACCTCTTCATTCTCTTTTCTGCTAAGAATCTAATTTTTATAGCACTGTAGAGAATTTTTATAGCACTGTACTTTATCTTGTCACAGTATTTTTTGTCATTATTTTCATCTCAGTGAACTCTCGAATGATACTAAATATACTATGCCAGTTTGACTGTGAGATAATGAGGGAGGTGAACATTTGCAAATGTTCCTAGCTTACCCTCCTAACATTTTACCTGGGAAGTCAGGATTTGTGGCCTCCTTGGGCAACACCTGGAGAAACTGTCTATATGCAGTCTTGTTTTTGCTAACAAATGGGTTAGATCGGATGCCTTTTTTTTCTGGCACAATAGGAAACTAAGGGTTGGTGAGAGCCTTTGGGATACTAAGGAAGCGGAGATGAGCTGGTAAACTTTATGAATTAGATGACTGTTTTCTCCATGCAAATCAAGTGAAGAAATATTCACAAGCTGTGAGCCAGTATTTGCATGCCTGGAGGTAGGGATGTACAGCTACAGAGAACTCATGTCCGAGACTACTTTTCATCTTTAAAAAAGATGAAAAAGCTAGGAAAAAGAAGGGATAGAACTTGTGCAAAGTATACATGACCCTGTTATCCTTCTGCTCGCTGCCTATGTCAGTGCAAAAAGTTTCCTCGGGTACGTTCTGCTCGGTACATTCCCTAGCATCCCCCAGCCAAGGGCATCTCCCAAACCCTGCCAAGTCCCTGCTCATCTTGCCCTGACTCTGTAAAAAGTGGTTGTAAATACAGGGGAGCAAAGGAAGAAAGATTTGGTAATTTTCCCTCATCCAGTTTATCTGCCCTCCTTTTTTCTAAGCTGATCCCAGCAAAAGGATAATTACCTAAAATGAGACCAAACAAATGTGTGTAGAGGTCAGGGGTGGCGAATTTAGCTAAAGATTTTAGTTTTGCTAAATGTTCACACAGCTGAGCTCATATATTTCATTCACCTGAATATACAGTCCTGTGCAGAAAGCCTAGAGGCAGAAAAGTCATTTAGACTTCCACAGCCATAAAAATGTGTTCAATTAATGCACTCCCGCAGTAGGCAGCTAGATCCTCACCCCCTGTTACACCTCCTTCCTACTTTCTCTGGCAGCGGGAGATGAAAGGAAAATGTCTCTGCAGTCAAGGGAACATATCCAGGGCCAAGAGGGAAAGCAGGGCAGAGGCCCTGTGTGCTCAGCGATGCCAGCCGGCCACCCTGAGGCCATCTCAACTGGTGTAATTACAAGCTCATCTCAGCACCGCTGAGGACATCGGCCAGCCCCTGCAGCAGAGGTGAGCTGGAGAGGAAAGCCATCCCCTGCCCACACAGAGCAAGGAGGATGCCACAGGGACAGGTATGGAAGTGCCCAAGCAGTGGTGGATCTCAGCAAATATGAGGTTGTTTCTTCTTGGTGGCACCGAGGAGGTTTTTTTTTATGCATGATCAGATATGGAGTTTCCTTGGAAACTTTTCTGCCTGAGGGAAGTGATGGAGAAGCATCAAACGGGCCCTTATTTCTAGACTGATAGAGTGAAAAAGCAGTTGTGGACTGAAGCCCATCACAGGCACTAAGAGCATCACATGGGTTGTCCTGTATTTCAGTGAATGTGCTTCCAGCAGGTAGCTCCAGGCTGCTGCCTCTGAGTGCCTTCTCAATTCATCTCCACTTCCCACCTCTGCCTGTCAGGATTGGAAAACCTCAGGGAAAATATTTATACAAAGTCACCCTAGCTCTGCAAGGCAGTAACAAAACAAAATGATGTGTTCAATAACCGTGCCAAGCACAGGAACAAGTCGTACGGATGCAGTCACATTTATAACACGGACAGGAGAGAAGTTCTCCACAGACGTACATTGTACATCTTCACAGACTGCTGCCGGGAAGTGTGTGTCCCATGGAGTGAGACATCAGCTGCGTGCTGTGAATGTGCACGTCGGGGTTTCCTCCAGGCACAGGACAGGTAAAAAAAGATTCACGTTGGGCAGATCAGAATCACTGTGATACACAGCCCCAAATAATGCTCCTCTGATGCATATGGGGGACAAATCCAAGAAGACGTGAGCATGGGTCACTCAGTCACCACCATCCTTCTCTATGCAGGTCCTGCATAGGGATGGGACAAGAGTGCAGATTAGTGCCCTGGGAGCTAGAGAAGGCCAGAAAAAAGACCAGACAAAAGCCACGCTCTCACCATCCTGCATTGCCTCCTCCCCCCCTCCAAGCCACGTGGCTTGTACAACAGTGCTCTCAGCCTCTGGTTCGTGAAGCTTGAAGTGGTTTGTGATCTGCTACTACATGGTTTATGGCAGGCAAATAAAGGGATTAAGCCCAGACCTCATGTTTTTCTCCATGAAGCGGTATCTCCACTGCAATATTGGTATGGATTCAGGATTAGAAAGGAGTTGGAGTCCATTGCTCAAGCCTGAAGCTGCAGCAACCTCCCCTGATTGCTGCCTGGGCTGTGGCATCACCAAATCCCACTGTCAACATCAGTGGGATTAAGCAGAGGGAAGACCTCAAAAGCTGTGTGGAATTTTCTCTCTCACACTTTCAGAATGGGTTTTGAGGAATGGGGCAAAGGGAGAGGAACCTTTGTTTTTTTGGCAGATGGAGCCTGTCCTGCACAGGGGAGCTCTGGGGAAAAGGAAGGGAAAGCCCCTCCATAAGGATATGTCCCATGGCCAACATCATGGCTCACAAAAAAAAAAAAAAAAAAAAAAAAAAGCCTAAATAAGGACAAAGTCTAGCTGGAAGAGATCTTGAGGCCTTGAGAGTTGATGCATCTGAAGTGAGAGAACTAAGAATAGGCAAATGCCAAATTCAGGGAGCAGCAGGGCTAGGAAAGAGTTTGAGTCGTTCTTTTTAGGGGACACAGTAACCTCCTGCAGCCTCAGAAGGAATGTATAGACAGAACAGGGTAACCTGCAGTTATCCTGGTCCTCACCCTTGCCCTTTTAAGCATCTGAATTGAAGTACTCAGTGCAACCATGTTCCTCCAAAGTAACATCTGTTATTTATTTTACTGGTATTGAGTTGAAAAGCCTCCTGTCACTAACTTGTTACATTCCTGCTGCACGCGTGTCCGTGCTGGTGTTTGTAATTGTCCGGTTTCTCAAATGTACCCTATCTATTCATATCTGCCAGTCCCTCTTTCTTGTCTTACCTGCTGTACAGAGAGAGCGGAGCCAGGGAGGGTGGAAGTGATGACAGTGGATTTTTTTATCTCTAAATCTCTGGGGGGATAAGGTTACATGGTTTGCCATTAGACAACCAGGTACTGTGGCAGAGGACATCATTTCCTTCAGCAGGTTATCATTTTGAAAAAAAAAAAATCAGAAACCTTTTAATATACAGTATGGCTTGCTGAATATATTGTGGCTCTCTCTTATCCAGCTTAAAAGACTGAGCTTAATGGCTTTTAACTCTTTTTGACAAAAACAAGGGTTTAATCTGGGTTCTTTATCCTCTTCCTGGCAAGCTTGCAGCTGCATTGCAAACAGTTTGTGATGCAAACCACTGAATGGATGCTAAAGGCATCCCTGCTGTTGTCCCTTGCACATATGCGAAGAGCTGCTCACGTGGCTTTGCACGGCAGCGAAGCCAGGTTCAGCACAGCAAGGCTTAGCTGCCAGCTTTGGCAACACTGTCTGTCTGATGGCCTTCAGTCACAGCCCAGTGCTGGGTTACTGGAGCTCATCTTCTGATGCAGAAGAAACACAGAGTTATGGTCATGGAAGGACCTGTGTGACAGATGAAGCTGAAATTCCCATTTTCTTCTTTGTGGTTGTGCAAAAAGGAGATACTATAGCTCTGGGCTTGCAGTTCCAAAAAATGTAGCAAGAAATTTGTACTAGATAAATAATAAAGCTATAAAATAATTAAAGATAATACTCGGAAAAGACGGTGCTTTTAACATCATTGGTATTTTTATGTCAAAGCAGACCTAATGCCTATGCAGGACAGACAGAGCAGTGGAGAAGGGCCTGGACCACTTCTTGCATCATTACAGCAGTTTGGTTTTCTTGCTGTCATCTTCCTGACTGCACAATTATTTTTCTCAATTGTATTTATAGTACTTCTATAGCTATCATTGCAATGGAAAAACAATATTTGAGAACTGTTTATTACAACATGGCGATGAAAAGCAGAGCCTACTCAGTGTGAAAGTTATTCCCATATATTCTGCATGAGTGTTTTGTGCACCACCAATCTGAGAATAACCCAAACTATTTCCCATTGGAAGCTTTTAATCTAACAGAAGTAGAAAAATTATTTTTCAGTACTTTTTTTCTTGAAGAATTTCCAGCATAGGAATTCTTCACTTTGATCAAACTCATCAGACTAAACTGGTATTAAGGCTATATGTTTAAATACAATTTTTCTTTTTGAACAACAAGCCCAGGCAGTTGGTTGTTTAGATACAGAAGATAAGCAGTTCATTTTTAAAGCCTGTTGCCCTGAGCTACAGGAGCAACAAGATAGCTCCTCCAAGTTATCATTTAGTGAGGTTGCATCCTTTGTTCAGCAAAAAAGCCCAGGAGCGGCTAGTCTTTTCTCCAGAAATGAGGAATTTGTCATTTAGATCTATCACAATGCAATGCTAGCAAAAAAGTTTTATCTTAATTTCCTGATGCCAGCTATACGATATGACAAGAGTTATAAAGGCTCATTTATCTTGTCAGACAGAAGGGGCCATCACCATCAGACCCCAGAGACTGATCTGCAAGGTCTGTCTTAAAAAATTATGCACCTTGAAAAGCCTCATCCCAAACCAGCCATCAGAGCAATGGCCATATATTACCTACCTGGTCTGCACTGGACAGATTACTGCATAGTTCCCTTCCTGAAAATGTGTTGTTTTTTATGATTCTTATTAATGCTTTTCATTAATAAAAAAGGTATTTTCTGAGAATTCTTCCCTTCACCCCACCAACATCTAATTTTTCAAGGACGGGATGAAAAAGGGAAAACAGTGCCTGTTATTCCCTGCCCTGATCTGCAGGCTCAAACTGTGTAATGAAAAGTGCAAACAACAAAAAGCAAAACGGTGCTATTCATTATTTTGAGCAAATGGAAAAAATGTAGATGGAATTTAGTAGAAGTACTGAGAAAGTGGGAATATACACTGTCTGAAGTGCTCTAAATTAATATTTTTGACTCACAAAGAGGATTTTAGATGTTTCACTGGACATGCTGGACATGCTGTTCAGTGAAAACAGAAAATTTATCGCTAGAACTTATTAGGGAAGGAAAAGAAAAATAATCTATCTAATATGCTTAATTTCTGGTACTGTTGCACTCAGTTTAGACACCTGAATCCATACATGTGTCATTTTTACCACTCTGGGGCATCCCACCACCTCCCTTGACAGTGTTTCAGAATCCCATCTGCCAGCCCTGCCTGGAGGGCTCTGCAGCATCCTTGGTGATATTATTTATTATTTTTGGAATTACTGGTGTTTGAACTAACTTATTGGTTGACCAGGTAAAGACCTGTTCTCATTCAATCGGATGCTCATATGCTTTTGAAATAAGATGATGACAAAGCACAAAGCCTGGCTGCAGTGGCATAAGACAAACTTTGTGAAATTTATGTTTATTGGAACACATTTTGTTTTCATTTACTTCTATGCAAACCTTTAAAAATCAAGACAAAATGACAAATAAAGTAGTTAGAATAAACTACATGAGGATTTTTTCTCTACCAAACGAGTTCCCAGGACATACGAAAGGTGAGCTTTGGGTCTTGAACTTTTATCTGGCAGTACTATTTGTGGACCAAGTTAAATATTCCCAACTGTTTCCTAAGAAAAGGCTACAAAAGTAGGAACTATTTGTACATGACTAGGACAGAACAATTAATTCACATTGTCAGGATTTAACTCATATTTCAGGATTGCTTTGAAAATGTTTCCTTGTTGGTAATTTAATCGTTTTGCAATCCTCTCACTGGACTGAGGGAATTGTATTCTTCTTATCCCTATCTCTCCCCCTCCCCCTCTTTAAACAGCAGACATAATTTATACCTGTTTCAGTGTATTTGCCACAATAAAGAATCCATTTCTTTCTTTTTTTTTTTTTTTTTATTTAATCTCCTTGGAGAGTGAAAGTAGCATTTGCTGAAATTAAGGTGCATTTTGCCAGAAATGTGATGCTAATCCTCTTAGTTTTAATGGTTTTGAAATGGTTTGTATAAGAAGGTAAACAGAGTAGTTGATTAATAGGAAGGAAGTCAATTGGCCATGTTGCAAGTGTTATGTGCTATACTGTACAATAGTTCTTTATTTCTACAGAGTGAAACACAAACTGGTCTCCTTTATAAAGTCCTTATGTGCAAACCGATACATCTTATACTGTACAGTTCAGAAGTGTTTGATTCCATCACCAAAAAAAAAAAAAAAAAAGCAAGCAGTGCACTTTGGAAAGAAAGTCAAACAAATGCCACTGATAAGACATTGATGTGACACCCACTATCTTCCCTTTTTATTGGAAATAGACACATATAACGAGGTGCTTCACATTTTAAAGTCTTAAATCTTAGAAAGCTCCAGGCCTATATGGTTTAGGTTTTGGCTTATTAAACTTGCAGTGTCGGGAGAGGGAGAAGGCGTGGAGACAAAGCGACTCACTTAGCACTGCCATTTAACCTTTCATTGGCCAAATCGTTTTCGTATGTAATTTATTAAAAAGGGCTGTTTAGTCCTGAATTACTTTGCAGTGTCTCATATCCGAGCCCTGATGCCAAGTCCCACTGAAACCAAGCTGGAGCCCCAGCAGGGCCCCCCCATCAATAATTCACCTGTAATTCTCCCAGAGCTTGGGCACTACTTGCATGTAAGGTGATAGGAGTCGGCAGTTCCCTTAATTCCTTTGTCTGGCAAAATAGCAAAACTCTGGCTGGCAGGAGCCATGAGGCTGAGCTCCCACATCAGTTGTGCTCCATCAATTAACACTCTCGGTTAAGTGCTGCGACACCAGTGCGAAGTGGCCGAAGGTCCGAGCACGAGAGGCTGTGGGTAACCCAAGAGCTCTGAAGGAAGACGTGGTGGCTGCGATTACAAAAGATGGGCTGGTGACAGAATTTCAGGGTTTAAATAGGGAAGAAGCAGAAATGCATTTGAGAAGTAACTGAGGAATAATTAGAAGTCAAAGCTGATGCAGGAAGGCAGGTTGCAGGTGTTTCCCAGGGCTCGGAGTGAGCCTGGTGCAGGCAAAAGCAGCAGTAGAACGGCCTTCATGCTCTTCTAAAGAGTTCCTTAACTAGCAAACGCAGTGAAATATTACAGCATGATTTAAAATCAATGAAGGGATGTCTGAGGGCAATCATCTTATCTCTTGCACCTTTGTCCTGATTGCAAAGGTTCTTTTTCTAAAGCTAGCTCTAAAGACCTTTGCTAGTTGAAATAATTAATCAAAATAACCTAATTTGAAATTCTTGCTTAAATAAAGTGTTTGTGGAACCAGGTACTCCGTGTCTGTTTTGAGTTGAATGACAGATAAGAATGAGTCAAGAAACTACCATATTAATTTAAAAATAAAATCACTATTACACTGTTTCTGGTTTTATTTTATTTATATATTTTCAGGCTCAGACACTATAGAATGGTCTCTTTGTATAGTCAGTGATCTTCCAGAGATAAACTCAAACTGTGGTGATTTTTGTTTGGAAATGAAGCAAAAACCAGACATGCTGTAAGTTTGTTACATAAGTCCAAGTATCTTCACGGGGTTAAATAAAAAACAAGATCAGGGATGATTCATTCTGGGAGTCACTAATCAAAAAACACCACTGCAGGATCAGAAAGCTGTTTGAAGGACGTTGGGTACAGCTGAGGGGGACAGCAGGCAGGCAGGGAAGGTGAGTCCCACTGCCCTTAGCGAGGGACATGCGGACGCCCGGAGCAAAGTGCAGTCCCTGTGTGTAAAAAGCTGAGTGATGGGGCACTACCCAGAAGCGGTTTGACCTACTGAGTTTCAGTGGTGTCTGACATTACTCCATCCCACAAACATCTTTTCTTTTGGTTTTGGGAAAAGAACAGCTTTTACAAAGCATAATTAATGATTTCTTCTTCTCTTACACCTCACAGCTCTCATTTGTGGAGTGCCATTCATATGATTAACACTCCATACTCATATTAAACCATGAGTAGCAGCGTCTAAGAGACACTGAGAGCTATATTTGCCTCCTGATCAATAATTTGTTATTAACTCAACATTAGGACTTGACACTTTTATAACTTTATTGCATGGGAAAACACACATAGAAATAGTAGGAAAACTACTGACCATTCTCCTTCTGCATTACTCCTTGAGAAATATATTATAATATTTTAATTTCAGAAGTTCAATGGGAATAAACCTAAGCACAGTTACTGTGCACATGTCAGTGCACCATAAGTGCTAGTAAGTGCCTCTGTACTGCGAGACCTAACTACTGCCTCCTCCAACACTTGTAAACTTTCCTTGAAGTTGGCTGCGCTTTCATCTCAATTGGTGTAGTGTCATCCAAGAACAATTTCATTAGATGCAATGGTCTAGTAATCGATGCAATTGTAATCAATAGCTGTAAGTCCAAGAAATTAGCTGACTTCCAGTCTTCTCTGCCCTGTTCTTTGATTAACTTCAGAAGTGCTGTGAAGCCAAAGCAGCATTTCTGTGAAGTGCATTTTAAAGTATCTCCAAGCCTTCCGGTTTTATGAAGCTGTCATGCTGTATTGTTAAAAGCCAAGAGAAGGCTTTTTTAGTCTGGGATAGAGTTTAATGTCTTGGGCTGTGCCTGATGGCAGGAGAAGAGAAGTGAATAGAGACCACCCTGTCTGAGCGGGTACACCCTGCTCTGCTTTAAATCCCTCAGTAGCATCACTGCAGTGACCTCCCTTAGATGTGAAAGGAAGCACACAAGCAGCATTTTGAAGGGTTTGGAAGCCTTGTCAAAGTGAAGAACTAAAGTTTCATGGCCTGGCAATTTTTTTTTTTCTTTTCTTTTGTTTCTTGGGTCTCCTCCACCCATCTGGTCTCCCAGTGCTGGGCCTGCCAAAGCCACATTGAGCACTGTAAGTACTGGCAGAGGGACTTCTCCTAACTGCTTTTTCCTCTGGTGCACATGGGAGCCATCAGCAGTGGTGTGGGGAGCCAGCACGGAACACAAAACACGAGCAGGGCTGTCTTACTGCAATCAGGTGCACATCTTCCTTTCAAAGTCACTTTCAGTGCTGCTGAACACCGCTTTGTGAACGCTCTCTGCAAAATTTCACTGGTCTGCAGCCAGAACTTGCTCTAATTTTACATTAATGATTATTCCCTTTTCCTTGTTATGTTGCAGATCTAGTGTTCATCCCATTAATTTCATTTCACATTCACAGCAGTTTCACCCTTTCATTCTGCACTTTACAGGCCTTAAATGTAACGTGTAACTCCTACTGTCTTGAAATACGCAGGTGTTTGCCCTACACTTGACATCTTTCAGCCATGCTGAATCTCGAATGACTAAGCGGTGATCCATGTAAACGTCATGTCATCTTGAGTTTGATGTGATACCTTTTAAACACAGGAGGCGAAAAAGATAATCCTTTCCCTTCTTTCTTTCACCTGAAAGATAAATCACTCTATTTGTACTGGCTGGAAAATTAAAAAGCTTTTATTTAGCACCACTATTTCAGAACAAGCACCTTTATGAATTACAGAGGCACTTTGGAAATACAGAAGCATATTTTCGAACAAGTGCAGATATTCTCAACACTGCTTTATGTATTTATTACATCTCTTGCATTACAGTCTCAGAAGCTGATGTATTTATATTTTTCATGAGGTCTCCAGCAGATGATAGGCTATATGCTGCACTTTTCTTTATATACTTGGGGAATGTAGGAAAGGCCTCCTACGTGCTATATCTTGTCGTTATTTTTCTAGACGAAAGTGGTAGCAGATAAAGATCCCCTTTTCTTTTTTTCCAAAGCTCATGTTGGTGTTTCTTGGAGCATAACCAAATTCAGACCTGAATGCTATGCAATCAGAAAGACTGAATCCATGCAGAACAGAAATAAAAGAAGTGCATGTTTGAGACATTTTGACACTTGTGGCCCCAGCATTACATTGTCTATTTCTGAATAATGCAGTGCAATTTGAACCACACCACTTGTAACTTTTCTGTGCTGATGTGAAAGCTTGGAGCCTGCTTGGGTACCACATCATTTTTGTGTGTTCAGACATGAAGAATGACTCAAAGTCCTATTCCCAGATGATGATGATCCTGAGACTGACATGTAGCTTATTCCATACAGCTACACCTGCTGCTAACTAAGCTACTGCCTCTGAAACTAGAATTCTTGCAATACAGCTATTTTAAAACAGTTTTTATGAGTTTCTTTAATCTACAACACTTAGAAAAGGTCTATTTTCTGGAGAAGGGAAGGAAGGGAAGATTTACGCTTTGTTTCCAGCCTTGTGCTCATTGTGTTGTGCCATTTGATGCTGCAGCAGTGGTGCTGCCCTACAGAACCCCTCCCCTGCCTGTGCCACCTCTGGCCTGGACCCCTGATGTTAATGGTGAACAAGGAATGAAGGACAACCAAGTTTCCCATTGACTATCTGGTTCAAAGTGCAATGCAGTGCACACTACTGTGCTGTGAGGCCAAAAACCGCCTTCACCACCTCACCCAACCTCCTGGCTAACATTTCTGAATCAGTAGAAGTAATATTCTGAACTATAGTGAAGCTGCAGAAAATGTCCTTATCTCAAGCCTGTTCTCCTTATATGGTTGTATATATATATGTATATCTGCTCACTATTTATTACTGCTTTTTTATTTTTTACCTTAGATTTTGTAAAAGATTCCAGACTAATAATTAACGTCACCCAGGGAGTGTGGCTGAGCCAGCAGAACAAAGCCATGACAGCACAAGGCTTAGGTCCTGCCTTCTCCAAGACTTGATTTCACGTGAGCCATTTTCTGCTCCTGCCCTGAACACCCATTCTTCCAGTCTGGGTGAGACTGAGAAACAGAGGCTCAGCAGGAGGAGATGCTTTGCCAAGGGTTGCATTGCATGAGCTGAAAACCTTTGGTCTCCTCACTGCCTGCAACCGAGCTCACCACAGTACGTGGTGCAACCACATCTCCTCTGCTGGCAGGGGGTGCAACGCAGCCCCCTTCCCCGCAAGGGCAGGCTGACATCTCACCACCCGGCTAGAAGCAGCCAGGCACTCCTGCTCCACGTGCTGGTGTTGTGGCCGGGCTTTCTTGCAGCTTCAAGCCCAGCAGGCCTGTCACCAGCTCTATCAATTAAACCCCGCGCTGCTCTGTAATTCTGCTGAGTGCTAGGAGAGGCTTGTTCTCACTGGGGTGTAACAAGAGTAATTATAATAATGATTTGCCCATTCCTTACCAGCGTATTTTCTCTTAGCAACCAGCCTGAGCACCACAAGAAATGTGATCAAAGTTGAAAGAAAATTCTCTTTGATGCAAAGGAGTTTTTGTTGCTGTTTTGGTTAGGGAGGGCAGGCAGGGGAGCCTGTCAGTGCAGCCAGCTAATGACAAACACGGGATAAAGCTCCATGGGGATTAGCGAAGTCTGAATGCAAGTCAAGTGGTCTGATTCTGTAATTTCAACCAAGTAGCAAAGCAACCTACAGGCTTTTTAGTGTTTAGGTTGCCACAAAGAAGCTTTGCTGTCATCTCTGAAACACTTTCTCAATAAGAAATTCCCTGGAACACCGAGGTCCTATTTCTTGTGGGAGGTTAAGTCATTGCATTATCTCCTTGGGTGAAAATTCATTATGCTCATCTTGCATGGGTGTTTGAGCGGCCTCTCTTTGTACCACAGGCTGTCCATCTCTCCCTTAGGCGGTAACAGCATCAAGTGGTGTTCAGTACTACTTATCTTGCTCACCTGCCAATTAGCTATAAACTGTAAGAAGCATTGTACCCAAAATGGGGGGGAGGGGAGGGGAGGGAGAGAAGAAAAGGAAAAAAGCTGGATCAGTTTCAAGTTTAATTACTCCAAAAGAATTCAATATATTATTGCCTCAAAAAAAAAAAAAATCTGAACCTTTAATCCTCTTTGAAGATGCTTCTTACTGATATATCCCATCACATTTTTAACACCGGTGTCAGTACTTAGAGAAATCATATCCTATGTTCAGGTAAGCCAGGAAATGTATTTGATTCTTCTGCTATAATTTTCACAGCAGCTTAGTAAATGCAACCTTTTTACCCTTCTTTACCCTTTGTAAAATATCCCATCAATGCTACTTGGTGAAATACTATGTAATAAATAGAATAGCTGTAAATTAATTTAATGTGCTTATGTCTATATCATACGACATTTGTCTGGCACATACATATTTACTTAGTGTTCAAATATATATATATATATTTTCTTTTTATGAAGAAATTAAGGTTCTTCCATAAAGAGTCTCAGTACATGGCTGTTTGTGTCTCTGAGATTAAACCCGACCTGTGTCAGTGAGCGCAGGTGAAATCACCCCCAGCCCAGAGCAGGGACAAGGGGACATTCAGGCACTGGGGCTAATCCTGTCTCAAACAGGGCCAGGGAGCACAGCGAGCTGATCGTGCACTCGCGGGAAGAAAACGTCCTTCATTTAGCATGCTTGTCCTTCATTCAGGGCATAAAGCCTGGTTTTCAAGAGCAACCAAACAACTATGAAGGGTTTTTGCTCTCACAAAGTTTATTTGGCAGGTTTCATAAGAACTGTCCATATATCTTTTCAATGTTTTGAATAATGATTCATTTTTTTCACGTGTGCAACAATTTATTTTGCATGTGTTTGCTCTTCCCATGAGTCAGCAATGGGACCGATCTGGGGGCAACTGAGAGAGGAGAAGGCTGCAATTTTTTTAGAAGTCAGTATGCTTCCTGTAAGCATTTCTCAGAAATGAAAAAGTACAGAATTTGTTTTATTTTAAAACTGAGTCAGTTCTTTGTTATCGTCAGATTTACAAAACAAAACTGTTTTCAACATAAACTACTTCAGGAGTAAAGGTCCTTACTGGATGACATTGTTTCATCTTTTCTTTTGAATACAAACTCCAGCTTTTTAACAACTGAACTTTTGAAACTTATACTCCTCAATAGACCTATTCTCAAAAAATTAGAGCAATTAAAAAGAAAAGGTGTCTGTAAATTTTAATACATGAAAATTAAAAACTGAATATATATTATTACATAATCCATTTTATTTATATTTTATTACACAGTGATATTTAATATAGCATAATGTTTTATCATTTTGGACAAGGATACATTTTTTATTTGTATTTGTATTTTAACTCTCTTCATGGTTATTAATTTCTTGATTTCCAGGTATTACAGGCAAATGTAGATACGTGGTTCTGAGCTGTATTTATGTTGCTAAAACTAATCCGAGCCCCTGGTTTAATCCTGCCCAGTAAGATAGCTGCGGAACGAAAACCAGCCAGTTTTTAATGCTGCTAGGAAACCATCCCTTTTTGAGAAACCTGAGCTTAAATGCCCGAAGTCAAGAAGTTTTAACATTGATCTTCAGTCCTGCGCTGTTGATCCACTTGCATAACATTGTGCAAAACAAAGCTCGGCGCTGCAGACAACAGTCTCCTTCCAAAGGACGCTCGCTTCTGGCCCATTACAATAGCTAATTCATACAGCGATGGGAACTCGGTGATGCCGAGGCATAAACCGGGGACCTGAGGTAAAAGGTGTAAGTGCTGGAAAACAACTCTGGCTTCTTTCAGCGGTTTAAGGCAGCCCTCTAGAGACAAGACAAAGCACTGCACTGGGAGAAGGCAGCCGCAGAAAGCTGCGGGCTGGCTTGGCACCCAAGCAACAAATAAGTTTTCCATTTTTATTTCTTTTAATTTTAATATTAATCTCCCTCACTTATCTGAAAAAAAAAAAAGAAAAGGACTACAGTGAGTCTTTAATTCACAATTACTTGCTTTTTCAGCAGTTTGCATGTTCTGGCAGACACCTGGTGACAGCAGGGCAGCAATGCTGCAGCACAGGGGTGCTGGGTCCCGGTGGAGGCGACTGCTGCCCCGGGGAGCTGGGCTCTGAGGTGACCCTGCGAGCAAACTGTCCAGAGCACATTGAGACGCATGGGAATGCCAAATTATTCCTTTGAATCTTGGTATTTAAGAAACGTTAGCTTAACTCTGCACCTGGATGAAAATTTGTGTTTGAAGTGCTTCTTATGTGATGCTGGCATTTGAAGAGAGCTTAGAACTGGGATGCAGTGGGGGACAATGGGACAGCCTACCTTTAACTTCCACTCACCCACCTTTTCTCAACCCCCTGTCACTGCTGCATCTGAGAGCTTCACAGCCATCTGGACGGGCCTCAGAAAAGCAGAGCTTCTGGCAAGGAAGGGACGTTTAAGATAGAGGGTCTCTGTGGGACCTCGCTCCCATCTGCCACAGCCGGTACAGGAGATTCCCCATCTGGTTCAGCTGGCTGTAACTGGGCTCCCTACCCTGTGGGCTAGTGACGTGCTGCCACCGAGTGAGTGGGACCCTGAGAAAGCAGGGTTTCTTAGAGATAACGTGCAAACGTCCTATCTGAGACCTAGCCCTAGTTTTCTGTTTTCATCTGTTTTCGAGCACAAAGATATGTATGCAGTTTAAGAACAGGCCCATCCTCGCTTCTTGTCTTCTCTGTTCCAAAACAGAAGTATTCATCTGTTTAATTTCACTATAAAATGCAAAGTCGCTTAATCTATGTTTGTAAGTTTTCTTCAGGGAGGTTTTGGAAGAAAAATGCCCTCTTCTTAAACACAGTGAAAAGGGTAAGACTAGATTATTGAACGAAAATGGCATGGTGTCAAAAATATATGGTAAATCCAATATGACATAAAAACCATTTCCTATACCTTTTGCTTAAAGTAGGTACTTGATAAAGTGCTTAGTTCACTGTGATAATTATGTCAATCTTTATTTCAGTGGGAACTTCTGCTGAGCATTGGACTCACAAGGACATTTTTTTCAGGGATGGAGGTAGCTGATACTGTAATCGAAGTTGCATTGTGTGCTGGTTCTTCAGATGATTTCTGTTTGTATATTTTTCTTGGCTTGTAGTCATGCTACATTAAATTCCTGAAAGGAAGTCTGAGATACTGCAGAGCATCACATCATTAGGCCTAATCCACTGTGCATGGATCCAGCTGGTATTTCCTTGTGAACTGAGTGGGTGTTTAGACAGCTCTTGTAACAAGGCTGTTGGTGTCTCCCAACCTTCTGGCTTAGCATCTTCATTTATATTTGACTAATGAAAATGTTTTATGTTCTGCTCAGGTTTGGAACCCAAACCCAGACCCTCTGGCAGCCTGAGGATGGAAGCAGATGACAGGAAGAGCCATGAAATTAATGAAGGAAAGTAGAGTGTGTCCCCCAAAAGCTTTGCAACAGTCATTTAATGGACTGGGGAAATTAGCCATGTGTCTGAGTGACTGTAATGACGCTCTAGGCATATGTCTGTCAGTTTGGTGCCTTATCATAGAATCATAGAATCATAGAATCATAGAATATCCTGAGTTGGAAGGGACCCTTAAGGATCATCAAGTCCAACTCTTGATACCGCACAGGTCTACCCAAAAGTTCAGACCATGTGACTAAGTGCACAGTCCAATCTCTTCTTAAATTCAGACAGGCTCGGTGCAGTGACCACTTCCCTGGGGAGCCTGTTCCAGTGTGCGACCACCCTCTCGGTGAAGAACCCCCTCCTGATGTCGAGCCTAAATTTCCCCTGCCTCAGCTTAACCCTGTTCCCGCGGGTCCTGTCACTGGTGTTAATGGAGAAAAGGTCTCCTGCCTCTCGACACCCCCTTACGAGGAAGTTGTAGACTGTGATGAGGTCTCCCCTCAGCCTCCTCTTCTCCAGGCTGAACAGGCCCAGTGACCTCAGCCGTTCCTCGTACGTCTTCCCCTCCAGGCCTTTCACCATCTTCGTAGCCCTCCTCTGTACACTCTCCAACAGTTTCATGTCCTTTTTATACTGTGGTGCCCAGAACTGCACACAGTACTCGAGGTGAGGCCGCACCAGCGCAGAGTAGAGCGGGACAATCACCTCCCTTGACCTACTAGCGATGCCGTGCTTGATGCACCCCAGGACACGGTTGGCCCTCCTGGCCGCCAGGGCACACTGCTGGCTCATATTCAACTTGCTGTCTACCACGACCCCCAGATCCCTCTCTTCTAGGCTGCTCTCTAGCGTCTCATCGCCCAGTCTGTATGTGCAGCCAGGGTTTCCCCGTCCCAGGTGCAGGACCCGGCACTTGCTCTTATTGAACTTCATGCGGTTGGTGATTGCCCAGCTCTCCAACCTATCCAGATCCCTCTGCAAGGCCTTTCCACCCTCATTCGAGTCCACAACTCCTCCAAGTTTGGTGTCATCAGCAAACTTGCTCAAAATACCTTCTATTCCTACATCCAGATCGTTTATAAAAATATTGAAAAGTACCGGCCCTAAAATGGAGCCTTGAGGGACCCCACTGGTGACCGCCCGCCAGCCTGACGCAGCCCCATTTACCATAACCCTTTGGGCCCTGCCCGTTAGCCAATTGCTCACCCATCGTATGATGTTTTTATTTAGCTGTATGGTGGACATTTTGTCCAGTAGGATCCTATGGGAAACTGTGTCAAAAGCCTTGCTGAAGTCCAAAAGTTATCTGTGCTAGTAATGGGAAACTGGTCCTAAAAGTGTGAAAATCAGCAGGTTTCACATTTGGTTTGGGCACAAGAAACCTCTCCAAGCATGTCAGACCCACAGGTGGATCCAGTGCATGAGCTTCAATCTGAATAGCCCCTTTAACCACTCTTGTATTTTTGGACTCAGCTCTGCTTGAAAATTAGGAAAAAAAAAATCTTGCTTGGACCAGCTTTTAGTGTGCGCCTCTCAGAATCAATACACTTACCGTGGAGCATACGAATGGTGTGTTTTGTGTATCCAGATGGATTACAGTTTCAGGGTGAGATTTTATAAACAAGGCTCCTTTCTCATTTGGAAAATGACTGTATTTTCTACATGTTGTATATTTATTTGTAATGGGCTTGTTTACTTAGGTCCACATCTGAGAGAAACAGTTGCAGTCACTGAACTGAGCAGAAATTGAAAATATGCATTCATATGTCACCTGGGATAACAGAGCAACCTCTGATTTATGACTCAGTTGATGAACTTGCCTGTACGAAGGGTAGCGATACTCCATCAGTCCTCAGCAGGAGCATCATGCTGCTGCCTTCCTCCCCATTAACCTCCCAGTGGTACCTCACTAGCTCTTCACTGAGCTCAAGCTCTGCCAGCTGGGGCTTATTCAGCCCAAAGTATGCACCAGGTCTGACCAGATATGGCTCAACAGATGTGTAAAGTGCTTTGGCACTTGTTGAAAGAGAGTATCTTTCCTTGGGTGACTCACTATGGACTGCTTTGAAAATCACCTAATAGATAGAGGTGGCATGGAGAAGGAGAACAACAGATGATGTGCTCAGTCTCTTTGAGTGCAAGAGCTAAGGAACATCAGATAAAACCATGAGGCAGGTTCAGACTAAGCAAAAGGAGGTGCTTTTTCACCCAGAGCATAATTCATCCTTGCCACAGTGCGTCTGGGTTATTTTGTTTGCAGATGATGAAGGAGGGCAGAAATGTCCAAAGCATCACAGAGCCAGGTCCCATCATCCCCTCAAAATTCATATAGACTGATTTAAGCAAGATGCACCTAAGGACAGGGCAAATCCGTGTTAGTGGAGTCATTTCTGGCAAGCAGTTGTACAGTTGCTTACAAGTCTCGAGGAATCATTAACATATCACCTTAACATACAGGTAACAAGTATTTAAAAGGATTTCACTGAATTTAGCAGGCCTTTTTGTTACTGAAAATCAAGCCTATCTCACAAGAGCATTAACAAAAAAGCTAAACAACCCCCCTTGCCAATGTAAAATCTATTTCTGTTGCCAGCCTTTGGTATTTTCCCACCTGGCTCCTGATTTTTCATATTGACACCTAAAATGCCCCTAAAATACAACTTATGTGTGAAATTACAGTTATTGCAGCATCCATGGACAGGGAGACTGAGCAACTGGCTGCCTAAAGTAACAACCCTGTGTAATTTGATTGTGCTTTCTTGATGCACTTGTGTTCACCTCCCCTAACCCTGTGCTAGCATAATAAGCATAATCATTTCCTCCCTTGTACTATATTTTGGCCATATACTGGAATTTGATCCAACAGCCACCATTTGCTAGGGATAAGAAATGGCTTTAATGCCACGCACCAACACCTGAATCCTATCAATTTTTCCCTGTTTCATTTCTTCCAATAACCCAACCAATTGGCTTGAGCAAGCAATTCAGAAAAAAAATAAATGTAATAGAGGTCCCTCTTTTCAGAATGGTACTTCTGTCCAATTGCTTTCATCTTGAGAATACAGCTATGAGGTCTGTTTCAAGGGATGTCCTTCAGCAGGCAGCATGAATTGTAAAATCAGTCACACAAATGGCCTACCATATATAAAAATAACCAACATATCAACAGGACTGAAGCCAAGCAGCAGTTAAAATAACTACTAGACCAGTAACACTAAATTTACAATGCAGCTCAACAGATACATCTGGAAAGGAAAAGCGCAGGCCATTTTTAGTTTGATTTCTATTATTACTCCATTTTTTATTCAAGATATGAAACATTCTGAAAAGCAAATGCTAAAAATTGGAAAAGACTGCCATAACAATATAAAATACAATGCAAGTATAAAATTGATAGGGGAATGTTCCTGTCTC
Organism: Anser brachyrhynchus; assembly: GCF_964034855.1. Taxonomy (NCBI): domain Eukaryota; kingdom Metazoa; phylum Chordata; class Aves; order Anseriformes; family Anatidae; genus Anser; species Anser brachyrhynchus. Next base: position 40,855,108 of record NC_137700.1, read on the forward strand.
TAATGAGATAAATGCTGTGGCTGAGATAAAATTTGAGATTATCTCTGTGGTGAAAAAGCTTTCTTAGGTTGATGCTGCAAGTCCTGCTCCTGCTGCGCGGAGTTTTGCTCTTTTCCATGGTGCTGCTTTAGGTATAAATCCTGCCCTGTTAGTGCAGGTATGAGTCAGCAACTCCCTTTTAAGTCAAACTGTATTTATTTGTAGTACTTTTCCTAAAGTGTTGAATGTGTTTGTTTGGAAAGCTACAACAGGAGGATGGAGGGGAGGTAACAAGGTAACATGTACAATTACAAGGACTTTGATTGCAACAGAATGTAAGTCTCTTATCCTGTTCTGAAATCCCGCTGCAAAACTTCCTATATCAGCATATTCTTTCCTCTTTGCAGGGAACCAAGGTTGTTTTCTTCCTGCTGAAACACCTTTTTTTTTCAAGATTCATCCAAGCTCAGAGTTAAGAGAATATGGATAATCTGCATGATAACTGAGGTTTGAGAGCCCCAAGTTCAGCTCCCTGCTTCCTGTTGGATTTCCTGTGTGACCTCACAATCCCTCCGGTGACAAAATGCAGGCTCTCAAAGTCAGAAAGGTGGAAGACCTGAAAATGAATTTCCCACACCCTGTATACAAATTTAACCAAGTTTGCTGCTGTGCTGGCAGCTGCCAAGTGTTCAGGAGCACTGATCCCTTTTATCAGATGGTTTCCAAGGGGTGCAAGCAGGTGCACCAGGCTGCATGCACAGGGCGTCTTAAACCCCACAGATGTCTGTAAGAGAAGAAATATGCTTTCAGGCTTTTGATATTTTAATTGTGTGAAATACATCAGTAATGTTTACTTAGTAATCAGTAATGTTTACTTAGCAATTGGTAATGTTTAATTAGTTATGTTAGTAAGGAGGAAGTCTTTTTAGACTCTGGAAACCAGGCTTCGAAGTTCCTCTGCTGCAGCACTGAACATGCAAAAGTCCTCAGAGCAGGCTGATGGTTTCCAAGAGAGGCAGGATGAGCATTTGGCTAAGGAACTGACATCCCCGGGGACCTTTCACCTTTGGGATCTCGTGAAGACCACCGTTACTCCCCCCTTGCTCCGCCAGAGAGAGGCTTGTTCATTCTTCCACCCCCCCGGCTCTCCTTCCATCAGCGCTGCCGGCCGGGTGCCGGTGTCCCGCTGCCGCCGCGCGGGGGGGCCGCCGAGCCGCCGCCGGGCCGGGGCCGCTCGCCGCCGGCTGCAGCCTCCTGCCGCGACCCCATCGGGACATCCGGCCGCGCTCGTCCCCGCCTGGGAAGCGACTCCGGGGGCGGCTTCCAGCTGCTTTAGGAAGGGCTCCGGTCCCGGAGGTGCTGGAAGAAAGGGAGGAGGGGGGCTGCAGCCCTCAAGCTCTGGAATTTCATCACTGCAGGCGGTGCTGGTGTGCTCTCTCCGTGCCGCAGGACGGTTTTCTTTATGTCCTGACACTGCTTAAAATCCCCCGCTCAGGAGAGCTTGCTGCATGCTACATTATTAACTTCCAGACACATCAAAACCTCGGTCTGCCCGTGGTTATCCTAAAGGTATAAATACGATTCAGGGAAAACTTGCTTTTTCTAAAGAAAGTTTTTTTTTTTTTTTTTTTTTTTTTTTTTTTTGTGCTGCAGCAGTGTCTTTGAAAGCCCAAAGGCTGCTTCCTGCTGTTGTTACAGGCTGCAGCTTTTATGAGTTATATGCACTCCTGAGGCCAAGAGGCCATGCAGGAGATTAAAGGAAAAAAAGGGTTCTCCGCAGCCCGGCTGCTGGCTGCCAGGGTGTATGGGGGTGAAAGGGGCAGGCACTGAGGTGCTACTACCAGGGTTAGGTGCATAGATCTGGGAAAGACTCATTATTTAATACATCCTCTTAAATAAAAGATGAAGGTGTGGGGTGAGTGCCAACAATATCACACCCCGAGGGGTCGGGGGCACCACACCACCCACACCTTGCTTACAACATGCTCTGGCTTCAAACCAAGCAGCAATGGGGAAAGCACGTCAGCCACCCTGAAAAATGCTGAAGAGATGTCCATGAAGGAAGACAACAACACCAGTGCTGATGTGGAGTTTGCACCCTGGATCTGGAGTTGAAAATGTTTGTCTCTAGGGTTTATTAAGGGCATCCTTATAATCCTAGGTCATTTCACCCTTCCTCAGTGAGGATGTGAAGGGTGCATCAGCACAGGCATAGTAGGGAAGGTCAGTGATAAATTTGTGGCTGCATGAGCAAATGAGGATCAAGATTCATCAATGCTTGGCTGATGATTCAATACGCGATGTTCTTCCTTGGTTCTTAAATACTGTGTCTCGGTCAAGCCCCTGTGCTAAGCTGCTATGATTCCTGGCTGAACTTCAAACAGAGCTTTCCAAAAAAGTCTCTAATCCCAGGTTTCACACAGGTCACACATACTCACTGTATAATGTGTTTGCAGAAGTTCCTGAATTGTGAATACTTAAAAAATGTATTTTAAATAAAATAGGACTTCAAAATTATCTCAGTTATACCTGTTTTCAATATCTTTTATATTTCACTTCACCATGATTTTAGAAAAAATCCTGACAACTGCTGTGTAGATGATTTACAGCAATACATCCTGCAGTAACTGCTGTGTTCCTGGGGTTACAGTCTCTTACAATTTTTTGATTGGCTCTTTATTGCTTCTGTGTGATTATTTCTTCTGTACAAGAGGATAACTGAGTGAGATATAACCATATGAATGTTCCTATGATTACTTGTGATGGCTGAAATACACTAAGGAGGATTTCTTAGCATTAGGAAACTCTCCAACAACATGCACCAGAAATGAAGACCAGAAAATTTAGATCTCTAAGAAATGAGCGGCCAAGGTGATTAATACCACCTATAGATTCAAACGGCTGGGAAATAGCAGGGATGTAAATCTAAAGCCACCCAGATACCAGATTAAGTGCCAGCTTGGGAACCTGCCTAGAGACTTGGAAATTCAGCATCAGAGGCAGCTGGTGGTGGCATATGCAAGGGCTATAGGACCAAGAGTAGACACACACTCTGGTTGTACAGTATCAGATGGCAACTGCACCATGAACCTGCAGAACATAAACAGAACCAACACAATAGATCAACTTTTTCCCAGCCTCTCAGATACAGTGCAACTTCATTATTGTGATAATAGTGTATTCCTTGAATTTTACCTCATTACTTTCCAGAGTGGTTTATGAACACCGTTTTTTATTTTCTTCATCATTCAAACTTGCTGATTCACTTTTTTCAGCAAATATTCAGAACCTACTCCCGTATACTCATGAAAGTCAAGTCATACCTTACTTGTTCGTTTTCTCTTTGATGATCCTTATAAGAAAATATCTGGGCTGAGAATTTCCAAATGAAAAAAAAAATAAAAAAAATCCATCCTGGCGAAACAAATGCAAACCAGGGCTTTCTTAGAATAGCAACATGTGCCTCCTTCCTTCCTTCCTTCCTTCCTTCCTTCCTTCCTTCCTTCCTTCCTCCCTCCCTTCCTTCCTCCCTCCCTCCCTTCCTTCCTTCCTCCCTCCCTCCCTCCCTCCCTCCCCCCCTCCCTCCCTCCCCCTCATTCTTGTTCTCTCTTTCTCTCCCCCCTCATTCTTTCTCTTCTTTTTTCACCAGCAAGAGCTGACCAAAGCAAATGAGCACACTTTTCTATTATCTGCACAAGCTTTCAGTCAAATCACTTGTAGCATATGGTGCAATGTAACATGAGTAGAAGCAGCAGAATCTTTCCCTTAAGCGATTATTTGTACCAAATAGCTTCCTGATTAAAAAGTTTACCATGGCTTTGTATTTTTATAGTTTTCTTAATTAGTTCAGCTGTTAAACTTAACAATGTGCTGTCAAGATCAGTTGGAAGATTTAAGCCTTGATTTAAACACACCTTGGCCTCTGGCTATACAAATATGTCTCCAGTATCAGCAAATAAAACAGCAGTGGCTTCAGTGAGTTTCTGGAGGGCTGAAAAAGAGAATACCCAGAACAGAATCGTCAGAATTTCAGAAATGTCTGAAACATCAATTAAAGTCTCCCTTTGGGGGCAGCCCGTGAGAAATGATTGTTGTTACAAACAACTGGCTTTTGAGCTCCAGCAATGGGGTACTCGGCATGAGCTAAGAAGAGAAACTGCTGCAAAACAAAAGTAACAGGCAAGAGTCCTGATGCCTCGTTTCTGCACAAATGCTGAGAGCTTGTTTCCAAACTGGACTGCTCCTTCCCTTTTTCTGTACGATGTTTGCCATGGGCACATGAAAACCACGAAACAAGCTAGATGCGATCATGTATAAACCTCCTGCGCTTTTCCCCACTTAACAATAGGTAACTGTTAGACTGGCTTTACGGCTCCACAAGTGATGTGCTGAGAGGAAAGCTTTGCCAGCCACTGTAGCTTACAGGTTTTATTGCTGGTGGCAAGATTTATTTGCTCAGATATGTCCTTGATTTTATGTTTGCCAAAAGGCAAGTAATCAGAGCAATGAGTTCTGGCATCTCTGTTGTTCAAAGGAATGTCAATTAATACAGATAGTCATAGGCTGATCATTATCGCTGTTATTAATTATTATTCTGTATCCTTTCTAAATCTCCTTGGACATTTGCAAGCACGCTCTACTCTTATGGCTGTTAACCAACACTGGGACAGATGCTGGGGATGGCACACGGGACTTTTGGTCCCAGCATCTGGCTGTCTCCAAGTTATGACCCTCATCTCCTCCGTCCACCTTGAGGAGCACCGGGCTGACTGCGTGCCTTCCGTGTACTCACATTGCGCTTAGAGCTGTGTGCTGACACATGATGATGATCACATCTCATGCTTGTGTTGGCAAGTTTCAATGGCTGGGAAGCTCTCCCTGGTGTTCAGCTGCCTGGATGTCCTGTGTGTGCTTATAGGTCACTTTTCTCTGCAGAGTGGAGCAGCACCCAGTACGTGTGCTATGTAAAATATGACTTGCCTTGTTCTCTACAGTGGAACAGCTGGGCAGGTAGGAGTAGACTCTTGCAGCAGAAAACCTGCTCATGCAAACATCTGTGGGTGAAGAACTTCACACCAGTGGAGACCTGAGCCCAACAATAAAAATAATATTAAATCCTGGTGAGAGAAAGTCTTTGTCTTTATTCTGCTTTAAGGCCATTAAACAGTTCCACTCCTTTTCTCCCCAGTTGTCCCTATGATTTTCAAATGCTTCTGGGTAGGCTAATAGGTATATTATTTGTACTCTTTAGATGAAAGGTGCTATAAAGTGTATACAACTATTTTGTCAGATCAGATTGACCATTAAACTGTGCTTCTCTTGAAGCCTATTAAGTTACCTCAATTTAGAGTGCACAGTAAATCACGAAAAACAGAAATTACACAGTAATTATGCATCCTGTGAAAAATGTGAGTGGGAAATCACGCCTTTGATTATAAAAGATGAAATGTAAACTGCATACAGTCCGGTGAAGCCTGGCTCATTTATATTGCCTCGCATCCTGGTATGTTGCTTATGAAGTGGCAACATATGGAGCTGAGTGCTGACAGAGATGACAAACTGCATTTCCAGAAGCAGCACGGGCTGCCTTTATGGGCATTAATCAACAAACCGAAAGGCCTGAAATGAAGGGGAAATAAATTAGAAAAAAAACAACAAAGAGGACTTGGGAGATTAAAAGCAAGGAGGCTCCTCTGGATGTGGCTCAAAACCTGAAGAAAGGCAGGCCAACACCTCTGCGTGGCATCAGGAGGAAGTCTGTGTGCTGTAGGCATCTTGTTCTTGTGTGCTGAGCTCTTCAAGGCTCTGAAGTCCTTAGTTAAATCTGTGAGAGACAGTAAAGGAAAAAATAAGAAGATATATATGTAAAGCATAACTTGTTTTGCTCAAAACTACCCCTAAGCAGGTGATAGTAAAAAAAATACCTTAATATTTTCAGTTGCAGAATGGCAGGCTTTAATAAGCAAGTCACCAAAGTCAGACAAACTGAGTAACTTGGGGACTTTAATGAGCCTTTAAATCAAAAGTGCACCAGCTACCTGCAGCCGAATTCCTCTTCAAAAAAAGTTGCAGAGCATGCCAGATGAGGCTCCAGGCCTAACCAGAAAAATAATTATGTTAGAAAGCTGTACGGAGAAGGAGCATAGCTTAGGAGGAATGGAAAAACAAAAGAGTAATCAGAAAAGGTCCTGTATGTGAGATGCCATTAAGTAAGGGAACAAACTAAGAATTTAAAAAGTCAGGTTTTTTGGAAAGCATTTGGAGAGGATTTTAATACAAATAGCAAAGGCTTGTTTAGGCACGTAACTATCAAAAAAAAAAATCGCGATTATCATGCAGAAAAGATATTTTAGAGGTAGAAGTTAATCCATGTAAGGCCCAAAATTAATGGAAGTTCTGCTCCATTTTTTTTCCAGAGTTCTTAAGACAACAAGTCCTGGATGGAACTGCTTCATGGATGTACATTTTATAAAACAACTTACATCACAGAAAGCCAGAGAAACTGACTCCATGAAATGACATCTGACACCAATCATTTCTAAGAAATGCATCAAATTACAGGCCGACAAGGCAGATGGGAAAATAGCAAGTAATGAAGAACTAGGAAAGGGCAAGAAGTAGTGAACTTAACAGAGAGGCTATACAAGAACAATTTTTGTCTGACAATTTGACTCCTTACATAACCTGAAATCTCAAATATTCACAATTTTTACTGATGTCCAGGTACAAAGCAATTGTGAAGTCCAACAGCACTCTCTTGTGCACAGCAGAAGTCCTCTACTGGAACGGAGCATGCATTACAAATCCAGCTTAGAGTACAAATACAAGAAAAGCTTCGTGGGGATGATAAGATCCTTTGAGCTTGCTGGTAGTGTGGCTGAACAAAATACAAATGCTGTACGAGGCTTAGTAAAAATGATAAAACTAGCACTGCTTCCTGCCAGTACAAACACACACAAAATTTAAGCTGTTCTTTCTCACACTTGTAACTGTATGGGAAGCTGGAAGTCAACAGAGTCATGGAGGGAGATATTACTCATCGTGGCCATTGTAAATGATTTCCCCAGAGGCTGTAATTTCTTTAAGAAACTTGTTCATTCTAGCTCATTTTGCACACTAATCATGCCCATAATTTATTCTGCAGATATCTGCACTTCTGTGGTTTGCATTTGGTCCTGACTAACAGTCCTCTGGGGTGGCATGTCTCACTGCGTGTCCCTCTGGGGACCTGCTGCCTGCCCGCGCCTCAGCACTTCTTAGGGCTGTGCTTGGGGATATCATCTTCTCCAAGGGGGAAACCTGACAGAGGCAAGATGCTGCAGTCTGGATTTTGGATTTTGCTTTGAAGGATCGGTTATCCCAAACATGTCTCTCTAGGATGAATGCTTATGTATCTTTTACATATTTTTCAGGAAGCCAGTGGAGAACAGATGATTCATGAAGGAACTGGTTGAGCAGAACAGAGGCTTTTGGGAACCTATTCTTTCATTTGAGATGAGGCCAACATTGAGTCATTTCAATTTAAGTTCCTGAAGTGTGGATAGTGAACAGGCAGCTGTCTGTGCTTCCCGGCACCGTGCTGCAGTTGCGCTTGTTGCCTGCTGGGCATGACTGCATTTAAAATGGTGGAGCAATCTTTCCCTCAAATCCACAATGTGACCCAATGCTACAGCAGGGTGTCCAGCGTGCTCTGGGCATGCCTTACAGCACAGGAACACTTACTGAGCTTCAGCAGAAAACTAGATGCTGGGAAGCCAGGGGTTTTGCACCCTCATACCAGCCCCAGAAACCTCCTTGGTCACACAGGGAGATGCTCCGAGAGCAGAGGGTTTTCAGCTTGCAGTTGTACATCTAGGTGCCAAATTCCACCTAAACAGTTCTTTAGGTAACTTAATCCTTTATTGATTTTAGTCCTCTGCGTTCCTCTGCCTTACTTCACTGCAAAGCATTGTTGTCCTGAGGCTGGAAGGCTTTTAGAGAGGAGTACCAGTTGTCTTCATTTTGCAGAGAGAACGATACAGCAGGGCCTTGAGATGGTTCCACAACTTTTTGGTACAAACTAATCCAGCAAGACCAGGTCAGAACCACTGATGGATTTCATTTGCGCAGTATGAGTATAAAATGTTATCAAATCAGGACATGACAAAAGATGCGGAGGATTACTTTGCAAACAGTGGCTTGTGAACAATGCAAAAATGCCCTTCAGTTGCTCTGTTCATTATTTTCTGTTGGAATATTTGATAGTTGAGGAATTTTGCTTAAGAACCTCCCACCCAAGTAGGAAACACAAAAAAGAGAAACAGGTAAGAGTGAGCATTCAGGACAGACCTGTGTCAGGAGACAGGCTTGCTTAAGAGAATTAAAATCACAGTTTGCTCAATGTAACCAGACAGTGAGTATGCAGTCCTTGGCTATTTATAACTCACAAATAAGGCAAGCAGACAGCTAATATAGCCAGGGGCCAGCAGTAACAGAGCAATGAAGTTTTATTAGCAAGCCTAGGTGGACATGTCATTTGATATATCCATGTGTGAAAGTATTTGTATCATCTATACGTTGAAAAAGGTCACAGAAGCTTTAAATACGAAATTAAATAAAATTAAGCCTTACTGAAGATAGCAGTATCCCTCAGGCACCTGGAGTCTGTCAGTGGCTTAAACAATAGTTGTAGAGAGAAGTGGACTAATCTTTGGGGACTTCAGTCTACGTGAAAAAAAAAAAAAGGAGGAAGAAAAAAAGAAAACTAACAATGCCATCTTTGCAATAGTTAGTAAAAGAAACATTGTTTAGAAACATAAGGCAATTATCAAGCAATGGAGAATAATAGCTACCTAATTATAAACTTCTGCATGTAGACTCTTTGGCATATGAATTGAAAACAATTTAGTTCAATTAAAATGTTACAATTAAAATAATTAAATTGGATCATGATATCTCAGTTCCATCGACCTGTTGATGCCATCAGTTGGTTAATTAGCCAGTGTGACTCATAAAAGCTCCGGTAGAGGTGTTAGCTGGTTTAATATACCTGCATAGATATCTTGGAGAGATAGCTTTGTGTTGTAAAAAGGAAATAAAATAATAAGATTTGCACTGCAACATTTTAGGTATTTCAGTTTACTCCTTTCTTGGAGTGCTTGGGAATATTTGCCATGATGAGCCATGGTCTGCTTGTTTGCTGAAGCCCCAGAGAGGCTGTGACAATCCCTGGGTGGGCTGCTCCAGAGCTTGTGCCATCCCTGGGGGAAAGCTGCCCTACACAGGGGAACTGTGTGTCCCACAAGGGCCCCAGTTGCATTAGCACACTCATCTTGAATTTTCTAAATGGAAAATATCAATCCTTTTTCTATTTTGGCATGTTTGCTTTCAGCTAATCGCTTTTATTTTTTTATCTTTTTTTTTAATAAATAATAGTTTCTGAAGGAACACCATGGTTTTTGTATCTTTCTTTTTATATTTTCATTAAAAATTTACTTGAAAAGAAGGTTTAAACCTTCTTTTATTTATTTAAAGAAAGGAAATCACAGTGTCTTCCCTTAAATGCTTACAGCCTATGATTTTCCAGAAATACAAAACAAGGGGAAAAAGAGAGAGATGTAGTAACTTAGCGTTTTCTTCAAATGCTCAGCAGCAACCACAATCATGATTCATGTAATTCTGCCTGTGCTATGACTGTGAGCCTGTAGCCAAAGGGACTGTCTGGGGTGGACCTTGTGGACATCCTTAAAGGTAGCGATCGTTTCAGATATTTCTTATTGCTTACTCATCCCAGTGCCCAATCCTATTCCTCAGACTGATCTAGTTGTAAAAAAGTTAGGTAATAAAACATCTTTGGTTTATAATGGTTATTAGCACCAGCTGAGCCTGCCTCTTCATTGTATTGCATTCAGGCAGTTTGTTAGCTTCTATGTGCTGTATACTCCGTAAAGAATTTACTCTTCCACAGGAAAGAATTCATCATTCTTTTAAATACAAGACAAGTTATGACTCCCCATAAATTTTTCCTGATTTTTAAGATCTCTAATACTCTTTACTACAATTTACTTTATTTTTCTTTGTAGCCATCAGTGAAAAGACACAGTTTCCTCAACAACCAAGTGAATATTAACCAATTTGTTACATTATTTTAAAATAACTGGAATGACCTACATGTTCTGTATGTAAATTTGTATTCAAGTTGCAAAGAGATCTTGACGGGGTTCAGTCAATTAATAGCATTTTATTTCCTCACCAGTAATGTTCAAATGTCCTCCACCTCTACATGGGGAAGGGGGAAGACAAGAAGTATGGAAATGTGATGGTATCGAGCATGCCACCATAATGGGCTATTTTGCTGTGTGAATTTTGTGTTTGAATGTACTGAAATTGGGTAGACATAGTACAGGATAATCATGAATCATCTCATCCTGGACTCCCTCACACCATCCCCTAACTGCACCTAACATGTGTCCGTAGGAGACGTCCCAATTTACAGTTGGTAATGTTTGAAATTTGAACTAAAGCATCTTCAGTGAAGATAATAAACCATAGTGTGGGGGGAATGTTGCGGCAGCCTGTTACGTTGTTCAACCAAAATCCAAGAAGGTGAAGAAGCTGAGAACGAGAGCAGAATGACATTGATTGGTATGGAGAAGTTAAAGAAGTCATTGAAACATGATGGATCATAGAAAAGCTACAAAAGAAAGTGTTCCGTGTCTCAATATAAATTCACATTTCTTGCATTTTCAAAAGCAAGTCAATGATTTGCTTCTCATTACTGTATTTATGTTTTTGTATCAGTGTCTGCTCACCACTGCCCTTTTACAGACCCTGATCTCAAAAGCTTATAGCTTTGTCATATATTAAGAATCTGGATTTGTAGTTTCCATGACAAAAGTCAGTTTTACAAGGAAATTACTATCTTTCAGAAAGAATCTTAAGTTAAAAAAAAAATTAAAAAGGTCAACAAAACTTCACCTTGCTCAGTGTTTTCTTTTTCCCATTCATTTTTAATCTTTTCATCTATGCCGCTTTTTGATTTTTATGTTACTGTTGGGAAGGACATTAGCAGGGCTGAGCTCTGATAAAATCAGAAGTGAGTGTTTGTGTGAGCATTTGAACATATCTTCCACTTCAAATATAGGACAGCAAGAATCCAACCTGATATACCTACAGACAATGCTAAAAGAAGCAGCAGAAAACAGTATGGAAGGCACAGATTTTATGTTGCTTTCATTTCCCCTTGTTCTGTAAAGGAACAATCCTTAATACAGACTACTACCAGGAGTGACCAAGCTTGTGGCACCAGATGTTTTCTTATGGACCTCTTCTCACACTCTTCTACAGCAACATGAAGTGAAACTACTTTCATTGGGGAATATTAGGGAAAATATGATGATTATAAAATTTGCACAACATTAATTTCAGCCATAGAAGCATAACCTTTCCCTGTGCTTTTCTTACAGAAGAACCTAAAAGAGTGCAAAGCCCAGTGAAGAATAAGGCAATTTTTATTTCTACTGCAGCTTTTGATCTGAGATTTGTCAGGAAGTGTCCCAGGCTTTTTCACATTTTTAATTCCTCCTAGGATAAATGTTTTCTAAAAGTCCATTTGATTAACAAAATAGCTTTTTATTTAACTGATGCAGCTTAACAACTTAATTGGGAGAGTTTCCTGTCTTTTGATGAAAATACATAAATAAATAAATAAAGCAGCTTTACCATCTTGAAACAAAGCATTTCAGCCTGCACAGATTTTGCAATACTTCCAAATATATGAGGATGCTAATCTTGAAATGTAGACAACAATGCAGATAGTGAATATTAAATAATTTGGATAAAAGAATATACTGAATATCATGCAACAAGTAGTACTTTGAAGGAGTAAAACATTATTTTAACATTTCATTAACCATTTGAAAAATATATCTTTTTGGTTACTTTTGCTAAATCAGCAGCCATCTGTTTCTTTAATTAGATTCAATCTTGCTTGTCAATTTTCTTCTTAAAAGCAGGACTAAAACCAGGACACATTCTTAAAGTCACAACAATCTTCTGAATTGTTCCATTTTCAGTTTCTTTAGAGTAATGAAATTCCTTCAAATTTATTCAGTGTCTTTCTTTTTTGGAAGAACTGATGCAATCCTACTGGAAAATATTTACTCCCTTGGCTAAGGACAGTGTTGATACCTTCTTTAATTTACATTGCTATTTTGTCAATGGCCAACCATAATGTTTCCAACATATAAGGAGTGGTTGCTATACACTATGCTGCATAAACAGACATGAAAATAAACCCATTCATTCAGAGGGAAAAGAAGAGGTGGGGCTGAAGAAGGTTTCCAGCACTCTCAGCCAAATATTCTTCTTCTTAAACCAAAAAAGTGCCCCCCCCCCCCCCCCGCCACATTCCCTCCCCTCCCCTTCCCACTCCTCACATAAGCAGTCTCCTTGTGCATCGCCCACCAGTACTTGTCAAAATAAATTGTGTATTATGGATTCAGGAGAAGAGAATAACCAAGCAATAACAAACAGCTCAGGCTAATTTTAACTCTGTTAAACAGAATTAATTAATCTACCTCAGAAAAATACAAGTCATCAGCTTAATTTTTTTTTTTCAAAGCTTTTTATAACTTTGTAAGAGGAAAAATTCCAGAAGAGCAATCCACTGCAGCAGATGCAACTGCCTAAAACATGAAGAAAACAATTTATTTCTATGTGTCTTTGACATTTTTCTTGGGTGAGAAAGATAGATATTTAAGCTTCACAACACAAATATCAAAGCTATGCAGGATCTACATATTTCTGTGCTAGACTCATCATGTGTTTCACTCTGTGAGATGAAGCAGAAGAACCAGGACAGTCTTTTTGGCCCATCCTTTATGTATCCTGGATAATTATTTCAAGAACGATAGTTTGTCTGCTTTCAAGGCTAAAAATTCCCCTGCACGTACTGTCAAGAGATTTTTGCTGCTTTGCACCACCGATTCGAGAGAGATGAGAAATCCAGGTACTTGTATAGCAGAACTCTCTGATGTAAGAAAGATAAAAAACAGGCTGAAGAAAGGCACATAATCCTCTTTTTTATATTGGGCACCTTTTGACTGGCTACAGACTTATTGGAAACTTATGTCCAGATCGTATTGTACAGTATAGATAAGAAGAAAAATCATGAAATTATAGAATATCCTAAGTTTGAAGGGACCAACAAGGATCATCGAGTCCAACTCCTGGCTCCACACAGGCCCACCCAAATATCAAACTCAATGTCTGAGAGCATTGTCCAAACGCTCCTTGAACTCCCTCAGGCTCGGTGCTGTGACCACTGCCCTGGGGAGCCTGCCCCAGTGCCCGACCACCTCTGGGTGCAGAACCTTTCCCTAACCCCCAGCCTGACCCTCCCCTGTCCCAGCTCCATGCCGTCCCCTCGGGTCCTGTCGCTGTCCCCAGAGAGCAGAGCTCAGCGCCTGCCCCTCCGCTCCCCTCGTGAGGGAGCTGCAGGCCGCCATGAGGCCTCCCCTCGGCCTGCTCTGCTCGGGGCTGAACAAACTAGGGGACCTCAGCCGATACTCATATGTTTCCCTCTCCAGACCTCTCAGCATCGAAAACTGAGCCCCAGACTTCTTTGTACCCTTGATCTACCTGTGGGTTTCTGCTGCAGAGAACATTTATCAGCTCGCAGGCTGTACCATCATAGGGTAAAACTGGGATAGCTCATAGGGAAAGGAAACAGAGTGTTAATTTTGTACAATATCTAACAGCTCCAGAAGGATATGTTTTAAAGTTTGCACTGCAGGCTATGCCAGGTCACTGGACCGATGGCCTGTGTGCATCTCGACTCCACTGGAGATGAAGAAAAAGGGCTAGAAATGTGGCAAGTTGTGCTTGTTACTGTTCCAGGCTCAAAATTAGGACTGTTAGGACACCGCTTGTTCCCCAGAAGTCTGCATGCCGTATGGAGGAGCTGGGCTCTCTTCCAGAAGGGACAAAACAGGGGACTGCAGCCAAAGTAAAGCTGGAGGACATCAGCTCCTCTGAACAGAAAACTGCACAAAAGCATGACATGGACCATGTTACATGGTGTGGAGCATCACACCCCACACAGTGCACATTGTTGCTGTGGGGACATGCATGGGACAGAAAATGAGTACCCAAAACCTGAGCATCCTCTGGGGACAGCTAACAATAATTTCTTACTGCAATGCACAATTGCACACAGAGACCATGTTATTTTTTTTCTCCTCACTTCCACCCCTGCTTCCAATGAGCCTTCAGAAACTCTGGGGAGATAATCATGAAAATACATAGTCAGACAAGAATTTATTGGAGTTTATTTTCCTAAACACAGTCTCATAAACAAAAAGATAACTTACACAGATATTTACAGAGACCATACAGCAGGAATTCCAAAGGCAGCCTAGGGTTTTATTCAGGTAAGTGGGTACAGATATTCTCACAATCGGTGCCTATCATAGGCAGCTAGGGTGGACTGTCTGCTGCCAAGCTCTGTTCTTGATGTTGATCTTTGTAGTGCATTACACGAGAGCTGAGCGTACCTTTGGTGAGCCCCCAAGGTGTGGGGTTTGAGTGTGGAGCTGCACTCTGAGAAGAGCCTGGGGTGCAACACCGTTCAGCTTGGCACAGAGATATTTTCATGCTAATCTTTCTTCGAATATCCATGTGAAGAGACAAAAGGCCTCAGAACTGAACAAGGAGTGTGTTAGTATGTATACATGTAGAGAAGTAAAATAAAATATGCTAGTGCTAGCTCTCAAGCACACTGAAGGCCATTGTGTCAAAAATGTCCTCATGAAATGGAAGCAAGGCTGGCAAGAAGCAACAGTAATAGTTCTTGGTGGAGTTCCCAAGTACAGAACCAAGGGTTTGGTGCCTATTTATGAGCACTGCTTTGGCTAAGGACTGTTGGTTATTTTTGGCCAGGGTTTTCTCAAAAATCCTTGTCTATGCCCCTAAATAGATTGAAAACACTTCTGAGCCAGGAATGTCTCAAAACTGGCAATACCTAATATGATGAGGATTTGATTTCAGTTATTCCTACACTAGAAGCAGTATCTCCTGAGACGGTGTCTTACGTCCCACAGATTTCTCAGAATCCAAGACAATTCCCCATTTGTCCTGGGGATATTTCTAAGATGTTTCTTAGTTTGGAAAGGGTTATTGGGCTGTAGCTGTAAGTAATGATAACTCCAGTAATACTGCTTCTGTTTTCATGGTTGTGTTGATGAAAAAGTTTAGTTCTAATGAGAAACAAAACAGCTCAACTTCCCCCACCATGTCTGCCAGCATATACACCCCAAGGATACGTGATTTGTTGCAGGCAGGAGAAAATCTGGAGGAGCTTCTGGGAAAGTGTTTGTAACACCTTCTTGAAGAGCCCGCGGGAGCCCCTTCTGAGACACAGCACGCCACCACTGGCAGTGGATATCTCCTGGACTCACACATACGTCAAGAGACTCGTGTGATGGGCCTGGGGGGCCTCCAGCTTCCCAACTGAGTATTTAGCACTTTCCAGGGACATAGATTGTCACTTTACTCAAGAAATACACAAGAAGACACTTGATAAAAATAATTTACAACAACACTGAAAAAATATATACGATAAAAGCCCATTCCAAATCCAAACCAATCTACAAAACTGAAGACCAACCACAGACAAAACTAATAACTGGAAGCAATTTATAAGGAGCTGAAAACATCATGAGAATAAGGGAAGGAAATATATTTCAGATAGAACAATATAATGTTATTGGCAACACAATGGCATACAAGCCTCTGGAGGTGTCATGCTGTCTTCTTTGATTAAAAGCTTACTCAGAAATATGAGTATTAATTTGGAAAGACTGTTTATACTTCCATCTCTCTAGATTATTATTAATTGGAATATGCAAAATTAGGTCTCCAGAGCTCTTGCAAAATATTGTAAGTAGCAAGCCTTTATGCAGAAGGAAATAGCAAAGATTTCAGAGGTTTTGGGAGATGTAATTAAATTCTATTAGTTCCAAGTGCTTTCTTTAACAGGAAGAGCTTTACCACAGAAGTGGACATAGTTATCTTTGTTTGTTTTCCTTTGACAAATATTTCCTGAGGGAAGAATAGCATGATGCTCCAACTAATCTTAAGGAATAAACCATCTCACTGTTGTTAGCAACATGAAAATCTGTCTTGGATCCTTAAGCTGTACGACTTTAATATCCACAGTGAGATAAGCATCTTCCAAGGAGGTGTCACCACGTCTGAAGGGAGCTGAAAAAATTTTCATCTACCACAATTTACTTCTTTCAGTTGGCTGTAGATGTAAATTATGCTTTTAAACAAATACAGGTAGGACAGGAACATGCCTCTGACTATCTTTCCTTGAATTATGGCACAGGAATCATGATGTGCTTTATTCTAGTCTAGTTAGCTTTGGTGATACAGGAATGGATATTGAGTTCGAAATTGAGTTTTACATTAATCCCTCCTTTTATGTCTTGAAATCAACATCCACCATTGATTCTCTACCTTCTTAAACTTTAATCCAAAATGATCCTCCATGTATATTTTGATACTTTTAAGTGATACATATCTGGGGTTCAAGGAGAGAAAGACAGAAAGAAAAGTATTACATGGTTTATACCACTGAACTTACTCTTTATAAAGTCATTTAGCCTGCCCAGGGCATCACAATCTGGCCTGTAAGTTGTTAAAGGAGGAAGAGTAAGAGTCATTAGACAAATTAGTGGAGTTAATAAGTGCATCACCTCTGCCAAACAGCAGGTGAACACGGTTGGCATCTGTTAGATTTATGACTGCCTAAATTACTCAATTACCCCTTTTTGGCTGCAAAAGTGACAAACCAAGCCCAGGGAAGAGGAAAACAATGAAAGAGGGAACTTCAGAGTTGCAGTTACTAACCCAGTTTTCCTAGAGTGTACATCTGAGAGAGACTGGCCCCAGGCAGATAAGAATTTCTGCCGATCATGGCAATTTCTTAATTGCCATTAAAATGAGTTTTTGCATAGCAAGACTTGATGAAAAATAAGTGATTTTTTTCCTTTTTTTTTTTTCCTGCTTATCCTTGGATAAACAACAGTAATATTTTAACACCAACTTTTAAAAGTCTGTTTACTTCTTAAATGAGTGGCCTCTCATTTGAACTCACTGAGACAATTGGGTATCATCTTGTAATTTTACTTTCAAGAAGAAACTTTTAATCCTTTTTCTCCAGAAGGGAGACGCTTTCTCTGTACAAGAGATTGTAGGGGTCCCCTTTGACCCTGATGTCTACCATCCGTACTGCCAGCAAAGAGAGCAGATGGATGGGCTTCAGTCCTCTCTCCTCCTCCTCCTCCTCCTCCCTAAGCACTACTTCAGGTCTTAATAAAAGCTGCTTCAATGTTAAGGTTGTTAAACTGTCTGCATAACAACCCAAGAATCATGCCACTGAAACTGGGGTGCTTTAAAAAGAAATTGGGGTCAGCTTGTGGTATCTGCACAATTAAATTATGCCTTAATTTTCACAGCAATCTCTTAATAGAGGCTTAAACTGTCGTCTGTCTTTGTCAAGCTCTACAAGTCAATCAGAGTGATGATATTTTCCCATTGTCAGGTACTATTCAGTGTGGATAAGGGTTAAAAGACTTAGACCCTAAATGTGCAGCTGATCCTGAACAGAAAAGCAATAGATGGAAGCATGATGTATGCTCAACTTCTAGCTAAAGTCATTACACTGAAAGTAAAGTAGCTCAGGGAGTGCCCATTGCCCAAATCCAATTTTCATACCAATGTGTTGCTGAGAGTACAAATTACTGAAAATTTGCCAATCCAAAGCTAATATTCAGAAATGCCTTTCCAGTAAAAGTGAAAGCAGCCCTTCAGTTAGCAGCACTGCACTTCCAATAAAGCATTTGTGAAATAAAACTCACATATTTTCAGTAAATAAAACAAAACACAAAGGAAAGATGGTTGTAAGAATACTGGTGAGAGGAATTGTGTTGTAAACCTAGCATACTGAAAGAGACCCTTTTGAGTGCTTACTCCCCAGCTGAGTTAGAGGCAAAATAAATATCCAAGCATAGTCAGGGACTTATGGGTTTCTCAGTAGAAAGAGAGCCAACAGGTTGAGTTTTACCAGGAGAGAAGGGAAGGGTGGCAGTCTCCTGTGTCTTATGCATACCATGTAGAACCATAAACCTTAGCAAAGTCCAAAGTCTGTCTCTTAAGTTTCCTTTATCCCACCTAACAAGTTCACTTCCCAGTGTATATGAGATGTTCACCTGCCCCCTTTACTGCCAGATTCACCTCCGTATTTTTTCCCATCTATTTCCATAGGAGATGATTTGACTGCTCAGTCCTCAGGTGCCTCGTGCATGATCTGCATGGAAAGGCTGTGCTGCCAATGTGTCTGTAACTTGTCCTGCCCCTCCACGTGGGAGTCTGCCTTGGGGAGCAGTGTGGTGAGCAGACTGGACACACCAGGAGGTGGCTGCTGGGCTGGAAACCTGCCTGGAAACGCTGCTGAAGCTGCAGCACTCAGGCTGACTCTCCTGAATGCTTCTCATCCCTGTGGGCACCAGGAATATTTTAGGGAATGACCCCAAAACTAATCTGGGAATGTCTTTCAGAGATGTTTTCTGTCAATCATGGAAAAGACAAGTGGGGAGAGACAAGGAGAGGCAGATTCTGGCTCTTGAGCTAGATTCTGGCAGGAGGAAAGAATTAGCTGAGAGAGGCAAGCTGGAAGTAAATTGCTGTGAATCACCATGTATTGACAGATTCCGTAGTCCCGGTGGCAAGAAAGAATAATAAAACAAATATAATCTGTTTTACGAAGGCAGATGGTTATAAACTCAGAGTAGATAAGCTATCCTCCAAGATCCTTCTAAAGGAGAAAAAAATGAATTAAAGAATCTGGTGGTACCTTGAACAGATGATATTAAGGGCATAAGTGCAAACTATCCCATTGTAGAGGGAAGATAGAAAATAGCAATAAATGGCCAGGTTAGGTGAATAATGAGCTCTTCATTCACTTTTAACATAAGAATGAAGCATAAGGAAGTGGAAGCTACATCATGTTATTAGATACAATTGGTATAGCGTAAGTATGTAAGATAACAATCAGCAAAGTGAGGACATAAGATACAGGATATAAAATGAAAAATGACAATAGAAATATGAAAAAAATAATAATCCGTAAGTACACCACCAATATGAAAGACATCTCCAAAGGGATTTGTCTGAAGCTCCACTGCAAGATGGTATCAATAAATCATGCTGTGAAAATAGTGTTTAGTGCCTTTTTGCATTAATCCTCAAAAATGAGGTCAACTGTAATCAAGTGGCTAACACAATTGATTCCAGTAACAAAATGGCAAGATCTCAGAGAATGACAAAGAATAGGTTAGAGGGAGTTTCGGTAAACTACATGTTTTCCAACCATCAGGTCTTATGACTTACTTGTTAGAGACCTTACTTAAAGAACAAACCAAAATTTTCTGAGGGGAAGATTGATGATGTTCTGGGGGTAGATTGGTGAGTGAAAATGTGGGATCTCTCTGGTCAGAGACCTAATTCTTGGGGGGCTGAGAAGGCAAGTATTTTAAAGGCGAAGTCATTAACATTCTGATTAAACCTAGTGGGTGCATATGCAGAAAATTGCTTTGATGTAATTTAAACCTATAAAAGTGAGTGAATGTTTTTGCTTTTGCATATGCCTATCTTTGGCCAATTCAGGTGGGAATTCGGAAAAGAGGAATGGGTTTCACACAGCTGCTGCAGTATCAATGCAGCTGGGCATTGCACAACATGCCATTTGACTGCATTGTTGCTGTGTATGATACCTGTTCTGAAGGAGAGTTTGTTTGGAAAACTGCATTTGAAAGTCAAGGAGCTAGATGTGAAAGGAGATTTTATTTCTATCAGTACAGATAGATGGCTGGGAATGAATTTGGTGCCTTATGAAGCAGGAAAAATACATTTCTGCCTCAAGAAATCTGCATGCTAAAAAAGTAATACTTTAAAAAGAACTTAAAAATATGTTGTTTTGATTGTGTTAATATTCTGGCTGACACATTTGATCCAAGCAGCTACTTCTGCTTTCTAATTTCTCTTTAGTGTAGTGGCTGATAATCTGACTATTGGTAATTTGCAGCTGATGGAGGAAGACTGAAGCAGATTGTTTTAGGGGAAGATTGATTTAAATCATGATTTAAATGGTACCTAGGGATTTATAATTCCCCAATGGTCTCAGTTTAAATGCTTTTGTTTTCCAAGCAAAGTGTTGTCGAATGTCAAGCCTTGTGTGCTGACACTGGCTTTGGGGTGGGGGGACTGGATGCTTTTCTTCCTGCGTTAGCAGGAAAAATAAAATCTCTGCAGGCCACTACTGTCCTTCTGTGCATGTGTGCTGCCACCAGATTTACACAGATGTGATTGTCTGCAATTTGGTAAACATTTCTTTTGATGATGCCCCAGAAAAAGAATCTAGTTCACTCCCTCCAGGCTATGCAGAGCTAACTGGGATGGAAAAGAGTAAGCAAATAAGTGGAAAGCAGCCAGCAGGGGCGAAAGAGCGGACGGCATCCCCAGACCACTGGGAAAGCAAAGCACAAGGCACAGCAAGAAGGTTTTCCTGAAGCTGCCAGAGCAGAGGGCAGCCAGCTGAGCTTGTTAAACACACATTTTCTGATGAATAAATGTTGTGCCTGTTGTTTGCAGAGGTTATTTTTCCAAGGGGATGCTGTCTTCCCCAAACAGCCAGGCAAACAGACACAGAAATACCGTTAAAACCCCGCTGCTTGGACAGGATGTACCAGAGATATGTGGCATTTGCTTATGTACCCAAGCTAATGTGAAGGGACGTGATTTCAGTGTCTGTAGGACCGTGTATTCCTCTGCAGTGTGCACTCAAGCGTTCAGCCTTTCAGTTACAGTTTGAGTCATTTTATCATACCTCTATTACTGGCAATACCTGAGCAGAGCAAATAGAGCACATCCTTTTAGTGCAATTGTTTTTGCACTTAACCTATTGGTTTATTTATTTGTGCATACCCTGGCTGGAGGAACTTATTAAATAATAATGCTGGGATATGGTCCTGAAACAGCTGGCATAGCGTATTCTTAAAAATCTGACAGCACTGTCACACTGCCATAAATTCAACATTGCAATGGATTTAAAAAACATGTGTGCTTTTATAGGGGTTGTATTCCCACTTTGGTTGGTTTCAGTTTCTTCTTCTCGGTTTTATTTATGGCCTTGTTCAGCACAGTAGACCTGACTCATTTGATAGCTGCTCAAAGAAATTAAAATAACCCTGGATTTCTGTGGCCTCCCTGAGCAGCCAGAGAGCGTGGGAGGGGGGCAAGGCATGGCGGCTGGGTGCCAAGGCTGGTGCTATTTTCTTTCCTGCACATTGGCAGGGGCTGTCCCTTCCCCAGCAGAGGGACTAGGCAGTGTCACACTGCCACAGTGATTTCCAGGGGGTTGGCATTTCCTTGGAAACTCGGCAAGAGGCTGTTCCTTGGAAGAAAAAAAAAAAAAAAAGATCACCATGTTTAATTTTTTCCAACTATTGCAGCAATTCAGGTGCCCGAAATGAAGTGCCTATGCTGTTGCAATCCTGCTAGGCTGTCTCTGCTGGCCCAGCTGTCCTGCAGGGGGGTTGCAGACCTTACGTGTGCCCCACAGCAAATCCACCAGCCCCAGGGGAGGTCTTTGACACCTGGAGGTGTTAGAATGGCACATGGTGCCTGTGGCTGAGGTCCTTAAATATTCTCTCACAGCCCCACTTACATGCAAGAATAGTGGGAATTGAGTAAGGGTATAAGCAAGGGAGGCAGGGTATAAACATTGAGACCTTCTTAAGCTATGCAGGAAGTCTGTATATTTCCCCATTCTGGTGTAAGGGCCATTGTGCTCAGACACCTCCTCCAAATAACAGGCTTTTCGCTTTGCTCTGAAGTTCTGGCAGGTTACTGAGATGAAAGCTGCTCTGCTTTGGGTGGTTTTCATGCTTACAGCTTTTTGTCCAGCTCTGTCTTTGTCTGACAGCTCAGCCCTCAGAGTGCTTCTCCTTAATAATCTTGGTTGTATTAATTACCCCACCTTAAACAGAGGTAAGGGGCTGGGAGAATCAAGGCAATCTATCTTCAATATTAAATTAATTTCTTCCAGTTGATTGCTGTGTTGCACCTGTACCAAGTCCTCCTGCGCTGGGCAATGACCACCAGCGCTGGCACAGCAAAAACTCCTCGCTTTCCCACCCAGCTTCTCTAACCCATAGTATTCGATGCCTTTTTCAAGGGCTGGCTTGTAATACCTGTGCTCAGGTAATGTGCTGTACATCTCTACAGAGAAGTGGTCTCTCTGCACGAAGGGAGGCTGAGGCATTTTCCTGGCAGCAGAACCCTTCCCTCTATCAGCATCACGGTGCTCCAGCAGCAATGCCTGCAGAGGTCACTCCTGGGGGGTTTCTCAACACACCTGCAGTGGGACCAACCTCCGACTGTAAGCACATTTCAAGTGTAAAAATCTCTCATCACTCTTGTCACTCTCTTTATTTAGGTTGGGAATTTTGCTGGAGCTTAAGAAACCCCAAATCCATTTCAGTGGGATTTGTGTCTGATTCCCTTAGCTCCTCACTGCAGCCAGCTCTCAGCAGCAGTAAGCTTTTCATCTAACTCAGCAGTCACCTTACTATTAGTGTGATTTCCCAAAAGATCTCATCCCGGATCAAGCTCCTGACAGAAACCAGCATTATAATACTTTATAACATTATATAGACTTTATAATGCTTACTGCTGAGACAAAATGATTCACCACATCTTTGGACCATCTCGCTCTTCTGTAGCACATATAATGAAGTTATTATGGAAGCCTTTAAAATAGGAGCATGTGTGTTTAAAATGTTTTCAAATAAGAAGAACTTGGGAACAAAATCAGCCTTGTGCAGAAGTTTCTAGCCTGGCAGATTTAAAGCAACACAGCCCTGCCTTGGAGCTGACTCATGTACCAGTCCAAAATCTCTGCTCCTTTTCCTCAGCTTTGCCAGAGCCCTCCCCACAGCAGACCAGCAGATTTAGGGTGTTTTTCCTTAAGGTTTGGGGTTTGGAACCCCAGGGATGGTGCCCAGGGACAACAGGGCTAAGCCCTAGCCAGGGTATTGCTAACGAAGCTCTGTGAACCCACCGGCAGGCTGGTGCATCTAGTGAAACCCAGCTATTCCCACACTCATTTTAGCAGAGAATAGCCCCTCTGAAATCACGTAGCAGCCAGAGCAGTTCTCATGGGTTTTGCTGGGTCATTATCTGGGTTTCGAAATCAAACGAGCCAGACATAGCTGGTCGCACTCGCTAAAATCTGTGGCTCAGCACAGATACAAGCAGAACACCCAGGTCTGTTTCTGTGCGTACTCCTGAAGGAGTGAGGACAAGCAGAGGGCTCTGCACACCACCTCTGTGATCTGAGGTCAAAAAGGACTTTTCCATGCCTGTGTGTTCGCATCTGAATGCAGGGCTTGGGTCTCTGTGGCTGGGCTGGAGGCTGGATCTGCCCCGGGGCTTGCCCATGCAAAACCTTCAAAAATTTTTAGTTAAGAGGTTTTCTATTCTTGCCCTTCTTGCCCCACCAGTGATTAGCACTCCTCCTGCCCAGAGAAGGGTTAACAGCTCCTTAGCACCGGCTGACATTTTCCCATTTCCAGAAGTTGCTCCCCACAGGCAGAATGCCAGCAATAGTTAGATCTCCTCCCTAACCTGACTTGTCACCTGAAGAGCAACTGGGGCAGCAGGCAGTCAAGAGATTTACCACTTGCGATTACCATGTCTTCCTTCCTATTTCTGTATCAAAACCAGTCTGGATCAATCTAGGTCTCTCAGACTTGCTCCCCAGGTTTCCCGTGATAGCCACCACCCTTGCACTGTGTTTTCAGCCACAGGTAGCAACTAATAACCGAACAAAGGGATTCCTACTCAGTACATCATATATTTATATAACATACACATAACGTATTTTTCTTGTGCCAATTGAGCTTAGTTGATGGCACATAACACTTGTTCTTTGCTGCGCTAAACTGTTGCTCTAGTGTATTGTATTATAGCAAAGCATGAAATGCTGATTGCATCGAAGGGTTTCCCTACCACTGTCCCACTTCTTGGAAATACCCTGCAGGTGGTTACAAAGATGCTGACCTCAGAACTGCTTCATACATGTACTTTAAATTTCACCAGAGTTTCTCATGATTTATGTTGCTGCAGCTGGTGTCAAAAAGGGGCTTTTGCTTTTCTGAGTGTTGAAGGAGACTCCTGCAATTTTACCTGGGGATGTGCCCAGCAAGGAGCCAGCGGGACACCAGGAGGAACCAGCCCAGTGCCTCCATAGAGCAGCAGGTCCAGCTTTTGATATCTTTGCTGTGCTTTCTGTACAACCTAGTCAGCTGAAAATCCCAGCACTTCTCCAGGAGACCAGAGGGAGAACACCATTTATCCCAGAAGCACTGATTTCTGCAGTTTGGGCCGCCTGGTGCTTACCTTCGGGAGGAACGTGAGGAACACGAGAGGTTCCATGGAAACACCAGGAAGCTGTGTGGTGTGTGGGTGATGAAGCTCTGGCACAGGCTGCCCAGAGAGGCTGTGGAGCCTCCTCCTTGGAGATCTCCCAAACCCACCTGGACGTGGCTCTGGGCACCCTGCTCAGGGTAGCCCTGCTGGGGCAGGGAGGGACCAGAGGGACCCAGAGGTCCCTGCCCACTTCAGCCAATCTGGGATTTCTCTGACCCCCCCCATGGCATCACACAGCTTCAGCTCTGCTTTTCTTGCTGCAGTGACACCCCCCTGAGCCTGTGACTAACCAGGGAAGTCCATGCCCACTGCCTGGGCACATCGCTTGACCTTTTTAGGCAGAGAAATTTTTGAATTCTGCTGAGGTCATTTTCTGAGTCAATTCTGGGCTTACTGGGTGGTACTGCAGTCCTGGAGCCTTTGAGAAGCATCACATTCGTGACTCATTTAATCTACATATTTGTTCTTATAGCACTAGTAGATTGAGTGGACTGTTGTTGTTATTCCAGACATATACTTTCTTACCTTACTTTCATACCTGTCCCCAGTTGCTACATCCCATCTGACGTTACACCATGTTATTTACCATTATTATTTTTCAGCTTTGTATTCCTTAACACATTTTAGGAGACTATAGAAAAAACATAATAATAAAAAATTATATATAAATGTATAGAAGATGAGGCAGGTTTTAAATACAGCTGAGCACAGGAAACTAATCTTTCACAGACTTTTATTCTAGTTTATTTCATAAGCAGGGAATGTAACATTACTTTTGTTTAGTACACAGTGTTGGTGTTGACTGGATTTCTTCATATAGACATTCATTCAGTTCAATTTATCAAATGTGTTAAATGACCTTTTAAAAGTGATCTTTGATGTCATGTGGAATATCAGAAACATTTTAGAACAGCACCAATGCATGTTCTTCTTCTTTGTTATTTTCACTATACGTTAAAAAAAAAAATAATAAAAAAAAATTGCATGAATTTTTTATTCTAACAGTCCATCAGATCAGCTACAATAATAGTTTTAAAAGAGCAGATAATAACTTTCAGTCCCTCCAAACAATTTCAAGTATTAGAAGAAATAAGGGCCTGGCTGAGAACTGATCTGTGATTTCATTTATTTGACTAAAAATTTTCGCATACTTAACTGAAATGACCTAGATATTAGTCCTAAATTCTTCTATAATTTGCTTCTGGAGCTGACAAATACCTGGAGAGTGTATACAGAACAGCAAACCCTTAGGGTGTTTAAGATGAGTTGCATTAGATGTAAAAGCTTTAACATAATAATCTTTCAGAAGCCTAGATAAGCATAGCAGAGAAGAGGTAGATAGGCAAAATAAAGAAAAATAAATAAATGACACCAGGCAGTGCCCCAGGGTGCTGGCTGAGTGTTTTTGCATTCCTTTTGAATTTTTTTCCTTTTTAAGTAAAAGGCTTTTTTTTTTTTTTGGTCCTAAATCCAAACAGAACAGTATTCTTTATAGTAGTTCATTTAAAGGAAAGGGAAAAAGCTGAGAATGGGAAGTCTTCAGTGAGAGAAGCTGAGACAAAACTCCAGGCCAGGACTGTGAAATCCAATCATTCCTGAGAGCCCCACAAAATTAGCTTTGCTTGCAGCTGCTCACGCCACCACTGGTTCTTGCTGTTGCTTTTTCAGCACGTAACGGGGGAACAAGTACACCTAATCTGGGACTCTGCTTCACAGTGAGCTCTGTGGTAAATACAGTATTATGGGGATTTGCTAGTTCTGTGCTACAAGTTGAAAGCTCGAATGTGAATAAGTATGTGTATGGGGATGAGGAATGTGCAAAAGTGCTAGGGGAGACCCAAGCAAGGGAATGACAGAGCAATAAGCAGACTGAGTGTCTCGTGAGGGATGGGGAAAGTGTGGGGCTGGTGTTTGTGTGAATGCAAAGACACCCACCAGGTGCTAGAGAATACTTTGTCTCACATTTGGGATGATCTAAATACTGAGCATCAGGTTTAACCCAGTACCCATCACGGTACAGATTAAGGGCTCAAAGCCTCGAGGGCAGCTGGAGCAGACTCATCATCCTAATAAGATGCTGTACAGTAGTGTGCATCATGCTTTGCAGTAAGTTGAAAGTCTCTTCTTTCTTCCATCCACTACTGTATTGTAGTGAAAAATGCTTGTAATACTTCAGACATGATTGCACATTTCAAGAGATCTTCAGTGTACGTAATAGATTATAATAGTATGTAACGCTATATCCACAGAAGAAGGAAACACAAATATTATTCTTCAATATCTGTAAAAGCCTAGAGCGTTTGAAGCTCATATACGCTTCTGTGCTGATGAATCCTTCAATACAAATTGGTGGGTAACGCTGACAATTAGTTACTTCTACTCCGTTTAATTTCTTTCAATTTAGACAGTTAGGTACAGATACAAAGTTAGATAATTATACTCCAATTGGGAGATGTACTATAAACAAATGAGATACAGTGTCCAAATTGATTAGTAAATCTGCACAAAACTTTCTTAAATGCAAGATATTTTTTTTCATTACTGTGTAATTATTCATTGAAAGCCATCTGTTAAAAGTCAAGTTAATAAAATGTGAAAAAGTGTAGGATAACAACAGAAGTCAACTCGTTTCAAAATAATTTTCTTGAAAGTGTTCTCTGGAAATCGATATATTTTATTAGAACGAGTGAAAGTTGTCACACAAAACTGAGGGGGAGAGAAGATTATGTTTGCAGAGGGTTTGGTTGTGAAAACAAACACATTTCCATTTCCAAATACCATTTTCATGTTGGTTTTTGAGAATCAAATAGAACATTTTAGCCAAACTCCCCCAGAGCACTGTGATATTTAAGCTCTTAGCAAGCTTTTAGCAAGTTTATGGAAAAACAAAAGTCACCACTTCTTTTCCACATGAAAAATTCCCCAGACTTTCAATGTTAATTATTTCTCACTGTAATTTTAAAAGCCAACTTAATTGCTTTCAATATGTTTGATTGCTTTTTCCTTACAGAATAGGATCACAGAGAGGCTCGACGGACCATAGAGATGCTCTCATTAGAAATCCTCTCATTAACCAAAGAGGTAGGAAAATGCAATAGGGAGATGCTCATAGATAAATTAATATCTGTAGATTTAAATGCACTTTAAATAGCAGAAGACTCCCAGCTCCTTCTCAAGGTGCTGCAGTCACCTCCCTGCTGCTGCCCTGGCATCTGTGCCAGCTGGTGCCACTTCTGTCAGCCAGGACATGTTTAATCCAGCCACATTTTTTAACCTGCCTGTCAGCTAAGCAGCAAGGGTTGCCACACATAAACATTTTTTCAGAAATCTGATATTATTCCCTAGTGCCAATTAGGTTTAGCATAAGCATTTTTTTCCCAGCTCTTTTTCCACTCTGTGGAAAAGCCTGATGTTTTTCTTCCTAAGCTGGGCTGAAAAGTCAGTGAGCTGAGTGATGTGCAGAATGGAAAGTTTAAAAAAAAACATGGATATGGCAAAATATTTGGTTTTGACTTTTCAAATAGAAGGAAAAGTTTTGGACATGTCCAAGTCAAAGTGTCTGACTGCTACTCCCCTGGACTCGTGATAATTCAGACACCAAGCTGATTTCACTGTGGTTTCTCCTCTTCAGTTCCAGGAAATAAATCAAATTAAAACTCAGAGCAAGTTTTGTTTGCACCTTCCATGCAAGTTATGGTGGCCACGTGGAAAGAATGAACTCATGGGAAAGAGATGAGTTGCTCTGCGCTGTGGATGAAACTACTGGATTTTAAACCAGTTTGTCTGCAAAGCCCGTATTATACTGAAGATGACATTGAGGACTTCCAACCCATTTTGAACCATTTGCCATGTCTTTCTATTCTACTTTATTCTACAGAACTGGAAAACTTTCCTTGCACATCCATATTGCACAAACCACTTTGGTGCGTATCAGCCCTTATCCAAATTCTCTTTGAAATACCATTTTTATTGAATTCTAATGGCAGTCTATGCCTACACACTTTAAATATTGCATGATTACCTTGCTACGGAGTATATTGAGGCTGAAAAATTTCAGATAAGGAGCTGAAAACAATACATATTTATAATTAAACTAACTAATAAACTGTAAAGCTTGTAACATATCTTAGCTAGTACAGTCTTTGTATTGCACTTAAAATCATGACTAGAACAAGAAGGGCCACACAAATATACGGCT
This sequence comes from Anser brachyrhynchus, assembly GCF_964034855.1. Classification (NCBI taxonomy): domain Eukaryota; kingdom Metazoa; phylum Chordata; class Aves; order Anseriformes; family Anatidae; genus Anser; species Anser brachyrhynchus. The sequence continues at coordinate 40,883,819 of NC_137700.1, forward strand.
CTTCCTGTTAAAGGAATAACTGCATTTTAGGAAGATCAGTGATCGTGCTTATCACACAGATCATATGCCATATACTGTCAGTGCATTAAAGAGAGCATCACGCAGAGAAATAAATCTGAAATATAAGGATCTCTTTTGTTGTCAGCATCAATCATGTCTTTTCAGCCTTTCTTTCAGGAATGGTTCGAATGGCTGGGAACTTACTGTTGGGTTTATTATTTCACTTTAATTTACTTCACTATAAATATACCTCATGGTCATGCATATGTGTTTCATGATTTGATACGTGCTCTCCCAGTCATAGAAGTACTCACAAGTAGTCTTTCCCAACTAATAGAGGTAAGCAACTGAACCCATTCATTTTTCCCTGTTTGGGAAGATTTTCCTATTTGGTGAAAAGCTTAGGAGTTAATTAAAACCCCTCAGATTCTTTCCACTAGTCTTTCCATAAGTCTTTCTGCTAACTTCAGCTACCTTAAGATCAGGCCTTAAATACTGTATGCCATAGGGATTGAAGTCTAAAACAAATAAAGAAAAGAGGATAGAAGTTACATGAATGAGAAATAATACTGATTGCTAAAGAAAGAACTATCTAAAATATTGAAACCCTGGTAGACGTCAGTCTCAAAACCTTATGCCTGTGCTGCAAATAACAGCAAGGCACATAAGTATTAGTCTTTCCTATCTAATTCCTATCTAATCTAGCTTGAATTGCTCAAGAAATATCTTTTTTTTCTTTTTTTTTCTTTTTTTTTTTTTTTTTTTGTAGGATTAACTGTTCCTGAATGTTTTCTTTAGTGTATTTGTCAGGAAGGCCTTTTTTCTTGTCATGTTTTTCTCACCTATGAGATTTTTCTGTGAAAAAAAAGAAAACCCTAACCCAGAAACTGCAGTTTTTCAGATCCTGTTGGAAAACAACATACTCTGTTTGTCCCTTTTATCTTGCTATGTTGAAGAAACAAATAATTCACAGGTCTAACGGCCTCAACAAACTAGCTCTGAGGAAACAATATGGATATGGTTCTTGTTAAAAAAATAAAAATAAAAATCTGCCCAAACACTTCCAACCTAAGTTCAGTAAATCACTGAAGGGGAACTTAATAATGAGGGCTATATTTTAAAACATCTTCCTCTGGCAGAGCTAGCAGCAAATAAATAGGGTGATTTCTAAAGCTACAGAGCCTGGTTGCAGTCAGGGTGGATCCCAAGTGATTCAGACATGTAGCTAGAACATATTTTTTAGTCTGAACAGACTTGTTTCTGTAAGGTATGCCACAGTTCTCAGTTCATGCTTTTTCAAAGCCCATACCCCTCTATTTCTACATGTGCTCACATAAACAGTCTTTCTCAAAATTCGTGCTCCTTCAATACACATACAGTCAAAATGCTTTTCTACATTTGTCTTGGGGATAAAGCGATAGGAGGTATTGAAAATTTACATTCTGTGCTATTCTGAAAATCGCATTATCAGATAATGCATACTTGGCTTTCCACATGCAAAGTATAACACCTTGCGATGGGCAATAAAGAAATTGAGGAAATATGACACACCCTTTGTTACCAAAATCTCTTAGAGCATTTAAAGTTCCGTTTGGATAATGCATTACCTCTTCAATTTTTTATTGTAGGCCCTGTGTTTTTTTCATCCACAGTATAATACAGCTTCCCATGGTGAAAGTTACCTAACAACATGTTTAATTAAAGTCTCACAGCAAGCAATCCTATCCATTACTGCATAAAAGTAACATCCTGGAATATTCCTGGCTATTATCTCTATCTGTGTCTGTGATGACCTATCTATCTGTCTGTCTTCCTATCTGCGTATCTATCTAGAGTAATTTACCAAGAAAGACCCAAGAAGCAAGCATTATCATCATGTTTAGCAAAGAGATAGAAATATTTCTATCAGGAAATAAAGGTATTTAGGAAGAATGATCAAGAATACAAATTTCTAGATCTGCAAATCCAGATCAGCAGGGGTGGGGAGAGGCTATTTTTCTGCCTTCCCCATTACTGGATCTCTGTGGAGAACTTGGAACAAAGAGAGGCTTTCGTGAGTCTCCAGTTCTTTCTGGTGGGGCAGCAGGAAAGGGCAGCACACACCACTGCCTCTACACCTGTGATCTCTGACTGAGGAAAATGTAGTAAATGTTTGCTGCTATAGCCAGGGACACCATCCACACCACAGCATCTTCAGGGGGAAGGTTTACTCACTGCTACATCCCCTTCGCCACCACAGATTTAGACCATTTTATCTAATGCCTGAAAAGCATACAACCCCATTGCTCAAATCTGTTATGGGTTAGCTCTCATGGGATCTCACTAAGGCAAAACAACTTTTGAAGTACATGCATGTAAAGATCAGAGCATTACTCTGAGTTACTGTCATTGCAGTTTTGTGTTTGCGGTGCTGTAAAGTTGTGCCATCACTTTCATTACAGACCCATATTTTCAGTGATGCATGTTGTGTCAGGAAAAATTATTTTAAAGCTGAGATTTAGCAGTGCAGTCCTCAGCCTGTGAGCCTTATAAAGAAAAAATCCCAAACCATACTTCAAATAAAAATATTGATTTTAACTGATTCATGACTCAGTGGATAAATATGAGCTTTTATCCTGCTTTGGGAACCCTGAGAACACATGGCTTGGATGTCCCTGCCTGTCCCTGTCCCTGCCTGTCCCTGTCCCTGAATTACACTTCCAGTTTATTAGACCAAGCAAGCTGTTTGTTGCTAACACACCTGAGTTTGGTTTGACAGTGCTTTATCATCTCCTCTTGAAAAGCCCATTAAGTCTTAGGGCAGTTTTTTCTTGCTCCTAAAATGGGCAAATTCTTACAAGTTTTCCTCCTGGAAATCAACCAGGGACCACACAGAATTCATAAGCAGAAATTTTCTGTCCTTCGGGAATATAAGAGCTAGATTTCCCATCATTTCAATCCCCTTGCTATCTTTGAGTAATGTATAGGGAAATAATTCGTGCAGATGGGAATAGAGATTGGTACCAGACTCTCCATCTGAAATACATTCGATGCAATGGAGGAGGCAGGCTGAGTGCCTGTAATATGGCAGCAGCCAGCCAGCTGTAACATTTAGGATGGCTTCAGGCAGCTCTAGGGTATGACAGGGTTATCACCAGAAGAAGAGGGCATGGCTATGATACTACTATTTCAGGAATTTTTGAGTGTTATAATGGTGTCCTTGAAACCATAAATAAGGCCTTCAGTTTGTCTTGATAGTAGGCCCTCCAGTAGCAGAAGCCAGAGGACAGAATTACTCATACATCATAAAGCACACATTCCTCTTTTACCTCAGATGTTCCCCTTAACATCACTTCTGGGCCAAGGTACCTTGAAATCCAGACAGCATGCATCCACGTGCCACTTTTATGGAGCACTTGAGCTCTCTTGGTTGACTCCACCTGAGGTGCTTCCAAATATCAGCATGCATTGACCACCTCTGCCAAGTCCCTCCAGAGCAAAAGTACAGCCGGCAAGGTAGCTCTTATTCCAGGCCTTTCAAACAAATACCTTGCTGTGAAAGTGCAGGCGAAACTGAGAGCAGACATCCTCTGGTCTAAGAGGCTTAGCATGCAATTCAGTAGCTAGATCTGAAATGCCATATTGAAAGGTCATTTATCTGAGAGGAGTCACTGACACTTGAATCTCTGCCCTGCCAATGTATGTTAGAGGTTTTCCTGAGGAGCAGACATGTAGTTTATACTAATTGGGTTGAATTTCTTATTCTCTGCATGTGCTGTCCAGTGTAACTCATTGTAATGCTTTTTCCTTCCCTTGAGATAACACTGAAGAATAGACAGATTGTCAGATGCTGAAAAGGTCTATTGAGAATAAAAAAAATAAGAATAATAACAAGGAAAGTATCAGACTTTTGAGTTTTATTTGTTTCTCTTCACTAATTTGCAAGAAAGGTTAGAGTAAACAAATTCAAAATCCACTGTGACCTTAAACGGCTGGTATCAAAAGAGGGAGAAAGCTATGTACAGAGAGGAGAATTTATGATAGCTGGAAATCCAAAACAACAACACTGCTTGCAGGTGAGGAAACATTGCAGAGGATAAGTTTTAAGACATAATTTCTCTGCATTTAAAGCATTTTTATGAACATTGTTTCAGTTTAAAGAAAATGTATGTAGAAGAAACCAAAGGTCACTTCAGCATCCTCTGGCCATAGGACTCCAGGGTCTCTGCCTGTGTCTCCAGGCGTGGAGATACTCCTCTTCACTGCAGCTCCTCACCTCTCGGGCCCACAGATAGAGGACAAAAAAAGTCCTTGAAGCTAACGGAATTATACTAATTTAAAATGAAAAGACTATGAATCTTTTGTTAGCAATAATTAGTTTTTTGTTTCTTTTACACAAGGGAAAACATCACCATTTTGTCAGGAAAGTGCAAACATATTTGGAGTTTTCTGTCCAAATCCTTAGAGATGTTCAGCTCTCCAACAAAAAAAGTGGACATTTTCTGTGAGAATATAATTTGTCTAAAAGTGGTGACAACAAGTGGAAGATCCTCAGCAGTGCAAAAAGAAATCAGTCAGCAACTCCTTTAATTTTTCTTCCTTTATAGTTACCAGATCAATGAGATACTCATGAATGCAGAGGAAATTCTTACATGAATACTGCTAAAGCATTATCATTTCCAGAGCTTGCCAAGAAAACGCAGGTGTTCCTTGAGCCCCGAGTAATAACAGCTCAGGGCTCCTGGGTCTGCATGACAGGTATTCATGACAAAAGGAAATAATCTTTCTGCGTGGGAGATAATTACAGGCAATGTTTATTATGCCTGGAGTTGATAAAAATCAAATAGTGATTAAGGACACAGACGAAACTTCATCGTTTTCTTCTTTTCTGCCATATAATTAGGTTTTGTAGCTAGACTCTCAACAATCAGGTGAAATTTAATATAAGAAAAGTCAAAGGTGTTCTAGAATATTATGATATAAAGGGTATAACTGATCACTTCAGGGTCTCTGTCCTCACTTGCTCCTTCCACAAACCTTGAATTTTCCGGAGCAGATGGGTTTTTTCTTCTCCCATGGCTCCTCTGAATCTTTATCAGAAGAGTATATTAAAAGGACAAATGTATTAACTAGTAGACATGGAAATAACCTATATGAATGTGGATTAAATTCACCTTTGCTATTGTAGGAAGGAACTCCCTTGAGACTGGTTAAGAAAAGTGCTTGGTAAAAATAAACAGAATCTGTCCTTGTTTGTTTACAGCTGATAATTTCACAGTACTCCAGTGAACCTTTTCCAAATGTTCCGTCAGTGACTCGCTGAGTTTGGATGCCAGTTTTGCTTTGTCTCTCTGCATGATTTTTAAATAAGTTTTCTTTCACTATCAGTAACCAAGATGGTATATGCTGACAGACATGAACACAGAAGGAAGTAAGCAATACTTGTTATTTCATTGTTTGGGTTTATTTTAAATATTTATTGCATTAAAAAAATAAATAAAGGAGATGACAAAGCAGAGAAGTAGTAGACTGAAATGTTATGACTTCTTAGAGGAGTTTTACTTACACATTTTACACTAGTGGAGACTTGAGGGACACTGGCAATCTACTGAACACAGGCTGCAATGGCAGTTAAGTGTCTTGGAAAAATATGAAGCTCAGCAGCAAAAATAGACCTCAATACTCTTCTTAACAAAAGGAAAACTGATCTTGGTGGATTTTTCCCCAAGTCAGTAGAAGAGTGGTACCACTGTGCTTTGCCTATGGATACTCTCTGTTACAGAACAGACTTTTTTTTTTTTCTCTAATTTGGGACACATATTACACCTGTAAAAGGTCCAGGGAGATGGGTATGATGCCCCGTGTTCACTGCAAGACCAGCAGGAAAATAGCATCTTATTAAATATACAGATAGTTTGCTACTGGTGTCACCAAGAATAGATTCTTCATTTTCTTCATCCTTCATTTTCATGGCTGAGACCTAACCTACAAAGGGAGTGTGGATAGACCAGTCATCCTCTGTCTTTGGGTCATGATGAGACACTGAGAAAAAAGAAAAGGATTTTAAGGTCTTCATCAAGTGATTGACTATTTCCTGAAGAACAGAATAGTCCTTCCAAAAAATGCTAATACATTAAAAGCTTCTTTCGTCATTATAAAATTTTGAAGAGGTCTTTTAAGCAGTCTAAGATATTATTAATCAGTCAATAGCAGTATCTTTTATTGACTATGCACATAAATACTTATAAGATAAATGAAATTCAAAAAGATGTAATTAAAGAAATTAGCCTGATACAGTTGCCCTATTTCTTAGTAGACATTAGTCTCCCAGAAATTTAAATTAATGCTTGGTTTGTAGCTTTCTGACCCATGCATCTCAATCCTGTACACTGCGGCATTTGTTTGCCCAGAAGAACTCCAAAAGATATTTGCCTAACTTTTCAGCTGTATCTCCATTCAGCTTGCTATGTTGTCAGCACCTTTATTGACCCACATTTTCATTTTGCTTAAATTCACTGTCAGTCCTACAGAACCTTCTGACTTCTCCCCTCTGGTGCCTCTGTGAAGTCTTGTAGGTCAGCAGCGTCTCCTGCCCCCTCAGTCAGGCTGCAGCACATGCACAGATCAGCTAGAGCAACTCAGATGCTTGCCAATTAGTTTTGCATTTGTATTTTTTCTGGAGCATGTGCTGCTCTAGGCCTGAGGAGAGCCACTGCACAGATTTTCAGTGAAATGAAAGCTGTGTCTGCTCCCAGATGTAGAAAGTAACTGATGAAACTACAAATGGGATATCATGGAGATAATGTCCTGTTTGGTGTCAATAAAGATCACAGAATCAGCTCTTACATTTTATTGAGACCTGAAAAATTTGATACAAGAAAGCAAAAATATTTTTCAGACAGGGACCGCTGCTCCATCTTTCTTGATTGCAAAGCAAAATGTCAGCAGAGCTACAGGTGTGGTAATTTCATGTGAGACAGTCCAAGAAACTCCTGGTTGTGGCTGGTGGTCAAATGGTGGTTGGAATTAACACAGAAAACAATCATGTTTAATATTCAACACCCAACACACACACCACTTCCCCCATATCTCCCCCCTTTTGATTGTAAATTTTGACTTAGATTTACATGTTCTAACTAAAAACCTGTAAGCTAACAACATTTTACAATGAAAAGGCTGAATTGATAACAAGAGCGTGCCATATCTCATTAATATTGCTTTCCAAACTACAGGCCTGGAAATAACTTCTCTATTTTAAAAAGTCTGCCTGGGCTTATTGAAGAGATTGCATAATTCCTTCATTACCATGGCAAGCCAGTTAAAGCAATAATTAAAATTAAAATTTAAAAGTCCTCAAAGATAGTGGACCTGTAGAAAAGCTTCCAGTAGTAAGAAGCCTTATAAAACATTATCAATATATCACAAATCCAAGGGGATCACAAACCCAGAAAGAGCTGTTACAGGGAAATAAGTTAAGCCTTTAACAGACTGCTTTACAAAGAGTCTTTTAGTCTCTTAAAGACCTAGGAATTGAATGTTACATTCCCTGAATTGAAATGGCATTTATATGCTTTCCAGTATAGTAAAATACTTAAGCAATCAGGTGGAGAATTTGCAGGTGATACACAATTGGTTGACCTCTGAAATCCAGTTACATCACAATGAGGGGTCTAAAGAAAGCTATGTAAAAAATCCATATGATCATGTAAATTACAAATATTTTTGAACCCAAACTCTTCTGCTCAGCCTGAGGCAGAGATCCAAATATACTTCCTTAATAAAGCAGATGAATTTGGTTAGACAATCCCCATACTAACTTTCTCCTATTCAGAACTTGTTAGAAAAAGCAGAAATGTCACTCTGCTCAATAGAACAAGATATAAAATTCATTTACTTCAATCAGAAGGTAACAACACTTGTCACAATGACCATTTCATGCAAAGAAGTGAATAGATTTGAAAATCCAAGTAGAAATGAAAAAAAATATAAACATACAAACAACAGCGAAAAAATGGAAATATCAAGAGAATGGATAAGTTTCTGAGAGTGGTTTCTCATGTATGACTTTGTATATAGAAAAAGGCACTGCCATCTACATATCATTTTTAAAGCCTTCTGTTACCAGCCTCTATTTTTGTCTTTGCTGAGTGAGAAGAGAAGGAGCTGGCCCAGTTTAAAACAAGAGGAAATGAAATACTGCACATCTAAAAAGAGCAAGTGTGACAAAAGTGATTTCTGCTCTGACATTTTGAAGAACTACAGGGTAAAGAGAACCAATTCTGTCTAGAAAAGCATGGGTATGACAAATACCACTTACTTATCAGAACATAGGACTGATGTAAAAGGTAATATTTAGCAAATTCTTTCCTTCAATAAAATTAGGAATTAATTTATTTTACCTGTCCTCATACACCCAAGAACTTTTTGGGTCTTCCTATTCTCAACTGTCTTCTTTCTCTAAATTGTATTCCCTCCATTTCAAATATCTAATGCTTTTCCCATGACAGTTTAAATCCCATGGCTACTGTCACATCATAGGTAGCCTTATGAAAACTGCACAAGAGATCACTCCTAAGCTGAATTAGACCCTCTCCAGCTACATTGCTTATGCAGTTGGACATGGGTTTCTAAATCTTCTCAGACACTTCTGAAGTTATCTGCACAACCACAAACTTCTCAGGGCAAAGCTTTCCTCCTACACATTTATAGACAGAGCTAAGATGAGGTGCCTTTGGGTTTGGTGACATTCCAATTAATTACTCACATAATAAGATGAACACAAGTCTTTAAAGTTAATGATCAAAGACAAAAAAAGGCACGGCTTGTGCCTTAAATAGTCATGATAACAAAACCATACTTGTTAAACAAGTCCAGCATAAACCAAGTGATGGCTCTGAATCTCTCATCTCACATTGCTGCGTCAGTTCACAAGCCAGCTCTGAGGGAGAGTGCCACAGCCTTGTGGCCAGGCTGCAAAAGGAAAGGACATTGTCACCAGCTGTGACAGCAGAGCTACCGTGTTCTCATTGGCATAGATAGTCTCAATATTTGATATAGTCCTCATTACCTCTCCTCATGGGAGTACTCACGAAGACTCACGGATCCCTGCTTATTCATAATCAGTTTGCTCTCATCCTTATGACAACATGGACAGAAAGACATGAGAGTAACTCAGAGCAGTATTTTTTATTTTTATTTTTTAATTCAGGTGATATTTGATTGACATGTTTTTATGTGAATAGCATCAGAATAGCTACGCAGCTTGCGAATAATGATAGCATAATCTAAGTAGACTTTCAAATGCATGAATTCCTTTTCCCAATTTTCCAAAGGCAATTCTCAGTCACTTGGTGCATGTAGCATCTTGGATAATGATTCAAAAGTTTCCAGAGGCTAGAAATCAGCCTTTCTAGAAATATATTCTGAGGTTTAGGCTGCAGATATGAATTAAAGATAATGAGTGGTAAAAGAGCTGATTGACAGAAAAATTTAATTCCCTTCCCTGAAAACCCTGATATTATTCTAAAGGTTGCAGTATTATGGATGTATTCATTTAATTCTATTTTAAATATTTTTGTTAATTTGTTTGATGTAGTTTTTCAAAATCTCTCAAAGAAAATTATGTTAATTTTCACACTTGTTCTTTTATTCCATTTGCATGTAAGAAAGGGCAATAAAAATGAAATAAAAACAGATTAAGAGTAAAAAGAATCAGAAAACAAAACTAAAAAATCCTCTTAGTTGCTTAAATATATATATAAGTAATTACTCTTTGCTATTAAGTGTATTTTTGTGAGAAATAGAAAGTTCACTTAAGCTCTGTTGACCAAGTTTTTCTTTGAGCCCTCTTTGTTGTCCTTATAGGTAAGTCACATATAGCAGGTTTATCTATGAATTAGCTCCTTTAGGTGAACACCATTTCCTCTGAAGCTATATGTAGCTCCAACAGGACAAATATAGCTCCATACGAAGGTGAAGTGTGACTCAAGATGTGCATCATTGGTGATATTGTCATTGAGTGATTCCAAAGTATAAATTGTGAAAATGTGCTGGAACATGTCACTTAGCGTTTCACATTTGCAGAAATAACACAGACAGACGAAGTTATGCTCTGACTTGCATGAGGGGACTGAGCTTGCTCATCCACTAATTGGTCCCCAGGAAGAAAGCTCTCACCTTGTTCAGAAGCAGCCCAGAGAAAGGGAGAGCGGTGCCTTCCACCTGTATGCGCATCCACCCACCGAAGTCCCTGACTCAAAGGTTCACATGGCTTGCTGCTGCTGCTGAGCTGATTTGATTTCCTTAGCTGCCCTAACAGCCCTTAAAAATCCATCCAACAGGCAGAAGTGCCAGAAGCATCAGCCATCTGCCTGGGGACCTGACATTTCTTTAATTTCATGAAGCAAACTAACAGTGACAACCTGGGCTTGAATAATGCACTAGCAGGGCTTTGGTGAGCAGTGCTGTCGTAGCTGTCATGGCACTCACAGCCACACAGCAAGGAAAATGAAGGTTTCTTTCACTGGTTCCCCAGAGTGGTGGCCTGTGGAAAACCACCTGGCTGGCCAGGAACCCCCAGGTAGCCCCAGCATGATGTGCAGTGTTCTCTGCATGTGACACATGGACCGACCAGAGAGCAAGGAAATAGGCAAGAAGCCATCCTACATGATGCTGGTTTTTGTAGCTGGGATGGGTCTGGGTTGAAGATGAGGAAATATTGGTCAGTGAAGTTGATGGAGAATGTGTAACTGTTACGTCTGCACTGCTCCATCTCTCTCTGCCAACAAGAAAACTGGCCAAGGATTTGCAAGGAGCTTTGCTGAAGACAAACCAAAATCTGCCCACACACGTACTTAAAGTATTTCCTCGTGCCTTCCCTTTTGGCACCTCTGTCCTGCCATGGATACCAGAGGTTTAGATCACTTTCTGCATGCTGATTCAAAAGTTATGATTTTGCAGACAGAGAGATAAAAGTGTTTCCTGCTGCTTCTGACATTTTCAATGGAGCAATGAACTACCAGTGCCAGCTGCCCCATTAAGTCTGTCTACCGTCCTGACAAAGTATGCAGATATTACACAAGTCATTACTCACATTATATGTGCTATGCATACATGCTGAAATTCTGGCTGTTGAAGTCAGGCTGCTACCATCGATCCAGCAGAAGAATGATTTCATGAGCCATTATCTTACTCATATAAAAACCGATAAGACTTTGCCTCTTACAATGTGACACTTGACCCTCAAACAATCAGAGTAAAGATACTGCTTTTATTCAAGTTCAGGTTAACTGACAATAAAGTGAAAAAATGTCTGCTCTACAGTTCATGAGCAAACTCTCCAAACAGCCTAGAAGCAAAAAGTAAAGGCTGATGGAGGCAAGAGGAAATACCCATGGGCTGTCTGCAGGCATGCTGGCTTCCCAGGGGAAATTGGCTGTCTTTGAGCTGGCTATGATACAGATAAACGAGAAACAATCTCTCCCATGTGTCAATATTCCTATTATTAAAGTCCTGAGAAGTTTGTACACTGTAGATCAAAGGAGGAAGGTGAGAGAGTAGGGGAAAGAAAGTGCAGTGAAAGCATGAAACCGAGATGCCAAAATTTGATAGAGGAAAGTTGGCAAGCTGCAACCTTCAGTCCAAAGAAAATGTATCACTTCTCAAATACATTTTCAGGTTAGATTTTCAAGTAGTTTTCTCAGTGGTGTGAAGCCTTAAATACTAGTTTCCTATGAAATGAGTGGCCTAGATGTTTTAGTTAGGTCATCAACATAGCCTCCTATGCAGTATATATAAGATATAACCTCAAAAATGTTGCTTATCCCAAGTAAGTATTTCATAGTATATAGGGGATGGCATGCGGAGAAAACATTTTTCCTCCATGAACTCCACAGCAGAGACAAACTTTCCATCTATGTGTTGTAGAATTTTTGAAACTGAAAGGTCAGCCCTAAATATTGAAGATCTGGTCAGCTGCATGGTTTGTCCATTGCCAAATATAGACAAAAATGTAATAAAAATTACTAAATTGAGAGTGATAAATTAAATTCTTATCTAGATAAATTTCCTATTGTTGCAATATCCCTCCTGTTTAGTACAATACTAGTACAAATCTTTTCTCAGTCAGGGTAGCCTGGTACGGACATGGTATGTAGGCCACAAATCCAACAGCCATAGGCTGTTGTAAAAAAATAGCAATAAATTTGTGCAATACTTCTAGAACAAGTCATTTGTGGATAAAATTCATAATTTGATTAAGATAAGGCTTTTGGACTCCCTCAAAGATCAGGTCCTCATTGTGTATGTCCTCCTTGCCTTTGTCCTCATTAGTTTACAATCTATGTGGACAAAGAAAAGGCAAGAGAGGTTTGGTGAAATGTTGGAGGTGACGCAGGACACAAATCTCCTGGTTACCAGCCCAATGCTCTGTCTGCTTGGCTATGCTGCTTCAGAGAGCCACCTCTGCTTTTAATATACAAAATCACAGTAAATGTTGTGTTGTTTTTGTGTTTGACAGTGGGGCAAATGTCAAAGGAGTACTGAGCTTCTCAGTTGAGACCTAATACCTGTCGGAGTTCACCGGTGATAATTGATATTTATTAGCAGTGTTTACTGTTAATTCATAATGCAGCCTGTCCTTGAAATATTACAAACAAAACATGCAGTCCCTGCCGTTAGGCGCTCACAGGCAAGCTGTGCAAAACATTCATCTCCTCGACCATGGTAAAATATGCACAGCATATTCTTTCCTCCTGATTTGTATAAAATGAAGCTATTTGATGGATCCATCATGCTCGCTTAGCTATGCATGATAAATAAATCCAGGAACATTCAGTAAATATCCTCAGCTGCAGGGATTACCAACAAGGGAATCAATTATGTAAAGTATGTGGGTCTTTGGAGTTAGACATACACACCGAGACTCACATCACTCATCAAGAGAAAACTTCAGCTTTCCCCTGAATTCTACAGAGCTTTTTTCACTGGATTGCAGATTTAAGCCCTTTTTAGCTGCTACATTTTTTTTTTCCTGTAAGTAGACGGAGTTTAGCTTTTTCTTTACCCAAAAAACTTGCACAACAAAGAATAGCTTGATAGGAAAAAGTTAAGCAATCTGTGAACTGTGAAACGTAGAACTAGGAATGTTTCATCTATTTAGGCTAATAATTACTGAAGCACGAGCCAGGCTTGCTGCTTGAATTTAGCTTTCCCACACCGATGATGAGTGTTACCTGCATCTTACCAAACTCTGGGCGAAAAGGGGCTGGGTTGAGGGAGGTGGGATTTCAGGTTTCAGAAGGAGCTGAGTCACCATGCAGAGAGAGGGGGTCTCCTCTTGACAGCCCTGCACCTATCTGCTCCTGCATGCTTCTGCACTGCCTCAGAGACAAGATCCAGCAGAGCCAGCCCGTGGTTCTGCCAGCCTCTCCTGGGGAGATAAACTAAGATTTTCTTACATCAGCACCTCCCAACTCATTTGGCCCCTTCCTGAGGATCCACAGCTGCCTTTCACAGCTGAGCCTGAGGCTGAATTTTGTGCCAGGACACCCTGCTCAGGCCACTGCTGCTAGGGTACCTTTTTCAGCCAAGGCTTTTCCTTCCTACCCAGCAAAGAAACTCCCATTTTCTGGGGCTGCACTGCAGTGAGATCTGTACTTTCTCTCTGATCTCCTTAGCATACCTCTCCTAAGAGGGTACAGAGCCCTCTTATCTGAAGAAGCAGACACCTATAGGGTTTTCTCCTGTGGGTTTTGATCAATGTCTCAGGACCAGGCGCTTTATTTGATGTCTCTAATGACAGCCTTCTGACTTACAAAGTGAATTCCTTTCACTCTCAGCCTTTTAAAGCCTCATTTAAGAAGAAATAACCACAGCAGAAAGAGCTGAGTGGAAGCAAAGGGGCCTTCCTGCTAGGTGCAGAGCACTGACACCGTGCACAGTGACAGCTCCACTGCTGAGCCCGAGTGTCTGCAAGGCATAGCTGCTGTACATCGAGCATGCACAGCGCTGGCAAGTGCTGCAAGCACAGGGGAAAAAATCCGCCTAGGCATCTAGTTCTTGCACACGTGCCGAGGCACTTACTGAGCCACAATAACTGTGCTGCGGGGTATCTTTTCCCTCCTCATTGTACAGGGATTAAGGCTTGGCTGCCTTGATGAGAAACTGTCCCAGTTGCTTGCAACCTTTTAGCATTCCTGGTTAAAACTCATTTAAAGGGACAGCAAAGGCAATCAGAGAACCATTCCCACTCCTTCCTTTAAAGCAAACTTAATTTAAACATGCAATTAAATGCAGTACAGACTTAGCCCTGTTTGCTTTTGCCAAGCCAGGTTTTGCGGCGCTCACCCTGCAGGAGGGAGGCTTTCACTCGGGGAAACCCAGGCTGGGCAAGGGGGGAAAGCACAGCTGAGGGGTGAGACCGGCAGCACCTTGCTGTCTCTGCACCATGACCTCGGGCAAGTCACTGTAGCAGTTGGGGGTTCAGTTGCCTTGCTTTCCAAGGAGGAGGGAAGGCAATCATTTTCCTCCTATGCATCGTGGTTGGAGACAGAGGACGGCAAAGTGCTAAACTGGAGCTGTAAAACTGTTCCGGTAGCCTAATGACAGCTCCAGAGGAGTAGCAGAGTACATCCATTTTCCCATCTTTTTGGACCTGGCTAATGAAGGGAAAAGAAAGCCCCTGCCCTAGCAGAGAGCAGGCAGCAACTGTGAAAGTGATGCACTGAAATGCAGGAAACACAGCGGAGTGCAGGAATTCGGTTACATGGCTGTTTGCAAATTAATGGCTAAATCAATTAAATGAAAGCATGGGATTTCTCTTGAGGAAAGTCTAGTCACAATTGCAAGGAGAAGGGGAGGGGTTGTGGAGTGGGGATGACATAATCACGTTTGCGAATCACCAGCAGTGTGCATGCTTTAATCCATTAATGGGGTTTTTATCTGTGATCATAAAAAGCAGGTTACATTCAGCCTGGAAGGGAGTGAGGGTTGGAGGAGAGGGGAGGGCAGAGCAAGAGCAAGAGAGAGAGAGAAAGCAAGAGAGAAAGAGAGCACAATTCACTCGGTGAATTGCTTGCAAGCTTTGGGCTGATAATTAGGGATCTCAGGAGAGCAGTTTCTCAGAATAACCTGCTCGCCTTCAAATGGACCGAGTGGAGACAGTGGTTCAGTCCTGCTGATATTTTTTAAGCCCTCCTCACAGTTTGATGGGCATTCCCAGTGCTTTTGTGCACGTCTCGGAGAGCGTTGACGTGGAAAGGAGCAGCGAGGAGGGGGAGGTTGGAGAAAAAAACTGCGGCTCTTCTAAAAATACGGAGGGCATGCAAGAGTGCGAGCAGGCTGGGGAGGAGGGTGAGGTGAGAGCGCCTCGCGCCATGGTCCCCGGGTGCCGGCGCAGCGCAGTTTCGGAGATGTCCCTCCTGTGACTGGACGCACCATGAGCATCTGGGAGGTGATCCTGGCTTTCGTGGTGGTGGTGCTGATGCTCGTGGCCCTGCTGGCCAACGTGCTGGTGCTGATGTGCTTCCTGTACAGCGCTGACATCCGCAAGCAGGTCCCGGGATTGTTCATCCTCAACCTCACCTTCTGCAACCTGTTGATGACCGTTTCGAACATGCCCCTGACTTTGGCTGGGATCATTTACAAGAGTCAACCAGGAGGAGATCAGATCTGCCACATTGTGGGCTTCCTGGAGACTTTCCTCACCACGAACTCCATGCTGAGCATGGCAGCTTTGAGCATTGACAGGTGGATTGCTGTGGTCTTCCCTCTAAGTTATCACTCCAAAATGAGGTACAGAGATGCTGCTCTCATACTGAGCTACACGTGGTTGCACTCGGTGTCGTTCCCGATAGTGGCAGCTTCTCTCTCCTGGGTGGGTTTCCATCACCTCTATGCCTCCTGCACCCTGTACAACAAGAGACCAGAGGATAGGACACAGTTTGTGATTTTCACTGGGGTCTTTCACACCCTCAGCTTCCTCCTCTCCCTTATAGTCCTGTGTTTCACATATCTAAAAGTGCTGAAGGTGGCACGGTTTCACTGTAAGCGGATTGACGTGATCACTATGCAGACCCTGGTGCTGCTTGTGGACATCCATCCCAGGTAAGGTGCCTGCGAGAGCAGCAGGTGAGACTGTTTGCTGCAGAGAAAGCAAGGACCGGGTTCAGTGTTATGTTAAGTACAGTCTGATCGGTATCACAGCAGGGGATCGGGAGGGGAAGAAAACAAGCATCCTTGCTGGTTTCTGTTCTGCATGTTTCTTTGTACTTGTGCTCATTTTGGGGATTGCAAAAACAACTCTTTGTTATTTTTAGGAGCTTGTTTTGAAAGGAAGAGCAAAGAAACAGGGAGTTTTACCTGGGCATGCATTTCCCTTCGAGGCAATGGTCAGATCACTGCCCCTTGTCTCAGGAGGTGGATTTAGTGACTGACAGATTTGTGGGTTTGGGCACTGTCAGCCCCAAATGCTGCTGGATCTCAGTGAGAGGGGGCACATGTCCCTCCACTTGGAGCTGGAAGGGAAGGGAGGCTGGGGCACTGTGTGCTGCTCCTTTGCCCAGCTGTGTCCGTATCGCTGTGCCCTCCGTAACTTTATCTTTCCTGAAGGCAGAATCATAAGGGAATAGCATCTGCAAAATGTGTATGCTTGAGTGCCTGTATTTAAATCCAGCTGAGAGAGACTTCAGTAACAACGTTAATATGACAAGCGAGGGATGTATAAAGTTCATTGCTAATTAGAGTCCGTAAGCAAGGAAATTGTTAGGAGAAATGTCTCCAGGGGCTGGACTAATAATGGGCTTGAAGGCAAGCACCAAACGGACATGAAAATATGTTGGGAAGCTGTGCAAGAGTCAGATCAGAGATTATACACAAACTATAAATCCTGTATGAATAGGATGTGTCTGGATCTGGAAGGGAAGCAGATTTCACAGGAGAAGGGAGGGTGGGAGAGAGCCTTTCCTGGCTTGTTAAGGAAAACTGAGCTGTAAAGCTGAAAGAGAGAAAAACTTGCTGGGTGGAAGCCCCAGAGCAGTGCTGGGCAAGAAGCGGTCCTGGCGAGGAGCTGGGAAGGTGCCTGGTGCACGGGAGTTGGCGTGCAGTGCGAGTGTGCCGTCATTCTGCTCACGAGAAACAGGGAGGGTGAAACAGAGAGGACTGAAGCAGGCATGGCTGGAAGGATGTGGCATCAGGAGCTGAGGACGGAGCACCAGTACCAGCCAGAGTGACCCACCTGGCAATGGTGATTTGAGAAATGAACCCATGGAGGTGGGGTAGGGTGGAGAGGGATGGGGGCTGATGGATCAGAATATCCTGGTTAGGGCTGAGAGGCTCCCAGGGGCTGGGGCAGATGGGTTAAGAACCAGCTCTGACTGGGACAAGGTGGCAAAGCCAACAGGTGAGCTCTGAGCAAGGGAAAGCAGGGACACTGGTCATGGTGTGGAGAGAAATGGGCCTGGTTTGCTCAGAGTTTGGCTTAGGGGAGGAGCGTGGCTGGAGGGGGTGATTGGAAAGGAAGGGGTTTGATGGATTTGCCTGGAAAAAAAGGGAGAAAATGGTTTGGCTACGTAGAGTGACAGAGTGGCTGTGAGGGATGCGTGTGCTGCTTGGGAGACAGGCAGAGACTGAATCTTAAAAGTTCAGACTGTCTCTGTCACAGGCTGAAGGGAAGAGAAATGTGTTTCAGCGAAGTGCTGGCAGCTGCCAGCACAGGGAGGTGTCTGATACGGGGGAAGAAATCCTCCTGGAAGAGAGGAAGCCAAGAGCAGATAGAGAGGGCAGCCCCACGTCAGATGTCCCACTTGCCCCCCCTCGCTGTCCTTTGCTCTGCAGGCTGGAGGCAAACACCAGCTCCCTCCGTCCTCAGCCAGCTGGGAGCTGAGCTTCAGGACTGAGAGCACATGTGGCTGTCCTCAAAATAAGGTCACAGTTTGGGGATTCCTAAGCCCAAGGCAAATAAGTCTGAAAGGATCAGGGCAGGCCAGCACTGTGCAGAGGAACAGAAACATTTGCTGAAAGTCCTCCAGGGAAGCTGTCTGATCTGTCTCTTGACCAAGAATGTGGAGCAGGACTTCGGGTGAGTCCTGGTTCTGCTTTTGAGAAACACACGTATAAATCTTCCCTTATCCACCACGTCACACAGAGGAAAAACCAGCCTTCTACCCCACGTGCTGTCTGGCTGCTAAACCGTACCTCGATCCGTCTTGATTTCTGCACAGGCTTTGAGTGGCCTCTCCCAGGGCAGAGCTGCGGACCCACCAGGGCTGTTTGAAATAGCAATCGTTACACCTAATGCTTCGAGTATGGCTGGATTGCACAGAAAAGGGGCAAAAATCTCAGTGGCATTTCTCCTCCTCTGCATTTTCTCTGGCCTGAGTTAACTTGAGGGTGTTCCTGCATTTTGTAATCATGTCACTGAAGGGCAGGTTCAGTGGGGCTGTGGGTGTTAGACCTCCTTTCTTTGGAGGAGACAGAGTTGCACAGGCACTTTGCTGTGTGTAACCTCTATTTACTAACTGCCGTTTAGCTCTTGCACCAGGCTATTCACTAAGAAATGGGAGTTTTAACTTCTTTAGACTGCAGGGATGAAGGCTGATTTTAACCCGTGGTGGTGTTGCCCGAACAGGTGAGAGCTGCTGCAGCTGATAGAGTCAAACCTTGGATTGCCTTCCCGAGAGTGAGAGCTACACAAAGGCTTTTCACAAAGTGATGTTCGTAAAACTCTAACAAAGACATAATTTGAATTATATAAGTGGTATATATAAAGGGATGCATAGTGTTTGCTGTAGCACCTAACTGTATAGACATGGGTGCTGTGAGGTTGCACATGAGGGAACAAAGTTTGTAATCCCAGTTTCAACTACCCTGACGTTTCTGGCTTTTTGCATGGTCTAGTTTCACTGCGGATAAATGTGTATGGACAATTCTCTGCCCCCTGTGACTCAGAATCCACCCGCAAGGGGGTCTAGCGACAGGCATTGTGACAGATGGCTTTATTACCTGTGATTTGGAAAGACACAAGTGATCTTCTGAAGATCATTTGAGACGAGTACAAAGGAAACCTCTAAATACCACAAAAAAACGTGTGAAAGTTTAGGGCACATGTCCTTTCAAGTTAGCTCAGGCATTTTTACTGGGTACTGCTTTCTCTTGACTTTGTTCCTAGAACAGATATATCGGAGTTACAGTGAGAGGCCTGGGCAAGAATTCATGTAAGTGCTTAACTCATGCATTTCTTGACCCAAATTATCTATACTAACTTTTTGGCGTATTCAGCTCTTAAAGATACTGGATCTTAAGAACCAGTATCTCATAAAGCTTGTTTAGAATACCAAACCTTTGAAGGGATATATCTCAGATTTTCCAGGATATTAAAATCTTTAAATGAAAGCTAAGTCAACTACCCAGTTCTGTTACCAGTGTCACTACTGGAACCTGTGTATATATTTTTATCTTACTGCACACAAGAGCGTACAAAAGCAAAATACCCATCTGAGCACATTCTCTGTATGAAGGATTAGAGATAAAATACCACATCACAAAGGAAGGTATTTATTAGCTACATCTGGAAAGGCTGAACAAAATCAATTGGTTGAAGTCTTCAGGACTTTTCACATCACACATGAGCTCCAGGAATCACAGACAGCTTTGCATGTGTCAAATAAAATGTGAAGAAATATAACTGGTGAAACTGCTAGAAACAAAAATTATAATGCCCCCCTCCCCCCAACAGCACCCTAATTGAACCTACTTTGGAGATTTCTTCTTCTGTACCAACGTGTTCCTGGGATAACATGAATCTAATAACACGTGTCTTAAGTGAAGCTATTGAACCTCTCAGATCGGCTGTTTGCACCTAAAAATACTCCAGCTCTTGCAGAACTGAAAGCATATCATAGGTTCCCTTGAAAAGGTGGATTTTTTTTTCTTCTCAGCTGTCACTTCGAGCTGCAAATAACTCAGACATAGAACATGTAATACTTTTAGATGCGTTTTAATTCTACTTAGGCATATTCTTTGCCTAAAGGAAATTCATTATTTTAAGGAGAGCGAACTTTTTCCCCAGTATTTTGTTCACTTTGCCATCACTTTGCCAGCTACAACACCGCTCTGAGGGCTCAATAAGACCATAAATAAAATGGATAAAAAGAAACAGTTTTTTTTTTTCTTTAGCCCAGTAGAAAGGTAACATAGCAACTACCTGCCACAGAGAGCACCAAAGCACACTGAGATTCTCAGGACACAACACATGCTTAGATGATGATTAGACATTTAGTTACAACAAATAATGTAAGGGTATAATCATAAACCCCATAGCTATTAAAATACATGTGTGGAACTGGGCACTGAGTCATCAATTACAAATTTACAATAAAAGCAGAGGGAGACCAACCCCACGCAGTTACAACGTGCAGCACGTGGGCCAGACCGCTTGCTTCTCCCAAGACACGTGGTTGCTTTGCCCCAAGACCTGTGCAATAAGCTGACACGTAGTGCTGCTATGTGCCTAGAGAGGGATTTTGGCATGCAGATTAGCTTTATTTTTGTCCTTGCCCAAAGGAATTGTACTGGCTGATGCACTAGTTCAGGTATGGATGGACTCTGGTAGATACAACCAGTGTCTCCCATCCCCACCCAGCCAACCAGTTGCTTGTTCCCATCCCTGGGCTTCACCCAGCCAGCACACAACATGACCAAGCAGGCAGAGGAGAATGGACTTTCATGTTATCAGTCTCTCAGCAAGCTGATGTACTAATCTCAGAGGGGTGTCCTTGCAGTGGGAGGGTGGGCTCAGCTTGCAGGCACCAGTGCTCCACAATCCCATTGCCCTGCCTGCACCCTGAGGGGCTTTGCAACTCTCTGGCACCCTGTTGTGACCACCACCAGGAAGCTCAAATGAGAAAACTCATGTCCTAAAATGCCACAGGTAGGAAAAAGCAGGGCACGACTGATTTCTACATTTGGTCTGAAACAAGGCAGGTGGTTTGAGCTGTGGAGTCAGAACATCACAGTTCTTTGGATTTGCTGTATAATTCCCAGCTTTGCAAAGCACTCAGTCCATGCAGGATCTGTCATAAGATTTATGGCCACACAGTTCACAGCTATGGGATGTAACGATTGCTCTAATGTTGGGCTGAATGTTTAGAGGGTGTTTTTCCTGTTACATTTTTATTATGTTTTGTTGCTTATCTCACTGGGCAGTTTCTCCTGTCTGTGATATTGTCATTTGAATTGCTGTTTCTAGGAAAGTAGCATGCTGCCTACCCCACTCTGGATGTCTTCCAGATCTCTGAATATCATGAGGCAAACTCCAGCCTGCAAACACAGCTTACAGTAATTCAGAAAGGAGTTGCAGCTGAATTCAAGTCTGAATTCCACCAACTTGTCTATATATGAATAGATATAAGGGGTGTGTGTAAATGTTTATATACATATAAAGGTATATACATGCATTTCCCCATAATCATTTTTGAAGGGTAAAATCATATAAAGGATTGATACTCGGTATTGTCCTATAGAAACGTGCTATTGTATATACGTGAATACAGCACTTGCTGGAAAGCACTTATTGGAAAGATTGATTTCAATCATTCCAGAAGTATAGCCATTAAAGTCTGCTACCTGATATTATGATTCATGTTCTTGTTTGTGTTGAATGTCACAGTGTAAGAGAGCGTTGTCTGGAAGAACAAAAGAGACGGAGGCAACGAGCAACAAAGAAAATAAGTACCTTTATTGGTACTTTTATACTTTGTTTTGCACCTTATGTTATCACAAGGTAAGTGCAAACCTATGCAGTGAAAAATACTATGGAGATGAACTCAAGTTGGAAAAGCAGTGCGCTCTGAACTAGAAATTGATTCTAGTCTCCTGTGAAAATTCTGTGCAGCATTTCCACTCCTATGAGAGGCTGTATTTACTGAGCTAACAAAACCATATAGAATATCATAGCACATATCTGATCTAATCCTGCTGCAACCTGTGGGCCAAACCGTGTTTGGTCAGCCAAGTCAATGTGTTCGTCTCATGGGAGTGATTTAGGAGTTCAGCCCACAGAGGCCAATAGATGTTGTAGTTATTTTTTGAGACCAACAACTCTCCTACTCCTCAGATTGCCTTGGTAGCCCAAGGGGGTGATCCACAGGATAAGACACTTGTCTGAATAGGTCAGGATGTAAGAGCCTGCTCAAACAAGATCCAGCTGAGGTGAGAACATGGCTCACAGACAACCCATAGCTTTTTTTTTTTTTTTTGGACTGAGTTCTTGGTCATATACATCAAATATCAAAGTTGTCCTGGCTTACAGCAAAAAAAGTTCTTGTGATTTATGGTCAGATGTCCTTATTTATCTACTAGCTTATCTTTGGAAATGGTTCCTGTGGGAAGCACCAAAGTACTCCTCTGAAACAAAAATATGAAAAAGGGTGTATATCTGGAGAAGTGTTATCAAGTTATTAGAAAGAAATTTACAACTTGTGCTTATTAAGACCCTGGAAAAACTGAAATACTGTTATGAAGAACAGAGATAGAAAAAAGTATTTCTGAAACATCACCTATTTACATATTATTGGACAGAAATTTTTGGGGCTGACTTCAGTCAAATTCAGGCTCACCAAAAGAAAAAAAAAGTAACACAACCAAATCCTTGAAAAAGCTGAATTAAGACTCAGTGTAAGTGGGCACATAACAAAACCAAATTTTCCATCTCATTATAATATCCTGATTTTCTATTTCTAACAAAACAATTCACAAAAGGTCATTGTCTCTGTAGAAAGGCAAACCAGCACACGACAGTAATTTTATGTTCATGATAATAATAACTAATTTATTTGTATTAAATAATTTGTAAAAATGTTGCAAATACATTTATAGCAGTTATATTTTTCTGTACTTCTGCTTAATAGTGGCAAGAAGACACTCCATGCTCTTGCACTAAAATTGCTTGAAAATATTTATAATAATAATGGGCACTTAGTCTTAATTCTCAGGCTATAAGATATTAGAGTATTTGTCATTGCAAGTAGTTAAGTTTAATTTTATATTGGGGCTTTGAACTTAATGAGAATCATCGCAGTCATCACATAGCTTGCGGCTCAGTCCTGAGTGACAGCGAGTGTTTGAGCCAGGGCTGTCAGAAGTATTTCTGTGCTCTTCACATCTCAATCCAGCATTCAGGCACCATCTGCCCCCTTACTCTTAGTTCTGAGTCATCCTAATATGTGTCCTCATAGTCATAAAGCACAGATGGATTAAAAAACTCCTGAACCTACCTGTTTTAATCCTTACAAGGCTCACTTAAACGTTCACCCAAGTCTGCATTCAGTCCATTAAAGACTAATAGCTTTTCCATGGGCAGTGACTTCAAGAGTTAAGATATAAGGTCGGAAATGCACAAAGATGCTTTTCAATGAAGGACGAGGCTTGTGCAATGGTCAGACGTAAGAAGTAAGGGCTATCACTTTCTTGGCCTTTTCATCTCTGATCTAAAGGAATTACTGCACAACAGGCTACATGGAATTCCCTGTTTAGCTACCTGAATCCCCCCCAGGACCTCGCTGGACACTGCACTGCACAGATGGGTATTCGAGGATGTGCGTTACTGTGCTTCCCTGTGCCTCCTGTGTATTGCTGAAATGCAGAAGTCAGGGGAAGAAGAGGTTTAATTACGCAAGGAAGTATTATTTTCTGGACTATGTCCAGAGTGTTTTGCACTTCACAAGACAGAGGCAATCAATCACTTTTCAAGGCAGCAAGCAGAAGATAACTGAAGTGTATTGTTCAACACTACTTGTAGACAGCAGGCTCTAATTGGCAGAACACTTTAAACATGCTCTGAAGTACTTTATGAATTAAGGCCTCAAAACAGCTAATCACCAGGTTTCACTATAACAACTTCTTTCTGCTTCCCCACTAAAAACTACCAGCTGCAGTCCCACAAGCCAACGAGGAAGCCATGCCTATGGCCACAGTCAGACAAATTCCTCTCTGGGTCAGAGTTTTTCAGATTACATTAAGGTGAAAATCAGATTAGCTACCCCTTTTATCAAGAAAACACCCTTTTAATTAGTTCAGTGGCTGACCTTAAGTAGTATATCTACACAACCCCATTCTTCTTGATTCCACATTCCAAAGTAGTAGTATGACAGATGTATCACCCCGTATTGTATATTTATAGGCATAGCTTGTTGCTTAGTTTGGAAAAATGCTATTAATACACATCTCAACTTTTTGCTATATTTATCATTATGTGATTGAACAATATTGTTCAAAACCTGTTTTCTCTAAGGAGCTTTTTCATAAGAAAGATTAAAATAAGTCATACCAATTTCTAATATTCATGTCCAACTCCAGGCATTTCAGACAAACACAGAACTTTGCTCACGTAATTTAATAAGTGCTGTCTATGTGTGAGGAAATTGGCCCTAAATTAAAAATCCTGAAATAATATCAGAAAGAAGTTTGCAGTCCCAAGCCCTCAGGTTAAGGAGGAGGATCGAATTTCTTTTGTATCATCTCTGGGGAACAAGGGATAAACAAACCATGTTTTTTACACTGGTTGACTGCCCTCTTCATACAAATCCTGCTTGGACAGACAGACAAGGAAACCCACAGAGGAATTCTGAGTTATGTTCTTGCTCATCTGTGCATATTAAATGCATGCATTTCCTATGCAATCTTAGGTTGACATATTCAAAGGCAGTGGCCTTGTAGGCTCCCTCAAGAGCTACAGCTGACATGAGGTAAAGAGATTTTCGTCCTGCATGAGAAATCTGCTGGCACAAGCTGGCTAACACTGCTCCCTATCATCACATCTCTGCTGCCAGGTGGTTCCCACAGCTCTGGGGAGCAGCAATGACTAAGAGCAACAGTGTGCAAGAGCTGAAGGTCCACAAGTCATGCTGCTTCCTTAACAGAAGCTGCCTGATTGCAATATATGCACCACTTAACAGGCAAAACTGGCTAGGCTTTTTCCACTAGCAAGACAGGATACATAAGATTCAGTCTACCAAGCAATAAAGTAAAATAAGCATAAAAATCAAACTAAAACTGACGTTCGGCTTATTCATATCATTAACACAAAATGACTAAGGTCAGATTCTGTTACTATGGGACTTCTGTGAAAACAAAAACAAAAACCAGAATTAGTAACAAATATAAATGTTAGAAGCGTATGCTTAATGAGTTGATATAACTTCCCCAACTTGGACCAAAAGAATGAATTTCTTCTGAGAAGATCAATTCATCTACCAGCTCCAAAATGAAGTGTGATTTGTTTCACTCCTAAACAACCAGACATTTTAGCTTGTTTGAAGCTCTCTGGCCTGTTCAGAGTTTTCTCTGTAACTCAGTTAATTTCTCAAGTTTAGGCAACGCACAAGAGAGATGCTGCCATTATACTAGCCAGCTGGACCTACACACATTCAGTAAAATATTTTACTAAAACGATTAACTGCACATGTTTATAAAACATTTTCATTGTTTATTTCACTGCATAAGAGATCAAAGTCTTACACTTCAAGGTAACATTCTTGTTTACTGAAAGTGAAATAAAATATTTGGATAGCCACTTGACACCAAGTGCTCTACAGAAATACATTTCTAAAATATTGACAGTATCACAGCAAAACAGTTAATAGCTTTGAAGTACAGGTATTATCAGACAGTAAAAGAGTGGCTTATGAAAGCAAGTTGGGGAATTATGTAGATAATACTGTAGAATTTAATTTACAGGTTGCACTGAAATATTAATGCTCCTTCACTGAAAATATCTTCCTGGCTGAGATGCTTCATGAAACCCTTTCAAAGGCAATAAGTTATATGACAGTCTTTGCAAGAATGACATTTAATTGTTCCTACATGAAATGGAATTGCACTTCTTGGGGGCAGTCTGCATTTGTTTGTTGCTAGATACCTTAGAATAGCTTGGGATAAAAGGGACCTTAAAGACCACCCAATTCCAGTTCCCTTACCATGGTCAGGGATGCCACCCACTAGACCAGGTTGCCCAAAACCCCATCCAGCCTGGCCTTGAACACCTCCAGGGATGGGGCATCCACAGCTTCTCTGGACAACCTGTGCCAGTGCCTCACCACCATCATAGTAAAGGATTTCTTCCTAACATCTAATCTAACTCTTCCCTCTTTTAGTTTAAAACCATTCCCCCTTGTCATATCGTTATCTGCTCCAGTATATCTGCAAATATACTATCAAAAATAACACGCAGAAAATGCAAAATATAAAAATATCAAGGACACTTAAGGAAATAATTTGAGAAAATATTAAAGATTCTATTGATAAAAGTGTAGGCTTTTTAATTGATCAGTCACTGAATGTAGAATTAGTAGGTCTAGGCTTACAACCCTCAAGTGCCTATTTGATATATTTAGATGGAGATTGCTAACAACTCATGGAACTGAGTGACAGCAGCTGAGAAATTTGTCATACCTTGGTCATTCAAGGCATCCACTGAATTTAATTAAGCTTAATCAAATTCACATTCGTAAAACATTTAACAAAGTAAATCAACAGGACTTAATTCAACACAGTAAAATTCAAAATGCAAAGAAGAAGCCATCAAATATGTGAGGAACAGAAAGAAGGATGGTTCAATGTAGATTACAAAGTAAATATGAACCAGTAGATGATTAATTTCCAAACAGTCAAATCTCATTTTAAGCATATTAACACGGGTGTCTTAGCTACATTTTGTTAAACAGGTGAATATACACCAGAACAGACCCCCAGCAGCTTGAGTAGAAGAAAATTATGTCTGAATTTGGATCCTACTTTGTATGAAGGATATCAGCCAGGAGTTACAAGGAGAGGCTGGAGGATCAGCATTTAGTTAGTCAAGACGAAAGGAGAGAAATGGTACAGGTGGCCATTTGGTATCTCAGAGTAGCTTACAGTGATCAGCTGAGCCAAACAGCACCAGTGGAACGGCAAGAGCAGTTCAAGTATTTTCATATCATATAGTCTAGTCACCTCAAATGTCTCACGTGGCTGTAAGCCCATAACTTGATAGTTATTTGAGTTCCTCTTTTCACATACATAATACTTTCAGCCTTTGTCTCCACTGGAGTTCGCATGATCTCCCTGGAGAATAGCACATGAGCAGATGTAGAACATTTCTGGAATGGCTGTTCATCTCAGTAAAATGTATAAAGAATCTGAAAATAATTTGTTCTTTGATAATAGGACACATTAATGTAAAGATGTTATTTGTGACAGGATGATACTTCTGCTTAAAACTTGATAGTTATCAGTGACTGTTTAATTATTTGACAGTGAAATTAAGAGAGTATAAAATGAATTGTCAAACCTTGACTTCAGTTAATGTCCTCATGTCACGTTTCCATCAAATTATTCATTTAATATAGCTTAGGCTTCCATGGCATGTCATTGAAATGTATGCAAATGGATACTAAAGAGGTTCTCAGAAGCCATTTCAAAATGAAAAAGAAGAGGTCCTTATAGGTAAGAATTTGCAAGAGCAGATGTAGTTCTTATAACAGTACCCCTGAGTATTGGGATGTTTTGAGCACTACTGACATACTGAAGTGGAAGGTTTGCTTTACAAAGTTCACTTAAACTATAAATTGCTTTGCCTGACTTTCTATCCCAGAGTGCATCTGATGCTATTTTTATACACATTGTTTTTCTACAACAAAACACACAAGTTTATATTGGGTAATGTCAGCACCCCTAAAAGCATCACTGAACAAATGAACCCCACTTCTAATCAAAGCGAAGTGCAAAATGATCAAATTGCTAGCATTAGAATTAGAATCTCAGAATTAGAATTACTAATACCACATCACTGACTAAAGCCCCGTCACTGGCTGCAGGCCCATAGTGCTAAGCCCACCACAAATACTTGAGAAGAAAGTGTTTTAGCCAGGGAATTTGCAGTGTAGGCATACCAGAATGGAGAGAAAAGACAGAAGCTCCTAGTCAGTGATGCAACTAATTCAAGCTCTTTAGTCCCACTTTCATGCTCAAACAACTGGACCACGCCATCTGCCAGTGCTATTTTAAACAACAAAATGTATGGAAAGTTGTTAGTCTCTAAAGGTGTATTCCAATGATAAATAAATAGGCTCTTTTGAAGTCTGCCTCATATCCTGCTGGGTGGGGGAGGAATGCAAGGGTGAGTGATGGGTGTCATTAGTTTATAGCTATGCTGTTACCTCATCCATTTAATGTGGATATTCACTCTCTCAACCTTCCTGTTTCCACAGGCTTGTTGAATTGTCCTCTGTGGTCCCCATCAGTTCTCACTGGGGAATCATTTCCAAGTGCTTAGCTTACAGCAAAGTTGTTTCTGACCCTTTTGTGTACTCTTTGCTACGGAATCAGTACAAGAAGACGTGGAAGGACATGATAAACAAGATCCTCAAAAGAAGCTCCATCAACTCCTCTGCCCTCACGAGTGAGTCGCACAACCAGAATATATTGCAACTGAACGAATGAGGAGCCTGGTATGGGATCTTCAAGAACCATAAAGTGATATATGGGAAACAAGAGTAACTGGCCTAACCCTAGTAGCTATCCTCAGCTGTCAAAGGTTTCAGGAGGCTGCCACAGAGGCTGGTTGAAGCCCAGCCCCTGTAACACCTAAGGGAGGCAGGCTACTTGGTGCCTCCTGCCCCCAACTACAAGCGTGCTATTGATACATGGTCCTCCAGGTTTTGCGGGTACAAATCTCCCATTGATTTTCATCAGCAGTTACACATACATACAGGGTGAAAAACTGGTCTTTCATGGAAGGGCTTATGAGAGTAGAGGAAGCAGACTGGTGTGTTCAAGAGATCATTTCAGAAAAGCCACACAGGAATGTGTGTGTGGTGTTTTTCATGGGCTGCAGGTAAGGCTCACTCCAATCTAGCTGACAATCTGGCTTTACTAAAACAACCCCAGTCTAGTTGCTTCAGGATGTTCCCCATAGAAAGCTCTTAAAAAGCTTAATAGCAAAATCTTTACCTGGATACTCATACAGTGCCCAGCATAGTTTTCAACCTCTTTTTATACATATTATTTGAACAATTCTGTAGAACTGAATGGAGAGTAAATCCCTTTTGTAGTACACTGCAGGCTGGATTCGGCCATGTCTTCTAAGTAACTTTCACAGAAACACATTATTTTCCTCCCCATTAAATTTCAGAACAGTAAAAAAGGTAGATAGGATGAAAAAATCAGGACGATTCCTGCCTACCTTAACCACTTTCTAGTATATCTGAGCTACACAGAGATGGATTTTGCCCCAAAGCTGCAAAATTGGTCCCCCTGCCCCATATATTAATAAATATAGTTAATGACGGTTTATTCCCATATTTATATATTATTTGAAGGAAAGATGAGCCCACAGCTGAGTTTAAAAGTATCATTTGCAAAGCAAGTAGAGCAAAAATAATAGACCTCCTCCCCACCATGAAATTGCTGACAGCAATATTATTCTACATCTGAACAAGTGCAAATCTCAGAGTTTTCAACTGGGATCTCTGTAGCACTAGGATGTAGCTCTGCTTATTAATATTATTAATATTTACCATGCATTCAGCTCAGCCTGCAGCTAACATAGACCCATATACCACTAAAATTTTCAAGATCAGGAAAATCCTATGTGACACTTCCTCAGAAACCATCACAGTATCTTAATTTTTGTAAAAAACATTTAGTTCTTTGTAAGTAAAACCGCAGCATGTAGATGGCCTCATAACTGTCATGTAGGCACATGATGTTGAAGCCATCCTCCAGTGACTAATGACAAATTACTTTCCTTGGTAATTTTCAGTGACTTCTCTCTCAATTCAGTGAAAACACTATGAAATGATACAGTTTAAGTGTTTTCTTATTAACTAAGATGTAGAAAATCAAAAGCTTGTCAGCACTATGATTTTAGGAATAATCAATTTCTAAAACAACTTGCATCGACAAAGCGTGTCCTCATCATAACCTCTTAAAGTTATTTTCAGGTAAAGAACTATTGGTTTCAAATGCTTCAGATTTATACTGTGATTGGCAAAAGACTTGCTACCAATACTGACCTTAATTCTTCACACATTTGTCTCCAGCAAGTGACTTAAATTCCATAAGACAAAGGTAAGTTAACAACAGAAGTGAAATTAGTTTTTGCTCAGCAAGTCAAGGAAGCTTCTCTCCAGTGTCCATAAGTTACAATTTATTTTTTTTTTTTAGGTGAGGGTAAAACTGTAAACAGATGCCCAGATTATGAACATTCTCAGTTAAGCAGGCTTCATGCATGCAATAGCAGCTTAAATAAGAGCTGATATAGCTGGCTATATTAACATTAATTCTTGCATATTCCAGCTGTAAATACAGAAGTCAGGACCATATGGAAAAAATAGGGCCCCAAGTACTAAAAATGTTGAATTAATTTTAGTTGCCACCTCTTGTGTTCTCCAAATAAAAGGCACTGTATGTCATCTATAGCTCTGCAGAGAAGCCCTGGCAGAAAAGGTTACTGATCTAAATTAGTATATTGTTTCATTTATGATAAATCATAAATATCAGTTATTTTGCAAACCTCAGCATACTCCATTTTGCAAGTTTCACCATGAATATCTGCCTTTGACGGATATTATGACAACAACATTTTTCCTTCATACCTTGCAAAAAGCATCCACTGCTGTAAATTCTGACTGTTGATTAAGAACCCAGATAGGTAACTCAGTGAGAGGTTTCACCTCAAAGTCAGTAAATTTGGGGTAATACCTCAGTCACTAGTGTGAAGAGCCTTGCCTTATCCCTCTCTCTGGCACAATACCGCAGCTGCAATCTATAAACTCTCATTGTCACCTGCCTTATAAGTGGAAAAATTAACAGAATGAAGATCATTAACTAACTACCATGTAAGTAAAAGTCTTCATCTCAGCTATTCAGTTTAATTACAAAACTACAGCGTAAATGTAAAAAAAACCAAAAA
Organism: Anser brachyrhynchus; assembly: GCF_964034855.1. Taxonomy (NCBI): domain Eukaryota; kingdom Metazoa; phylum Chordata; class Aves; order Anseriformes; family Anatidae; genus Anser; species Anser brachyrhynchus. The sequence continues at coordinate 40,914,744 of NC_137700.1, forward strand.
AACAAAAAAAAAAAAACAAAAAAAAAGAAACACAAATATAGTCATGGAATCTAAGTAAGTTTTCCCAGCACTGTATACTAGCCATTTGTCACATTACATTGTCTACCTCATCTTAATCATTTGACTTGTTAGGCTTAACATAATTTTCTCAGGTACAATAGGTAAAAACACCCAGATCAATATTTGTTTCTTACAAAATTCAAGTCATTTTGATGGCTTAATTGTATTCTGAAAGGATAGTGGAAAGCTGATTATTAGTCAGCTTAAAAGGATAAAATGCTTTGTATCAGGATGTTATGTGTTTTACTAGGACCACTTTTAGTTAAGAAATTAAAACAGGTTGATTGTTAAAGTCCACAACTGTTGTCAATGTAGACATGGGGCTGCTACCAAAGTCAATGGGAGGTTTGCATGTTGATAAACCTAGCCCCAGAGGGATTTTGCATTCAATCCAAATAGAGCAAAATAATTTCCCAGAAGAAAAACTATAGTACTGTTAGGACGGCAAGTAAAAGGTAGAGAAGAATATAGCATTAGACTTGTCTCATTAAGCCTGTGTATCACAGTCAGTCACTGGTTGATTTATGTGTCCCCATGAGCAATAAATCTTTCCCCTTGTATATGTTTAAAAAATTGTCTTTCTTTCATGGTGCCTTTCTTCTAGAATTAATCTTATAGCAGAGAATAAATATAATTTCCCCTTACTTACATCAGCTCTCTGACACAGTGTCATATTTCTACCATCTGAAGCAAGCGAGAGTTGTACATGCTGGTGCTTGATAAACTGACTCAATATACAAAATAAAAGTAATACCCTAACATTTCCTGATGACATTTCATAAGATACTAGAAATATGATACTGTGGCTCGTTAAGTGCTAGATATTCATCTGAATTCTTATAGGCAACTGGCAAATTTTTCTAAAATGTGTGTCTAAGTGATGAATGTAGATATGACTAACTATGTGTCTGCTGAGTATTATGTGTACTACACAACACTTTCACTCGAGTGAGTTAGAATAATGATGACAAATGTAATGCACAATACTTTATTATCTCTGGTCATGAGGCGGAACTGTTCTCTTGTCAAATGCAAATGTGAGTGTGTGTGCGAGGGGTGGGTTTTCCATTTGTTGTTTAAATATTTTTGAAAAAGTTTGTAAAGTACGGCTACAATGTGTGCCCAAAATATGGAACTGCATGAGCAAAACTTGTCCAGCTGCTTAGGCAATATGCAGTTTTCTGTTTGTTGGTATCTGCATTCCATATGCAATATCTATTTCTCACATGCGTGTTCAATTAACATTTTCTTCATATCTTGTAAGTTTGGCAGGCAGAACATTGGCAGACAATTAAGAGAATTTAGTTCACTATGTCATATTGCAGATTCCCTCTGTTCATTTTACAGTTACTTATACAAAATCAGAGCCATAACTATGAACTAGGACCCCATATTATGTTATGTTTTTGAACTAGTTTTGATGTGAAGATGTGGTAATTGCACGTGACAAAAACTATGAGAGAATGATATGTTTACTACTGACATAAATCAACATAATATTTTATTGCTTCAACTGACAATCTAGTCCCATTAGATAATTATATCCAGGTTTTATAGATCTGTCTTCTGAATGTTTAGGGCTGGGTTTTCAAAGGTATTTGCACAGTGCAAGATGTAAACAGGATTTATTGAGTTCCTCATGAGCGCAAGTACTCACTTTCAATGCTAGGCAACTACATGATCTATCTCTAACTAAGGTCTATCCCTGTTGTTACCCCTTACATAAAAGACCCACAAAACTATGTTGTCAGTGGCTCTGAGCCATGCTTTTTATAACCTCTCAAGTTTTACTTATGAAATAATCAAGTTACAATAATAATTAATCAAGTCAAATAATCTATATATAAAAACTCCCAGACAAATTCTTATGAAGCCTGAGGACTGCTATAGCAGTAGCCTTGTGCATCACAGCATTGCAGAGCAGCTGAGGATGGAAGGGACCTCTGGAGGTCATTTTATTCACCTCCCAAGAAGCACATCGCTATTTTTTGCTGTAGTTTACCATCTCAGTTTTGCCAATGCATGTCTGCTCTGCAGTAGTGCTGGGAAATGATCCTAGTCCACATCAACAATACAGTCATCCTGAAAATTATTTTTTTCTGAAAACATTTTGGGCAGCCAGCTTAGACTTGACTTCAAAAAAACAGCTACATCAGCACAACTTAGGGGCTAAAAAACTGGGTCAGAAATAGATGTGAATGGTAGGCTGAGGGCCAGAATGTTTGTGAAACCTTATCCTTACTTTACTGCTGTTGCAATGATATGTGTTGCTCTGACTGCACTGGGCTTTTCCTAATGGTCTGCTTCCACACAAGGAACTCTCTAGGACTCTCAGCCATTCACTTACCCCAAAGAGAAAGCGAAAACATCTCTCAAAGCCCAGTAGCACAAGCAGCACAACCTCCATAGGAGGGTCCTTGTTGGATTAGGAAGGCTTAAATGGTTTTCAGTTGGGCTACGTGGAAACTCGTCACATATTTTGGATGGCCAGAAACCATCTACACCTGGATGAGCCCTGCCTTAAGAGATAGACCAATTCTTAAAGCTCAGGAGGTTTATGTAGTTTGCAGAAAGAAAGTTTTTCTGGTCTTGCTTGCCAAACTTTTCATAGTTTCTCCATTCCTCTTACTACTAAATAAAGAAGGCTCTGAGGTCTCAGAATATCTTGTCCTGTTCATTTTTAAATGTGCAGTGAATGCCATTGAAACAACTCTTTGGAAATTCCTTACTTTTCACTACTATCAGAACTATCTTCTCCCCAAATTAAATGTTCTTATGATTAAATGAACCTTATAAGCAAAACCAGAGACTTCACACTAATGTCAGACCATTTTTATTTAGCCCAAAAGATCTCTCTATATTATTGCACATCACATTCAGCACAGAAAACTCAGACTCATGGATCCTATGGTGTTTGCTTTACCAGGTGACACTGGATAGTTAGTACTAAGCATAGGCTTCCATATTGGTAGAATCAGGGACTATATCTTCATAAGCTACCCAAGCCTGAATAGGTGAGACAATAATATTTTAGCCTTAAATCTAATTTTTTTTTAATTTGTTTTTTTGTGCTTTAATTCTGAGCACTAATTATTCCTTGTAATCTTTGATGGATAAAGTTTCTTTATGAAAACCATCCCACTTTAAAAGACAGCTGTCCTTGTTGGGAGGTATAAAAGTTTACATGGAGAAAAGAGCTGCTGCAGTGTCTATAAAATGTCTACTTCTTATATGTGTTCCTGGTGTGTATCATGTAAATATGTATTTAGAATTGTTGGTTTTTAAGCAAATAATGCTGATCTAATGAACTAGAGAGGATACTGTCGTATATGTCTATATTTATAACAAAGATGATTAGCCCTATAGACTGTAAGTGCACTTCAGAAATTTGTGTATTGAGAAGCAAATGTATCAGGTGGATGAAAGCATGCATGTGTAGTAATTGTGTTGTAAAATATGATTTTTTTTCTTGAAGAAATACTATTGCACATGGTTTCAATATACCCAAAGGCATGAGTCCACTCAACTGATTAATAGTCTTCAAAGATATATTAGGAAAAGGATCTCCATTTGGAGTTCACTGAATACTGAGAAACAGTTTTCTAGTCTCTGTAGTTATAAAATTACAGTTCTGAAGCAAACATTTTTTTTTAAAATCACAGAAATAACAAAAAGGAAATTGAGAGCCTCTATCCTCCTGGGATATGATGCAGCAAGAGTTCCTAAGGAAGAAGAAAACAACTGCTTTCAAATGAAATGCCAGTACATCCTAGTGAGATACTAAAGGAAATGCAATGTGGCCTAGCATGCAAACTTGGCTATATCCTTCCCGTTGTTGACCACCATAGATAGTCCTATTTAGTCATTTTGCACTTAAGCTGTCTTGAGTCCTTGAACAAAATAAACAAATAAAAAACTGTTGGATTTCAAAGTGATTTACATTGCAACCCTGACCATGAAATCCTTATGCAAAGACAACTAATTTCTACTCCTCCTGATTTGCTGATATGATCAATGAACTACAGAGGAAAAAAATATATACATCCCATGAGTTGAATGACATTTGACTTTTTTTGACTTCTGTTAAGAAAACAATGTCAGTAAAATATGCGGTGTCCTCAGGGTCATACAGCAAATGTGACAAGGCGGGGGACAACTCATCCATACTGTACCTTCTTGTCCAACCACAGTCAAGTAAAATAAAGCTATCTGCATCAGCCACAGTATGTGATGGGTCATTTATAGCAGAAACCATAGAGCTTCCCTCATAACATGTTTGAAAAATCATTATCACAGATTGCCTTGGAAAATAGAAATAGATAACTAAAAGGTGCCTTGATTTACCTTTATTTATACACATTTTTCTAAACCTTAGATTTTTTCATGTTGTTTTTATTTACTTAAGATCATTTTAAAATTAAAAAAAAAAATCCCATATATTTGGCAATCATCAATCTTTCCCTTCTGAATTCTTGCAGGAATGCGATGTACTACCAGTCTTTATAGACGCAGTTGAATATAAACCTTTTCCTCTAGATTAGATTATTAGATGATTACTTGCTTTAAAAAAAAAAAAAAAAGTTAAAAGGAAAAAGTTAGGGGCTGGTTATACATATCCTTGCTATAAGGACAGTGGTGTTTCTTGGATGAGTAAGGACCATTCATATGATAAGAGGTTTAAAAATGTCTGGCCTGTGTATTTAAACTTCATTTTGTTTTGTTTTGAAATAACAAAAATAGATGGTTTCCTATTTCTAAGCATCTAGTCAGTCTGAAGAAATGTAGTTCTGAAATAGCGTTAATAATAGCTGCTGTAGATAGGGCATGTTTTGACTATATTATAAATATAAAATTATAATTTATTACATTTTACTTTTATTTGTATAACAACGGGTTGTAATTGTAGGGGCTATTTATATGGGTAAAAAAGGCAATATTAATAAATGGATAGAATGATGCACAGACCAACTTGTAATGACAAAATACTCAAGAGTGCCATGGGTTAAAATGGACTATGGGACTTTAGTGTCCCTGGTAAGCTAAACTCCTATAGTCTCTTAATATATATTTCAGAAATACATATTCATTCATGTAAAGACAGATATATAAAATTCTGTTGTATTAACACCTCTAGTTTAAAGGAATACAAGACAGTAAATTTTAATCCTTCAGTTTTTTGAATAAGGGGCCTGTGCTGCCTATTCTGTTTACAATGGCTTGTGCTTTGTGAATACATATCAAATGTTGTAATATATTTTTATTACATAGAGTTAATGGTTAATAAAAAGTAACATATAAATAAATACATACTATATATGTATATTGTGATTTTGTTATATTTACTGTTAATGAAATGTGATTATGAATAAATGACTTCGTGTGAGCTATTTTTTAAATATAAAAGTTTACACTTTAAAAAGTCTGTTTCATTTCATTGCTGCAAAAGTCAAACCTGCAAAGTGATTGCAATGATGTGACCTGATAATTCTGTTGACTTTTGGAAAAAAACTACAAAGTCAAGTGTAACAAGATTGCATCAGTCTGTTTACGAGCAACATAAGTGAAATTATTGGAGAACCGTAATACATAATGTATTGGTCTAGACTTAATATATATGATCCGAAATAAACTTTCCTTGATACCTTGAGCTGGTCCCACGGTTGGTGGGAAAAAAAAGAGGTGGGGGTCTCTGGTAGTATAGGGTTCCTCTTCCTGCTCTACAAGGCTCCAGACCCACCCTGAGCTCCCACAGAAAGGTCTCTGAAGGTTTCAGACCCATCCTGAACACCAACCAAGAGCCAGACCCTGCAGGTAGTCCTCTCAGAGCAGAGGTCTTTTATTGTCTACATGAAGTCCAAGCGCTTTGTCCCCAAATGCACTATTCTGCTGAGTCAAAGGGTTTAACTGTTAATTGTGCTTTAATAACAGTATTACAACTTCAGTTCTCAGATGTGGATAAGCACTCATTGAAATAAATGCAAATATCCCGAGTCTTCTTCCTCTGATCTCTAGACAGACATTTGAGCTGGAGATTAAATTCCACTCCAGTGCACAGATTAGGCCTCTTAAGGACTCTTTTGCTTCCCTTGCAGGTATTAAATCTGTGCTGTAGAAAAGCAGAAGAGACCCCCAGATGAGCTCAAAATTCTCAGACATTGAATAATTTCTAAATTAACCAACATGACATCATTTGTTCCCATACCTCCCCTTTATTTTAAACAGCTCAGCAACCAAGTTTCTGTTGTCCATCTTTCTGCGTGCACACCCTCCCTTCTCACACATACAGTTTTGTGAGGATGTTGTGTGTGGGTTTCTGAGCACCTCACTGGTGCTGAGATGCAATTATCTCAGAAAGACTGGCAGGGTAGGATGGGAAAAATAATTTATTCATGTTCATCTCATAGCTGCTTTCAATTTATACTGAGGTCAATGCACAAAGCAAGCTTCAAATGCAAATTTAGAGCATGAAAACAGTGTGACTTGTCAACCCAGGCAATAGCTTTCACCATTATCTTTGGGAGCAAAAACTGGACATATGCTGGCTCTGCAAACCTCAGTGCCACGATAATGTCCTCTCACAGGGGGAAGACATCTCCCAATGTCACTGATCCATCCTGGGCTCCAGGCTCAAGCAGACACCCAAGGGAAACCCACTAGCACAGCGTGCGAGGTTTTCATTTGCTCTGCTCTCCATTACAACTGCTGTTTTCCATCACTTAGGAAGGACCTAAATATTGCCTTTCATATTACAAAACCTGATGCAAAGGAACATTCATTTCAGGAAAGTTTTGCCTGGAGATTTAGCAGAGACAGAATAATTATCCTGCATCTCATTTCAAAGGGCTTGCCATCCACACGGTTATAAAACTTTTTTTTCTTTTGCCAGCATTATGCTAGAATCCAGTTACAAGCTTTACATCAACTTCTGCCACCCAGAATTTTAAAGGAAAACAACTGTAATGCCAGCAACACAGTGGACATGCATCCAGCATGGGAAAACACCTCCAACAAAAATATTAAGAGGAAAGAGCAATCAGCAGTTCCAACCACTCCTGCCCTGCCTGCACCCTGATAATGCATGCAGAGCACTAGGGACCACAGAGTTCATGTGTCATACAAAAATTAAACATTTTAAAAGTTATTTAAAATTTAATCATTTAAAAATTAATAGTGCACCTTTGTTGCCCAGGTATCACATTTAATTCCTATTCTATTAACTGCAGCTAAATAACATTTTCCTATATCTGCCTATTTTGCTTTCATTAGTTCATTAAGCATCTTAAAATGCAAAACAAAAAAATGTATACCTTTTCTATGCAGCAGCAATGCCTGTTGATACACATTAAATATCCTGACTTTCACATCATATGGCAAGAAATAATGTCTGAATTCTGTTTATGAAGTTCTGTGCTCAAACCTAATACTCCCAAAACCTCTAATTTACTATTTGTCAAAACTGACCATCACAAGATGGCGTGAACAACTTGGGATAAAAGCCTCATTCTGCCAGAGTTTGATGAAAAGACCCATGGTGATAGGATCCAGCCAAAAAAGTTTGTATTGTTACCTTATCATTCTTACTACTTTCTATAGTAAAACCTCCACTCCCCACAGGCAAACTGTCAAATTCATATTGTTTCGTTTAAAAGTAGCTTTCTCTGCAATCCATACAACATCATACTGCTCATAAAGGTGTGATGTGAACAGCCAGTCCGACAATGTGATACAGTACGAATGTGCTGTAGCCTCATTAGTTCTAACCTTCTAGATAAACCATAGTTAACGTGACATTTCAAAAGGAAATCCACGTCTTCCCCCTCAAGGGCTGTCAGTCACCCCCAGTGCTCCTGCGCTCACCCCAGGACCACTCATGTGGGGTCCCAGGGTCTCTGCAGTGCACAGTGTCCATGCAAGGACCCTCTGCAGGCCAGAGTCTCCTTTGGCACCTCTTTTGCAAGGGACATCCTTCCACATTATCACCTACATCACTAAGTCCTCAAGCTACCACTCCAAAGTTGTCATCATTCAAACAGACAAGGTCAAAGTGTGTTAAATACATTTTCATTTTCTTATTTCGTGTAAGAGTTGGTAATAATCATAAACATTTCACAGATACCTTTAGGAAATCCAGTGCTTTTATAATTTAGGAAGACAATTTTCTTTATACCTTTAGGAAATTTAATACTCCTCAAGAAATTAATGTAATTGCTCTGCTGAGCATGCACTCGCATGAGAGCCTTCACTTCTGTTTAGGAGAGGCTAAATTGTAGGTTGCTTTTCAGCAGCAAGCTTTGCATCTCTGCCAGTGGGGACGTGTCTCGCCTAGTGCCTGGGACTGCTTTTCCAATCAAAGGAGACATGCATTTCCAGACAGCAATTCAGTAACCCCATGTTGGACAGAGTAAGAGACCTATGTAAGTGATATGTGATGCTGAAATGTCTAGACCTTCTTCCAATAAATTTGCTGAAAATGTTTCAATAGCAAAGGACAGCAGAATGTTCATAAGAGAGAGCCTGAAGCGACCTGAGGGATAGGACATGGTTGTGACTTTCCACCAAGACCAGCGGTCTCAGAATAAAGTCTCAGGCCAGAAAGAATCAGACTATCAAATTACCTATTTGCCCTCACAAAACATAAACACGAGATTTACAATCATGGATGATCTGTCATGTGTACACTAACAGAATCACTTCCAGCTGCAGTACTTTGGAGTGGAGCTAATAAAATAATTGTTATAGAAAATGTTTTAGTGAATCAGGCATTTGGGGCCACCTGCCCTCAGGTAAGTCAGTTAAAACTACTCCAGCACCAGCATATGACAACCTCACCTGTTTGTAAAACTCCCAGGGATCATTGTTCCACAAATCTTCTATCGTCTCCAGATCATTTCTGAGTTTTATTATTCTTCTAGTTATCATACTCTCTATAATAGCTAACATTTCTGCAAACCTTGATGCAAACTCTACAGATCTTAATCTATTTTATGCATGTATAGTTATGGGAGGAAACAATTAAACAGGTGAGAAATTGAAGAGCTAAAGCTCTATTTACAAGAAACTAAAAAAGTAAAGAAAACTTTCAGAGTTGAAAAAAAAAAAAAGTTCTCCAGTTCTTTTCTGCTGCAAGAACCCCTTTGAAAGGGATAAATACTTGCACAATAAGACACTCGGCACATGCTGGCACAGTTTAGTTGCATTGTTTCCAAGCTGTTGATAAATCAAGAGAAAGACTGCCACATGGTATTTTTGAAAAGATTTCAGGAGATGATGAAATTAAAAAAAAAAATTAACCCGCATTTTCAAAACTTAATTTACCAAAAACTTGGTTAAAATATGAGATTCTCACTTTTCAATGTTCCATAGCTGTAAGTTTTAAATCGTAGAATCACAGGATCGTTTGGTTGGAAGGGACATTCAAAACAACGTCATTCCAACCCCCTGCCATGGGCAGGGACACCTCCCATTAAATCAGGTTTCTCAAAGCCCCATCCAGCCTGGCCTTAAATTCTTCCAGGGATGGGGCAACCGCAGCTTCTCTGGGCAACTTGTTCCAGTGCCTCACCACCCTCTGAGTGAAGAATTTCCTCTTTATATCTAACTTAAATCTACCCTTTTGTAGTTTAAAGTCATTACCCCTTGTCCTATCACTGCACCCCCGACAAAGAGTCCCTCCCCAGTTTTCCTGTAGGCCCTGCTTAGTAGCACTGGCAGGCCGCTATAAGGCCTCCCCAGAGCCTTCTCTTCTCCAGGCTGAACAATGCCAAGTCCCTCAGCCTGGCTTCACAGGAGAGGTTCTCCAGCCCTCTGGTCATCCTCGTGTCCCTCCTCTGGACTTGCTTTTACAGGTTCCTGTCCTTCTTGTGCTGGGGGCCCCAGGGCTGAATGCAGCACTCCAGGAGGGGTCTCACAGGATCAGAGAAGAGAGGGAGAACCACCTGCTTTGACCTGTTTGTCATGCAAGATGTTATTTTATAAATTAAATATACATGACACACGACATTTATGTCACATGTAAACTGTTAGTTGAACCCCTGATAGTCTACATTATTTTCAACACTATTATGGGGAAAGACAATTAATTACCTATGACATTGGAGTATTTCTATTAGGCTGCCTTAGTTTTCCATGCTGGAGAGCTCACTATGTTTTCTTGGCCATAAGAAAGCTGGTGTGTGTGTGTGTTTGTGTGTGTGCATGTGCATGTGCACCAACCCATCCAGTCAGCTAAACCCTGATGAGATAGAAACAAGGGCAGCACCAGCAGGGTCCTCCTTGCTTCATTACATGTTGGGATGCCTGCAGCACATCCCACTACACAATTACCCACTGCCAGTACAAGGTACACAGGGAAAGTAGGAGCTGAATATCCCATATGAGATGAAAGCTGAGAGCTCAACTGTAGTTTTGGCAGACAGGACCAAGGTTTCACATCCTTTAAATGGTGCCAGACACCAGGGCTAGCATATGGGGCAGATGTATTTCTATTTGCTCCTGTAATACTCATGTGTTTTTATAATCAATGTCCTTTTCAGTTCTCTGAATGTCATTATGAGAGCTCCCATGTTGCTCTTATGTGGATTCTTTTGTCTAAACAGAATAAATATACCCTGAAGTGATATCTGCTGCTCTTAGCATAGCACAACTCTCATGCTGAATTTACTTGTCAGATCTGTGTCTCAGCAGCTTCAGATGCTAAAATTTTCAGGATTTTCCAGAGAACAAAATAGGAATTATGAAAAACAGGTACTTAAAATGTTGAAAATTACTGCAACCATTATCAAAAGTGTTTTTCTAGAAAAAGATCCTCCTGAACCATGTGCATCCAGAGAAAGAGGATGCCACAAAAGTCAGCAGTCAACATTATAAAAATTGCAACAGCAGAAAAAATCAGAAGCTAACAACAAACCTGACAGTTTTCTGAGGCTCAGGCTTGACCCAAGCATTTTCTGAACTCAGACAAAAGTGCAAGAGACAAGGCAGCACTTTGCTGTGTTAATTATTTACATAGGTACACACTTTCTCACTACTGAAACTTATTGTTTAATCAGTATGAGAAGACAACAACAGTCTATTTAAAGTTTTTAATACATACAAAGTCATGATAAGTTCATTTTCACAAGACTTCTCTTTCTTTCCATTTTTCTGATATAAAGATTGCTTTCAGTGCTTTGTCATCTGTCCTGGTTTAATCCATTAAAAAAAAATCTGTGCAGCATGAAACATTGCTGTTGATCTCATAAAGTGTCTTCTAATAATTACAGGTTTTAAACAAGCTAAAGACAGAAACTGGTTGAAACAAAGCTTGTAGTGAAAAGGAACACGAAAAAGATGAGTAGGAGTATGGTAATTACATGCTTATGACTGTGACAGTAGGCAAAAGAAAACAGAACAGCAGATGGTATCTAAATCTAAAGGAAAATGTAAATGATGCTAAACTCAGACAGTTCTCTAAATAATGGTTTATTTAGCAGCAGGTAGATGTTCCACCTGCTTGATAATTCCAGGACATGTATAGGAGGGACAGAATAGACTTCTTTGTTTGGTATCCTACATTATCATTATGTTATATACTGCAAGGCCTGTACTTCACCTTTCTGGCCATCTCTATGATTTTGCTATTGATTAAGTTACATTAAATTTGATGCTTGTGATTGGTAGTCACACAAAACATCACCTCTTCTGTGACCTTGGTGGCCTTAGCATGGCCATTTGCAATGTAGCCTGAGCAGTAGCTGGCCTCTAGTTCAGTGAGGAAGATTAACATAACACTAAAATCCAATAAAAAGAGCCAGCATTTTAGGACTTGCCCCCAGGAAGGTGGCTGAGCATTGTCATAAAGGTGCCATCTGAATGAGCGCAATGCAAGAAATCAGGTCTCCCTGATTTTCCATGCCTGTGCCTGAAATTGAGCCCAAAAGGACAGGAGGAGCTGGGCAGGGGCTCTGGCCAGCAAAGTGCTCGAGAGAAAAAGAGTTTATTCACAGAAGGGTAGAAAGCAGGGCATGGGTGCAGCCCAAATCTTTCACCAGCAGAAGCAGCACATTGGGTCTTATAAACTGCTGGCCGAAGCACCAGCCAGCTGCCTAATGCCTGTTTCCAGCTATGAATTACTGGGTGTGTGTATAAACACAGTTAATAAGTTTCTTTGGCCTTGTTTTGCTCACTTTATAATTCTGGAACCAGCAAATTATGAGACCACTCTGTAGAGCCAGGATGTATTCATTGAAAGGTATTTTTAGTCATACTTTATTTCTCCATTCTAATGTAAAAGGTTAAAGAGGCAGGGAAAATATGCCTATGCATTCTTTAATATTTATATACTTATATATTTATATCACATACAAATATGTACGTGTTTTATAAATGTATTTCTCCAGAAGGTTCTAAAAATGCAATAAAACCTATTATCTGATAAAAAAGTCTATTTTTATAAAAAAAATATAATATTTTAAAAGTATATTTATTTTCACTTTTCCTATGTCAACAGAACCTAACAAATATTGCTGCCAGCAAATATTGAATATATAGAGACAGCGAAACCATCATCTTGGAAGAAGTTGTGATTACTTTAGATTGTTTGCTCCTCTAGTGTCTGGCCAATTTGCCCAGACTTTCTCCAGGGACTGAGGCATATTGTTGTCCATGGTAGAAGCGAGCAGTTAGTCGATGAGATTTTGAAGATGTTGCCTGTGTCTTTCTAATTTTACTTTCTCTTCGTCTGTACCCCGAGTTGCATGCGTGTTCCAAAATCCCCAATTTTGAGGATTTTCCTGGAGAGAGTTAGGCGTTCAGCATGGCCCACATGACTCCCCAGTCTCACGCTCCTTGTGCTGATCATCCTCAGCACTCATGAGCCTGCACAGTAAACCTGCAACGTCCTTTTCAGTTCTGCTTTAAGATCAAGACTTTGAGTACATGGTCCCAGGCTGTCTTACAATGCGTTTTCTCCTCCTCCTTTCCATCTCAGCTCCAACTGGCCCATGCTACGACCTGCAGATGGGCTGATGAGATACTGCTTGTTATTCTGTATATTTTTCTTCTTTCAATAGATGCAGGTGCACACACTGCTGAAGCGGTTTCCCCAGGAGCCTGCAGCTCTTAATCATCCTATTAAAATGATTGTGTATTTGCCATAATCTTCACATTAAAATTATCTGCTTTGCATACACAGAGCTGTTCAAATTATTTGTTGTGAACAGCTGATTGAATTGAGTTCTGTTTGCTGTTTACAAATCATCCCCTGCTAGTTCTCAGTTTTATGGAGATGTTGAGTCACCAGAACTTAACATACTTCACGTATCTGTGGCTTGGGGGGCACAAGCACTGTTCCTCACAGTGAGTTGATCTTGGCACCCGGTTTCTGAAATGTGGTGGGGCACCTTCCACATTTCTTTGCATATATTTAGCATCTATCCTGGTGCCATTCCTGGGGTTCAGTAGGGTATCTGAGATTTCCTAATCCTGACTGCATGCTTGAGACAGGAAGAACTGAGTCTCCCTAAAGCAGCAACATAACAGAAGTAGCCTTGGTGACACCTTGGCAGCAGCAGCCTCCATGGATAGGGTTAAGCCATCAAAATAGATATATGTGCTGCCTTCTGCTTCTGTGGAACCTGCACATTTTTGTCTTTCCACACTGCTTTTCAGCCTTCTGTTCCAACCGGCTGATGTGCATAAAACAAGGGAGCTTCCAGGCAGCTGTTAATGTCAGTTGATGTAATTGCTAGCTTTAAATATCTTGCTTACCCAGACACAGTGGGTAGATGTGAAAGCGCAGCTCCTGCCTCAGAGCAAGAGGAAGAAGATGACAGCCTCAGATATCTTCTGGTACTTCTTCAGAATCCATGATTTAAAAAAAAAATAAAAATGCTAGCTACCACAGTGACCATGAAGACCTCTCCTGCTCTATTGTTTGTTTTTAAATTGTTTAACATGTTTTTATATTGAGGTTCAAGAACCCTGAGGTTTTTTTGCCTTGCAGAAAGAAATGTGCATGCATATGGGATATCTCAAGGGCTTTATAAAGTTTAGGAAGACTTCTCCTATTTAGGAATGGTGCAAGTGAACTTCTAATCAGGAAATACAATACTATTTTAGAGTTAGTTTCATAGCTTTTGCAAAATGCATTTGTTTATGACATGCAGATATGTGCTTTATTAAAGCAAATTTAGCTTTCATACATTTGAAGATTTTGATGTTGTTCCATAGACAAAGGCAGTGAGCAGAAAAACTACCAAACACTGCAGTGAATACTGCTGCAACCACCCCCTCCCCTTCCACTTTGTATTCACAAAAAAACACCTTGATAAAGACAAGCACTGGTGATGTTCCTTGGTTTGTTTGTACATGAAGTACTGTTTGCCTGAACACAGGAAGAATGAAAAAAACAAGGAAACATTCTCCTTGCTCCCAAATATCTTTTCTCTCACCTCCTCTCCCTTTGGGATGTTTTGCACAAGCATGCTGCCAGCGTGTTTCTTTCAGGCTTTTTCTTGGTTTATTTCTTGGCCCCTTACACTGTTTCTCTCCCAGTCATCCATACCACCCCAAATCAGTAACCAGATTTTGGGAGAGGGCTGGCTGATGGATGCAGGTACAGCTGAATTTTGAGGAGTTTCTGGAAAATCCATAATAAATGTACAGTGTTGGATGTGCCAGTTACCCACATCAGTCCCCACATTTCCTTACAGTGCCATCTACTTCTATTGGGACCCCATGGCTGGTCTCCATTTCTCCCTCTTGCAGCAGTACAGCATCACAAAACCTTCTTTCACCAAAACCTGGTGATTTTCAGCAGTGACTTGGACTATGGGTCTGTCTCTGGGAGGCTAATGCTTCTTGCTTAAAATATTGAGGTTACAGCTTAGAGAGGGCAGAAAAGAGAGACGGGGCAAAGGAGGAAAGGTACTGTCGGTTAATTAAAGAGATTATTAAAGTGATTTCCTGGGTCCAGAAAATGCACTTATAAGCTCAATGTTAATGGTGATCATAGAACTCCTATAAGAAAAGTAGTCTTAGGAAGCAGCAAGTGAAAAACAAAATATCTTCACAATAGTATCAAGTCACTGTCTTCAAATTTTTATTCTGGCTCGTGTGAAGTCATGAGTTTAGCTTAAAAATGATTAAATTAAGGAGAAAATATAACTGAGGACATTGCTATTTGGCTATGGCTTCTCCAGATGCTTGTAACCATCTGATATGGGGCTTTCCTTTACAACTCTGAAGGCTAGAAATTTCTTCTAACAAAAGAAAATCTGAGCTTCTTCATGGAGATCTCCAGCATAACTACAAGAGTTGGCAGCATTTTATCAGAACTCAAATTACAAGTTATTTTTTAGTAGTGTGTTTACAGCAGCACCCACGACGTGCTGGACCTTTTACAAACATTCAAGCAGCAATGGGTCACAAATTCTTGTGCAGAAAATCATCGTAGTTTCACAGCAGGAATCAGATAAAAAATAACTCTTGGTGAGCCATGACGCTGTTTTTAAATGATTGATAAGGAAGTCTACCAAATGCAGTGACAAAGTGTCTGGGCAATTTTATCCTGATGTCAGTAGATTTGGTTTGGCTTCAACAGCTAAGCATTTGTTCTTGTTACCTCCCTAAAACCTCTTTATAACCTGACTAAAATAAATATCTGGCAAAGATATTATATATTTCAAGATAGCATTTTCACGTGCAGAATTCACATGAGACATTGGGGTTTTCTTTAGCAGTTTTTTTTCCCTCACTTTTTTTGGAGGGTTGGAGGGATATTGAAACAGTTATATTCCTTTTCTAGTTCTTAGGCTACAGCTTGATCACTGAAACAAATTCAATGACATATAATCAGGAAAGCTGATAAATACTACAGACTCCTACACTCTGCTCTGATTGTTACTATAATAAGGCTACATCTGTACAGTTTGGTTTTCCTAACGTCAAACAATTGGCAGCTCCGTAGCACTGATGGCCCCTGAGGGCTGCCTGTTCTCGTAATTGCTTCTGTCTAGTAAGCATGGGAAGTGTACACTATATGCCCACACAGCAGCATATAAACACACACACACTTGTATTGTCATGGGTCATAACGACTCATTTCTACTCTATCGTCTTTAGCATCCTTATTTGCTCCTTCCTCCCCCTCCAGACTATATTTTATCCCTAATAATACACATTTATTTTATTTTAATTTGTGAATGGATCATTTCAGCATCATCAACAGTTCTATAACATCTTTCTAGAAACTCAGCACCTCTCCCCAGATTCTCTGATGTGGGACTGTGGTAATTCAGAGCTGTGCCTGTGCCTGGTATGGGCCAAAAACTCTGGAAAACAAGAGGTGAGTGGAGTCCCGGCTTGGCTTATTTCACATGTGCTCAACTGGCTGTCCATCTTCCCGCCATTATAAGAATATTACACCATTTTCTCTTTCACAACAAATAAGAATTTCATGTCAAATGATTAACTCATTGATAGAATGCTTCCTTGACCATCTGATTTTCTAGCCTGAGCTTTTACCAACTCTCTTCCAGTTCCCTTGGTGTGAAAAGCACCCCTACTTCCCCTCCTACCAGATCTGAAAATTCAGAGTCATTTTCTGTTATTTGAAAAATTGCAGTTATCAATGTTCAGGGAGAAATGATTTATGAACATCTGCTTCTGAACTCTCTGGTTTGGGCCAGAAATCTTGAAATGCCATCACTATGGCTGTTCTTTGTTGGACATCTCACTGAATGCTTCAAAAGAAAAAACTATTTGAAAAGTCAGGAAAAGGCAAGTTCAGGGAAGATTTTTTTCTGGACAAATAGGTGAAAAGAAGCTTTTGACTGTAATCTTCTTTCCCATGTTTTGGCTTTGCCCTGAAAATCTGTTCTCTCTCTCTCTCGTTTTTCTTTTTGCTGCTCTCATGCTTTTTCTGTTCTCATTACCCAAACATTAGACCTAAGAAGTTAACATGTTCCCTGCAGATTACAAAGATGAGAGTCTGTGAAGTTCTATTGATTTATACTTTGTGCAGATCTTGTCCACAGTATTTCTTTTCAACCAGTATTTTCAGAAGCGGGGAAAGGTTGCACTTCTTCATTGTCCCTGGAGTTTGTGCCAGTAAGCTACCAAACAAGTGGCCAGATGAAACTCCATTATTTTCAAGTGCTTATTACATTTGATTTTCAGTCCAACAGCAAATCATCCAGCAGTCAAAGAATTAATAATACATTTGAAGAGTGTGATAAGCTGAAAAGTACTCTCTGGAGACTCATACTGCTTTAAGAATAATAGATTTCTTCCGAAGCCAAGATGGAAATTCACTGATTAATTTTACAAACACTTTCATTAGTGAGAAACTGATTTTCTTATGTTGGATTTTCTCCAAATCATGTATGTTCTGCACATCACCTAATGCTGAAGGTGGCATAGCTATTGACAATACAGTGCCATCAGTATTTGAATTTAGAGTGGCTCAGACTCATTAAACTGGTCCCTGGTGACCTTTTTAGGGCAGGAGTGCTACAAACCATGCAATGAAACATAACTGCAAAAAGTCAATAAAACCATGTGCCAAATATCTCTCAAGAATACCTCAAGTTATAACATTTAAGCAACATAGTTTAGGATTTTAAAGTGGCATAGAAATAGAGGCAACAAATGATAGCAGAATATTTAGAATTAAACTAAATAAGTAGATTTAACAGTTTACACATAGTTTCTGGTGCAGCTGTTGACTTGATTGTCTTGGTCCTTCAACGCAACCAGAGGGGGGCTGAAATGTTGCTGGAAAGCATTATGTTATTAGAGCAACTCTAGATGTGATTCATTACCAAAAGTAGAAGAATAAACTTTTGCATTTGTGAAGATACAGGGTAGATTATAGACACAGAGCCTGTTTTCCCATTCACTTCCCCCTCCTTTCCACATTATACTATAAATCTCTCAGTTTTGTTTCTGAAGATCTGATCCAACCCTGAAGCCACCAGGTGCTGATCAGTGAGCTGGCTTAGAGCTATAGCATGCTTCTGGAAGACAACCAAAGTAATAACTAATGACTCAATTTGCCTTCAAATTAGAAGTCTCAGAAAACAGTAATAAGTAGGAATGTAGGAATGTGATTTTAAAGCCCTTACATTAAAAAAAATAAAAAAAAAATATCACAACAAACCACAAACAAAACACCTGAAGCCATGTAATCAGATTCAGGTCCTTGTGGTAAGAAATAGATCTCAAATTTAAATCCCTCTGGCCTATTCAAGTGAGATTATGCTGTCATTGATCCTTATTAACCTAGGTATTGAATTTCTGTCACATCTAAAACATGAAAAGTAATTCCATTTTTCATACCTTACTTGCTGACAATAAGGCTGGCTGAATTTTGTTAGATCTTTAAATGATGGTTTACCCTGAATGCTCTTTTCTGTTGCTCTTGGGAGAGTACTGAGTTAATAAGAATGACTGTGGTGTTGACATAAGTGGTGTATTGAATTCTAGACAGCAGCTGCTGCAAATTAAGTGAGAGTTAATGATTAGAATAATTAAAATATCAGGTGGTTGATGTAACTAAATATGATAATAGGTGGGAATTGTTGTTAACATTTTTCTCTAAACAACACCAGTATTTCAGAATACACCAAAGAGATTTGGAATGTAAATTAATTCGTTTTGGTATTAATATTGATAAATATTATTCAAAAATGCAGAGAAAAAATTTTGCTTGTTTATTTTGCTTGCAGAAAATAGTTTTTTTTTTCTTTTTTTTTTTTCTCATTCTCATGGAACAGCCCATTCTTTGTATATATTTTTAAATTGATGTTATCACAAGCCTAGCTGGGATCCTACTGTCTGGGCATTTAGCAAGCTGCCATGCTTGAAACTACATGCTGGCTCACTCCATTTATGTATTTCTTTAGATCTGGATATGTTCTCTTCCATATACCTTTTTCTGGCCTTGAAATTCACTCTGTGAACATTGAAGCTTTATCCTATGAGACACCATCTTTCAGATGCTATCAGCCTCAGTCTACATGGAACGTCACAGTTCCTCAGTGCAGAGCAAAGGGCAGGATGATTTGTTATTTAACCCACTGGAGACAAGTGATCATTTTGGTACAGAACTCAACTTTAAATACATCTATATTTTTTTCATAAAGTCTTACAGAAGTTATAAAACTCTGAATGAGCCTGGCTCATGAGGAGAGGTAAGTGCTTGAAAGGTCTCTGCAGACGAGTTTAGTAGGGAGAGTCAAGCCAAGAGGCCTGAGCAGAAAACTGCAGGGGATATTATTTAATCCAGCCTGTACAAACCACCAGACACAAAGGAGGTGAAGGTGGCTGTATAACCTCTTAGAGCCTGGCTCTCTGTATCTGATTATTAAAGGTGTTAGTATGAATGAAAAGGCAGATAGCATGGAAAAACACAGATATAAAGCACCTTTATATTCATTACCTGAGTTTTTGTTTTTTTTTCCCCCCACAGGCTTTCCAAAATCTTGTTCTTGGCATTTATTTTATTTTTTTTATTGATGTGTTATTTTCAGCTAGTAATGAGTTAAAATGGTGTACCAAAAATTATCCAATAAACACAGTCCCTCTGAAATTTATTAAAGGCATAAACCCATCCTTTTGCTGCCTAATGAGCAAGGAGCATATAATGAATGGAAGAACACTGTTTAAAATATTCAATATAGAGAAATAATCCAAATCTCCATTTAAAAAAAATAAAATAAAAAGGTAACTTGCCAGGGTAAGAAGACAGAGGAGCTACCTGTCTTGTAAATTGTCCTGCAAACCTGAATGTGGAGTTGGTGGATTTTTAAATCTTACCTAGACTTAATCTGGCAATATACACTGCACAATGATGACTACATCAGTGGAAGCTGGCAGACAATAGTTATTTACTGACTTACTGTTCCAGGCACAAGATTGCATTCACCATGATGGCTTCATTGACCATAAATTTTGCTGCTCAAAAATCTTATTAAAGTGTCACAGTGAAATACAAAAATGTCATCTCAAGCTAAATGACCTTTAAAAAGAAATTAAAGATTAGTAAGCACATCAGACTATGTATAAATGTGATTTAAGCTGGGAAAAATGAGGAAATACTAGAATAAAGATCTTAAACATCTACAAGTTAATCACCTGAAGCTTAAATACATTCATAGCCTTTTATTAAAGACTGGTTCGCCTATTATACCTATTTATGGAGAGGACTGAAAAAAGTGCTTGCCACTGTGATAGCACAGATAAGCACAGGCAAAATCGGTACTAAAATTACCCATGAAATCAACTGTAAAAAAGCACTGCCCCTCTCTCCATGTGTGCAACTACAGTAAGAAAGAGTAGTTGCTTATCCTGTGGTGTTCCCATGCCAGCCTAGCAGCATACCACAGCAGAAAGTGACATTGCCCCAATCTATACCATTGGCATAGGCTTGTACACTTCCTCATGCCAGGCTGGTGGCTGCAACCTGGCTGAACTCACATGGGTACACTACAAAGTTAAATGGTGAAGAGGGACTTCTGCCTCCAAACTTGGATATTTTACATACCAATGTTAAAGGTTAACTAATTAAAGGTGTTGGTGTGACACCACTTGTACCTCATTTCAAGTTAACCCATCTTTCTTCAGGTGTTTCTCAAAAAAGTCCAGCACCCACTATAGAATGATGAGAGGCAAGTAAATCTGGTTGTGTAACTGTCACTGATAGTTAAATCCACGCTTTGGGAAGATATCTTAAATTCGTTGAAAATAATGAGCTGAATTTGTAGGGAAAAAAACTCCACAACTATACATGGGTAAAGGAAGGGAAAGTATTTGGTAAGAGAAGTTGAAAATACACAACAGACTTAAAACATCCAATGAAACACTGTATTTCTTCATCAGCGTAGTCAATAACTTCATCTGCATTCAGTTTTATCAGTGTGTGTTACCCACACTGAGTTCAATGTCACAATACTCAGATAATCCTACCAGACTTCTGGTGCCAGCAGATTAAATTTGAGTTAGAGATTACCAAGATCCAGTACACTCATACTAACATGTGTAAGTAAATATTGTTTTAGTAGATACAGAAGTATTGGCTTCAGCATTCCCAAGCCGATTTGCAGATAATAAGATATGTCTTCTAGAGATTAGCATACTTGCAGTAACTAAAATTGATGAGAAAAACTGAGAGGTGGTTATAGAAATTATGGTAATTAAACAGATAAAAAGATGAATAACTAGATGGCATCACATGAGGACTCAAGGAGAAGCCAGCTCACTCTATATTTTGTGACTGTCAGCGCTCTGCATAGGAGCAGAAGACTGATGGCTGGTATTATCAAAGAGAGTGGAATACGTTCTGTTACAACCTTTTATTTGTTCAACCTTTACTGTGCGGGTGAGATTGTGGAGCTGAATTTCTTATTACTTGAAATAATTACATTTTTTTCCCTTTATATCAGGAATGATCAAAGCTCAGCAAAATCCTCATATATGTAACTGTTAAAATGAAACTGTAATTATAAAAGGAGCGTATGTATCCTTAAGATTTATTTCCTTTCTTTTCTTTAGGGTTGCAAATTTTTCTACAACAATAAAATGGAAGGAGATAAAAAGCACAGAATTTAGAATAAAATACTATTTTAAAGACGGGGAAAAAGTAAATAACCAGAAAATACTGGCATCTGAATTTATTGGTTTGTGGCATGGATATACATGGAGATTAAATAGCAGTACCATGTATTTAAAAAGAAAGAAAGAACATTTTAACTCCCAAGTGCATTACTATAGTAGCAAATAGGGCACACTTCATCTTGGTATTATTGCATTCAGGGCAGGCATAAGCATCTTATCTCAGCATGAGATATTCACATATCTGAAGTTACTAGTAAAATTCCTTTGAACTTGCGCGTTCAGTTTAAAGGTGCTGAACAATCACAAAATAATTGCAGTGATGACTATACTTGATGTCTATGAGGCCATTTATTTAGTAATGCCTGCACCAAAACAGAGTAAGGTCACCTGCATTAGTCATAGTTCTGCTACACTCAAGTACATGCAAGCACTAGTCACTGCCAGCAGTGAACACCAGGGCCACTGTCTTCAGCTTTTACGTTAGTGACATCTGCAGCTATCAGAATCCATTTAATTTTAGCTAACAGACATCAAATGCCTTCCCATGAAATCCACTTCTCACTACTGAATAAAAAATGTCTTGTTTGTTGAGATAACCTCATACCTGGGAACAGAGCATAGGGACGGTTAGGTTTGTAAAGCAAATCTCAGAACAGCCTGAAAAGTTATTACAAGGTAGAAAGAACTGACCTGCCAGGACTGACCGTCCAGCTAGTGGTTTCCACCTTCAATCTGAATATCAGTGAATTACATTTGCCTCCTCTTTTCCCTGTTTGTGTCTTTGTGCAAGCAACCCCCCAGCAAAATGATTGGGACTTCACAGGATTCAAGAAAGAAGCTACCTAAGGAACTTCATCAGTTCATAACAAAAAAATCAGGCATGCTGGCAAATTAGCAGGAAAATTTTTATGCTGTCACTACTCAAAAAAAAAAAACAAAAAAAAAAACCTGTTTCTCATCATTACCTGAAAATAGAATGATATCATTTGTCCTTTCTCAGATGCTAAAAAAAAAACTTCTTGACAACTTCGCTGTTAAGTTTGTAGCTCAAAATAAAAATATGGAACACAGAATGTTGTAAAGGTGGTAAATAGAGTGAAAAAAGTAAAATACAATTCAAAATGCTAATGTGATGATTGGATTATTTGTTTACCTCTATTATTTAATTTAAATGATGCTGACTGGGAGCTAGAGTTCGATAATTTCAATTATAGAAAATTGTGTGCACCCTGTTATTTTCTTTGTGCCTTTGCTGTCAAATACATTGCTGTAATTTAATGGAATTTGCAGAACAAACATAGGCTGGAATTGTCTATGAAATGTAATAATAGGACTATTTATTATGCAAGGGTTCATGATTATATTATTCATTCTGAAATCTTTTGCCTTTTGTGTTTACAAGATTCTTTGCTGACAAGAAAAAAGATTTAGTACAGATGGCAAGTAATATTTTTATAGTAAGTTTTCTATTTAGTTTATTTTTCCTGTTTTGAATGATAGCTGGGTGAATGTCTTTTCCAAGAATCATATCAAGATAGGCAAGAACTGTAATAGCAATTAAAAAGTTTTAAACAAACTCTATTTGGAAGTGTACATTGCAGCCTCACTACCATGCATATTAAAAATGTTTGTTTATCCACAGATTTTTGACTGGCTAAAAAGGTACAGCTGGCCCTTCTTTTGGGATAACTAAGGTCATGACATTGAAGCTAACAGAACAAAGTTGATTTTCACCAGCTGATGGTTTGATGAGTGTTTATTTAGTTCATTCTTTCCTAGATCTGATCTGCATCTTCACCAAACCTCGATCCTATCCTGCTGTACAACTTTGTTACTTAAAAGACAATAAAAAAGCACAAATCCAACTCTAAGAGTAGTGAGGCCAGAAAAGCAGCAGCTGTAATGGTAAGATGAGGAGACCATGTAGAGGAACATGAAATCTCTTGCCTGTTATGGAAGACAGGGACACAAGGCGTGCATGAGCACAAAAGGCACTTATAGGCAGGCCAGAATCAAGAAAAAAGATGCTGCCAGTGGATTTGTGAACTATATACATGCCCATGACCAAGCCTGCATCCATGACGAAAGCTTCATTTTGAGTCCTTCTCCTGGGTCAGAGGGGAGGTGCTATAGCACAGCGCTGCAGTGATCTTTATCAAGCAACCTTTTTGTTAGGTTTAGAAAACACACCCTTCTAAAGCAGAAGAGAAAACACTCTGGGCATTAAGTTCTGGAATCAGATTATGATGCTTGTCCAAAAGTCTCTTTCAGGGTAAGAGACTGAAATTTTAATGATGTTCAGCAGAAGCTGTGCCCTCTCAGCTTTCCTCCCATATGTGAATAAAATGTAAAGAGTGTCATAACTTTTTTTGAATTGCAAAAATATATCAATTTTATACTTTAGAAACACCATTTTTCATTTTTTTCATTCAAAACAACATTTCTCATTTACAAGTATCTCTCTTTTTTTTTTCCCTTTTCTATATTTAAAGAAAACAGATTTACAAGGGATTAAATAATCCACAGGCAAAAAAAAAAATCACTTCAGTTTAACTCAAAACATCTTTTTACATTCTTCCCGCCTCTCCCCCACACACTGGGGCTTATTTCTCTTCAACTCAAACTGAATTTTGTTTCCAATTTTTCTCCAAAACGACAAACCCACATCCAGCTCCCCTAACAGAAAGGCCTCGCGCAGGAAAATGCGTATGAAGAGATGGGCTACATAACTCTCACTACTGCTACAGCTGGGCTGATGGAGGCAGAGCCGAGGCCTATCTCCGCTGCCGCCACTGCCGAGCCCGCTGCCGGAGCCGCCGCAGGGACAGGCTGACCGGCTGCTTCCCAAACTTCCTCATAATTTCCTTGATCCTCGCCAGGTTGGTTTTGGAGATGGTGAAGTCGCACTGGGTGGCTCCCATGTCGTAGCCCACCTCGCAGGTCTTGGTGGCGCCGGTGTAGCCCTCCGCTTTCACGCTGACCACGTATTCCCCTGGGTTGAGAAGCCGCCAGTAATCCCCATCAGCTCCTGTTTGGTAAAGGGAAGGTTTTAGGACAAGGCTCCTTTCTTAAGCAGGGACCTACTTGCACCACACATGAGGTCCCGGCCAGACCACCTGTACACACATCGGTTAGTGCTGGGGCTATGTGAGAGTGTGTACCATATCGACTCTGAGATCTAAGCATCCCCTTCCATAAAATCTTACATTGAGCTTTATTATGCTAATTTTCCTACAAACTATAATTCATCAGGGTACTTCACCACTTGCTTACCTGTAAATGCATGAACAGAGTCACTGTAATCAACTAAATCACTTGTGCATAAAACATTGTATTTTAACACCTCATTGAATCAGGGCTTTCCTTTCAGTTCATCTTGGTTTACCCATATATACACTAGGATGGTTTTAGACTTTTTTTTAAATATTATTTTAACCAGAAAGTATACATCGCTGAGGACCAAAAACAATGAAACATCAATATCTGAAATTAATTTTTCAGCCAATCCTGGGAAAACCCACTGTGGACTGAAAGTGCATATTCAAATATGCAATTATATATATCTAAATAGAAATGCAACATCTTACATACAAAGAGTTTTTGTTTGTTTTTAGTACTAACATTTACTGACAGCCCTACTATCACTAGCCTTGGGTTGCTTGCAATGTAGTGTTGCAAAAACTAAAGACAATTTGTATGAAAATATTATATTTGGGAAAAAATCAGACTAGCTGGCTTCTGTTTGAAGAAAAATGATTTTAATTTAGGCCTTTGTAAAATAGAAAGTGTTTACAAGCAGCAAGCATTAGCAAAACAGCCATACCTACTATACCCTGATATTGCAGCCTTTGACTGCAAGCATGAAATTGTGTGCAAGCACACCTGATACTGTTAGTTCTTGCACACCACCTTGCTCAGGTGTTTCTTTCAGCCACTTCAGCCCTACTTGGTGATGGCCAAGGTCTAGATTTGCTCTTTCTCAAGACCTTAGGAATGGCACTCTTAGAAAGGATCCTTTGAGGAACACTTTATTTAGTTCTTCTCCTTTATTGTTGGGTCCGTTGACACCCTAACCAAAAGACAAAACTGAAAATTGCCCAATTTGTTCCTAGGGGCTCATTTTTAGCTGTAAATGCCCTTCAGCATGTGCCCTGGGTGTGCCTGGCCAGTGCTCACTGCCATGCTGCATTGGACCTTGCTGCAGCCCAGTAAAAGGAAGCACAATTTGGTTCCCACTGACGTTTGTTTCCATGGCCATGTCTCTATGGATGTTGCTACATGGCTAGTGAATGCTGCATGCCCCCAACTCGTGGCTGTGAATTCTTCCCTGCTCAGATGTTGGCTTTAGCCCCTGGGATTCAAAGCTGACCCATAATTTTTTGACACATTTAGCAGGCAGTTCATCACAACCCCGCACAAGGCCAAGAAAAAATCTGCAAGTTCACACGCCACAAGGAAACCATTACACATTCGGATATTAAGCTGTTAAGCACGATGTGTTTTACCTCCTTTTCATTCACAAGTAACTAGCCATTAGTGCCTCTGTCAGCTGTCATCACCCAGAATTTAATACCAGACTAAAAGGGTAGGGTTGTTTTTGTTTCATTTTTTTGAAAATTAGGTTAAATGATGCAGAAGGTAAAAAATAAATAAATACAAATCAGAGCAGATGGCAAGAGAAACAATTAAAAATACAGATACTTTTATCAAATACTAAGACTACTAAAATAACAGTCTCCAATGGGAGAAGGCTGAAGAAAGGCTATGTCCATATCCAATAGCTGGGTCTGGAATGAAATTTTCATGTCCATTCAGGTAAAATAAAAATGCAGCAAAAATATATATATATTAGAAATTAAATGTGTCAGACAACTCCAGAAACACTCTAGTTAAGAGGGGTACTCTTTGAGCCTGATAGGATCGATCAACCTTTTACAACTAAATGACTTTAACTAAATGTTATGAATTTAAATACATTATTAAAATTATCCTAATACTCTGTTATCTACAGAGGTCCCCAGGAAAACTAGTCATGGTGATGCATGCCCAATGCATACAATAACTAAAACTTAACTTTTCTCTACTGAACAGGCAGTCAGCAAGAAGAAAAAAAAATGGAGAATTATAACATTAGAAATATGCTTAGCTGAGACTAATGCTATTAAATATTAACTAAATGTTACTTCAAAATCTTTCAGTTTGGTTACATAATGTATGCTGAAAGCATATCAAGTTTACCAAAATATTCATAAATCTTTCTCTGAACACTGTGAAATTAAATTAATTATGCTTAATTGCAAAAATCATACAGAAATGTGCATCTGTCTTTGAATTCTGGTAAAGGCTCCAGTACAGAAATGCTTCACTAGAAGGGAACTGTACATTTCTTGATCAAGACATTAAATACTCCAGGTTTAGCATTGTCTTAATTGTTTGCTGCAAGCAGTCAGAGGCTGCCACAGGTTGGGTCGCTTCTCTTTCTGTGGGTGCATGCATGCGTACACACAGGCAGTGATGGGAGGTGTCACAAGAGAGACCCCCAGGCAATGGTGCTTTTGGAAGGTGGTCTTTTCTGTAATGACATTTGACTTGCTTGTTTCTCTCCTGGTAGTATATACAAACATTTAAAACACTAGAAACTCCACCTTCCAGTTACTTTTCATTGCAGCAATTATTGGAGCTGCCCAGTGGGTGCGGGAGGAGAGGCTCTGTACTATCATGAAAAGGTGCCACTGAGTTAATTTCTGTATCGAGAGGCTCTTTCCCTATCCTTGTACTTCCACCTGAGTGATCCAAACCTGAAATGCTGGCACAATTTTGAAAATGACAGAATATGCTCAAGTCTGCTTCCTACTCTGGTAACAGGGCACATTTGATCTACCCATCCAAAAAATGAATAAATTAAAAATGAGCTAAAGCACTGCAAAAACAAGCAGGTGATAGAAAACAAAATATAACCCTTTGCCAGGTACTTGGAAAAATACCACTGGAGTATGATCTGATACACCCAGAGGCCATAGTAAATCAGAAGCATTTTACAAATTCCTTTCCCTTTGTAATGGAAAGTCCACTGACCTCTGCTAGTGGGATCAAGAAGGCATCCCAAATAATTGCCTGCACTTGCAATGTGGGGAAAAAAGAGTGTCCAGTACATTTGTCCATCCAATCAAAGAACTCTTTTCTGAAGGTTATCTCATAGTGCATAGTCCACATCTAACTGTAACACCATGCAATCAGAGTGAAGCAATAATTGCATCTACATCAAAAGAAAATGGAATAATCTTCCATAAAGCTTACTCTCTAAATCAATAATTTCAATTAGCCTGTTAATATTATCAGTTTAGTGCCACCCGTATCCTTTTTCAATAAGATATATTGTACTTCCAAGAGAAAATAAAGGACTTTTTGTGCACTCTTTTTTTTTTGTCCACAGAAAAGAGCGGAGAAATTTTCTCAAACAAATATTATTAGGATACCTTTACATACAATTTTGTCTGCTGTACAGGGTAGCCAACCACATCAGTGTATCAAAGAAAAAGCAGGTACCTTACAGCCTAGATCACTTTAAACAACATTTAAATGAATAAAGATAGTGGCCACAATTCTTCTTCCATTTGGATTAATTTTTCATTTAAAACGTATAAATGAAAGACAAATGCTGACAATTTGCCTTCTTTCTCTAATGTTGTCATTTTAGCTTTTATTCTGCACCATAAATTCTGCAGTTTCAAGACCAACATATACATTGTTATCTGTGTAATATAAAAGAAGATAGAACTCCCTCTTTCCAATCTATAAAGTGATTCACAAACAGTGTCAAATTCAGTACTTCTCCTTAAGTAAACAAACAAAAATAATGAAACGATTACTTTTGCTTGTACCAAGAATTTCAGATTGACATTAGCCACAGAAGCTCAGCTCTACACCTCATCCAAACAGCTGTAAGCTTCCCAAGAGTTGCAAGCTGGGTTCTGGAACCTTGCACATTTATTACCATGCTACCAGGACTCATTTCCGTATGCTTGTCCATTGTTTTTAAACAGTTGATTTTTATTTAGTGTAACAATCCAGTATGCAGAGAGCTGGAGATTAATTTCCTCTTGCATTTGTTTGGTCTCAGGCAGAGTAATATGTTAATTCCATTACCAGAGCAATGCAACTTACCGTTTATGGCAGTTTTCCAAGATAGGGAAGACCAACTGATTACTTTCATTCCCACTATCATTTCCCACTGGTCCCATTTTGAAATATTTAAGGAAGAGTCATTATTGCCTAATTAAGTATCTGCCATCCAATGTTTTCTTTCACAACAGAGACATGGTAGCACTGAAGTAAAATTAATTCTAAACTAAGTTAGATATTCCAAGATTTATTATCTGCTCAGATAAAACATTGAAGAGTTGGAAGTCTCTTATCTAACGCTCGGTTATGCTCTATAACCTGGAATCAGCCAACATATCAATGTGGCATCCTGTACCTCGGCGGCAAGCAATCGGACAGACTCTTGCTAACAACAGGTCTTGCTTGGCCATCTCCTTTCTCATGCTCCTCTCCCTGCTCCAGACCCTCTGTGGTTTCTCTAACGACAGAGCTCACAAGCACAGTGATGACCATTTCATAAATGACTGTATAGGACCTACACAAACACAGCAGCCAATGGACACTATCCAGCCCCCAACCTGCCAACAACAGTTTTCGGGTATTACCATTAATCCTGTAGTTGCTGGTATCTATTTAAAGCAGTACTTTATTTAGAACCATGACTCCTTGCCAGGCCATTAAATAGGCCTGGAGTTTACTCTGAATATAAACATCTGTGTCTGGGTATAGACCAAGGCTGTACAAACAAGGCAACTATCCATTTGTCCATTTTTTTTTTTTTTTTAAATACATATAGAACAGTGATTCTCTGGGCTGCAATCCACCCATTCAAGTCCTTGTTTCAGCTGGGCCCCATCAGGTTATCTTTTATGACACTTTGCAGAAGGCTCTGCAACATGTAAAACTCCTCTTCCTGTAGCAGCTGTTCCTCCTCTGGACACAGCTCTGGACCACATCTCCAACACATTCCCACAACATAACAGCCAGAGAAGCACTCTGTGCAACGAGCTACTACTACAGCCTTGTTTAGCCGTGCTGCAATTACTCTGGGTTAGAGCTACATTACCTTTTCATGAGAAAAGGAAGAATGACTTCTCTTTTAACACAGCCTTACTCAGGCTATAGATTTTGGGCAGATACAAGGATATTTGCTCAATACTTCAAAAAAAGGTAGGAAGAAGAGGAACAAGTCCAAAAGGAAAGCCATAGTTCTGTTCTCGTCTATGCAGCTACGCCATGGAGAGAAAGAGCTCCCCAAATACCATCCCTTCTGCAATGCACTCCTTGGATTACATCTCTGCTGGTTTTACTCAGAAAAGACTTTAAGTTGTAATGAAGTTCTGTGTTTTTTTTTTTGTTTTGTTTTTGTTTTTAACCATAAAATCGTTCATTTCTACTGACTTTCTATTTTAAATCTATTTTTACTTTTATTATTATTATTACCTGTGCGAATATCATGGTTAACACCTTCTACTGAAATAATGGCATTTGGGATTCCCCTTCCATGTACATCTTTCACTATGCCTTTGATGCCCCGATGGACCTATTAGGAGAAATAAATAAATGAATATTACACAGCAATGAGCAGTACCATCATTAGGAAGATGCAGCAAATCATTAATTCCTCATGTGAATTACGTGCATCCTATTCTTGTTTTGGGGCTCATGCTTGTGAATCAATTTACAAATTCTTTTGGGATCCTAGAAACATCAAATTCAAGAAACAGATTAAAAAGCAGATAAAAAAGCAAAGGGTTTTTAGGTGCTCTTTCCTGGCAAGCTCTGCACACTTGCTAAATTTTAACGAGCTTTGTTATTTTGTCCTCTGAAATTAAGACAGTCTGTCTGAAATTATATGCCAGTGTTGCTTGCAGTTCAGCTTTCTTTCATAAATATCAATAATCATGCATTTTCTATCATTTGAAGTGTTAGTGAAACCTTAATTTGAAAAAGCCTATGAAGTTGAAGGGAAGATGTTATCCCAGTGAAATTGCAGGGGCTGTATGGCACAGACTTCACGTTATAGGGGCCATTTCTGTTTTTCACATAAGCATAGTTACAGCTGAAATATTTGCACAATGCAGACAGCTTCTCCTTCATGGGAATACAATGTGAGCGTGAAGCCTAAAAACTACATTTGACTTCCTAAAGCCACCTAGCAGCTTGAGTAGAAACTTCTGCCAGAGCAGGACAATAATTACAGCCAAGTGAGAAATACATCAGAAACCCCAGACTGCTTTGAAAACCTCATTGACAGCATTAGTACAGCATGAGGGGCAAGGGCTGGGAGATGCTGAAGGCAGCAGCAGGAGGCTCAGCTCCTGCTTTGCATCGCGGCAGCAGCACTGCTCCGCTGGGCCTCAGCCCCAACAAGGCTCAGCACAAATGGTCACAGCAACCTCAGGGAAAGCCAGAGCTGCTCCTTCAACTCTCTTTCAGTCGGAAAGGAGTCATCAAGTTACTCAGGAGTTCTTCTTCTATCAAATACCTGCTCCATAAAAACGATCAGGGATTCCCGGTTGTTCTCCCATTCTTCAGGCAACTCGCTCTCATGGGGATACTTGTCACAGCCCACGTAGATGGACAGCTCAAAGCAGTTTGTGTGCAGATAGCTGAAGTCATTTATGCCTGTCAGAAAGGGATAAAAAAGAAACAAAAAAAATTTTTTTTTTTAATCTATTAATCAGATCTGGTGATTTTATGCAAAGTAAACAACTTTTTCAAGCACAAACTGAGATTTTATCTAGCTGGCTTAGTCTGCAGATCTGGCAAGGAAAATCTTTTTTTCAGGAATGCCTTGTCTCCTGTAACAAAGCACCAGAGTAAGGGCAGAGTAAAGACAGCATCTCCTCTATATGCTTAAAACAGAGGACACGAGACCACAGTGTGACAGCTGGGGTCATTGGTCCACCCCAGCACTGCATCCCCAATTCCTTTGATGCAGAGAGCTGTGCCCTTCTGCCATCATAAAACTTAAAGGAATCAGATATTTAGCAGAAAACAGAATAAAATAAGATGTAAACTAATTCCAGATAAGGTTTCTAAGATACTGGTGAAGATTGGAGCACACCAGAAAGATGTTAGGAAAGTAGGTCTCTCCCTACAGTAAGAAGCTTGCATTTAATAATAAAAGATTATTCAAACAAATGTTTATTAATGACATTAGGTGTTGTTCTTTACAACACCAAAGATCAGCAGGAAATGCATTCATCAAGCGGTTTTGAGTGGAAAGAGTTAAAAAAAGAAGATAAAAAATCCTGTCCTGTCCAATTACCACAGAGCAGTAGCCAAGTATTTAACGAGCCCTCAGTGCCTTCTGGGTGCAGAGCAGGAGGATTATGTAATACAGATGTTACACTTTTCACATTTGTTGATGGAAAAAGCCTAAATATCAGACAGTGGCATATGCTACTCTGCATAACTGTGCTTCCCTTCCATTTGAGGAACAGTCACGGTTATTTTCCCCTCACATACTATATCGCACCCTGATTAGTCTATTGCGAGATGTTTTGCAACACACAGTAATTGATCAGTTTTAATACATTTATTTTAGAAAATGGCTTAATGTTGCCAAGAGCAATTTTCCATGTAGTGTCTGAACAGGCAAATCCAGCCTCAAAAACACTGGAAATAAAATATTCATATGTTCTGTGTCTTTGTGTAGTTCATCCACTGCAGAAATATTATAATGTCAAATTGCTGAAAAACTTGCATTCATTGCCGCCCAGAATACGTGCAGGAAATGGTATGGCTGGCTTTCAAAGGCACTGGGAGATGTGTGATATCTGTGGTGTACCAACTACTCTAGGGACTCTCTGGTGCTGAAAAGGAATCGGAAAAATCCCTTACAAATTTTTCCCATGGCATGAGCAGCGAAAGGTTTATGTGCATGGCCACTGCAAGGCCACGCAACACAGTGGGTGAGGAGAGAGAGGAAAGGCAGCTTCAAGGTCAGCAAAAGCACAGTGCAGCCCATTGCCAACAATATTCAGGTGTGTCACCTTGACATGAGACGTTAAGCAAGCAGCTCTTTGGAGAAGAAACTGTTATGCATTGAACTGAAGGGTAAATAAACAGAAAGTTGAGTGACCTACATAACTACATATATACAGTCATGGAAAAACAGAGGAAATGGAATGAAAAAGGTCCATGAGAAATTTGTGTACAAATCTGGGATCATATTTGAATAACCCTTTACATTGCAAGGTACTGTTGATTAACTGTCTGCTGTAAAATTTGTGTATATATATGTGTGCATGTGTAGGTATACGTGTAAACATTTATATATGCCATATTATATTTTGCCATACAAATCATTCTCTTCCATTTCTCTACGTAGAGAAGAGGTCTAAAACCATCCTTCAGGTTGAAGGGTGAGCTTGCATGGAAACATTGTGTGAGGTTTAGTCCAAGGTGTAAAGAACAAAGGTAAAAGCAATATCCAAGCATTTTTCTCAAAGACAGTCTTGGAAGTCTTATTATAATGGCATAAAGCAGGATGTACAATATAATGAGAAACATCCTAACTCAATAAAATAGAACAGATGAACCAAATCCAATATGCAATTGTTACTAAGAAATCAAGATACTACACACCATCTATATTGCACACCATTACCTAATGTAACTTAATGCAATATCTGTCAGTGACATGGCCAGTGCCATCTTTTCTGTATCGATTCACAATTATGTTTCTGTAGCACTTTGGAAAATTAAGCTCATAAATTAGATAATTAAGCAGTCAAGTTGGCATTAAGAATTTGGAGGGTTTTTTTGTTGTTCTTTTTAGAATTTGCAGAAATGCATAGAAATGTATCATTGGACACTGGCCTTATGATCCGAGCAGTTCAATCTTTCTTCCCCCCAAATTCACCCAGCACTTTTTAACCTCCTGAAAAAAATATTTGAAAAGTTAATTCTTGGCTCTAGTCCTCAATGGCTGGCCAGCATTAACTGTATGCAGGCCAATGTAAAAGATGTGTCCAAAACCTAGAAATGTTTGTGCAGTGAAACTACCTGCGAGTTACAAACGAGCCAGCTCCAACAAAAATGTGTCTGCACAGCTGCTTTCTTGCATCTGTTTGCCATTAGGGCTGCAGTGGCTCCTATTGTTATTCAAGTGGTGGCAGGTACACTGCTTACTTCTTAATTTCACAGAAAATGTTGTCACTTAGAAGCAGTTTTTGAGTAGAACTGTGATGATTCAGCAGAGTGCCTGTTCAGAGTCTGCTTGAGTGTACACCCATAGAGATAACTGTACCTGTCGGGGATAATAATGTGCCTTTAATTGGGCTTCCGTGGAAACTGATGCTCTGTCTGCATTACAGGACACAGCTTCCCCTTTGCACTCTTTGACAGGGAGACAGGCTTGGGCACACAGCAAATGAGGCAGTCTGTAATTTATTCTGTTAGCAAAAATGCCTGTGGAGCCCAGTCAAAGTTCAAGCACAAGTGGTCCAGGTCTTTTAAAAATAGGAGGGGTGCAAACAAGCAGTAGCTTTCTGTGGTATGTCTTTACAACTCAAATGAACGTCAATGGGGGCTGGTCTGCAAATGAATGCAGTTAGCAGAGGCTGAAATCACAGTTTTGCTGTCTGAGGGTTACCAAGGGGGCCCAGGCCCCTCTGGGAGTCTCTGCCTCGGCTCTGGCACTGGCTACCTCTGCTCTTTGGCAGCAGCTTTCTGATGACACCTTCTGAGAGGGCAAAAGGTTGACAGGTTCCCCCTGCTAAAGGGTTTGGGCTGCATTGTTGTTCCCCCAGCAAACCATATTGAATGTATGGAATCCATATATTGACATTTTGCACATGCACTTTTGGAAACCTGGGTAGTAAATGTAATGGCTATTGGGTATTAATGACATGGTCTCTGTCAATCCGCTGATACCTCATGACAGGCTTTCAGATGAGAAAATATTCCTCTTGGAGCACATTTCACCACCTTTACCTCTGCTACGTATAGCGGACAATGATGGAATTATCACGTTCAGCACGATAATGCCACAAGGGATAGCAGTTTCCACAGACACCTACTTCCAGCTACGGTATGCCATGACGCTCCATTAACTGTGCCGTCCTCCTTCTGGAAGTCCTCTGTGTGACACGCTCTCCTCCTCGCATCTGTCATCAGTCGGTGCGTGGAGGCGTAGGAGTACGCAAGCCAGCGAAAGACGTGGTCATCTGGGGTGGGTGTGTAGTCCTGGGTTTTCCACAGGGACCGCACCATGTCGTAGGGGTACGCCACCACCAGCTCTCCTCCCTGCAGATTGCCACCCAGCACAAAAGGAATTTTTTCCATCCATGCAATTATTGCTCGCGTCTCAACGGCCACCTGAGAGAAAGAGCTTTGTTTCAGCCTGTGAGTTTTGATAATCTTCTTTGAAAGGTAGACGGGGAGTTGCTTAACATGGAGTGAGTAGCCAGCACAAGACATGTGGCCAACAAGAAAAGCTTCTGTTAATTGTGGTGCCTGCCAGATTCATCTTCAATTCCAGTGACAATCTACAAAAACTAAAACAACCTTAATATTTTTAATTTGCACAGAAGGAACGATCTAGAGCAGCTACCCGGAAAGATGTCAGACCATGACACTGTGCCCACTGGCATCAGCTGAAACAAGTGTGCAAAACGAGGGATTTTAAGCATGGAAATAATTCTAAAGCCCTTAGAACTGTCACAGTTAAGTGCCTTCCTACAAAACAGGGGAAGCTCAGACACTATAAATAGTTGTTTAAAATGCCATGCAAAAATAAGTTAAATTTAAACATGGCTAGCATAAGCCACTGTGGTGCTTTTGCATTATGTTATTTTAAACAACAACAAGAAAAAAAAAGGGAGAAAACTTGATAGTGACTAAGAGCTCATCCATGCAGCAAAGACAGGGAGCAGTCTGGTTCACAGAGCTGGGCCCTGTTGTGCGTTTCCCTTTCTTTACTGCTTCATCCTCAAATTTGGCTGTCAAGTCCCCCAGGCTCTCAAAACAGCCCAGGGAAAAGATGATGCTCCAGGAAGCCCTTCCCTTCCCAAGCAGCCTCTGCATGGGACCTAATCATGCTTTTGAGGTGCAATTTTATTTCCACTGACTATCAAGAAAGCCTAGAGCAGGTATGCAACCTCACCTACAAGCTGCTCATGTCTTGAGAAGCATAAAGCTCAGTCTTTCAGCCTGCCCTGGGCTTTGTATTCCCCTCTCTCCAGAGCGAGCCTTACTTACAGTGGCATTTTCAGACAGGTACCAGTCAGGAATGGGAATGTGATGGTTTGGAACTTTTCTTTTGCTCTTCTTCTGATCTTCAGACTCCCAAAGCAAAGAGTTTAAATCAGGGAAATTATTGTTGATGTCAATGCCATCCTGAGTCCATCGTCCTAAAGACCAGCCCCCTAATTCTGAACCCTTAGGGGAAAAAAAAAAAAAAAAAAGGTCATTCAGAACATGACAACCTGTGGTCCCCCAGAAAAGAGTTTGGGGATGCAGCAAACATAATTCCATACAGAGAAATAGAAAGACAAATTAGTTCTTTAACCGATTTTTTCTTTTTCCTATTTCATGTGAAACCTTGAATGAGATAAAGCAGAAGCCAGGAAAAAATAAAAAATTATCAGGGATTAGACAAAATATTCTGTTTTGTTTTAAAGGTTTCTACTGAAGACTACTTTTCCCGAGTTGCACTAGAGATAACATATCCCTTCATGGCTGTGAGTGCAGCTTTTGTATTCTGGTCTGCAGCTATAGACTGCCCTGGAAGATTTTCCAGTGCATTTGAATAGAGCCCCTGAATTTTTTCCTTCTGCTGTCTGTCTTCTTCCAGACTGAATTATTACAACGCCTGACACACTGTGCACTTCTTAAAGGTGTACTATTAATTTTCAGCTGCAGAGAAACACAAATTTTCATAGGCTTAAGTTTGGTTTCCCATGAGAAACAGGCTGCATGAATTTTGTTTTCCATAATGGTGTTCCACTGATCTGTACACCTCAGAAATCTGTACACCTCAGCATGGTTTGTTCTGCCAGTCTTAGTGCCCCTCCTTTCCATATACTTCCTCATACTAGCCAACATCACATAAAAAAATTGTTTCATGCTTTTTCCCCAGGTAAGATGTTCCAGTGGTTTATTTTTGCTTGCATGATTTTGGTTTTATCTTTTAAGCTTATTTCTTCTGATTGCTTGTAAAATTTGATCCCTGGAACAAATAAGAATAAATTGCTTGTTTCATTAACCTAACTGAACTAAATAATTCCTCCATATTACCGCTTTGTATGCCTTGTCATATCCATCCGGGTTGACTGAGGGAAGAAGGTGAATTCTTGTATCCTCAATGAGGTGGACAATGCGTGGGTTCCCAGCAAGGTATTCCTGACACATGAACTGCATCAACAAAAGGATCAGCTCACGCCCAAGCACTTCGTTCCCATGAGCTCCTGCAATGTACCGAAATTCTGGTTCACCTGTCAAACACATAGGACAGAAGTGTAGTCAGAACAGCAAATCAAGGATCTACTTAAAACTCATTGATGTCAATCAGCAATTTTTCACTTAAGACAGGTTAGAGAAATGCCTTAACTGAACAAATGATAGGTGAAAATATATAAGAAAAAAATAATTACTTTCTGTACACTTTCTACAACAGGCTCATCAGTATCAGTAATGTCTAAAAGTCACTGTGTAAAAATCTCAACATCCATTTTCCACTAAAAACTAATTTTTAATTACCTGCAGAAAGCTGAAATTGCGAATGTAGATCTTAGACATTCTGATAGTGTAAAAATAACATGAAAAATACCTTGCTGGTAATTCATTTGGACAGATATTAAGGCTCTGAAAAGATAATCAGCCAGTAACATTATCTGATTGATCTCTGACTTCACACACTCCTTTTCCTTCACTAATCACAAAACAGGTTCACATGTATTTCTCAAGATTATACATTATATATTCTACAATACTTGCACTCAACTACAAAATGTCAGAAATTATTAGGAAAAGTACTAGCTATTCAAAAAAGCATAATTCAATTGTCCTTTGTAGGAATAATACTTGAAAACACCAAATACAACAGATCCAAAATGGACAACCTATGACTTGTGCCTGGGTCTACCCTCCCAGCTGCCTGGCCCAAGATGCAGTCTCTATCTCTACCCTCAGTAGCAGGGGGTGAGAGATTGAGGGACTAAGATCAGCCCCAAGTCTACTGACAGATGTCGTATGCTCAGCTCCGTACCCTACAGCAGAGAAGAGAGATGTCTTAGGAGCACGTTGCAGCACTCTTCCTCACATGGGGTGGGCACCTACTGAGGTATTCACAGGTATGGTAGAGCACAGTCACCTTTATACCAACAGCTGACCTAAACAGATCACAATGAGTTCTTTATTCATCTCCACAGAATGACTGAAGACTGAATGACTTTCTGTTCTGAAGGACTATATTACCGTAGGAAATTATACCCCACTACTCACCGGTGAAAGAACACTGTGAAAAATCTCACCTGTCTTTGCTTGCAATGCAAACACTCCCATATAAAAAGGCAAATTCCCATTCAAAACTAAATAAATCCCTAGCACTAAAATTCACTTTTTTTTTTTTAATTGTAAAGAATAAAAGTCATTATCATTAAAGAATTTGATCCCACATTCAAAATGCTTTCTATTTGTGCTCTACCTCCTCTTCCCAATTTAGAAATTCAGCACTGAAGTTCCTCCCACGTACATTTGAAGTTATTGCTGCCATGAATATAATTCCATCAGGGATAATTACTGCAGATACAGAGAATGAGGAAAAAAAAACCCTGACACCCTTCGACAGATTTAGTTTTACTAAATCCTAACCAACTTCGTGTTCTCCTGGGTTGTCAGAAATCTCAACAGCATACAGCTTTAGTCCTTGGTGGCTTTTTCCAATATTGTAAATTCTTGTGATATTCGGGCACATTTTATTCACCGTTTTCATCAACTGCCAAAAAAATGACATAGAGTTAGACAATGCATCATCAATAAATTGACTATTAATTATTTTATTCCAAATTGCTTTTTATCAGAAACTCTTCATTTTCTATTTTATTTCTTAGTTGTAAAAGCTTCATGTTTAATTTACAAATTATGGCTTTGCTATCACACAACACAATGTTTGTTCAGCTGGAACAAATTGAATACTGTCTGCTGAAACAGCAGAGTGTAGATGGGGTTCCAGATCTTTCTTACGCATTTCCAATATTATCACATAATTAACTAAAATGGGTAAGTCTAACAGGAGTAATAATAAAACAAAACAAAAATTCTCCTACATTACTCCTATACTATCAAGAGGTAATAAAACACATGTTCTCAAAACATTACATGCTGGGGGCTGATTAGACACCCCAACACTTCTTCCTAGATGCTCTGTGATCAATACAGCTAAATGACTCAAGATGACCCAGTGTGTTAATGGCATGGCAATGTGTATACATCACAGGTTCCCACAGACACACCGCTCAGTAAAGATTTCTCTCCCCTTCACCCTACATGGTGTTGACTTCATTCAAAATAAAGAATATCATCCATTTAAACAGCACTGTCCCAAAGAATTCTCATTACACCTTCCACCACCGAGACAGAAATCAAGCCCACCCCTGTATTACAATATGAAATTTCATAGGTGTAAAATCATTACTGTAGGCAGTGTTGTTGTGGCCAAAACAGCAAGATAGGTGTTATCTGAATGTCTCCTGTAAACACAGCACAATATACTCCAGGAAAAACTGTTATATCAGATTCCCCTGAATTGATATACCAGGTTTGAGCAAAAAATAATGGCAATACCGACAACCAGTCTGAAGGCATACCTATAGACAAAATCTATTCATCGTTTCTACAGATATTGCATGACATAATCAAAACATAATCAAATAGCTATACTGCTTAATAAAGTGCATAAGGAAGGTCATGGTAAGTGGTGTAGTTATGTTTAAATCAATGGAGGTACACAGATGTCATCCAGATAAGGATAACTGCTGTCTAAATCATCCCACAAACAAACAAAACCAATTTTCACTGTGACATTTCAAGTGAACATTAAAATTCACAAACAAGACTGAAAAGATGTGTTCTTACTAAGAAGTTATTGCAAGTAGCTTTAAATGACAAAATTTATCGGTTTTGATTTTTTTTTTTAATGGAAGGGATTAAAGAAAGAAATAAGGACTTTACCGTAAATTGGAACCCTAGGCACTATTAATTAGACAACGTTTCCGCAAACAAGGGTGAATATATTATTGAAGAAGGATTGCAGGAGGATAAAAAACCTCTGCTCAGTGTTAATATAGAGACAATACTGGATGATAACAAAGCAGATGATTTAAAAAATACATTAATTAGATGTGTCCAATTCCCATGCCACCATTTAGCAAATCAAACTGGAAACACAATTCACATTGGAAAGAACATCATTAGAATTCCTCTCATAAAAGACTTCACTTCTATTTATAATCATGCAAAGAGACCAAAGAGATTTTCAGGTTTGTTCATCTTGTACGTTAGTTTTATACATATGAGAAACAATTTCTTTTGTAAACTTAAGCTCAGCACTCATCTGAAAAATGTACCCAGATATTATCATCATCATTAATGTGCTGATATTATGAGTACCCGGCTATTTCCATGGATTTATTATTATTATTATTTGTTAATGTTTTGGGTGTCTGTAAATGGGTATACCTTCATTTGCTGTTCCAGCTAACACACATATAAGAATCAGAGGAAATTATTTTACATTTTCTAGCACAATGTTTAACAAGTCAAAACCCATTTTTTTGACAGACCACTTTAAATCTCCATGGTCAAGAGCTGCTGCACCTGAACCTGCTCACAATGAACCAAAAATACTATCAATGGATATGGAGCCATGGAGCTCTTAACAGGGCCTCACAGACCATCATTAATCTAAATGTTACTGTGTGTGAATTATTAGTAGTCATCCTGACAATAGGATGAAAAGGATCATTGTTGGACAAGATACCATCTTTTTCTCCACAGAGATAAATATATATATATATATATGTATTTTTTTTTTAATTTTGCCAATGAGTACAAATATTGAATTTAAAACTAGGTCTATTCCATAAGGCTAAAATCCTCTTCCTCTAATGTGTAAATAATGTAACTGTCTCAGCTCCGCGCACACCTCTCCTTACTCTTGAGACCAGGAAGCTTCCCTCCAGCTGATGCATTCCTGCATCCATGCAGCTCTCCAAGTTTGAAATAGGGAAGTTAAGCTTGTCCTTGCAGAGATCTCTGTGAAATCATTCCATAGTGCAGAAGCTTTTCTTATGTGCCTGGTACTACATAGGCATAGGATATCCACGGCATCGATTAAGGAAAGTGGTTAAGAATATGTTAAATTTCATTCCTAGCAAGAAAAATGCCTAGAACCAAGTTCAAAACACGTTATAATCAGTGAAAATATTTGTATTGGCCTCAGTAAACTCCTAACCATCTGTTTAATTTCAAACATGTGACTAATTTCCTAAGTTGAATGAAGAACTTTCCTGAATCAGGGCCTATGCAGTGGGCTTTATGTCAGCCCTTTTGTTGACAGTGCAGATATGGTAAGGTAGCTACGTGCTTATATACAAATACAAAATGGGAAACGAACATATTTTGTATTTGCTTTTCTCGTGCCCATTTCCTACAAGCAGCACAATAGGTCACCTAAAATGTCAGTGTTTTCACATATACAAACTGTCAAAGACAACTGAAGATAATAGTCCATCAGGGCTTTACTAACAACCAGCAGGATTGTAAAACATTTCCAGAGTTATGCTCACTGGTAGCTCTTATCGGACAGCTCCTGTTTGTTTGTCATTACCTATTATTTATCCTATTAGCACTTTGGAAAGACTGCAAGCATTCTTTGAAGCAGCCCTGCAAAACTGATGTCTGAAGGTCCAATCATTTAGTTTTGAATAAAAGATTTATTGATTGTAGGTCTGAGTGCTATCTAAACTTAGAGGAGGCAAAATGGCTCTCCTATCAATGACTTTCAGTTTAGGGCTATTTATCCTCTATGGAGATCTTTTGGCTATCTGAGTCCTGCAACAGAGCAAGTACAAAAAACTCTGCATTCTTTATTCTGCTTAGGGTCAAACCAGAAATTGCCTCCTCTTCGAGCTCAGAGTTAGAGACAGTCAATCTGGTCTTGCATGCAACCCAAGATGTTTCCTGGGTTTTGCCCTAGTCATCTAGATTTCATTGTTTCACCCTCAGATATGTTCATAAAGTAATATATAAAGCTCAAGTTAGAAGAACTTTCTGCATTATCATTGCATCACTTCCATAAAAAACTCTTGCCATGAAGACCAACATGACTTCAGGAGTGCTTGTAGTCTGACTTTTCCCAAAGGTAAGAATCATGTCCAGTTAACTAGATATAAAATAAGCGCTCTTATTTCCTAAGGCAGGTATGACAGGGGTTAGATATTTCATTCTGTTACAAAGACAAGGTTGAAGCTTCAGACCAGATTCAGATTCACCTTCTTCTGAAGTTCAAAGCTATTTTAGAATAGGTACTCCTAATACAGAAAAAATATATTAGTTTCAGATACTTTCACAGGATTCCCTCATACCTTCAATTTAATCAGGTGTTTCATTTTATTAGAAGGGATGGGTTTTCCATTCTTTCATACAACTGATTTGAGTATACACAGACAAAAGATGTACTCAAATGTCCATCTCAAACTATTTCCAGTGCTATTCATCAGCCATTTTAAAACCTTGCTATACAGTATAAGTACATGGTGTTTATACTTCTTGGACTACAAAATAATCCCTACTGCTGAGTATAGGATACAGTGAGTGTTCCTATTGACTGAAAGAAGATTCCTGAGGGCTCTTTTGAAAGAAAAATTTGGTACTATAAATTTCATCTTCCTAAACAGAGAGTTCTATTAAAATAACCTGACACTGAGAAAATTCCTCCCTCACACAAATACTTGACATATTGTAATGCAATGCTTCCAAAACATGGCCCAGGGAACACTCTCCTCCTCCTTCCTCAATATTTATGATAAATAACTTCAAAGAACAGTGCTTTTCTGAGATGATTGGCAGTGAAGCAGCTAATAAAACTGATAACAACACTGTGTTACCAAAAAAAAAAAATGGAGTTAACTCTGGAAATTGACAGTTACTGTTCTATTTTACACTCAGGAAAGAAATTATTAAGTTCTGCGGTTATCACTAAAAAGCAGTTTAGATGATATAAGACTTATTGCAACCCAGCCCACAATCTTCTGCCTACAAGCAGCAGAACCCGATTAGAATCCAATCAGTTCTAAATACACTGTTTCACCCACAGAAACACAGACTACAATGAGAACACGACAGGTCACAACTGACCAGCTCTTGACCACAGTTGAAAATTTTCTACTTATATGAAAAGTGGAAAAACATCCTGTTTTAAAGCTGCATTTTTTTCCAAAGATCTTTCTAACCTGACCAACCTGTCTTTCTGCAAAGAGAATCTAAAATACCCTTTACTTTATTGTTCTTGGCAGTAATTATGCCAATTGAGTTTCTACTTGTCTAATCTTTGTGCTAAGAAATATAGGCCATGAAATCTCTACTGAAATAAGTGTGTGACTCAGTACACAATTGCTCAATAAAAATGAACGGTGATTCATGCAGTATAAATATACTGAAAATTCAGCACACAGCAAATGATTCACACACTTCAAGTCCAAACACATTATCTTTATATTTGAAGAGAAAGCAGGCAGAAACATTTCCTTAGCGCAACCCACACCTATTTCTGTGGTGATATGAAGCAAGATTAAAAAAGCAACACCACCACAACAAAAACAAGAACAAAGATTGCTTATTTGAAGTTAAAGAAACAAGATTAACAGTGCTGGTAGATTTAAAATCATACCAACAGGATTTATTTTATTTTTTCCTCCTTAAGATTTCTGGTCAACAAAAGATTTCCAATGTAGAATTTCCAATTCCGGAAAAGAAAATTTTCCAATTTCCATTGGAGATTTTCACTATTCTGAACGCAGAATTTTACTCTTTATAATTTTTTGTAGTTATCCCAAACAGTTGAAAGATACAAGAATTCTGATGGCTAGGTCAAGGTCAAACTAGAAAGGAGAAATAACTAACATTCACCACTCAAATATACATTGAAGCAAAATAGTGGAACATATTTTGGAAATACCCTATTGTCAAGTAGGTAGACTCTACCTACCTGCCTCATTTCCTTGTAGTTGTGATGCTTGAAGTCAAGATTATCTGTGGTTGTCATTTCATTTCTTCTGTGGTAATAATTATTTGGGTCTAAGAAGAGAAATAAAAGAATTTTCATGTACTTTTTAGCCATTTCAGATATAAAGATTCTTAACAATAACATATGCATAGAACATGGAAATCTGAGTTCCACAGTTGTATACAGGATTTCAAAAGCAAAGCTCAAAGAAACAACACACTTGAAATAATTCTTGTTTCAGCACAAATCAATTCATATTGATTCAAACAGAAGCAAGGAGGCAACAGACATCAGCTTGCTAGACAGCTACTCTGCTAAACTTCAACAGAAAAGCAAAAGGGCATCCTCAGGCTACAGAGGAGGGCAAAAGACAGGCAAATCATGAGTCAGATGCAAGGTAAGAGTGGGAAAAAAAAATCACATCAGAGGAGAAAGCTCCATTAAATGTTTTGTGTCCACTTGATTAATTTTCTATTATGAAGAATGGGATTGCTTGATGAGTAGTTTCTGTCTACGCATCTCTTAGAGAGAGAAACTGCTGCACAAATTACATATTTCTAATTGTTTTCCTAAAAATGTTTATGGTAGTTTAAATTCCTTTTTACTTTACAATGAACACAATTGTTTCTGTA
The DNA here is from genome assembly GCF_964034855.1 of Anser brachyrhynchus. NCBI lineage: Eukaryota > Metazoa > Chordata > Aves > Anseriformes > Anatidae > Anser > Anser brachyrhynchus. The sequence continues at coordinate 40,959,369 of NC_137700.1, forward strand.
TTGATATAATTTATAGTTCATATGTTTTGTAACATCAAAGGTGTATACATGGCTTGAACAAAAACAATTTTTTGTCCTTGACTTTTCAGGTGAGTGCTTTGGCCATTCACCTGGAAAAACAAAAACAAAATATAGGCTAAGACTGTCATTGCTTAGCTTTATATTTCCTGATATATGTTCCAGGTTAATTTATTATGATTTTAGAGATAAACAAAGCTTTTTGGAAAACAAAATAATTCCTTACTTTGTTCTATTCAGAATGTCTGGAAATCTGTGTAATTTTTTGTCAAATCAGTGGTTGTCAGGCTCGTATGATAAATCATTTTCCTTCCTACAGTCATCTTGATTTCATTTAAAATCATTGGAAAAGCCAAATATTAAAAGCTAAATATCATTCTATCTTGTTTCAAGATAGCCAAAAGACACCACCTCTAGAGAAAAGTATATTTTTCCTTTTTTTTTTTTTTAATAAAAATCAGTACCAACTAGCAGTTGTGATTTTGGGGAGGGGAAAGGGAGAGCATAAGTATTAGTAGGAGGAATAATGGTGTTTATTTCCTGCAACCACTAATGCTTCATGAAATTATGGAAAACTACCTAAAATACATTACAGCTTAACATATTTAAGTTTCATGTTTCTGATGTTAAAATGGCTAAACTCTCAAAACTCTTCTCCCCGTATAATTCTAAGTGGGTTTGTTCTGCATTTTTCTTATGTGTAAAGAAAGCAAAATTTGAAGTATTTTAGTTATTTATGAAATAAATAATATTAAGCTTTAACCTGGCCCATGTTGCCACATTTATTTTCCATTTCCATGAGTCTTTCCTTCTATTCAGAGTCTACAGCAGAAACACTAGAGGATCAATTGAATGCTGATCTACAAATAGGACTGAAAAAAGGCAAAAAAAAATCAACTTTTTTTTTCCATGTGCTCTGTCATTTCCAGTGAGAAAGTACTACATAGCAAACCAACAGGAAAATTATTTAAATTAGAGCCTAACCAGATGAGGAAACAAGATTCCTTTGCTTATGAAGACAAAGTTTTGAAGAATCAAGAGGGTGAAGTTTCAGGTAGTGCACCTGCACGTTTAAGTCTTCTTTCCAGCCTAACTGCATGCTAAATCATGCAAGTCCACCCACAACAACAATGCTGCTGTAACCCTGCAGATGACTCTTAAAGGTTAGCCCATGTTAATTCACAGAAATTATTTATTAACATATCCATGACTAAAAAACACAGCATTAAAACACCTCTTCTAGAAAGACACAATGTGTTTAATGCTGCATGGAATATCTTCTCTATTGTAAAAGTCTCTGTTGTAAAAATATAGAAAGAAACATCAAAAAATTGCCAGGACGTTGAAGGCTTTCTCTATCACCACAAGCCAAAGTATACAGCAGCTGATTTTTTCCTAATACTTTAATCCCATTCCTTCAAAGTCTGGCACTTTTTCCATACATCAAGAATTAATATCATGGGAATGACTGAATAGTGCAGAGTTGGTGAAAAGTCAAGAAATTGAAAAAAAACATACATTGAGAATGATTGCATCTCTAGACCTTCCTCAGAAAACTTGCACAATTTGACAGCTCCCTAGAGAGTTAACACTCATATTTTGCCAGGCTCTACTTTGAGTTGACTTGGATTACTGGATTTCTGCTGCAGCAGGAATACAGATCAGAAAGTTAGAGGCTAAAATGTAGAAATGCATAAAATCTCATGCACAGTTTCCTAGGCCCAACTTGGCAAAATTATATTTTGTAAAACAAAATAAAAGACCAAGAACCTCAAACCACAGAAGAATTTGAATTGAAATATGCTCATTTATTCATGACACCACCTCAGACAGCCTCTCTTTCTTCCAAGGAGGAAAGATTTTGCAAAACTGTGGCACTCCTGTTTATACAGAGGAATATATTAGTATTTTCTTCCACTAGTCTATCTTTCTATTACCAATAGAATTAATAAAGTTTACAGGTAAAGGTAGTTTGATTCTTTCACACCTTAATTCTTTGTAAATATGGGCAAGTAACTCAGAAGATTTCTCAATCTGCATTTCCATGAAAGCAAGAGGTCAGCTCAGAAATTCCCAACACCAAGTCCAGCATGTCAGCTCTGGGCCTTGCCCATAAATTTAACCCAGTACCAGAGCAGACTGACTCCTCAGCAGCTTGACACATAGATGGGATTTTCTGTTGTATTTTAGCTCTCCACAGCACCTCACAACTATATATTACATATAGTGTGAGGTATAGTCAAATACCTCAAAACTAATTCCAGTTAAACATATTGCATGATGACAATATGACAATATGCAAGGTAAAAAACAAACCCCTAACCTGTTGTAGATGTTTGTTAAAAGCTTTCTAGCATAATTTAATCTTTCTAATGAGATCCTACGTTTTTATTCTAATAATAAGGAAAACTGAGCACTGGCAATGCTCTAAAATAGTAAACATTTTAGAAATTAAATACAAAATATCCTTTTAAAGATGACCACTACAGACTGGGAGATATTACATACCTGTCATGATGAGTATGGAGAAACATAATACATTGGCCTTCCCCAGTAACATTATTTAATTTGGTCTCATTTTTATTCAGTCTTTGCTCAGAAAACTTAAAAGTTTTAAATTGTACAGGATTAAGTTTTATCTTTATAACTATAAAAGCAGAACACAAGGACAGACTGTCATTCTAAGCAAAACTTTACTCTCAAAAATAATGCACTAAGTTTAGCACTGCTAAATGAACAATCACTTATAACCAAAGAAAATTGAAGAGTATTACATAGTGAGCTCATGCCTAGACTTAACCAGGTAGCTTGGCAGAAAGAGGCAAGCAATGAAAATAGGACTGAATGATGCATCCACTGCAAAACACAGTACTCCGTTACAGAGTTAAAGTTGGTCTTTTATCTTGAGTTGAAAGTGATGGCATAATCATATCAGTGACAGTCTTCCATATAAGAATTATTAAAAATTAAATTTTATCACAAATTTATTCCATTAAAAGAATTGCCTATTGCCTTGAATACTCTACAGTATAAATAAATGCATGAAGAGTTCAGCTAATTTTCTCTCTCCTATCTTCTGGGTACTTTTGATAGTATGCATTTTCTTTTTGTTTTTTCTTAGGTTTGAAAAAGAGCAGGCAAGGAAAGTACATCCATCCCTCTGAGGCAATTCCAGTAGATTGTGTGTGTCAGTCTACATCTGCATAAACTCTACCGTCTTTGGAAACTGGAGAGAGAATTAAATGCGGGTGCTTTTGTCCACCTTTTTTCCCCAAGTAATGGCAGCACTGATCCTCCACTACAGGTAGGATTTGCTGGCATCTTTCCTCTGCAGCTAAATGCTTTTCCATTGGTGAAACAGCAAATCACTTCTGTTGCCTGAAAGATGGTACTGACAGAATTCAATAACACAGTTTTTGTTTTTGTACAGCTACTGTATTAGTCCAGAAAAGGCTGTTTGTCAAAACCAGCCTACAGTACAGCAAAAATGTATTATGAATAATATATAAGCTTTTCACTGATAAAAATGACAATCATTTCAGAAATACCGATTATCCAATCGGTAATATCTCTGTACAGATTGTATAAATAATGTTTTCTCACTTTTTGTCCAATGTTTGGGTTATGTAGCGCACACACCAGTTTTTATTAACACTGTCCTGCTACAGGAACAGGTCCTAGTTGGCTCTAACCACTTTCATGGCCTTCTGCCAATGCTAACAAGCTTTCCTAGAATATTAATATCTTATTCAGGTTTCTTTTTTGTCTGTTATTCCTTTCTTCCTTTCCCCCGTGAGCCTGATGGAAAGCTGATACACAGTACAGACTGAATGCAAACCATTTAATGTATTCAGGAATTAATAAAGACATAAAGCCTTACACTACAAGTTAAAAAGACATGAAGTGAGATTCAACCATGAAAGATTTCCAGAACTCTCTTTTCTTTACAACCCACTTTTTTTTTTTTCTTGATGTAGTCCCCTATGCAGTTTCTGCCCTTGCTGCCATTGCCCCAGGAGGGCACAGTGCACAGTAGCTCTAAAATCTGACCAAGCTGCTCTTCTTGACAACTTGTTTTCTTGCATGTCCACGTTCAGGTGCAGATCTGGTCACAAATATATCAGGTATTCAAGAAAACTAAGTATAGCATAACTTCTTTCATGGGTCATTGGGCTTTTGAAAGAATAGGGTTGTGAGAACTGATAAGAGTTCCACTCACTGGCTTTGTTGAATTTGATTTTGCCTAGTTTTGTGTGGGAAGCCTCTGTCAGAAAAGAAGATTTCTTCTGAAAACTGATTTCTAGTTGCACAATCAGTGCATGATCAAAGAAGGTGGACCCATGGCCAAACCTGCTGGTTATCTAACTGGAACCAAGTAAAGTGAGTCCTGTAAAGAGTGAGGAAGTTCAGTTATAGGGAACTGCAAAAAAATTACTCATGTCCTGCAGGAGGAAAGCATGCATGGAAAGGCCTCTGCAACCTGGGGAATTTTGTTTTGAGAGCTTTTAGTGTGATGAATAAAATGAGCTAGAAGAAAATATCCATCCTTTCTGAGCTAAAAAGATGGTTCAGCAGCTTATCAAAGCATATTATTTCTTTCAGTCCAATTACATTTTGAATAAACACACCCCCATTCCCGTTGTGTTTCTCAGTGAATGATTATGGTATTTTCTTTCAAGAATAAACTGAATCAGTCACTGCAGACAATTAACTCAATAAATGACTACCAGGAGGAAACACTGATGCTGTTTCCATGCTAATCCAAGATCGGTGATAAGCTGTAACAGTACTCATTTCAATGGTGAAGTGCAGATAAATCCAAATCTCAGTAACACCTCCACCACCAGTGGTGGCTGAAGGGTGACATGCTAATGCTGGAAAACAGAACTTGACCCTGTAAGATATATATCCAATAATAAAACTGCTGCATTTACAAAACAAACAACAACAACAAAAACTTAAAATATCTACATATTTTCTATTTCTTTAAGTACTGTTCTATGGAATTGAAAAGGATTATGAGAAATTCCCTACAAATTGCTCTTTACAATAGTTTGAGTGTCATCTCCATTATTCCCTGGAGACCCCAGTGCATGTTCTGCAGTAGAGTTATGGTGACAATGAAACTTTCTCTTTTCCTTCAGTCTTACGCCGTGTTATACAGAATAGAGCTGATTTACCCTCTGCAAACACACATGGAAATTTGGGGCAACTGGTTTCAGCTGTCCTACCAAAAGCTGAAAGAAAATGCTGGCTCTGGAATTGTTCCTCCAGGGTTAGAGGTATAAGTGGGAAACAAACAATGTGTGGAGGTAGAGTTTTCTAAACCCATGGTTAAAATAAGTCAGAATCCTACCAAAAAAGTGAATAGTCTCTTACACAAGATTCCACTGGTCATTGCCATTCAGGTCCAGGATGGATTTGTTACCCACAGAAAAGCAATTGCCTAATTGCTGCTAATTTGTCCTATTTCATTGTAAGAAACCAATTGATTTAGTTTTATGACAACAGTTGTTCCATACTTTTCTTCAGAGAATTACCCCTTCCATAACCCACACTGGTTTTGTTTTCCCATGAGTAATTAAACATCTAAAGGACAAAAATCAGGCTACCTCTGCTTGGTATGTGAAGACCCTACATCAACAGTGGAATTGGATGCAGCAAGTCTCTGAACAGCAGCAGGCACAGTTAAAGAAGTAATGATAGGATCTGGAAAGGGAGTTTTCTTTCTGGTTCTAGCATTTCTGAAAATATTATTCATAGCCCCCTGCAAAAAAAAGAGAGAGCTATCCCCAAGGTGCCAGAATTTAAGAGCAAAGAAAAAAGCAGACGAGATCTGGAACGAGTAGTGAACAACTTAAAAAAGGTTTGGACAAACAGTTCTACAAATATCTATGTACATACAGACACGTCAATGTGAATCCACCACGAGACTATTTATGACATGCTTAGCAGAAACATGGGTTCACCATAATTTGCTATACTGAATGCCTCTTTTTAAAGCGGCTTTGTATAAGTTTTTAATCTGTATACACTAACAAAGTCCTAATTGTCTTTTGCACTTATATAGTAAAAGAAACATGTAATGCTTAACATTTCTGCTAAACATCCTGTTGTGTTGTTTCAGCCTCTGTCAAGAACAAAACCATTTACCCTCATCTGAAACTTACCAGGAATCATGTTGGATTCAACAATACTTGAAATATGCTAGATTTTTTTTTTTTAATATATCCCCAATACCTCCCTCCCCTTCCCCCAAAATAAGCACTAGTTCAGTCATAGCTTTTGACTTCAAATTAATTCAAGGAAGTCCTATAGCTTTTGCAATGAAATTAAAAAAAGAAATAAAAAATAAAAGAAATCAGACGACATAATTATAATGGTTCTTTCTTGCCTTAAAAGCTTAAGACATCTGCAAGTGACTGTCTTGATATATAATTCTATTGCCTCTCTAGTACATGTGCACTCAGTAAGATTAATTGCACTGCACTTCAGCCCAAACAACAGAGAAAATCTTGTTAGATCATCCATGCCAACTTGTTCTTATTAATATAGCCACTTATATATACTATGCAGTTGCATTTGAAATGAGCTATCCTAATATTGCCCATGTGTCTGGACAGATATTTTTCATTTCTTTTTGCATAGTGCTGTCCATTAAAGAGAGATATTATACCAAGAGCAAAGACATCCAAAGGAAATAAAACTTCTGTGTCTTGGCACAGCCAGCCATGTCAACACCAACCGAGCGAGACTCTTACCTGGCAAAGGACACCCTAAGATTTCCAATCTCATACAGATGCTACCTTCTTCATACCAGGACCGAGGGTTTATACGGATGTAGCGTGCAACCAGTGGCACTGGCAGCATATTGAGAACTGGGATCTCCTTCTCACTATTTCCTTCAAAAATCTGTGTAGGCAACAAACATATGAAAACAGTTTGATTATTTCTTCAAAAAGGCTTTTTACACCTTTGGTAACAGAATCAGAAAAAGTCACCTGGTACAGCCCCAGGTCGATGGTGGCTCTGGCCAGAATTGCTCTTCAAAGAGCACAGTCCCTCTGTGCTCCTCAGAGAGGGGAAGAGGAGCCAGAGCTCTACACCCTCCCTCTAGTAATGGGCACCTCATGTACACGAGATGTCCCCAGGTAGCAAAGGACAGATGCTAACCCTTGTGCAGGACATGCAATTAGCGACATTTCTCATTCAGCTAAGACTACTACCAGGGTGCTATCCACGTCCATAGGCAGACTCATGCAGATTTGCCATACAGAATATTCTGAGTCCATCTTAGTATTATATGATGTGCTCTTAAAGTTACATCAGGCTGGTGGGACTACAGAGATATTGCCTTTTACCCTTTTACTTATTAATCTGGCAAGTCAAAATCCCAATAGGCAGCCCCCCTCCCCCCTCCCTTTTCACAAAACATCTGTTTTGTGGTACTCACCACATCTCCAGATTCATTTTTGACAGCAGTCCATGCATGACTGTCATTGCTCACCAGTACTCTGTAAGAAGTCACCCAGTTACTCCTTGAAAAAGACAAAGCAGCAAAGTTATTTTTTTCCATAGATAACAGTGACTGCAAATTGCATTGTAAAAAAGCTTGTAAGGTTGGAAACCCCACTTGGCACAGTCATACCCACACTTGGATTAAAAAAGTGACATGCAGATCTAGATTTAACAGATAATTAAGAAATGCTTAATTATTATTCTTAAAAAAAGAAAATAATATTCTAGGATTCCAGGATGTGAGGGAATACTGCTCTCCTTTCCTTTTCGGGATAAGCGGCTTATCTAGAACAGATATATTCACTCCAGCATTCAGAACTCTTATCCGTTCAGGCACAGAACACATTATTTCTGCTATTATCAGAGAAGACAGAAAAAAATAAAACCTCCCCAATGAGACGTCTGAATTTTAAGCAGCAATTTTTTCATTCACTTGTTTTCTATTTACAAGCTGGTTCCATTCCTTTGTACAAGCATTAGTCCTTCACCTGGCACCAATATTGAATAGTCCATAGCTTGTGAACCAGAGCCTGCAGCCATTCCCGGTTTTATTAGCAGTAGGTTGGAATGCAGACATAATTCTGCCTCTTCACAGCAGTCTAATTGATCACAGTACTTGTGCATTACTGCAATATAACAAGATCAGTCTTTAATAGTTTGATCTTTCTAGCGGTCTGTTTCTTGATTTACAGGAAAATCCCCTTTAATCTCAAAAGTAAAATCTTCATTCATACTAAGATAATACCTTGTCTGTATTCATCCAAAGAGGAGTTAGAGGAGAAATAAATGGCTGCTTCCCCTATTCTGAGTGGAGGTTAATCAATGTAGCTCATACATTGTCTAGGCATTTCCCATGGTAATGCGTATACTTCTATGGGGAAAGTAATAACCTGACTCTCCCACCATGAGTTTTTTTTCCTCCATAATAGCTAGTTTCAACAGGTAGTGGCTTGGAGGAGAGTCATGCCTCAGAGATATCTTTGTACTGTAAGGATAGTCCAGGATGTTTAAATCCAGTTTTCATGTATGCAGACTGGTCATCTGCAACCACCTGTCCTCTAGAGCATTCACTCTTGAAAGCAGGCTCTTAGCTAAGCTACATATTAAAGTTACTGAGAGTGAAACCTGAGTAAGGAAAGCTCTTGGGATTAGAAAGAACAGGGGCAATAGGAGAAGTTGTGAGAGAAACAACAGGTCGTATGGATCAGAGATACAGAAGGACCTGGAAGGACAAAACTTCTTGTTCTACCATACACATGCAACTATATGTACTTTTATTTCTTTTAAATAAGAAAAATATTAACAAGCTACTTATGAATGTTCACATATTGACTTAACTGTGCTTATGTTTAAGGGGGCAAATTAGCCTTCATGTGTTCTATAGAAAGTATGCAGACTTCCAGTGGATGTATAAGGGCGAATTCAGCAGCCACAGTATCAACACAACTTCACCCAGCTTTGTAAGAAAATACATTGATCCCCTAACTTCCTTTTGCAAAAAAAGAATGACCTTCAAATAACATTCAAGTCAAGGCATGGAAGCAGAAAATTTATAGCTTTAGATGTCCAACTCTTTCATTTTCTATCCCATTTGTATGAACAATTCATACTGAGGTCCAGACTTGAAATGACACAAAACTAAAGTGCTTAGTAGGATCTACTTCTGCATGCAATGTATTAGTACCCCGAAAAAGTGAAAAGGTAAATATGTGCTTTTGAAAGAACTGACTGAAATAATCCAACTGTTATACACTGGATCTGTACTTTGCAAACCTCTGACCATCCTTTTTAGATGAAAAGGTTTTGCACTTTACGTTATTTTAAATGGAAAATTATTGGCTACTGCTGTGCAGATTGAACTTTTATTGTACATAGCTTGTAATGAACACATTACTTCAATATTTGTTGAAAGACTTTAACAAGTTAGCAGCCCTTGAAAATACTTATTTTCTGCCTGTCAACAGAAGATCTCCTGGGGTAGAGGCTCCTCCTGAGGTAGCAGATCTGTGAAGTGCCATGCTGGCATCTCAAGTCTTTGTGGCTGTGAAAGAATATACAATAAGGCAGACAGTGATTCCAGTGCCCTACGCGAGTTCCCAGCAACTCTTGAAAAGAACTTTACTCTCTTCCCTCAACTTTGACAATAACATGGTAGTTGCACCAAAATATTTCACTTTCACTCACAAGCTGAAGGAAGGCAGATTTACATCTATCAAAGACAGAAAGGAAGAATTTCAGAAATGGCCAACATCAAACCTCCACGAAGAGAAAAAAAATTTTTCAATTGAAAAATAAAGCAAGCTTAAGAGCAAGACTAACAGGTTTAAACAGGTGAGGAGAAAGGGGTGTACATATTCAGTGCACAACAGAATTATGGACATTTTCAAAAATCAGGATAAACAAGCAAAGAGTCAATGTTACAAACCAGAAGACACCATTATTTCTGAATACAGAACAACAAAACAACCACACAACTAACTGCATAAGTAAAATCAGGACAAACAATGCATCCATATTCGTTACCTTACAGCTGAAAAAATATTCCAAGAGAATATCAAGACCACACAATAACAAGATAAAAATAGGCATTCTTTATAACTGAGAACTTTGTAAGAAAGTCACAGCACTTATACATTATTATTTTTTTTTTTTTAAAGAACCAGGTCAATTTACTGGCATAAGAAAATATGTTGTTGTTACACTAATGTTTCCCAGCTAGGACTTATTTACCATATTTTAATTTTCTCATTCCATACACTCACAAAAGTTCAAACTTCTCCTGAAGGAAAATGTATACTAATCAGTAGTACACATAATCCATCTTGAGTGATAACAAGTAACATGCTTTTCAGAGGCAGTCTGCCAATTAAAATACAAATGGGACTTCATCCAATCTTGTATGGCTGCATTATAGAACGACTACAGAGGGTCGTGGGAGGAGATAAATCAGTGTGATGTATTAGGTCACACACCACAGACTTAACTGGGCTTGCCTGTAAGGAATAAACATCCCTTTTGCATCTGTTGAGCTGTAGAATAAACAAGCCACAGGTGACCAGCTCCTTCTCCCACTGGCACTAAATAGCAAAAGTGCCTCTACAGGTTTAAGTTCCCCCTCCTTTTTTCCCCCTACATGTCATAAGGAAATAAAAAGCTTCTGCCACTTTTAAGGAGGTTGCTGTAAATTCGGTCTCCCCTCAAAAAAGGAGGTCTTCTGCCTTGAAATTGCATTCCTGGCTGAGTGTCTTTAAACCCCAGACACTTCTACAGATCCAGATCAGCAGAGCAATATTTACTTAAATCTTCCTGAAAGCTGCAGGTTTTCCATCCATGTGCAACAAGGGAGGGCTGATACTTCCAGGGAGCAGATCAATGCGTTGCACATGCTCGAATCAACAGCCAGCCTGTTTACAGCAAGCACAGTGCTTCCTGGAATTGAAGAGTTTAGTTCTTACAGGGTGTCTGGTTTGTTCACGTGTACACAGAAATGTAAAGCTTTCAGGGAAACCCATCACAAAGAAAAGCCTTGTGCCAGAAGTAGTACTGAGGAATGTCATCTGTGTTGTTTTGTTAGTGACAAAAAGATTCATCTCATTGGGTTCTGGAGTTGCAGACACCAATTTCTGCAGCACATCACACAGGAAACCCTTTTTGGGCCCCATCAACATTGAACAATAAAACCACCTAAGGAAACTTGAAAGATAAGTATAAAGTTTTACAATACTTAGGATGTCCCTACAGTTGTTATAGAGAAGCTCTTCTGAATTCAGTCTATAAAACTTCCCTGGACCTTACTATTATATTCCTGAGACAAAATACGCAGACTCTTGTTACGCAGTCAAGGAGACAGAACTCAGGGAAGAGACCTACACCAGCATTCAGAAAGGAAAAAATTAATTATCAAGGTTTTCTTGGTAGGAGGCTAGGCAATACAGAAGGTATAGGTTAACAGCATCTTTTCAAGCACCAAAAGTTACATCTAGTTCATCGCACTCTAGCACAAAGATGAGCTTAAGTGCTACCTACGTGATTTCCTCAGAATTTCATTTATGCTATAAAAAGATCACAAGATACAGATTTGACAGGAATCATTTGGATCCAGGTGTTTCCCATTAATAATCCTTTTTAAAAATTACGCCAGCCTCATCTCTCATAAGAGAAATTTAATTGAAAAATCTCTTTATCTTTAGCCAAGATTAATCAACTTGTTTCAAAGAAAGTAAATACAAAAATCAAAACAATTCCAATTCACTTACTGTAATGAAATTCTTAAAGTTATTTTCTATAATTAGTTGATTTTCATCTGTGATGCATTGTCATTAGATTATGCTCATTTAAACATTTTCAGTTCAGTTTCCCGTGATGTATGGAAGTGTCCAGCTTATCCATTTCCATCCAAAAAACGCAAGCTGAGGGAAGCTTAAGCAACTGGCCTATGGACAGAGGTGAAACCTGAATCAAAGCAGAGGCTTGAGAGCAGATCTCCTACAGCCTTTGCAGGTACTGAACTTAGGTAAGGACATCATGACAACAGAACATCTTTCTGCCTTACCTTCCTCAACATAATTCTCTTACTTCTTTATGTAAGAAACACTGATATCACAACGCAGCATAGCACACAGTGCTGAATGAGAAGCAGTGAAGAGATGCCAGGCAGTTTTGCTGCCTGACCTCCGGCAGGTGAGTACGTTAATTGAGACTTCTGACTATTTGGATATGGTTTTATTTCGTTTGAACAGGATCTGCTACATGCCTCTTTTAAGGCCAGGCTCCTCAAATATGGGAAGCTGAATAAGGAAAAAGTAAAATTATCTCAGGCTCTAAATATGCTTGTCCACATCACCAAATTGCCTCATGACTTAAGACAAATGAGGAAGGTTGGCAGGTGCCTGTCAGCAGAAGCTGGAGCCCACAGCAGCTGAGATGCTGGAGATGAGACTAGCAAGCACTGACAGAGTTCAGGCTAGCACCATCTACAGTGGACCTGGCTCCAGCTGACCATATTATTTTTGCTGCTGTCAGGATAACCTGATTTATCTGCATTATAAAACCCCAGAAATAATAGAAAATAGAAACAGACGGGCAAACAGATTTGTATCCTCCAATAATGTATAAACTGACATTCCAAAGTGGTTGAAACAGAAATCTCTATAGAAAAAAAAGTTAGGCAAATTTTAGATTAATCTCTAATGATGCAACAGAATCAGCATGCTGGCAATTAAATGACTTTCTGCTTGAAAAAGCAATCTGCAGTCTCTTGCAAATAAATATAAAACCATTAATATAATCTAATAACGTTCATGCAGATAACATTTTAAATCACCTACTACCCAACAGTTTCCAGAACAAACCAAGTCAAAAAATGCTCTGGCTAACCACAGGTAGCCCATCAAGTTTTACAAACTAATTAAAATAAATATGATTTAAGATATGGAGCTTGAATAGCAAGCAAGGGTGTTTTTTTAATAATTGAAATCTTTTAATATTTAATTTTTTAAATTGCTTCTAGCTGACTTAAATGAATATACTGCTGTGAAATCTGCTCTTCAGAGGCCTTGTGAAGAAAAGCTCAGGGCCAGAATTTCATTTGCTATGGATGAATTAAGCATGAATTTTTTCAAAAGCTCCCTTCTCAAGCAAGTAGGAACTGGGAACATTTCTCAATCAATGGTTGCTACTTACTGCTGAGTTTTTGAGATTTTTTTCCTCTGATTTTCTAACCTTCCTTGAAAATCCAGTTTCCTGTTGCTGTTTCATATTCGGACTGTAACAAAACCTGAGGGTCCCAGGCCTCTTGTGTGGGGTCAAAAACATCCTCTGCCCCTAAGATTTTACGGTCTTAACACCTACCATTCACAGGCCCCTCCTCACAAAGCGATCTGCATGCATTTGAAATCCTTCCTACACCAGACCTTCCCCTTTCATATCTTTTATACCTGCTAAACACAATCAAGGTGTTATTCCTTTTATTTTAAACCTTCCTTTGATATTTCACATTGTCCGTTTCTTTTTTTGCACCCACCACACCTTTTCATATTCGTTATATACTTGAGATAAATCCAAACTATACAGCCACTGCCACATCATGCATTTTTGTCTCCTGCTTGTGAACATTAAATTAATGGAAAATAAAAAGCTCTGACAGTAACCAGCAAATACTGCCATTTGTGTGCACAGCTGTGAGCATATTTAAAGCAGTGCTGAAAGGGCTCATGCCTACCAAGTGCACACAATACCACAACCAAGTGCAGCTCAGTGTGTGCAAAAGGGACACTGGTTTGGGAAGGATGCTCAGGTGGAAGGGAAAGCAGCAGCTGCCAGACAGCCATTCAGTAACCCCCCTGTGGTCACTCTCATTGCAATGAGTCATAATGCACGTTCAAAGATATAAAAATCAAAGCTGTGAATGATAAACACGTTTAAACAGTTGCCTGTATCCTATCTGGTGTATCCTTTTCCTAACTGCTTCAGCTCATTTGATTTAAAGCTTCCCAGTCTGGTTCTTTACATGGGAGTTAAGCTTTCCTTCATCTTCTGGACACCCCCAAGAGCCTCATTGCAGAGCAGGTTCTCTCCACGCAACATCGCCCTTTCCAAGAGCCGAGTGGTGGCTAACCAGCCAGGAGCACTCCTCGTGGGGATGGCAGTGACCCAGCCTCTGCACCGTGAGTCACAAAGTCCCCAGCAAAGCAGTCACAACTGGAGCACGAACACCGTGACAAATCATACCCACAGCAGAATGTCAGCAGTTCTGACATTCTTGTCAAGCAGAGTTGCAAAAGCATAAGTACATTTCTGGGTGCGCTTCTGCAGACCTTCACCCACGCAGGATCACTGGAGGTGGTCACAGAGCAGCTCCTAAACTTCAGGAGCAGACAGCGAGCATCTGTGAGAAGCACTGGGCTGTGTGCTGCACCTTGCACAGGGCACAAGGACCGAGGAGGAAAGTAAACCTAGCACAGGGAGCGAAGATAAGTAGATAGATGGAGAGCACTTGAGGCTGAAGATGCCAAAAGCTGACTGCCTGGGTACCACAACACAAAACCCAAGATATAGTTCCACCAAGCCAGAGTTAATGAAAAATATAGCTTATTAAGAAAGCCAGTGATAAACACCAGTATAGTAGGTAACTAATGACATTGATGTATCGAAGGAGCTTTTTTTTTTTTTTACACTGAATCCAGACTGTTGCATAACTCCCATCCTATATTTGATATGATTTCAGTGGATTTGGAGCAATTCACTCAGTGAGAGTGATTTCAGTGAGGCTGTAATAATCTCTGCAATCCTGTCACCCAGTCAGGGCAAATAACAGCTCACACTGATTTAATGCACCATAACTGCTCATGTCAGTACGCAGCAGCTGCTTTTTTTTTATTACAGGACTTGGATAAAACATTGAGACATTTTCACTGAATTTGCTGAAGTCTTTAATCAGAGTCTGTTTTAGCAACCTCTGCATGGTGACAACATTGCTTTGAAAGACAATGCCAACCATGGCTGCTGTTCTTGTGAACTGGACTGTATTTACAATTATCCCACGACGCTTTCAAAAGCAGCATTGTGCCTTTTTATCTTTTGCCCCTTCTTCCCATGTACAGTGCAAAATTGTTTTCTCAGATATCTGTAGCAACAACTTAAATACCAATGAGTATCCACTATGTTGACCCAAATGCTACTGTGGCTCCACTGGGATATCACTGCTTAATTCCTGATTATTGTAATACTAAAGACACTGATGTTACTTTCTCTCCATGAAGATAAAGTTACTATTTCTAAGACTATGACAGGCTGCTGAACTGGAAAGGAAGCAAGAAATTCTACCTTCCTGCAAGCAAGTTTATTAACTTGCAATCCTCTCATAATGACTGCCTATAAAAGTAAACCTCAGTTCTTGAGGAAATGTTAATGAATACAGAAGGTAGAAAGTGGGACAGCACATTTAGCTTGTGAGTAAAGAAAAAGCAGAATGGTGCACCACCCAAATTAGAAGTAAACTGTACTGACTTGAGTTTATCCTGTAGTATATATCTAGAAAGTACTGTTTGCTACAGACCTACAGTTCCCTATGGACAGTTTGTCAAAAGAGATACTGGGGATCATGGTGGGTTGCACTACATGTAGAACAACCTGAGAACATGCTATAGGAAACTGCAAATTATTCCCCTATCCAAAGATTTAGTACTTGTAGTTAGAAAGAATGTGATCAGACAAATAAATAAATTCTGCTGGATATTTGCTATCCTACATTGTATCACAAAGACAACAAACAAATGGCTCAGTAGGGTCACTGTAATGGTGTCTACACTACCTTGTAGTTAAAGTGTATCTCCAACAGCAATGAACAATAGTGGGCAGTTTAGAGGTGGGTCAGAACTATGATCCTGTGTCCAGATCAGGTCTCCCAGGATACGTCAGCCACCTGACAGCTCTAAAAAGCTGGCCAGGGTGGTTAAACAGAAGTTACAATATTGAGCAAGTGTGGTCCTAAATAAATTCAGGAAGCGTTAGAAAGAAATTTGTCCATTTAAGTGACTTTCTTATTCTACTGAAAAGTTGTTTCATACATTTTTACATCTTTACATACTAATAAGGACGAAGTTGTGCCCTGAAGAAATTATATAATGGATGAGGTCCATGGTCTGAGGTTCAAATCTTCATGCTTTGTGAGACTCATGTTTTACAGGAGCAACAGAATGGCATACCAGGTCTTCAGAAGAGGTATCAGATAAATTGTGTAAACTAGGAATCATCCCAGTCTTACAGCAAGGCACACAGACTAACCTCTACCCAAATCAGACTTGGAGATTTGTCACATCCCCATTTGTTTCCTTAAATTTAAAAAAAGTTTTTTTGTTGTTGTTGTTTTTCAAACCACTTTCAATATTTTCAGAAGACAAGTTCTTAAACTTATTTGGAAACAAGTATTTTGAATTTCACCTGCAAAATTCCAGAAATTTGCTTTAGAATTTGAGTATACTGCAGATGCTTTCACCCATAATTTTTCACATTGTCATTGTTATTTCATGACATGTAGTATTAGCACATAATTTAACATGTTTGAAAGATTAATTTTAATAAAATGCATCACAGATACTTCACAACTGAAATACTGCATCAAATTCTCTAATATCAAAACATCCTCTGCATTGAAACACTTTGAAGCATTATATTAAAGTACACATTGAGTCTATTTAGACTTTTCTCTTGATACAAGAGATTGTGTTATCAAGATTGTTTGGGTTGTGGGAAACATGTTTCTTCTGTTTTTTAGATTCTTGCCAAACTGCTAAGAGTGATTAATATTTTCTTTCCCTCTGTCAAAAGAGTACATATTTTAAACTATCACATCATTCTTCTAAACATGGCACAATTCCACAGTGATGCTTCCAGTGTCCCACTCAGTGTTGAACAGTTGTTTAAAGACACATAGTTCAAAAAAGTCAGAGATGTATTGGCAGAAATGGAGAATTATACACTATATTTCTCTCCCAAATATTCATCCGTAAACCCTCTGGTAGCCCAGCTCAATCTTATCTGCTGGCATTGTCAGTCTCTAAGAGGAGGACGTCCCAGGAATTTCTA
Organism: Anser brachyrhynchus; assembly: GCF_964034855.1. Lineage (NCBI taxonomy): Eukaryota > Metazoa > Chordata > Aves > Anseriformes > Anatidae > Anser > Anser brachyrhynchus. Next base: position 40,976,490 of record NC_137700.1, read on the forward strand.
AGAGATTACATCACTCACACAACTCCTCTGCAGGCAAACAAAGCAGTTCTGTAAAGAGATATCAATAACACCCTTCTATTAACTATGGGATATTCATAGTGAAACAGCATGGTAATGGCCAAAAGACACTGAACTCCAAATATACTCAGTTCATAGGAAGGAACTGATGTTCTGCTCAATTTCAAGGTGTTAGATCTTATTTATCCTGGCCCACACTAGTAACACTAGTTAGTTTCAGACATCATCAGTATAAAGTCAGAAAGGAGCCCTGTTTCTTGTAGCTGTTGCCCACTACCTCAGAAAAACAACATCTGCATATCTTCTGGAGAGTCTAGCCAGTGTTTGCTACTTACAATGTTAAAAGAGTGCTTTGCCATTTTGGGTTTCTCAAGAATGACTGAGGTGCCTGAATAGCTACAGCTATCGAGTCCACATGCTCGCTTTGACTGGTAAAAGGAAAGACTCCTCAAATTCAGGAGTTTTCATTCAAAGGCTGTTTCTGCTTATTACAGGAAGGAAAGAGAAAAGCAGAAAGATTTGCTTCCAAGTTACTGTCACGGAATTTGCAGCCACGCAGTTCAAGTACAGCATTTGACTTAGAAAAGTGTTTTTCTCTATAAAGGAAATGATTAAACAATTCAAATATTCATTACTAACCAAGCATGGTTTCCTTCTTTCCCTAGTCAGGTCACATGTGCTTTCAGGAGCTGCTTCCACACCTTGGCCTCTTCCTCCTCAGGGCTCTCATGTCTCAAGCTCAGGCCCAGGAACCCTGGGAAGGCAAGCGGAGCCACATCCCACAGGGGAAGGTGGACAATACAAAACAACTTTCCAAGTGAGACTGGGAGAGGAATAACTGAGGTGAAGCAGTGTCTGCCCGCGTAAAAATAGTGACAACCCCATGTATTTTTGTGTTCTTTGCATTATATCAAACATAACCTTTATTTCATCAATATCCTCCGAAGTTTTAAAGCCAAGAAGCAAGGTTGATGCAAAGAAACCATCACTCTTCAGGTGGAGTGGGCCATAAGCAAAGCCAGACAGCAGTTGCCAGAGCTTATATAAAAGTAGAGGGTTGTTCCCACCACCAGTAAACTAACTTTGGCTACAGCATCAGAAACGCCAGCAGAATCAAAGGCCATACTCCTAATTGCAGCCTTGCAATGAGAAGCAGTTACTTGCTGCAGCATTCAGATGGGTGTCCTCACCTCTCTTTCCTTCTCATTTTACACATCCTCATTAAGTCAGCAGCAGGAAGCTAAAGGGACCAGGAAAGGAATGAATCTGATCTAGGCAGAAGCTCAGAGAGGATTTTAAGTAAAAATTTCCATTTTGTTAAAATTTCCTTGTTCAATATGAAGAGAAAAAAATTGCTTTTCTAATTCTTTATCAGCATCACATAATAGCATTGGTGAACCTAAGACATATCCTAGCGCCTTGACTTTTATATAATGGTGGGAAAGACTCCAAGGCTTAAATAAAATCTTACCTTGGCTCCCAAGCTTGGCAGGTTTTTGCTTCTAATACAACACAGAAGAGAGGGCTGTTTTCTAGCTCTTCTACCTGAAATAAGCTTATTTTCCAATATATGTTTCTATTAGCTACAAATGCACTATATTCCTTTCACGTAACTTCATGAAGTTGGGAAGGTGCCTCAGGTAACATAATGGAATCTTTTTGTACAAACTCTATCATAAACACTCTTTTTTGATACCATCACAGCCAGTAGCTAAATGTAAGAGAAAAAAATGAATCTCCTTCATATCTAGTGCCCATTGTAGCAGAACAGCCACAGAAGAACTTGCCCACACCAATAGAAGTCCCACCAGCTTGCTTCTCCCTCAGCTGGCTTACAAAAGAAATTCACTGCATGCAGCCCTAAGAGTCACAAGTACCAAAGCTTTCAGCAGAGCCCCTGAATTCCACTCTAATACAAACTCTGCTCCACGCTCTCTAGGATCTCTACTGATGTCCATTTTCATTGTTCAGCTCCTGCCCACACCAGGGTTTCATGATTCTGCCTTTCCTCTCAGTTCCTTGACTGCTGGAGGAGTTGGGGAAGGAAATTACACCAAGATCATCTTTCAGATACAGCAGTAAAACTAATTCTGAACGCAGCCCGACATCACCCTGGGTACTACCCTCCCAAATGCTGAGAAACTGGAAACCCTAGGACAGCACTTTGGTCTGGATGAGGGCTCCACATATCAACCTAAACTCTATTGAAAATATGAATATCAATTTTGGTACCCCTATGAGTACCAAGTTATTTTTGAAATCTAATGTCTTATACACATAAGAAAAGAACATACGAACTAAACTGGTTTCATCTGTTTTATCTAGTGAAGGGAAGGAGAATGCGAGTTGGACTCCAAGGAAGCCACTCCCACAGCCAAAGCTAGGTCAGCAGAAACCAGGTTAGATGGAGGCCTCCATCTTGTCAGATCCTGACAAGAGAAGCCCTGTTTTCCAGGAAGCTAGTCCAGCTGAACCCATCTTTGCTCCTGCAAGGCAGAAGTGCATTTTTTCCCCTGCAAACCTGAGTAACAACCCCGGAGGAGCCTGGACCTGCTCTCCCAGCACCAACAGGAGCAACCACTCCTCCTGCCCACCAAATCTTCATGAAGGAGAGGGTGAAAACAAGAATGAAAAAAAACACACCACCTCCCTCCCAAACAAAAACAGACAGGCAGTGAATAACAACTATAAATAGAGCATCAAGTCCAGCTGTAAACTGACAATACAGCTGAACTGAAAATAGCAATACAATATGATGAAGCAGTGCAACAGTGGTGTTGATAGGAACAGCAATGTCAAGAGTATGAATATAGAAAAGACGACTTTTCTACAGTAATTATCTAACACAGAACAATGTGGAATAAATATAGAAACCCTATTGCCAAAAAGGCTCCCACACCAATGCTAAAAAATAAAATCAGAAAATTAAACTGCAGAAAATGTATTTTTTTCTTAACTGAAGTGAAATATATATATGATTTGCCTTTTACTATATGGCAAACCAATTTTCTTAATGCAAGAGCTGACCAGAACAGGTCTAATGCTATGCATCTCTTGCATACTTAGTCAAAAAGATCTTGCAGCATGAGCAGGGTTATAGGGTGATTTACTCACAATGTTGTTATAGGGTCATTTACTCACATAATGTTGTTAAACCCAACAAGAAGTTAATTGAAACTGAATTGAAGAAAATAAGCCTTCACCTTCAGTTCCTGTTTATGCCAGCTGATTGCTATATTCCTATACCAAGAATAATTTTCACCTCATTGACATTAGTTATATTATAGAGTAACCTGGGTACCTACAGTCAGAAGCAGATTACAAAGAAACGCACACAGCTCTGTGCAAAACATTTTTTTTCTACTGCAATACGTTCAGTAGATAACACGAAAAACAACCTGAAAGCTCACAAATGCTTTCAGCATTGGAAGCGGATGACACCATGGGAACAAACGTGTAAGACCCAGGCTACAAGTAGCTGGATTCCCCCTTCAGCAAGGGAACAAGAGAGCTGCCTTACTCATGGCAAGCACTTGTTCCTAAAACCTTCATAGCAAACAGGCTCAAATTGCATGGAGTCACCTGACCATCCATAAACTCAGCACTGCGCGATTGCTACAAAAATACTGCAGTCATCGTAAACACATTCTGCGGGTTTTGGTTATATTATAATTCCTCCTTAGAGCAAAAATGTAGGGATATAGAGAATTGTTTTTAACTGTTCATTTAAGAGTCATGTTTTAGAGTTTCACCAATTATTCCTTAGTATGATAAGCTAATCAAGCTAAATACTGGTGAAGAACTAGGAAGGTTAACACAAGCAAATTCAACAAGGTGAGTATAAAGGCATATAACCGGAGGGAATCATGTTGCTTCCTTTACCAGATGTGAATAATGACTACAGACATCTGCTACCTTTAAATTTGTGTTTTATGCCATACATAAACACTTTGCCTTTTAATGTTCCTCCATTCAGTACTTGACTTCATAAATCATCTTCACTCATTTATTTTCTTGAGAAAAGAAAACACCTCAACATGTACTCCTTGGTTTGAAAGCTCAGATCTCAGTGAGGAAAACCACAATGTACTTACGACCAGAGAGAATTCCTTCCTTGTGTGATGACTCCAGTGAATTTTGTTAGCCTTCGAGCATCTACTTCAATCCACTGAAATGGGTCATTTCTTCCTGCACACCAAGCACCATCATAAAAATCATTTTCGTTAACACCTGCCTGAAAAGAAGGCAAAACTGTCTTCATAAATCAGAACCAAGAAACAAAAGGTCTTTCACAGGAAAAAGGAAAGAAAACCTGAAGTCATCATTCATTTCATTTTCTCCTTTGGCTCCATTTTAAGACCCCTGAGACTGTCATTCTCCACAGCTACATGGAGAGACCAAAATATTTTCTTACTCAAAGGCAGGGAGAAAGAATTTTGCAAGTCCCTTCAAAAACTAAGAACCATTAAATATAAATTTAACTTAGAGAGCACAAACAGAACTTCAGTTCAGTCCACCTGTCTGTGCCTGTGGCATAACAGATCCTTTATCCAGAAGGAATTAGCCACATGGTCTTGAGAGTTATGAAATTCCTAAAGAAGAACAAAAAAAGCAGCAACAAAAAAACCAGCTCCACTCCATTTCAATAATGGTGAGTGAAGGAGCAACCTCTTTGTTCCACAGAAGAAGCAATGGAGCATGCAGGGCATATGAAAGCTGTAATACTGTTTTCCATCGGTTATCATTCTGAGAATTATTTCATTTTTCATCAGAGATTTTCAGGCCTTAGAGCAAATTAATGTCAAAGGTTAAGGATTCAGGAATGCCCAGTTCCCTGGGATATTCCAACTTGCATACCAATTTATACCCTAATTTGTGCTGGTAATAAACATCCCAAACACACCCCTTCTCAACATTTTCATAGAAGAAATAGCTGAAAGATATTTTGTGTATTCTAAACACACAAGAAACACTCAAAGAAACATGTCATCTGAGGTCTTCAGATATTTATCTTGTTGCTAAAGCCCAGGAAATGTTCTGCGCTAAGCTGGTTACTGTCAGAGAAAGCACAGAAGCTTCTCCATATGGTTCTCAGAGACTACACTTATTTTTGTTATATCATCTGTGTTTAACATGGATTTATCATTGCCATCCATGTAACTCCAAGAAAGGATACACTTAAATATTTCCCAAAGAGAAATGAAGAAAATGGAAAACTTTGTAAATTTTTATAGACACTTTAAGCTCTGTTGTACAGTTATTTTATATTGCAATTGAAATTACATTCATAGCTGGGTTACAGTGGCAGAGGCTGACAAATCTATCTCCATCTTTACATACAGTTTCTACCTAAATGGATGTTGGAGTAGTCTAATTTGCAAAAAGGGGATGCAGATGTCAACCTCTCTTCCCCTAGTCTGAGCCTGGTAGCATCTGAAGGAAGCAAGGCAAAACAGATTCAGTTCCTAAATTTTCTCACTTTCTCTGTATTCAAACCTGAGATAGGGCAGCTTCAAATGTATTAGTTTTCCTGCATTTTCCAAATTTACATGGAGCCACCTGATTTTATACTCAAATTCCAATATTTTAAATGTGAAGCTCACATACAGTGAGCACACTTCCACATACAGTGGAAGTGCAAGGTACAGAGAGGAACACTATTAACAGTGGAATATAAATTCTTCAAGGAGACATGAATAATGGGAAATGAGAATAAGTATAGTAACAGCCTTAGTTGTAACCTTTTTCAAGAAAATATTTCAAGGCATTTTAAAGTAAGATGGAATTTGAAGTAGTCTTAAGGTTTAAAATCAACACTTGCCAGGAAGCATTAAAATCTGCAGAGCACCTTGAACCAGCATCATGCTAATCCCTGATGAAATTCCACTAACTTCTGCAGAACAAAGGCCCATATCTCAGTGTTTCAGCTGGGAATCTTTGTCCTCAGACTGAGGTTGCTGTGCATTAATTAGCATGATGCTCATCAGGTCATAAACCTCTCCTCTGCATTACAGAGAGAAGGAAAGTGGAGAAAGAAGAGCTTATTTACAAAACAAACAAGCCAAAACAAAAAACAAGAACATCACAGCAACAAAAAACACTAAATTACATATTCATGTCTTTACTCTTTCAACTGGACTTAATTAAAATCTAAGCACATATTTAAATTGTAAGCATACCCTTTAGACTCTCCAGATTAGATTTACAATTATGTACATTTTAAGAAACCTTACCTTAAATTGGGCCAAATATTAAGCATTAAAAAAAATAAAAAAACAACACTTTGTTGCTTCTCCTTCCTGCACTTGTTTCCTGATGTCAGCTTCTCCAAAGCTAAAATAATATTTTCACTAGGTTAGAAAGAAGCAGGTGTCTGTGTGTAGCTATCACTAAGTAATACTTGAAATAGGATTTAATCAATGAGAAGTCATTATTAGAAATATTTCTAAAGGGAAATAATCCTAAGGAATTTGTGTTAAGTTTTCTCTTTTAGAACTGTAATTCTTTTTTCTTCCCCTCAAGGAAGAGGAAATTTTGAATTTGTCCTATAAACACTTCAAAATATTTTTGAGGTTATAAGGTTTTTATAGCAATCAAATATGTAGTTTAAATTTCTGTTAAATTTAGTTGGAAACCTTTCATTCCTGAAAGATGAGAACAATTATCATCAAATATTAATCAAAGAATATAGATCAAGCTACCTTGTCTCAGTGAGATGTTTACTTGAATTTATAAATCATGCATTAAATTAACAAAGTGAATGAATTCAAGTTATGACAACTTAAAAAAAAAAAGCTTTGCATTTTTAACGCTTCTTCTTAAATAGGAGAGTGAAGAAGCTAATGGAAAAAACAGGCAAACAACCAAATACCACACACAAAAAACAAAACACAAGAATACCCCCACGATCTTTCTAAACAAAGATCTCAGACCAAAGAACGAAGGGTAAAAACCGTATTTAAACTGGTACTGGATTGAAGGTCCTTTAGCCCAATGCCCTGCAGCTCTGCAGGGAGGGCACAAAGCTGTAGCAGCACAGAGGTGGAGGCCTTTTTCTGCACAATAAACGAACAAAAAACCTCTGCCAGTGAACAGGCAGAAGCATTGTTCTAACCAGCAGGTGAACTTAGAAGATAAATACAGCCACAAGATCCTGGAAGACACCAAAAGAAGGAAACCCAGCCTGAGCCAAGCCTCTCGTAGTTTCGGGAAGGAACAACTGACTGCTGCCTTGCTCCTGCTCGCTTCCCAGCAGGAGACTGTTCCTTCAGCTCCTACTGGAGGCTCCAGACAATAGGAAGAGCAGCACCCAGAGGTAAAATGCTCTTCTCTGTTTTCTTTAAAGTGGTGTTATTGATGACAATGGGACACTGGGCTCCCAATCTGAAGCAGTATGGTCATTCTTGTACTTAAACTGGACTTTAGTGTTACCATGGAAAATGAGAACCCACAGCCAACAAAGGATTCATGATGCAAATATGCATCACAGTCCTTGATATATATAATTGATTTTATATCACTATATAGACATTGTAATAAAATAATTAAACATTCCTATAGGATCAATCTGAATATCATCTATATATCTTTGTGTGTTCATTAGTGTTTTCCTTCCTTTTTTCTAACAGGAAACATGAAGTGAAAAAACAGAATACTTTACTCAGCTCTCAACAGGAATTCAACCCAAAGCCTGCAGGTGAGACCTCGCACGCACCCAACCTGCCATACCTACACGTTGGCTTGGAAAGGAAGAGCTCCTTCCTGCTCCGTGCTGCCTACAGGCCCATGCCGCTCACCTCATGCTGCCTCCACTGCTTCTGTAGTTGCAAATCACCTTACTGAGCATGCTGACAAAAATTAATCCATGAAAACATGCAAGGGGAGGTGAAGAAACTTTCTTCCCCTGGAGAAATTCACAGAACTATTTCTGCAAAAGCACTGCAAGAAGCTGAAGGAAAGGCAAGCCCTTGCAGAGAGGAATTTTATCCAAGAGTGGTGCTACCTCCCAGCAGCTGCCCACCGTTACCCTGCAGTGGGCAGCAGGTGAAATTACACCGCTCATTAGAGCTCATCCTTCTCAGTCTCACTCTTACTTCATTAGCAGACAATTCCCTTTAGCTGGAGAAAAATATCTACTGAAGGGTCTAATAATAAAAGGTAACTAACAAATGAAATAATCTTTAGGCATTTTTATTGCTGACTTGGTGCTAGTATCCTCTTTATGAGTTTGAACTTTAAATGTGCTTTCTCGTGCAAAAGCACCGTTTTTACATCAGAAAGGATTTTAATTCAGAAAGTAGCACTGCTAAAGTTGAAAACATAAACACAAGAAGTAGGAAAATAGAATTTGGTCCTACAAAGCACCTAAGCACATCTTTAATGCTAAATAAAAGCAGCTAAACAATTCTGAAGCTAGTAGCTTATGAATTGCAGATTTTTTTTTTTGCAGCATAATCATTGCTTTTGAAAAGCTGCCTTGGGGCAAGTGCTTCACTTAGAACTACACACTTTCAATTAACTGCTGTCATTAACTACAGGGAAATGACAAAAAAAAAAAAAAAAAAAAGTAAAAAAGTAACACAGGTGCATTGCTGAGGACCTGGGGTGATTTTCTGCAGCTGGGAGGGGAGTAGCTCTGGGCTGCTGCCACCTCTGCTTACACATTGAGGTCTGTGTGGGTTTGTACCCTCACCACACAAAGTTTGGAGCATTTTGTAACCCAGGAAACAAGCCCCAGAACTTTAAGGGTTATCTATCAACCTTATTCACTGCTCTAATTCTAGCATTTCCCCTTCATTTGAATTACATGAGCTGACAAAGTAGTCAGAACCAATAACCATCCGTTGGCTCTCTTTATACAGCCATACAACCTGAAGCCGTTCTCCCACTTAGGAGCAAAATTGATGTTACCTGAATATTAAGCCTTCCTCTGTGGGCCCCAAGGCCATATCGCTTTGCTGTAGAGGCATGGAGCTGGAAGTCAGTAATTTTTAAAGTCTCTAGACCAAGTGGAGGACAATCTACAAAACAAAAGATTTATAAAAAAATATTATTTTTTTTTAAAAAGCAAACTGTAAGCAAGTATTCCAAGTTTCTTGATCTCACTTGTGCCAAACTGGCCAGGGCTCTCAACAAGCACAGCATCAGTGAAGTCGATGAGAAATGGCAGCTCTCATAAAATCAATGAAGCAATGCCGATTTACACCAGTTGAGGATCTGGCTTTTTGTGGTTCTCAAAAAGTTATTGTTGCTTGCTATATGTTTTTGTTTTTCACAGATATGCAGAGTAATTCCTGTCAAGTGCCTCTCAGTATAAAATGCCTGTAAAATGGCCTTTTATTTTTCTGTCTTTTGGCATTTTCTTTTTCATCTCTTGTTTTGATTTTCCCCCTGTACTCATTCCAAGCTACTGTATGAAGTTATGGTTCTAATTAAAATCTATTCTGGAAACTTCAATCACAGTCACTCACATTGCACAACAGCATCTGTTACAGAGGGCTGGGAGGCTGGACTGCTGAACTCTGCAGAGGTAATAACTGAGCACTGTCCAGGTTTCAGCTGGGATAGAGTTAATCTTCCTCCTAGTAGCTGGCATTGGATTTAGGATGAGAGTAATGCTGATAGCACACCAGTGTTGTAGTTTCAGATCGGTGCTTGCACAGAGCCAAGGACTTTTCTGCTTCTCCTGCTGCCCTGCCAGTGAGGAGGCTGGAGGTCCACCAGGAGCTGGGTGGGGACACAGCCAGGACAGCTGGCCCAGGCTGGCTAAAGGGACATCCGATACCATGTGGTGTCATGCTGAACAATAAATATGGGAAAATTGACTGGGGTGGGGGCTACTGCTTGGGGGTGGGATGGGCATCAGTCAGTGGGTGGTGAGCTGTTGCACTGTGCATCACGTGTTTTGTATATTCCTTTATCATAATAATTATTATTATTTTCCCTTTCATTTCTGCCCTATTAAACTGTCTTTATCTCAACCCACAAGCTTTTACCATTTTTTCCCCCCCAGGTTTCTCCCCCACCCCACTGGGTAGGCTGAGGCAGTGAATGAGCATCTGTGTGGTGCTTAGCTGCCTGCCAGGTTAAAGCACAACAAGCACAAAGAGGGCAATTCTGAAACAAAGGGACATCTCTCTAAGCTCCAAACTTCACAAAGCTTTGAAGATTGAGAAGCAGATGCCATTACTTTAACAGTGAGCAAGTTACAGCCTGAAGCTCTGGCTTTTGAAGACAAGACATTGGAAAGAGCCTACTTCATTATTATCATAAAAAACATTGTGGTCTAAGATGAGTCCAGGCACCAGTGTTTGAGTCCCTCACAGTCCTCAGTCCTGGAAATAATATGGCGGGGTTAGGAAGATGCACCCTCAGTGTTTCAGAGAAGGTGAACAAAACCACAGAGAAGCAGTTGGGGAGCATATAAATGGTACAACAGAGCACAGCTTAGAGATCCCAAAGTCAGCACCAACTGGGATTGGAAAGTCTATGTAGGGCAGAGGCAGAAACTGTGCCACACTTACTATTTAGCTGTGTCTGACTCTCACATGTAGTTTTTTATTGCTGTGCACAAACTGACAAAATATATATGAGATATCCTATGCTCCTCGTCAGCTCATAACAACATAAAATCCCTCAGGAAAAATATTACATTCTCTTCATTTGTGCTAGTTCTTTGCTTATCCTTAGAAAAGTTCTTACAGAAATCCAGGGCCAAAGTTTTATGTCTTTATCAGAGGCAGTAAAGAAAAATGCTAAGTATTAATGTATTTTCTGAAGTACCAACTGTGATCTTAGTATTACACAAGAGACAAAATGTAGACAGTTCCTCATTCTGAAGAGCTTTCAATCTAATTATCCAAAACAGAGAAGAGACAGTATTTATAAGGAAATCCAGAGGACAGAGCAGCTCAGAGGATTTTTGTTTCATTGGCAGATTGTTTTAATTGCATTTCCTTACAGAGTGCTTCATCTTTCATTGCACTCTGACTGGAAGAAGTCTCGGGCTCTGACAGATCTCCACCAGCAGTAGATTACTTAGCTGAGAACTGCTTTTCCTCCTTTAACAAGTTCAGTCCTCAAGGCAGGTTTGGAAATCAATCTCACGGGGTAATCCCAAATAGTCTTTTCCATTTCAGTGTCTTTTTGTCTGCAAACACACACTAAGTGCTCAGGCACTCAACCACTATGGAGAAGTATCAAAAGCAAGATGCTTTGTCATACTCAGTTCATAAAAGATCATTTAGCTCTATGTTTATACCACACCTAACTCAAGGCTAGGAGGACAATATTTAGGTACTGCTAGAAGTCAATAAAGTAGAAAATTTCCCACAAAGCGAATAGCAAAGGATCCAATGAAGCTTGGCCTCTTCCAGATTGCGTTTCACAGCCCAGTTCTCTGTTATCAAATATCTCCCTATCGCTCATAACCACACAGCCCCGTTTTCCTCAGCAGGGGTATTAGCACAATTGCCATCTTCCATAAAAAGACCTATTTTCATGAAACCCATAGGAAACTTGCTATTTTTGAGCCTGGCAGCTGCCTGCCAGAGCTGGCTGGAGTTACCCAGCCCACTCAGACGTTCCTGGAGTGACGTGCACTTGCCAGTGTACGTACAAAGAACCGGATTTGGTTTTATTCAGCAGACTGAAATGTTCCTAATTTATTATGAAACTGCAGTATTCTGGGATTGCCTGTGGATTTCAAGCAATGTTTCTTAAACTGCAGGATGGGCTATTTACAGGCTGCAAAAAACCTGCCTGCATATATTTGTGTGTATTATCTCCATTTCTAGAGAAACTGAAGCCCAATAATAGTTTATATGGATCAAGAATGTTCATATGGATCTCAGTTAAACATGTCTGACTGCTCATTATTTTTTAAGGATAAGTTATTTGTGTTGTCTGTGAATGCCTCAGATTAACTGGCCAATATTCCAAAATGCTCAATTTAAGAGGAGTTATCAATGGAAACAAGACTGGCTCTAAGACCTGGCAGGAGCTATCTATGGTACACAATATAGATACTTTTGATAAAAATTATGTAATGTGTTGTTAACAATACACTGTCCTTTCTTCATGTTGTCAAGCTTTACAATATATCAGGTGAAATCATTAGGATATTTACCACCTATTCAATAATATCGAGGAATTTATTTTTTACTGTTTTTCATGTAAATTAGTAGGAGAGCACCTAATGTGCTTTCTCAGGAAGTGAATTAGACTTTAAGCTGTCACTTCACTAATTTACCAAATCACTTAAGGGTTGGGTTTTTTGTGTGTGTGAGATTTCTTTTTTTAAACTTGGTAAGAAAAATGAAGGATTTTGCTCTAGCACTTGACTGAAAATTAATGAAAAAAATATGAGGACGTATGAGGAGCAGCTGAGGGAACTGGGGCTATTTAGTCTGGAGAAAAGGAGGCTCAGGAGGAAACCTCATTTGTCTCTGAAAGGAGGTTGCAGCAAGGAGGATGCTAGTATCTCGTCTCAGATGACAATCGATAGGACTTGAGGCAACAGCTTCGAGTTGTGCCAGGAGAGGCTTAGATTGAATATGAGGAAGAATTTCTTCATGGAAAAGAGTGGTTAGGTGTGGGAACGGGCATTGAATTGGTGAAGTAGCCATCCCTGGAGGTATTTAAGAGACCTGCAGATGTGATGTTTTGAGACATGGACTTGTAATGTTAGTGGTGGAAATGATGATCTTAAGGGTGTTTTCCAACTAAAATGATTCCATGATTTTATGTTTCCCTTCTCTGTTGGCCCCTCTTTCTCCAGTGACTATACCAGTGACAACCAGGAACAGAGCAGCAGGATAAAAGACCATTGACTTTTGGGTATTGCCATCTCTGCAGCTCTGCACAGGGATGATATTTTTGAAGTGATCAAGCCCATTCTTTTCAGTAGCATTGATGTATGGAATTTGTGCTGTCTTCAACAAGATCTTTGATTTTGCTTTTAAGTGAAATTTTGTTCTCTATTTATAGTCATAATATTTGATTGTTAAGACTTTAGAAATTTTTTTTTTCACATGCATATGAATTCCATCATCAATAAAGAGAAAAAACTAGAAGCATCATTGACCTGTAATGTACAGACATGGAGAGGGCAAAGTTTTCAGTATGACTTTATCCGATTAACCCCAAGTTACTCACTATAATATAATATGATCCATCTAAAGTTGCCATTTCCCTAAAGAAAAAAAATAATCCTGAATCATGTTGTGAATTTCAGTTTATCTATTCTACTTTGTTGTCCATGACGTCCCCCTCCCACATACACACACACTTTCTTAATGCTACTAGAGATAACTAGGACAATCTAATTATTTTTAAGAAATATACAGGAAAAGAAACTGATTTATGGCATTCATAAATACTGTACTTTTAAAATTATTGCTTTAATATATTCTATGTAATTTTAAGAGATCTTCCATATAAAAATGAAAACTACCACACAGTTGATATGACTGTCTTATTGCTGTTTTAGAAGATATACACAGAAGACACAGAAATGAGGTAGCATGGATAAGCGGTGCGGCTTACCTTATAGATTCAACTTGAAATTACCTAATTATTTTCATTTCTTTAACTGGTTGAAAAAGGAATTATTATAAAATACAGAAAATTCATCTGTGGCTTTGAAAGACACTTAAATCCACATACTATTTACATAAAACCTTAGTAACAAACTCCCACAACACATTTATGTTTTACAGTGACATAAAATCAAGCATTAATACTGCAGGTTTGGGGAAGAATCCGAGGTATGGGCATTTGTCTTTTTCTGGCCTGTATCCAACCATGATTTCATTTGCAATTTTCAACCACGAGTAGGTATTCACTTTAGAAAAAAAGTCATTAACAAGAAAGATGTCTGGATCAAATTAATTAATTCCAAGACCTAAAAAGAGACAGGGCATGGATACAGATTTAATAACATTTGCATCTTGAAAAAGGGCTATATCTACATGTCCATGATTTTCAATTTTGCTTCTGCTAGCCAGATGGAAGTTTGTACCCCAGCTAAGGGCAGCAAGACATTTCTGATTGACAGTTAGCCATCACCTGTCCCTTGAAGTCAGGAGGGGGAAACCCTTAACAAATACCTCAGACCCCACCTCACCTCTTGGAATCTGAACCTTCCAGTTACAATTTAGGGCTTACCTATAAAAAGAGGACTACCTGAAGAAGCTACTGAGCTCCCTTCTCCAGCCAGCACCAACTCAGGTTGCAATTTCAATTTGTCTCTGTACAGATCTATTAGCCCAGATTTGAAAGTAGTTTTGGCCTCATGATGGCATGCCCTAATGCTGCAACATCTTCCACCAAAACTCTTATCAAAAACAAACAAACAAAAACAACTCTGCAGAGCCAGCTTGTTTGTCTTTATACATGCAGTGTAATTATAGTTGTTCGGCTGCAACATTTACTGTTCTTTATGGTAAAACTATTAGCAGGCATTCTTAAAAACACAAATTAATGTCATAAATAAAAGATATATGTATGAACAGGGCAAGAAAAACACTCCTGTTCATCTTTATTGCCCAAATTGTTCATTTATTTTATTTTTTGTATCTAAATAAAGATTGTCAGGTAAGCACAGATTGTCTTTATAGCTCTTGTATCTAATAAGGATGCATTTAGTAAATCATTCTGTATTGTCCTTTTGGAGACAAAGTAGAGAAATGATTGTTTTATTTAAAGAAAATTTTCCATCAATTTAAGTACTTGTTCAGTTCTTCAAATGGCAAGAAAACAGAAGCAACATGTTTTCTTTTTACTTATTTTTTAGGAGCCATACCTATAATCCTTTTCAATCCCTACAAGTCTGTGCTTGTCTAACTCATCACACTCAGATCTGGAAATGGAGAAATATCATCCTTGTGCAGTGTGACAGTCTCCCTAACATTTGGAGACAGAGTGTACTCAATTTATTTTTTATGATTCCAAATGTGTTTTAGCTCTAGGAGCTTTCTCATTTTAAAATATGTAAGAGCCCCCTTGCACTTGCAAACATTTGTCTGGGGAGAAAGGATGTTACACTATCCAGATACAGCAGTTCAGAGAAGACAGGAGGAAGTCAAGGCAGCACTGATGATGAGTTGACACAGAGTTTTCTCTATGCAAATAATTTTTTAGAGCCAGGATATTTTGTCGTTGCTGTTAATATCTCTGTCTTTGCACTTGAGACTTGAGCCAGCACCAGCAAAGTCAATGGAAGCACTCCCGTTGACTCAAGTGGAAGTTGGATCAGGTTTTCACCTCATCAACCTCCCAGCATAACTGATTTCTTTAAGCTTTTCATTTCCATCAAAACATACACTACCAGTGTGATCTCCAGTAATGCAGCAGAGCCCAAGTTCTCTCTGCAGTCAGCAGCAACAATGGACAAATGAACTATCTTTTAAAATGACGTTGGTCAGTCGAGAAGGTCAAAAGCCCATGTTGTATATCTTGGCCCTCATGTGACCAGAGTTTGCCCATGTGAGGAGATAATAATGACCAGCAGGCACCCACCAAACAGAGAAAGTCTGTCACTGCTTGGAAGGAAAGCAGTATGGTGCCAGTGTGATGTGCTTTAGGATGCTATTTCTATTTCAAATTAGCAACCTATTGCTATAATCAAAACCAGTTTCTTATTTCTGCACACACATTTGACTATTAGATTTGAATACTGTCTTGTCCCTGCTCCAGAGACCTTGTTCTCTGGGGACCCAACACGTATCCTTGCTAACACAGCATGCTCAGGCATCTCATGGCAAAGTCACATCTCATAAGGCAGATGTACTTTTAACTTCTGATTCCCTATTTCTTTTTCTGGGCCATCCTAAAGTAGGAGCAGAATTTAGGCTTCATTTAAGCAAAACACTTAAACACTATTAAAGAAGAAACTGATAATCTGTGAAGCTACTGATATAGGTACGATAAGCACACAAACATATATTTGAGGGGATGAAGACTTTAACACTTATATTATTCACACTATTTTGACCTAAATCTTAGATCTTTATAGTCTTAGACAAAACTTCTTAATGAAGTCAATATAATAAATTTTAACCTATCATCTAACTTTAGAGTTTTCCTATGAAACATGTGGTTGATAATTCATTCCAATAGTGGAAACTTAATGGAAACTCTGGCAGTCTAACACCTGTGTCTCAAATAATACTTAGGTCACAGATATGCCAAGTATTTTAAAAATGTAATGTACCTGAAAGGTGAAATAACAGTAAAAGCACATTTCTGCTGGCCTGCTACTTGCTGAAAATATCTTTTGATTGCTTTACTGTCACAGACAGCCTTTGTGGGGGCTGAATTAAACAGAACAATGTTTTTCTTTTTCTAAAAAAATTTTTATATTTACAGTCTTAAGCCATTTGTAGGGGGAACATGGTTTAGCTAAATTTTGCTGTTTTGAAGATGTGATTGGGGAAGTGTGAAATTTTCACAGATGTTCATGAGTCACACTCTATACTTGGTATGCCCCAGCTTTTCCCTGGAAACAGCTCCATGGATTTCAGTCTGAGCAGTTTTCTGACTTTGTTCACATACAAAATATTGCTAGCAATGCATGCTAGTTTGTTTTCTGGTCTGAATTCAGACCCCTAGCCCCCATGTGCCCCAGATTAACTGCAGCAGTATAGGCAGATGAAGGTTCTTCAAGAAACACATTTTGCTTTTATTTGCTTTTTGTTATAAACCCATTCCCAGGGCACTAAAAGAATAAAATGAGCAATGTACACTTACAACAAATCCCCTATATATAAGCTAAAATACTGAATTATAGTCCCAGATCAAAGATCAGTTAAAGGATTAAATAGATGCCAACTTTTATATCCTAAGATGACATTAACTATGTTAGCCGTGTTCTAATATTGCATCAAAGCTGTATATTTTTCTAGCACAATCAGAAAACACTGCACAGGAGTTTAAGATGTCAGTGACTTATATGAGAAGGTGAGGGCAGTATTTATCACAGCACTGCAACATACACTTCCCTTTGTGGTTGCTGTTGAAGATTAAAACAAAAACAAAAACAAAAACGACTTTTGGATAGAAGCCACAAAACCCAGGTCAGAGTCAAAGCCTCATTAACCCAGGAGGAGCATTTTGAAGGGCTCTAGGTGAAGGCAAAGCCTCGGTGAGGTTCCCACAAATATGACCCATCTGATATCTCGAAGCTACTTTTGATGATCAAATATCCTGCTTCTTTGTAACCATCTTCTCCAGGGGCTTCAAAGCCACCAAAGTTATGTCCTCACCGTACCTGATACCAGTGACACACAGAGCCTTTCCATGACACAAAGACACTACTTCTTTCGTGCTTCTTTTTTGACACCTAAATGCTGAACTGATGGCAGGACTGGACACAGCAGACACCTGAAAGGCTGCAGGGTGCCAACTCTATGCAAGAGTAAAAGCGTTTCTTCTCATGTTTTTGAGGTTCAGGGAAAATTCAGCAGTTAAATTCAAATAAATGATAAACTGAGGATTATCTTGATTATTTATGTCAGATCTGACATGAAATCAAACATTTTTGGTATTCAGAAAGTACACTTTTTTATTACTCTTCACAGTTTTGCTCCCTCACACATTCAGATTGTGGCTGGTTCTAGATGCAACAAAAGAGCACATTTAAGACGGAAGAGTTTCTGTTATTCTTGGCACAGCTAGAGGCAGGAATTTCCAGAAAGCCTGTTCTCTGGGAGTTTTCTGGCCAAGCTTTCAGACTCAGGAGGCTCAGCTAAACTCCAGACACGATATAACCTTCTTGGAGCTGCCTGTTGCTGCATACAGTCTACCTAGGAGGTGATGTGATTTATGACATGGGCAGTACGGGAGCTGTATCCTCCAAGCACAGAGCCAGTGTGACTGAGCAAAAGAAGCATGTCCCAGTTTTCCTCCTGGAACTGGATCTTGCTGCCTATGCTGCTTCTGCTAGGGGTGAAGAAGCAACCATGCCTGTAAGTGCCTGGAGTGCCTCCTCCTCCAGATGGTATGGAAATACTGCCCATAGCTCTTGCATTTCTGAAACTGGGCCTGTCTCCCTTTCCCCTCTCTTTTCTTCCCTCTAGTAGAAGAAAAAGGTGGAGGAAAGAGGGGTTTTTAGGTAGGCACCCTGGAGTTTCTGCTGTGCTTGCCCATGGGAACACCACCTACACTGACCTGACTTGGGTGGGAATCAAACAGCTTCGTGTTCCAAACCCTGTCATAGCAAGAGGCCCTAACAAAAAGAAATGATGTGATAACAAGCTGTATTCAGTGTGGACCATCACTGTATTTAGGTGTTAAGTCTTGCTGTAGACATAGCCCCAGGAAAGGTTTCCAGTTGCTCATAATACAAGGTACCCTCTCATTTGTATCCAAAGCTGACAAGTCCTCCACTTTCTCTACAAAAGAATATGTGTATTTATTCACCCTGAAAAAGAAATATTTTTCCCTTTAATAGCAGAAAAAAAAATACGGTTTGAAAAATAACATATCAGTTCTTAACGTTTGATTATAAGCTTTGAGTAATACTGACTTATGTGCTATTTATTTTAAAATGTCTCCTCTGATGTTTTTCTGAAGCATGGGATGAAGACTTCCTGTAATTCCAGCTAAAGCCACAAAACTGAGTACAGACATCAAAAATGAGAACGACTCTTTTCTTTCCAGATCCAAACAAATAGACTTAGCCAAACAATGGAGGAAAAAAACAAAACAAAACAAAAAAAAACAGTCAGACTGCTTGCAGACTGGCTGGGTATAGGACTAAAATTACCATTAAAATGCATATCTATCCAATATGCTCATGCCAGAAATAGCTTAAAATATCAAATCACTGAGGTATACTGCAAGACCAAAGATTTTACAATAAGAACTTAATTGCTATTAAAAATAAACACTGAAACTTGGAATACCATTAACAAGTATAAAATCAAGACAGAAAATAGCTACTATCTTAAGATAGTACCATGGCCCAAAAAATGAGACACCTTTAAAGTGCTAAAATTTAACCACCTTAACAATTCAATTTGAGTGCATTTTACCAAAAATAGTACAACTGCATACAAACAGTTGTATGAGTATAAAAATATCTTATGATACAATCAATTTCCTCTCCGTCCTGTGAAAGCTGCAGTAGTAACTCTATTCAGAATCTAATACACCCATAGCTCAGTATAGCACATTCACTAGGCAGATGTACGGAGTAACGGCTTAGTCAGGACACTCCTTAAACATACATAAACTAGCAAATTGCCTAAACTTTGGGTCCTGGAAATACGGATCTTCCAAGGATTCTGTGAGCTGTAAGGATTTAGGGGCAGAGCCACCAGTTCTGGATCAAAGCAAGGATCCCAGGCTCCCCACCACAAGGATCAGAATTACACACCTTAGGCTATAGTAGACCTAGTGGTGAAGTAGATATGAATAGCTTCAGTCATTACCTACAAACTCATAACTTCACTGAAATAAATGGCACCACTATATTATCACCCAGTTTTCACTTTCTGTCTTCCTAGCACAGACACGAAGCACACACACATACAGTAAAACAAAACAAAACAAAACAAAAAAGAAAGATTGTAAAAGAGTTCTCATTTGTACTGCTGAACCATTAAATTTTATCGCCGCTGCTTCTGTTGCCTCCATTCCCGAGTACTAAATTTACAGCTGAGAAACTGAAATCAGCTACTTATCAGTCAGCACTACATAATGCCTTTATACTTTTAATCAAGTTTAAGTCCTAGCATAGACCAAACTGTATTTGTTTTACTTTCCTAAAAGGTGGGAAACATGCTGAATGTGATATTGAAACAGATACATTAGCTTCCTCTGATGAAGCAGTCCAAAGCTTAAGACAAGCAAATAAGTGAAGATAGAATCACTTTGCTATTCCCTGTTGGGTTCCACAGTAGGCTGTTTCCTACCGGTTTAGCTCTCAGACTTAGCTGTTGGTGGTAGCCAGCAAACTTCAGAGCCAGCACAAGTATGAGCTATGCCTTTAGGCAGCAGATAGTCATTAGTCATCTTAGCTGTAAGTTGAAATGTCATCTTTCATTTTTTTCACGATTAAAACTAAAAATATGCGTTTACCAACAGAATGTAGGATAGAAATAATCTGTGTCTGCAGTGATACCTAGGTGAACAGTGTAGGACCATCTTTCTTAGAGTCATTCCCCCCCTCTGCTGATCTGTGAAAAATTAGTCCTTGACATTTTTAAATCTTCCCAAAGGGTATGTGGCTAATCAGAAGTGGCATTAAAATCTGCCTCCCTGTGCGTAGACGAGCACACAGTTGCAAACACGCCTCCATGAACACAGCAAGAAGACCCTGGAAGGTGGGCTGGCCACTTCAGCAGAGCAAACCATCGCACCCCAGCACCAAACTGTGCTTACAGCAACCCCTGGCACTTGTCTCTCTTCCTATGGCAGCAGTAGCAGAGCTGCCCACCACGAGGAAGCATCGGCGAGCGGTGGGAATGCTGCTCGGGGCACAGGGTTTGTTTGTGAGTTGTCACCCCGTGCAGGCTGGTCTCAGCTGCAGCCTATGCCTCCTCCAGGTTGCACATCTGGGCTAAATACTTGACCTATATAGAGAGCCTGTGACAGGAAATACCTAAAATCTATCCAACTTGGTTTTAAAACCTTTTATACAGTGTAAGTCTCGGTTTTATGGAGACCTGGTGTGTCTGCTGTAGCAGTGAGTTTAGACATTTAAATGTTTTTTTCTAAAATCACATCTGTTGTTACTATTTTATATGAAATAATAAGATGAATGAATAAAAACAAACACTCCTCATGAAGCACAGAAGTCCCCGTAGTGCCTGGAGCTGTTGCTCAGACAATGATTTCAGAAGGAAGTTGTGTGGTTACAATTAACCCGATTTCAAACCGTGTGCTCCTTCCCAACCCTTAAAACAGAATGTTTGTATTTCCTTGAGCACAGTAAAAGAAAAAAATAAGTTTAGTTGGCTTTTTTGCTCTTCATTTAATTATTCTTTTTGATGTACTCTTTTTTTTTTCACAGTTGATCCAAGCTCAGCTCTAATATTGTACTAAAAAGTCAGAAGTAGCTGATACATTTAAAATCCTGAACAGTGGAAACTGTTTTAGTAAGAGGATGAAAAATTGGCCAAGGGCACACAGAAAATAACTGGAGGTTCTTTGGATATACCCAGAAGTCCTAAAAGGCAAAAGATTTAGGAACTCATATAACAAAGCTCTCTTCCTTTCTTTAGAGCACTCTAAGTCCAAGCTGTTGCACCCTTGAGAAGCACCCTGAAAGCAGACTCTTTAAGGGTTCAAAACTGTAGGAAGTAAAAAGTCAAGAAACAATTAGATCTCAAAGATTTGAGGAAATCAACCCCAGACCTGGATTGAAATGTGACTACTCACATTAAAAAGTGAAAGAAAAAGAAAGTAAGAAAGTAAGCAAGCAAGAAAGGAAGGAAGAAAAATGAAGGAAGGACAGAATGACAGAAGTAAAGACGGAAGGATGGAAGGACAGAAGGACGGAAGGATGGAAGGACGGAAGGAAGGAAAGAAGGAAGGAGTTACTTGGGTGCAGGAGGGGTGCAGGAGAGAACAGGTCCAAGGATGGTGTTTGGGCTCACTGTGGGACACAAACTCCAGGGCAGCACAAGAATCCCTCTTGAAAATGGGCCACCGATGCAGAGATCTAAGCACAGAGCCCAGCTCCCACAGGCAATTAATTATTCCCTAAAGTAATTTCAGAAAAAAAAAAAAAAGACTTTTACGGAGCTCAGAAAACACACAAGCACCCTGCAGTCAGGCTCTCCCTTTCCCACGTTTCACCAGCTCTCTTTCTCATGAGCTTTTGCTTCTGTTCCCAAAGGATTTTAGTTTTCAGATGGCTTTTTAGCTTTCAGATGTCCACTGTGAAGATGGCACCGTGCACATATGATAGCCCATACATTTTACCTCCCCATCTCTACCTGCCCTTGAACTAGTCATGGGAGAGCCAGTTTAGGGAACTTACAAAAAGTAAATAAATAAATGCCTCAAGCCCAATCAAGCACTAGAATTCTGTGGTTTTAGAAATTCCATTAATATCTGCTGCATCTTGAGTGCTCAGCATTTTCACTAGCTTGCTGCCTGCAGAAAGAGAAATGCTAAAAATACCATGAGAAAGACATGGCACTCAATATTTCTCAACTGATTGGAGGGAAGGACTGGAGGTTCAGCAGGGAAGCTCTTGCAAAACTCCAGCTCCATGCTAGAGAGCAAAAGATCTGAAACAGTTCAGGCAAGGTTCAGACAAACATCTCAAAGGGTGGGCACCTCTCCAACCCAAATGACTGCGTGTCCAGAGGTCCTTCCTCCTCATTCCAGCTTCCTATGAAGCCTCCTTGAAATGTTGCACAGCCCACAAAAAGATTCCCCAAAATTCATTCTTTCTAAACATCTTTCATGATTTGTTTAACAACTCAGCCTTGGTCCAGCAAAGGCTCATAATCACAAGCTAAACATATGGCACATAGGACTCACTGATGGGAAGCTAAGTGTGTCAGAAGTTTCAAATGACATCAAATGTGAGCTTTTAGTGAGTTTAAAATTGAATGCATGCATGAATGTATGGTTCTTTAAGGCCCAGAGATCCACACCAAAGGCTTACCACTTACCATCCTGTGGATCCAATGAGGACTCCTCAGAAATGCGTTCAAATAAACCCAAATATATGCTACCTGCCCAGTGGGGTTTGACATCCTTTACCTGGAGAACAGTCCTGTACTAGCAATAAATAGCCTGTGGTATTGCTAAGAGAGTCTTTGCCTCTGCTGTAAAGCTTGAATGTGCTAACATGAAAAGTTCAGGCCATAATCCAGGATTTTTCACTAATTCAGCCACTGCCATAGAGAACCCATCTTCCCAGCCACCCACAGGAGCTGGAATTATTCAGAGGGCATAGGTATTCTGCACTTGGAAAGAAGGGGAAGAGAGAAAGCTTCGAGGCAAGCTTCCCTGAGCATAACAAAATGTTTTTCAACTTGTTAATTGGGATGAAAAAATCTGGTTCAGGATTAATGACTAGAAATATGGAACAGTTTTGCAGAGGAATAGTTCTGTGCTATTTTCTCTCTATGCTTTCAAAGACCTCAGTGGCATTTTAGCTGCATAACTCCCATACTAGCATTTTTTAATTGTATTTTGAGAAGTATCCCATTCTAGTTCTCTTGTACGAGTGTATGGTCTCTCTCTCAGTCATTGCCATTTGACTAGCATTTCAAGCATTAAAAAGCCAAAGTACATATTTGCTCTTTGCATATTATTAGCAACATCAGACAATTCAGATGTGTCTGCAATATTTTGTATTCCATATATTACTAGCATTTGTCATGATTTGGATTATTTAGAAAGTAGATCCACAAGAATTTTTCCCTTCTTTTCATTTAATAGTTTAAAATAACATTGAATGCCTTCAGTTGCTGGATGAGAGCTTTGTTCTTTGTTCATTGTGGACTTGAACTATTGCTTGCAAAAAGACATCATCCTTTTTTCTCTATAGAAGTGTTTTCAGATCCTAAGCAACAAGCATTTAATTTTGCAGGAAAAAAAATGGATCTAGAATATATTAGCCCTCATATTTTTTTTTTCTTTTTCAATAAAGAATTCAGTCATTCAGGCAGAGAACAGATGCTAAACCTTGTGATTACAGTGACCAGATACCTCATTCCTCCTGTGCAGCAAGTTTGGCAGCTGAGGAATTTATCTCAGCCTAATTTTCTACTCTGAGCCTTGTGCATCCCACCCATCTATAGATCTCTGCAGTGCCTGGGCTCACTGTGGAAGCATTCACAAAGGCCTTTGGAAGAAGACTCACAGCTTTCTGCTTTCTGTATATGATCCCTCAGTCATCTGTTCCTCTATAAGATGGAAGAAATATTTTTGGGGCCCATTTTTGTCACTTACACGTATCTAATGAAATATCCAATGCAAAGGAACTGGACCAGATGTGAGACAGTCTTCAGAGGATTCTGGAAAAGAATTGGACTGCAGTCCTCTGCTGGGATCCAAAAGCATCCAAAGGAGTCTAAGGGCAATGTATCTGTCAGAATAGCTGTAAGGAATTTTTCTCTTCATCTTGGGATATGCTCTGGGCCCTGGCTATGGCTGGCCTTGACTATACATCCCTTCTTTTCATCAGCCCTGTCTCACCATAGGAGAAGCCTTCTTTTCTGGGCTGTTCAAAATGCACTGAGAACTGGGGCTTGTCCCCATACTGTTGGGTCACCTACATCCAGGAGTATATCTAAGTCCAGATTTACTCTGGGAAATTCCATATGTATCGTCTGTATATAACCCACATATATTTTTGGTAGGGTTCTCAATGGAATTCTTGCTTGGAATTTAAAGTGTGCAAAGAGAATGTGGATTAAATACTTGGTGAGATAAGATTGGCTCTGTCCTTTGGGGTAGGGTACTTGCCATCTATCTTGTGATGGCAAATATCATTCTAACTGTTTCTGAAATATTTTTTGTAACTTCTCAGTACATAAGCAATTAAGAGGAAAAATAGAAAATTGATGTTGTCAAAGGCTGAAGTTTTAAGTTCTACTTTTACATGTAGGCTTTTGGCTGAAATTGAAATTTATGCCCTAGGTCAGTAAAAATCTTTGGGAGGTCTGAAATCTGGTCCCATGTTCAGATGTCCTGTCATGCACATGGGACAAACTCATTACACTATTGAAAACTATTTTGGGGAAAAAGCAATATTATGTATATTAAAGCCAATTAGGGCATTAGGGTTGGTAGTAATGGTGGTGGTAGGGACTGCTTACATCCAGATTTGAAATCAACTATTCTAAGAAACTTTGAACTCTTCCCTTCCTTTGACAGATGTTATATGAGCACCCTGACAGTAGAGCAGAGCCATAAACCTGTCACCATCAGATACAGTCTCTCTGAAGAGGAGAAGGAAAAAATACTCTAATTTCTGGGAAAGAATGAGAGACAGAGTTCTCAGTTGCTTCCACTGCAAACACCATGTTTCCCAGCACATCGTGATGACTAATGCACTCAGGCAGTTTACAGTAAACCTCATATGTGTTAGAAGGAGGAGACACTTGGCCTCACTTTACACTCTCTTGTCAAACAGAACTTCCTTTGAAATGGGATCATGAAGGCTGATTTACTCTCTGAAGATCTTATAAGGAAATAGAGAGAAGGCAAATCTGGGGACAAAAGAGATCAGAACTCTTGGGCCCCTCTATAGGCCAAAGAAAACTCTGTAAGTCAAACTGGGACTTTTGGGCTTCCCCTTCAGGTTCCCTTCAGTACCCAGACAGAAGGATCAGTCTTGTAGAGGCAACAAGAAGGGAAATGCCAAGAAAGGTACTGCATTTGTGACACTTGGGAGTGTGAAGAAGAAATAATCTACAGGAAGCACTCAAACAACGTAACCCAAGAAAGCAAATCAGATTTAGGAAACTATTAGTCATTGTCTGGATGAGGTATTGAGGACCAAAAGAAAAAAAGAACAAGCTGAATAGAGCACTCTGGTGCTTAAGTTGCAGCTGAGTCCCCTTTTAGATGCACAAATCTCCAATGAATTACTATTTTGCCTTTAAGACAACTAGAAAATTTGTACACGCAGCATAGTTTCCTTTTAGGTACCTGCAATTCACCTTTGGGACATATCCAGTGTCTCCTTCTGAATAGTCAAGATCTGTCCACTGTGTCCACTATTAAATAAATAAATGAAAATATTCAGATACACTATTCACCTTGGATATTAAATTTTCCATGCCAGTAACTAGAAACTTCAGAGTAGATAAGATCTGTAGTAGAAAGAAATAAAAAGAAGTGTATGCTGCCAGTACATGAACTATGTTTAACTTATGTATAAAATAACAGTTATTACATTCCTTGTTTGGACTGTTTGATTCAGCAGCACATTTGCAAATTCAGCATCCTGCTAATATCTGTGTGAAACCAGAGCAGCAGAGCTATATTATTTACTGAATAACAGAACTGTACACTTACAGTATTTTCATACGGTAAATAACTGCAATTAAACAGAAGATTAAGCCTTTGGTTGCTTTCACTACTAAATCAGATATTCAACTTCACCTGTGATTAATAGTTACTGGAAGTCACTATGGTCTGCTGAAGCTTTTCAGCTTTTGTCTGATCTTCTTCAATATCAAATCCCAGTGGACACTCTGAGACTCAGCCCCACACATACCATACAGAGCAGGTTTGAAGCTCTGTTTTGTGTCAGAACAGGGAATCATTCACTTTTTCTGATATATTAGTAGTATTTCATATAAGTTTTACAAGACATTCTTGTAAAATATATTTTACAGTGCATTGAGCCAGATTCCCATTTATAAGACAGCTGCTTGAAACACCACTCCAGAATCAGAAAGTCACACTAAAGCCTCATTTTATTAAGAAACAATGACGTAGTTCACTGTGGAAATAAAGAATAAACCCCTCATCTTTACTTGTCTCCATTTAACCTGTAATAACATGGTACAAATCCTTGCTTGCCAATATCGGTATGTTACCCAGCAGAAAGGAACTATTTGATGTCCATAAGAGGACTCAGATATCTATCAACAGACTCTCTAGAATATCCTTTTTACAGAATATCCTTTTTAATTTAATTCAAACAGGGCTAGAGAGATCATTAACTAAACCCAAGTATTCCAAAGATGCTTTAAATGATCCTCACATACTTCTCTGATGTCTTCATAGGCACTCTGACTCTCAGAGTCACCATCTGGCATCTTTTCATTCCCCCTCTTGTTTTTCTCACCTTTTTTTTTACTGCCATTTTTAGCTATGGGTAAAAAAGAGAAACAGTTTCTCTTTTACACCTGTCAAGTTGATTTAGCACTGCCTGTTGACTGCATGGAGAATAAAATGCCTTGCTCATCTCTGGTTGGGCTCCAGCCCTTCCTGCACACAGCAGACACCCAGAGTATCCTGTTATTCCCCAAAATGGGTCTATAAAACCACAAGGCAACAGAATCATAAATGCTCCTTTTGCTGTACTACAAGGAAATTAGAAATGTATTTACTTTTGAAGTAACGAGTCAACATTGCAGTGTATTTTACTAATAGTAATATGTAAAACTAATAAAAAAGTTACTAACACCTCTTGAAGAAAACGGAAAGCCAGAGAAAGGTTTTCAGAGAGGCTGGTTAAGCTCCTGAAAGAGATAGCTGAGGTGTTCAGTGATCAGCATCCTCCATGGCTTAGGAAATGAAGTCCCCATCAACAAAGTTATCAGAGAGCAGTGGTGTTAGATGTCCATGGTCATGGTGACATCTAAAGACCCTTAATCCACTGTCCCTGTGCTTTATTCTTGTCAGGGCATGGACAGTGTGTTCAAGAAGTTTACAGAGAAGTAGCTTCTGCATCAGAGACGTAAATGCACAGATATGATGGCTATGATCAACCTTGAAAGAAATCCCTTCCAAAGAGACTCCAATGCCCTCTTTGATTCATGGCTTATTAAATTAAGAAGGACCAAACCATACATTAAGGTAGTTCCCAGGGACAGAAAGATTAAAGGCAATTGCCTGCTCCTAGCATAACTGATCGTTACTATCACCTCTGTTTTCTCTTGGGGAATGTTTGTTTGAGATGAGAAAATGCTGTGGGAGTGTTTTGCATGTGTAATCACTTGATTTTAAATTTCAGCTCCATCACAGTTTTGCTTGTTTCCGTTTTCCACAGGTAACCAGCAATGAGCGTTGAGGGCACATACTTGTATATTTGTTTCAAAAAGCCCTACTTTCTAAGACAGGCAGTACCACAAGACATAACCTCACCAGAGGCCTGACAAGAAGGCCAGATTTATTCAGATTTATTGCATACTTTGCATAATAATGTGGTAGTGCGTGTCCCCCCTCCCTTTTGATAATATAATCACAAGCAGCTATTTTGTGTGAATATGACAATCAAATTTCATCCCTGTATCCAGACAATAAATCTTTCAGAAGTCTGCTTTTTACATAGACAATGAATTGGGCAAGGCTCAAAAAAATCCCTGGAAGAAAAGGCTCATATTTTAAAAATTCAAGAAATTGCTTCTTCTGCACCATATCTTCAACTTCCAGTACTTCATCTTTTTGATAGATTCTAAGTTCACGTAGCTGATAGAAGTCTTCCTGCCAAACCCAAAAGAAATAATTGAGATTTGATTGTGAACCATCAGAATGACCTCTCTAACCAGCTCACTGAACAGAGAATAACATTAGAAAACAAGAATGAGTTCAACTAATGATTGACTCAGAATATGCTGGTATTTCAGGGACAGGTCTAGGCTCAGATTCATATTATTAAAATCTATTCAGTGAAATCATCCCTTCTTTAAAAAGGTATTTTTCTCACCTTAAAAATTAGTTTGAATTCAGAAAAGCTTGCTAGGAGAATTATCATAGAATATGGTGTTCTCTAGCATAATCAAGTGCATTTATTCTAAATTTTTTCTCATGTTATATTATTCATTGAAGCCATAGCTAATCAAAAAGGGTTGGCCGATTTTGAAAGCATTGCCCATTATTTATTCTTAGTCATCCTTTTTCCTCTTTTGTTGTGACATTCTTTAAAGGATGGGCTCTTAAACAGAATGGTTGTGTTATGGTTTATTATTCTACTTATTTGTAGAAATGCTGAGGAGAA
Source organism: Anser brachyrhynchus (assembly GCF_964034855.1). NCBI lineage: Eukaryota > Metazoa > Chordata > Aves > Anseriformes > Anatidae > Anser > Anser brachyrhynchus. Next base: position 41,005,153 of record NC_137700.1, read on the forward strand.
AATAGAAGCTGGTAGATGAAAGAAAGCTCATTAAAAGCCAGATGTTTTCATCTTCACTTGTCACATCTGGCAATTAGGACATGATACAGGTCGTATTAAAATTCATGGGAGATATTCCAAAGAGCATGTAGGGCCAAGGAGTTCATTCATAGAAGGTGCCAGTATAAGAAGTTTAAGCAAAAGTTTTAAAATTACAATCTACATCCTAGGTCACAGGAGTGCTCCAGTTTCTCTGGACTTCTCGGGAATGGAAGCCAGGCTGAAGACAGGATACCAGTGGGTTAGATAACAGCAACACCGATAATATTCTTGGTTGCTATATAGGTCATTTACAACTCAATAGCAATTACTTATATATCAGCCTCTGTATGCAGTCATGCCCAAACTTCATTTTACCTTCTGATTCAGTTCTCTAACCCCAAAGCCTGTTTCATGGCCCCTCTGAATTGCTGTATTACTAGCCGCTGCCCCATCTCCCTTCACACCGACCCCTCTAAGCTCCCTGATGCATCACCTAAAGCTGCTGCTGGCACAGCTCTCTGCCAGACCCTCACCAGCCTCCCGCCCCATCTGGCTTTCAGCCCTTGCATTCCACAAAAATGCTTCTTGCCAATCTTTCTAATGACTTCTTCCTAGCTGGAGCTCTGAGACATTACCCCCTCTTCAACGTGCCAGCAAAGTTCAACATACTGGATTTCAAACGCCTTCAGAAAACTGACTTTGATGACTCCCTTTGCTCCTAGCCTTCCTCCCAGCTCTCTAGGTATGCATCCAGCATGCCTGCCCATTTTCAATCTCCTCCCTATCTGCTCCCTTTCCATCTTTTCTCTAGCTAACCCCAGCTGATTTTGGCAAGCAATGTTGATTCACAGGCTACCTTTTCCTTCTGCATCTCCTTCTGTTCTAGCTGGAAACCTAGCATACAAACTAGACTAAAACCCAAACACAGCTCCTTTATTTTCCAGTGGCAGTCAGAATTATGGTGACAGAACAAGAACCACTATAACGTGTAATTTTGTAAGTCAGATTTGTTTCCCAGAGAGAACTTTTGCTAATGTTTGGTAAGTTCCACCTTTCTCTACTTTCCACAAACCTGATAGTCTCAGATTAAAAAAAACTGTGTAGATGGCCCTTTGGAAAGAATGGTATCATGTTAGACATGAAAGGCAATATAGAATAGAGTATCTTTTGCATCGCCTTTTTGAAGCTATTTCATAGCTATGCTGAAAAACAGCAAAAGTATAAAAGAATGTATAATTACAGATATAATTGTGGCACATTCAGGCACAATAGGAATGCAGGTTTAACCGTGACCCTGAGCAATAGGCAATATTAAGCAGTGTTCATGGGCACCTCAGCCCATAAACCTCTCTCAGGTGAGTTTTGGCCTCTAGGCAGACAAAGCCCCAAACCATCTGTGGGGGTCTGCCACACAGGTGGTAGCTGAGGCAGCATTTATTAAACTCCATTAAAGAACTCATAAAAGAAAAACACTGATGTTAATGAGACTCTTTCCACTGATTTGAATGGGCTTTGGATCAAGGCCTAAATAAGCTAGGATGGAATTAGAAAAGGGAAATTTGTATATACAGAAACCCGTCAATCTGACTGTTTACCTTCCAATGATGACTTAGTACCATTTCATTTATAGGTCATTTAAAGGGCAAGAAGGCAGGCTGATATTTTTTTGCTGTTATCTGAATCAAATATTTGCAAATATTGATTCCAACAATACTTTTTCAAACATATACATATATTGCAACCCCACTGACATCAATAGTATTTCTTCCTGCAATTATATTTCACAGACTGAAAACATTTATATTCTCACCACCTTTAGTAATTAGCTTAAATAAATTGAGCCCGTGTCATCTGTTATGTGCTGCATCCTTCAGACTGCTAAGTTTGATTTCAGCTTTGATTCAAAGCTAGAAGTGATCAGTACCAGCTGCTCAGCCAAAGGGCAGATCACATTTTCCCGGTCCTCCGCCTTCTTCATCCCAGCTCTGAGCCAGCCTATTGTTTGTTACAACTAATTAATCCCACATGCCCCAGCTTCCAGTGAGCCTCACAAAAAGCAGATTTTTGTATTTACTGCATGTCCAGTAAATTATTTCCAGTTCTGAATACATGTATAAGTACATGGATGTATACACATGTGTACAACACGCACACAGCCAGACTTGTCTTTATTGTTCATGGCTGTTTGGTAACCACCATTGTTGTCCTCCCAATTGGCCAAATGTGAGAAATTATAATTATGTATTATTATTTAGGCACCTCTGTGCAGGGCCAGATGTTCAGCTATTCATTTCAAACCCAATGACATGGCACTAGGCTTTGGTGTCACTGCACTGCACTGTACTGCTGGGACCTGGATGTCTTCTCCGTGCCCTTGCTAGACTGCTGCCTGTTGCCATTGGCTGCCTTTGGGAGAAGGAAAAGGAGAGATTTCAGATGTTATAGCCAGAATTTTTATCACTGTATCTAGTTAAAATTGCCTGACACTTCCTTTTAAATGACTCCTGTTTTCAGTTATTTGCATCTTCAACAAATGGTAGCCATTCTGTTTTCTGGGTGTCTGCCCTAGGGTTTTTTATGGCTATTTCCGTTAATATAGTTCAACTTCTCCCGAGGGAACACATTGCATTTTACCATATTAAAGTAGACCTAACAACCACCTTACTGAGTAGGTGTCAAGCTTCCACGTGCTGGAGCAAGGAGCAAAGCTTTGGTGGAGGAAATCAGTTTGTGTTACCTCTGGCTAACCTCACAAATCTCAAAGGCTTTAAAACCTCTTACTGCAGGTGGTTGGTGGAAGCTTGGAAGCTGGTAGCTGTGTCAAAAGAGTACATGCCTGCTGTGAAAGCAGCAAAGGAGCTCTTTCCAGCTGCTTTTGGTTGAGCATCATAAGTTTCACCCATGCTTCCCTTGGCCTTGTGCTTGGCCACACTGAGGAAGACGAGGGGACTGAGGAGGAGCGCACCAGGCTGAACACAGAAATAAAAGAGTCAGGTAGGGTGGAAATCAAGAAGCAGTAAATCAGAAATTAAAATGAATCTTGTACAAGTCAATTGGTTGGCACACAATGGAGTATGTTTGGGGGAGAGTTTAAGGAAGAGTTTTGCTTGTTTGTTTGTTTTTCTTATCTAATTCCATAATTTCCTATGTAGAAAAGGAATGTGATTCTACTTGAAAAATCAAACATTTTTAGGAAATGCCTGTAAGACCTCAGTTTGGTCTCCCAGCATAGTTGGAATTTTGTGCTGCATATGCACAGTGCATAAAACAAACCAGGCTGGGAAGGGAAGAGTGCTGTGTAATGAAGGAGGTCGACATCAGTACAGCTGCTGCTTCCTCTGCACCTGCAAGGTGCTCAGCACACCAGATGGGGAACAAGAACGATGCCTGTCTGCCAAGATAAATGAACATTGCCCTCCCAGACTAGAAGTCATTCCCCTTGCTGTGCTTCTGTGCTTTCTGGAGCATGTGTGAAATCATGGTGCCAGGGAAATTGGGAAAAAAAAGCCAACCAAAAAAGGTGAAAGCAGAGCTGAACTGCACAACACCCCACTACAGGTGGGAATCCTGTGTTGCATCTACCACTTTGAATAAGAAAAAGCCTGGGACCTAATGAGGTAACTTAAAAACCCGTGGTTAGATAACAAATGAGGCAGTACTTGAGACCTGGAAACTGTTGCATACTTCTGGCCCCGATGGATCTTGCTCTTGTCTGTGGTTTCTGCCTTGATTTACACTGGCAATCCAAACTGGCTGCCCCACAAAGGGTTTTCAAGATTTCAGAAATGGTATTTCCTTACCACTGTTTATTATTATAACAGCTAAGAACTTTTCTAATCAAAGACTAATTGATTTCTATCAGTGTTAACCTTAAATTGAAAATTCTGTGTTTGCTATTGGCTAGATGTAAATGGAAAAAAAATTAATGTCCCTATACAACCCTTGATACTCTGTTTTGCTGCATTGCACACAGTAACGTCTCTGGGTTGCACACTTTGTGCCCTGTACTCTGGTTGTTATCATTAAAAGTTTCCTTCTGAAGTACAGAGGAGTTCTTTTTTAAGTGAGTGTCATTTGGCCCCTAACTGTACAACTCTGAAGTTGATCTCATGGGCTAAATTCAGTTCTGAGTGTCCCAAACCTACCAGAAGTAACTACTATACATGCAGAAAACACAGGAATAAACCTTTCCTTCAGGGTGGTGCAACTAGCTCTTAATGGGAACAACTGGATTGTAATTGCTAACCAAGTTTCTGCAAATTTTAATAATATTTGCATATTTTTATTCAATCATATGCAGAAAACAGAAAATAAAAAGTGATTTTTTTTTTTATAAGGAATTTTTGTTGTAGCTTAACTTCTTTATTTTACAGGCCAATAATTACACTGAGTTTGCTATGGCTCAGTCTCTTACAGTAAAGATCTTTGTCTACATATCTTCCTCTGGAGGGTTTTAAAGTGAAATCTCAAATGAAATTCACATTTGTAAGTACAATCAATTCAGAAGCCTCTCTTACACTAAAATTACCAGGGACAAAGTAAGGTGTTAGCATTTACAACCCGCTTGTACTTCAGAATCTGTCTCCCTTCATTTGTTGTTAGAACTGCAAATTTAACAACAATCCAGCTGTCAAGTGTAATTAAGCAGGAAAAGTCCATACACTAGCTACAGTGCAGCATAATTAGTACGTTAGCACTCCTAAACCTCTTTACTTGATGAGGAAGGGGTTAAAAAGCCTGTAAAAGTTCTGAAGACTTGTTCTGCAGGATATTAAAAATTAATGTGTTGTCATCATCATCACCACGAACACAGTTACTGTTATTACTACCAAGACTCCCATTAACTGGATATTCATTAATGTTAAAAGTCACAGTCAGCATGAGATTCAGCAGACTCCAAGCTCTGGAGGAGGACGTGGAAAGTTACCTGGTGGAGTTTCAAGAATGGATTTTCCTTTTTTGCTGCTTTTCTTCGGTTTTAACTGTTTCTTGCTCGGTTTGAACCCTGGGTGCTCCTCTGGCTGTGCAGCACGGATAGTTCCCTCCTCTCCAGGTTGCTCCGTGAAAGGAAAATACTCTTCTCCGGGGTACGGAAAGGAGTAATAATGATCCCTGTTGCTAATCTCCTGCAGATAATAATCCTGATCGTCCATGGGTACAGCCCGGGACAGATCCCCCAGCAATAGGAGCCCAAAGGCGCAGAGAGCGAGGCAGAGCTGAGGCGAACATGAGCTTTCCTTGCCAAGGGCGATCATTAGTGTTTGCTTTCTCTTCTGCAAGCCCCTGAACTTTATTCGGGAAGAAGGGGAAGCAGAAAGCCCTGGCAGGGGGATAAGGGAGCCCGTCTGCGGAAAGTGCCTCTGCTCTGGGCTAGTTTGCAGAAGTTGCGAGGCGTGCAGCGGGACAGAGGGCTGCGGAGGGAGGGGGCAGGAGCGGGATGCATGTGATCGCTGGGCTTACCAGCCAGACAGACGGACAAGCGCACGCGAGGAAGGCAGGGCGCTCGCTCTGCCGGTGCCTGGCAGGTGTGATCTCCAGCACAACTCTCTTGCTGCTTTTCCTTCCGTTGTTGTCGCTTTCTTCCAAAAACACTGCTAGGAGGCAGATCTGGCTAAATCCCCTAAGAGTTTCTTTAGTCTTCCCACATGCAGCCGATCCAAGTGAGCGTTTAGTCAGAGAAAAGTAGAATTGGCAGCATGCCTTCGCCTCCCAGCCTGCGTGTAAAAGTGTTTCCCTCCCCTGGGAGATGCTGTGCAGGATGGGGGTGGGCACACACAGCCCTGGGCGAACCTGCCTGCTCTGACACTCGGCATGCACACGTACGTGTGATCAGTCAGTGTCAAAGAGTCCTCATGCCATGTGTGATGTATTATAAATCTTTTTGTTATATTTTTTCTTTTTAACTTTTACAACAGTAGCATCCCTCTCCAGCACTGATCTCAGCTTCCCTGGTTGCCCCAAACAATATAACTAAATACACAACATGCACCAGTTTCTCATAGGCTTCTCCTAGGACATAGGGGTGCTCACTGGACATGGCCCAACTGAACATCAGGAAGCCCTTTTTCTCTCTTTTTGGAAAGATCCTGACTTTTGTTCTCTCTGAAACATCTTCCAAGCAGATTAGGTTGCACTGTGCTAGCAGCAGCACACGTGCAACCCAGTGTCGTTAATGGAATCAATTTGTCTGGGGATAAAGTCTTGTCTTTCATCTTCTTCTTACCTCCAAAATAACCTTCAGCGCTGAAGGAAATGTGCAGCCATTGGCCCACATGAAATATGAATCCTCACTCCTGTGCTGAAAATACCAGCTTATATTTTCATCATGTATATTGAATTTCTTGACATTGTCCAATCACCTAGGAGAAAGTATTACATCTGTTACTCTGCTCTTCATTCTGCCTTTGCAATCACATTTTGTGTGTGTTTCTCATAACTTTAATAACATAATAAGCACAATTTCACATCTCAGTACCTATATCTTTTGGAATATTTGGTTTCCAGACTGTGGGTGATCCGGTCCCCTGTACTTAAGTATTGTCTTTGCTTTCTTGATCACTATTCCAAAAGCAATTTAGTGAACACATTCTGTCTATGGTCCTCCTTTTTGCTGACACACACACAAAAAAAAAAAAAGAAATTGTTTTCACCATTGATTTTATTTTCAGTCCGATAGTTTATATTTTACATGTTTTAAAAACTCAGAACTATAAATTTCTCTTTTTTTGAAGATAGGGATTTTCATTTTCCAAAACTAGAATTAAAGGTGTTTTGCTTTTCCACTGCTTTACTGAATTATAATTGAAAAAAAGGCAGTTAATGTTAAAAATTAAGCTTTTCAGATAGTTTTATCTGCAATAGAAGGCTTTGTGACATTTGGCGCAGTTCGTGCAGTGACTGGGGGAAATGTGGGAGCTCAGACACACCAAGCACAGTGTGTGAAATAGGCTGCTTGTCCTCTGTATTCAGTGGCAGGCTGAATATCCTGGATATCCCAATTTAGCAATTTCACAGATGTTCGTACTTTGTTTTCCCTTTCCAAACTATTCGGTCCTCTTTCTTCATCCCAACTTCCAAGGACAGAGCACGAGGTATGGAAGATGTACATACTTTTGTTACTGTTTGCAGCACAGACACTCTTTTGCAAATACTGTGGACATTTTCATGTCTACAGAAGTCATCACAGAGTTGAATTTTCCATGTCATCATTAATGACCTACATTTTTGGTAACTAAAGAAGCCCTAGCTGCAAATTCTTAAAGTCATTGCAGTGATCGAAAGTGTTCCATAGAAACAGAAGAGGATTTACATTTCCAAGCAAAACAAAGTATTTTCATGCAAGGTAGAATCATGTGTACGTTAATTAAAGACTGAGGAATGTGATTTGGGGGAATTTTGTATTATTTACTTTCATCAATTCTATAAATGCATATTTCAATAATATATGCATGTAAAGACCATGTATATTCTTTTGTACACAACAGCTGCTCTATAAAATAGTATCTTCTTGTAAAGAGTCAACTTTATTTTAATTCATCCTACTTATATTAGTTATGTTATTTTTTTTATACTATACTATATATTATGTATATTATATATTACATGTTATATATTAAATAGTATATATTTATCATATATTAAAGCAATGTGTCGCATATGATTTGGACCTCTTTACTAGATAACCATGTATTATGTCTGCATATAAGTAGATGCATGACTATAGCTACTTCTAGTACAGCAGGAAAAATCTTCTCCAATACTAGCCATATACCATCAACAATACCATTTGTTTGATACATGCAAAAGCTTATATTTAAGTGACACAAATATCACCCAAATGTTACCTAGATCACCCATCAAAATACCTTTTTATTTGTGTACCCAGCAGCTGATTGCTGTATGTTCACGTTGTCGTGAGGTGATGGTGGTATTTGCTGGAGATGAAGACTCAGCTGGAGCATTCATTTGCACACAGCTTCCTAAGAATGTCACCATTCCATGATTATGTGAAATGTGGCTCAAGTGACAGTAGTGTCTGTGTGTTTTCCTCTCACCCCTAATAATTTCTGAATTCTCTGGCAAATTACATGCAAGTTCATCAAAGCAATGAAGGTCTCAACAAAGTTTCTATACGTCGTGGCTATCTGAGAGTCCCTGCAAGGGCCTCCTCACAAATGATCTGTGGTGAGAGGCCACAGCACGAGCTTGCACATTGCAGGAAACAGGAGAAACCATGCCCAAATATGCCTCTAGGGACATTCAAACCAGAAGAGAACCTTGGTTAGGAATTCATGGTCAGCCATGAGGACACATCCAGAAGGATAAATTGAGAGATTCAAGGAGCTGCAGGTTTGCTTGCACACCTCCATTTCTGCAAGTAACAGTGTTGCAGAACTTCAGGATAGGCCCCAACCACTCCTCACCTCTCAGAGCCACCACAGATAACTCTATCCCTTCTCTCCATGTGTCCATACCTTCCTTCTCTCGACAGCAGTCACTGACTCCTAGCCGCCCAGAGAGACTTACTCACCCAAACATGTCTATATCTACCAACACCTATTTCTACGTCCCTGCCCACGTCTGCACCTAGCTTGCCTACATTTCTTTCTCTTGAACTTTAGTACTTTCTGCTAGTTTGTATTTCTTACAACTTGGTCAGAATGCACAGAGGGAGCACTCCTAAGAAATGGCTGTTATTCCTGTGGATTTCTGTCTGCAAGCATTGCTGTTCCTGGTGGACCCACCTCTGCTTTCAGGGTATGCATGTGGCCAGCCAGCTGCAACCATGGCAAAGCCTGTCTGTGGGCAGAATTTAGGTCTTCCTAAGTATAAGAAGTCTTTACCCTCTTTTTCTCTCAGTCAGCATCCTAGCAATATACAACTTACAGGAAGGGAGATGTTTTTTCTTCTTAGAGTAGCATGGGAGTATTAACCTCATTGAAGTCTCATTAGTTGAACTGAGAGATGTTCTTGACATGAGAAGGGCTGCTCCTTATTTTTGCCTGTAAAGTATCACAAAAGCTTTTAAAAACTTGCAGTTGATGTGAAAGGAGATAAAGCAAACTAATATTTCTGTAGAACGACTGTAGCTAGCCATATCCTCCCTCCTGGAACAATGCCCATGACAATGTAGATGTCATTCTACATAAATTTTTGTTCCGCTGAAGTGAAATACTGCATGCTGTTATCAGGAAATTAGCAGGGGTTTCCCCCCCTGTTCCCGAGAATCATTTATTTGCAAGATTATGGTTTACCCTCCAAGCCGAGTTAACATTTTTCAAGCTGTGTTCTTTGAGCTAGCTTCGTCAACAGCCCTGGAAAAAGACACTTCCAGTTCCCCCTCGCCCCAGCTGCAGGCAAAAAGCAGCACCCTTTCCCACCTTTCCTGTCCCTTGAGATTTATTTTTTTTTCCCAGCTCTTACTTCAGATTGAAATTATATGGCTTTGATGGAACTACTAGTTAAAGTCTCGGATAACTGGGCTCCATCACGCTCTCCAGCCCCTGCAGCCTTGTTTTTCCCTGCCCAGATGTCAACAACCCTACCTTCCAGGAGTTCTGATTCAGGAATGCATTTTTACTGAAGACAGGTAGGGTTGTATGTGTAAGCACTGTCCTGCTTCAAGATCTTCCTTTTTATTTACACAATGCACAATCACACATTTCTTACTTAATTCTACTTCAAATTGGTCAGTGACTCCTGCAACTTCTCTTTTTGAATGTGTGCATCATTTTTTAATCAGAGAAAAGCTTAGTGGTGGGAAGGAAAAGATGAAGAAATAGGCATCCCTCTCATTCCCATTCCTCGGTAACTTTCTGAGGTAGCACATAAGGTTTCTATATGTCTTGGCAACAAAACAACACTAAAAATAACTTTTCTTCTGAACACCAGAAAAGTTTTTCTCCCTTTGTACTTTAGATCTGTAGTAAATCACAGAGAACAGAGCGGAGCAAGAAAATAGAATTAGTTTTTAAGCAGTCTTTTTTTTTTTTCTTCATAAATCATTTTACTCCTGCTGTCAACAAGGTCAAAACATATCAGAGGAAATGGAAACATAAAACTAACACTGGGAAACACGAAGTAAACTGCATTTAACATTTATATGTCACTTAAGTGCTGGTTCTTATATATGTAACTGAGAAGAATTTCAGCTAGCTGCTTTTCTGCAGCATACCTGTGTTTACTGCATGCACCCATGTGATACCCAGGCTCTTAAAAGCCTATTTGCACTTGTTTGCAAGTGTCACTCTTCCTCCACGAGCTGACTGGATACAAACCCAAGCTCTGATAGGGAGACGTTTAATTCGTTGTTAAGAGAGGTTTGACCTAAAGGGGAATATGATTATATTACCAGGTGAGGGATGCCAAAAATGTGTGGGATCTCAACTTTTGTCTTCTGAACACATAAAATAATGACAAAAAATATGAGTGAGTCTGAAGAACAGTCACTTGTGCTCCCTTCCTTTGTGAGCAGGCTGGTATTCCTTTTTGAAAATAGATTTTAAAATAAACACATGACATCAATGAAAGCAATTATTTCCTTTAGAAATTGCTTATTTTAACTGGTTAGAAATGCAGCATACATTCTGCCTGGGGAAATTAGCCCAGTGTATTGTCTTTAACTTTTCTGGTAAGAACAACATGACCTTCAGATAATCATTCAGCATATTGCCTTTGTGTTTCTCTCTGAAGAAGGAGCTCAGATTGCCATGGAAACAAAAGTTCCTTGTTCTCTTATACTTCCCTGTGCTATGATATCATTTTTGCTGTATGAACCCTTTCCTTAGCAAGAAATGGAACCGTGGGATTTTCATGTTTTGAGCATCCCAAAGTCATCTTAGGTGATGGCTCAGTTCACGGCAGAAATGCTTTGAATGTGGATCAGAGGCTTCACACATCATCCTTATTATTTAAGGATACTTAGATCAGACAAATTTGCTTCAGTCCATTTGTGCTGGAGAAGTGAAAAATCTCTGCATACTCTTTTCCGGAGTTTTCTTTTCCCTTCCATGCTGAACAGATGAGAAGAAGAAGCATTTTGAGAAAGACAACATTAACCCATGACATAAACAAAGCCAAAAAGAATTTCTGGTATTTTTGCAAAGAATGCAATAGTTCGTTTTTTTATGATGGGAACTACATTTCTTCATGCCCCAGAATGCCTGTAGATTTAATGTTGACAACACATTGCCCTGGCATTTGGCAGTCACTGCTGGATCAGAGCCAGTAGGATTATCACCAGAAAGGGGACTGAAGAAGCTGCCACGCGATTCAAAGGTCTGTAATGCTAGCAGTACAGAAAGAAGAACCAATATTTTTTTTTCCCCTAATATTATTTTCCTTTGGCTGATTAATCAGCATTTGAAAGACTGGGGATCTGCATTAGTCAATAGTTGAAAGTAGAGTTTTTTGCATCAATGAAGATAGAGCAAATTTTATGTGTCTTTCATTTTAACTGTAAGGCCAAGCTAGCATTAGGGCTGCAGAGATGACTGGGTGACAGTGGTTTTATGGAATAGTTGGAGAAAATGGGAAGAAATGCCCCAGCTTTGCAGGCAGACAGGCTGTGGGTGATGTGCGGCAGGAGCGGCCTTTTTGCTTTACTTGTACAAAAGCAGCCACTTCCAGCAAATTCCCATGGACATCACCTACGTGCCAACATCTGAATTTCAAAAAGTAATGACTCTCACATTTCTGTCTGGTATTTCCTGGACCAAAATTGCTGTACATGTGCCATGTGGAGTGTGAGCAGTATGTTTAACACATCCCAGGCAGCAGCAGGGAAATGCAATGCGGAGATTGATGAAACTCAGAAGCCTTTTTTTTTTTTTTCCCTTTTTCCCCCCCCCCTAGAATTTGTTCAATATCCACAGCCTAAGTGTAGCCTGAGAAGTCACAGACAGAAATCTGGTGGGACTGAAGATGACACATAAATGTAGCAGTCTTTGCCATGCCAAATGCAGTAGAGCGGGCAAATGTGACACAAGAAAGCAGCCATCAAAATTATTATATTTAAGAGCTTTTTAAAGACAATAGCAAGGAGTGATTCCTTTCAGATTAAAGTAGTATTCATGGCTGTGATTCATTTGGACTAATAAATAAATAATGCGATACTTCCATAATAACTATGTCCCTGCATAGTTTATATCCAAATCTGTACAGACTCAACATTAATTTAGACACTTCATTATTTACAGCTAATGTATTTGTTTGAAGGTCAGAAGAACTGATTTTTTTAATTGTCATAATCACGTTTTTGACAAAATGCTGGAAATACCTTCCATAATGCATTTACTTATTAAAACAGCGAAAATGCAAGAATTTATGGGAAAGATAAGTTCCAAAATGAGTCTTCACTTGTCATGCAGTAGGCATCAAAGATTCATGTCAGACTTACATTACTCGATATGACAGTATAGATTCACAGCTGTGTAATAAACTCGTTTGAACCTGACTTATAGCTGTTAAAAAAGTACTTGTGCCAGCCTGTTGGATAAAGCTAGTCAAAAGGTGGAGAGAGAGGCTCTGAAAATACAGTGAAGCTTTAAGGCTGTGCAGATGTTTACTAATATGTGGAATAATGTAAATTACCTCAAATCACAAGTGCCCGACTATGAGAAATGTATGAATGTATTTCTCCAAAACAGTCCTGGGCACTGCCAAGGAAGCAAAATAGTGAAAAGGTCAGGGGTCTGATACAGTAATCATTGATGCCTTGCATTTTTTTAATCTGAGTATTTTGGTTCCTAAAATCACAGAACAATTTAGGTTGAAAGGGATCTTTGGGAGATCAGCTTCCCCCTTTTTTGTCCCCTCTGAATATTTAGACTAAGATTTCCAAGAAGGGGTTTATTTCTCACAATATGCTTGTACAGTCCCACCTATTAATGGAATCATCACTATTAGAGATGTTCTTGACTTCAGTTGAGTTACATCATTCATTTGGAAATACTGAAATGTAGCCAAATACACCCCACAGTGTAGTTCAGATTAGCTTTGCTTCCTTCATACTGGGTATGGCAAACACAGCTCAAGTAAAATACCTCAGCTTCGCTTGAGGCCAGATAAGCTTGTCAGCTGAACAGATAATAATTTCCAGAAGCATCCATCAGGATTTAACAGCTTATGTCATAAAAAAATGATAATAAAAACAATAATAATATTTTTAAAGGAAATCACTGGTGAATAAAGTCAAGAACTACCGTGTCCTTTGCAGCAGTATCCAGACAAGTGAGTTTCCTATTTCTTGGTTACTGCTATATCTAGATTGATAACCAAACTGGCACAAAGCAATTTCTGCATTCTCCTGGGGTTTTTAGAGATGCAGCTATTGCCTATGACCTTCTCTTCCTCTCCCATCCGTGTTTCCTGCACATTTGCCTTGTGATGAACCCCCTTTTCCTCAGCCGTAATATTTTTTGGCATTGACCACAGTGGATCGGGGAAAGGCAGAGCCCAGAGGGTGGCAGAGCAGGTACCACGATGTTTCTCCAGGTGCCAAAACATTATTTAACTAAGCAGGCTTCCCTAGCTTTCAACGTTGCTTCCAAATTTGAACACAAACTTTTCTGCCAAGACTTGCATTCACTCTTGAGTTTGTGTTCTGCTTCATTGCTCTTGTCTGCTTCTTGGGGCTCCATTTCAGGAGAAAACTGAGAGGATTTGCAGAAATTTTGAAATGAGATATTAGACCTCTGGACCAAACCAGCAGCAAGGCTGGAAGCCCTGGGAAAGGGACCTGGACATTTTCTGAGCCTTGGGGATGGCTTATTATTTAAATAGGTGTAACACTGCACCATGATTATCTTTCCTGCTTAGTTTCACAGGTGGTTTGAAGTGATACTAAATGTGATCCTTTTTCTGAATATAAACAAGCATTTTCAAACCCATTCATCATCCAGGTTTCATTCACTTCGGACGAAATCCCAGCAGAAACTCACCAGAGGCTTCCGATCATTTACAGAGAATATTACCGAAGGCTTCTTTGCCAGCAAATGAGGAAAAATGAACACTTAGCTTCTTTCTCTCCAGAGAACTCTGTCATGCACTCAGATATTTTGATTATTTAATGCTGAGTGACAGCTCTATGTTTCAAGGGTACTTTGTATTTTAACTGAGGTTACAGTCATATAAGGTCATGATTTTTCATAAACGGTAGAAGTCACTTGCAAACACTCATCTGAAAACTGTGATTTTACCAAAAATGTCACACCCTTCCTATGCATTATTTTATCTCTGACAAATTCAAGCTGCCTAGGGTGTTACAGAAGCATCATTAGTCCTTCTTTACACCCCGAAGCCCCACAGAAGGTAATTTTTGTAGTAGGGTATTTGGAAATGCCTGTCCCATTGTGTTGCACTTTCACCAAGCTGTCTGTCCACTGGTCTTCCCAAAATCCATCCATCTGCAGTGCCGTCATCTCTTGTGGTGTTTGAGTCCCCGATGGATTTCATTTCAACTCAACATTAAAGTCAAAATGGCAAAAAAATATCCACTCACATAGCATGAAAATTGGCTGAATAGTGAAAAGACAGCCAAACCAGTAACTCGAGAAGAAAATTGCTCTGCGAATTTAATGATTTTCTGTTATGTTTAGCTAGCTGTTATACCAACATACAGACAGCTTCAGACCAATGCAAGCACATGAATCCTCTTGCCAAGATGGCAATTAGGGGGCGTGGAAGAGAGCCAAGGGTATTCGCTCTGGATGAGGGAGCAGGAGACATGAAGAAAAGCTGGACTGGCTGTGATGAGCAATCATATGCATCAAGTCATTACAGAGGGACACAGGAAGGAGGTCCAGAGGAAATCACGCTCGGTTTCCTTCCTGCCTGCACGCAATGCCGGTACCTCCAGTCCCTCCAGGACGCTTGCTGCAAGCTCAGCATTTCTTCTTGCTTCTCCACCAGCCCTCCTTGTCCCAAAGGCTGCAATGACCTTCCAGTCCTGCTGCCCCTTGGCCAAATTAGCAAATGGCAGGGGGGAGCACATCACCAAATGGTGGGGAGTTTTATACGTACATTTGTTTTAAGTCATGGATATTCATCCTAAGCACAGAGGAAGAAAGAAACTTCACTCACTATGTTTGTCCTACCAATGAAGTTGCCATATGTGGAACTCAGGTTGCTGCTAAGAATTTCTGGGCTTTCTCACAGCTATGAGTATGCACAGTGATTAGTTTCATCAACTAATGTGAATACAGTCTTCGGCAGCAGATAGTATTCCCTGAATTTTTATGATGAGCTGAGCTGTCAGCCACTTCTTTTATTAATCCCAGAATTACAGTGATTCTGGCTCGTGATTTAGCAGGTGCTTTGAGCCCTTGGTGAGTCCAGTTTGCACAGGAATGTTCTGCCTCGTCCTGAGCCACCTGGCAGGGCCCTGAGCCACGGGAATTAGGAGAGGGCTCTGGTAGACATGACCGGTCTGCTCAGCCATGGTCATCTCCCCTGCATGTCTGTACACCTCCTCGCACGTTCAGCAATTTACTGCAGGGCAGCATTAGTTAGTCAGGAGGCTCAGGAATCCACTCAGACAAACTAAGCGTTCCCCAGCATCATATTTTCCAGTGTGAAATGCCTCATGTCATTAACCTTCCTATATGCACATGTATCTGTTGTGTCCAGTGAACAGCAGTGAACTGCTGTTGAACAAGCCGAGGGCCAGCACGGCAGGGAAGATGGATGCAACGTGCCTAGGAAGTTTTGTTGTGCTGCCGCAGATATATCTTCACCTTGGTAGTGGAAAATCAGCTTCAAAAGTCAGGGTCAGCTGGAGGATCACTTATAGCTACTTTGTAAATGGTTCCCATCTAGCTGTGATCCATCATACATACCAGACTAATGGATTACAGTGCAGCAACTTTAGCTTCACCCTCTTTTATCTTGGAAAATCTGGGTAACAGTATTAAGCACACTTTTCCATAAATAATTTATGTGAGGAGGCCAACCTTGTAATTGCAATGGAAAATATTTGTTTCGTGTTATTTCACCCAATCATGTGTAAATTCCTCCTGCCTACTTGTCTAGGGCTGTCGTGAAAGAAAAAAATTCTTATAAGGCAATGTTGAAAATGCCCTGGAAAACACCAGAAGCTTAAAACAAAAACAGTAGGATGGAGAAAGGCAAAGCAAGACACACCACATTCCAGACAGACAGCCCAATTCCATGGACATTCATTAACCTGGGAAAAAATCCCTTGCAATTTCTAAGATTATTGGAAGTGTGGTGGTGGTGGTGGGTTTTGGTTTTAATCTTTCTAGCATTAAATACTTCACCCTCGCTCCTCTGCTGCAGCCACCCAGGGGTGAGCCCCGTGCAAAGGCTGGGATGCAGCCCTCAGCCCCATCCCGCCCGTGACCTGCCTCATGCAGGCTTCGCTCCCAGCCCCAGCTCACAACAATTCCCTTTCTGAAAGCCCTAATGAGATGGTGTTTACAGAGCCCTGCTTGTGCGTGTCAGCAGCGGTGGGAGCCCCACGGCTGGCCGTGCCGTGCAGCCAGCTCAGGCCAAAAAGCCTTTATCCAGGCCAGGCAATTAATAGTCCCCTGCATTCTGCCTCAGCTCCCCATCAGGCAGCCCGCTTATTTTGTCGCTTGGTCCTTAATGACATCATTTCATATAACTCCTTACTCTTTACAGTGTTGGTGTTTTCACCACCTTGATTTTTTCAAATAGCCGGTTTTGCTAAGAAAACAGCCAGAGGGTGCAAGCAGGTTTTATTACCAGCCCAACAGCAATCTGTTGAGGTAACACTGTCTTTACAGGCGGATCTTTCTGCTTGGCCTGCCAGTCTCTTTCATTTCTGTGTCAGAAAGTAGATGTCTGTGCTATAAAGAAAGGTTCACAATGGGATAGTTGTGATTCTGGACTCTTCAGAGTGGACTGTAATTGTGCTTCTACAAATAAAAAATCAAAAGCTATTCATCCCAGAGAATCAGCAGTGCATACTCGTGTTTAAAGATATAAGCAACAGTACCGCACTCTTTCAAGATCAGATTTAGGACCTGAGAGAGAGGAAAACTTTTTTCTTTACATTTCTCCCTCTCCCCCAAGCACTGAGGCCCTTCTTGCATATTTTCTCTCTGTCCGGTTTCTTTGTACAGGCAGCCACCCACGTTCCAGCCACGAGCACGGAAAGCTGAGGAGTAGCAGAGCCGAGATTTACCTTCAGTTCTTCAATGTTCTGTCAACCTGACCATGCTGCTCCAGCTTTCTGTGACTCACTTTCTCCATTTATTCTTCTCT
The DNA here is from genome assembly GCF_964034855.1 of Anser brachyrhynchus. Classification (NCBI taxonomy): domain Eukaryota; kingdom Metazoa; phylum Chordata; class Aves; order Anseriformes; family Anatidae; genus Anser; species Anser brachyrhynchus. The sequence continues at coordinate 41,022,421 of NC_137700.1, forward strand.
GGAAAAACTCTCGTGCAGCTGATAAGAGCTGCAAGTTTAATTCTCTTGTACTTACATGTGCTTGTGTATATTGAACACACACGTTCAATAGGACTGCATAACTTTGTTTGGAAATTCGTGCAGGGAAGATTCATTAATAGGTTGACTGTGAACAGTGCTCCACCATCCTACCAAGGGGGAGGCAGGATGATGGAAAAGCCTTGGCGTCTATTTAAAAAGTGTTACTTGGTTGCAGTCAGTTCTCCAAACTATTTCTTAAAGAACCTACAGACCTACAGCTTGTAAGCTACCAGTTTTACAATCGAGCTGTTTGTAAAAGGGACTGTAAGAGTCTCTCTCCTGTGAGTTAGACTTTTAAGGTCTCATCTCAAAGCAGATGTCCTGGCTAAAAAGGTGATAAAGCATAATCATGTGTTTTCTTTGCCACAAAAGGAAAAAACAAGAGGTGATATATGAATTATATTAACAATTTCTTCCTACAAATGACACTTTCCAAAGCAAATCAGGCAAAGCTGATTTTTTAATAGTTTTTACTGAAATTAAAATATTTCCCTAATAGGGAAATTTAGCATGAAATTTTTTGAGTAACACTCAACATACAATGGTCTGTGTATAGCAATTATATTATGTATATATATATAATTTATAGAAATGTATAGAATTAGTTGGTACCTTTATAAGGATGCTATAAAGCTGTTAAAATGTAGTGTTATTTAATTTTATAATGGTGGTTGTATTTCAGATATGTGCAAATTTATAATTGTAATGTATGTTGTATGCAACTATATACAATTAGATAACACAAGCTATTAGTAAACAATTCTGTGCTAAATAGTATGGGTGAAGCTGGGTACACAGGTAGACTGTGCTTGCTAGCACAACACATTAGAGCTGCCGTAAAACAGGCTGTTTGACCTCAAAATCAGGATGGGGTGGATACAAGAAAGGGATGGGAAAGGAAAACTTAGGAGTTTTCAAGAGAGCTTCATAGTTCCAGAATTCAAGATTAATATAAGAAGAGGGCCACATTTGTATAAATTGAACTTCTCAGAAGCAGTTGGCTCTCTCAGCGCTGATTTCTTAGAGGTACCTGTCATAAATCACTCTCACTTTAGACTTGAGATAGATGGCTGGTGCTGTCCCCAGCATCAGCAAGAGGTGCTGCACTGAGAGCCTGATGGATACCACGGTGTGCCTTTGGTATGCTGGGCCAGCTCTGTGGCTGGGCATCGAGCAGGTTGTCCTGCTTTACAGGTACTGCTAATGAGGGCTTCAAAATGGGGTCAGGGATTTTTATTTATTTATTTACTTATTTTTGTTCAGAAAAACATGGAGCTGATAATGACATGCAACTCCTCCTTTTTCCAGACTTATCATTAATTTCAGCTAATTCTGAAGAATAAGCTCATGATCTGGAAGGTAAAAATTGTTATAATTCTTGCTTCTGAATCATGTTGATTCCTGTCCTAAAAATAACCCCTCCTGCCCAGACCTGCCTGAGTCCCCGGCTGCCCCCAGCCTGGATGCTGTGACAAGTCCAGGACTGACAGGTTCATTTAAACAGTAAATGGGATTCTGGGGGTAGAGTGTGCTATGAACAGTCGCTGCCAGGTGTTTCAGACCACATCACTATTCCTGACTATTTCCAGAGCAATTAACATGACAGTTTAAGGTCTGTATTGGCAAACACACTCGGTTTCCATCATTTCCCTCATGTTGCTGGAATGGTGAGTTCTGATAATTTTTTTTTTCCCTTCTCTTCTATTGGTATGTTATTGTGTAAAACCCTCTGGTCTCTGGGGATTCACCATGTGGCCCTCAATGGCATGGAGCTCTCCAGGTGCATGAGCTTTGCTGATTTCCCTGGGGTTCCATGGGCCACGATGAACAGAGCTGCAAAGAAAAGTAGCTGCAGTGCAAGATCAGGCCAAAAATCTGTTTCAAAACTAGAACAGAAGCTATGGCAGTTCACACTACATAATAAGCCATCGCAATAAAAATTAAATAAATATTTATCTGGGGAGGGAAGGGGGTGAGCTACTTATCACGTGCCTCCCCAGATAACTTCTGTTGTCTGTTAACGAGTCAGTTCAGGTTATGGCCTGTTCCTCACCCAGAGCATCAGCAATCTGTATTTCATAAAAATAAGAATGTGGGAAAGGAAGTCAGTAGTAACTTTAAATCTCTACATACTCCGAGTTCTCTGTCAAAATCAAAGGAGTGTGTCCAAAAAGAACAAAAACTATTGGAGGCAACATTCTCACAGTGTGGATATAAAAGCCTAATTAATTAACAAAGCAGGCTAATTAGAGGATCAAACTGGGATTTGATAACAATATCCAGAGCACTAATAAAATTAATCATGTGTACACAATTAACACGCTGTGAAGATTTGGGCCAATAATTTGTAACTTTGGGGTATCCTTTGACTGTCAAGCAAAGGTGAGGAAGATCTTGTGACCAGGCCATTGAACGGATAGGCTCTTGGGCATTAATTAATGCAGGAGACACTATAAGGTAAGATCCACAGACATCTGGAGTGCCAGTGACTGAGCCAGGGTCAGCTCATACAGCTCGAGGGACCCTATTTATTTTCAGCTTCTTGAACATTTCCTTGAAATTATCTCATATGTGATGGATGTATTTAAATGAGATTGTACATAAATGCCCATTATAATTAATAATGAAAGCAGCTGCGAGAGCCGCACAGGTTCATTTACCCGGCCTCCAGCACAGCTCATGCTGGGTCCCATCAGCACTGCCACAGCTCTGCACACCGGGCACGCTGGCTTAAACTGCTCATACAAGCGATGAACTGGTGAAAATCTGGTGCAGAGAAAATTAGTATTTCATCCTGACAGCCTAGGTTTTCTGGAGTAGATGATCTAGTCCTGGCTTCCATGGAGTGATTTTAGTCTGTGCCGTCACAAGGAAGAAAACCTGTCCATAACGATGTGTCTGCAGCCACCACTGTGGCAGCCTGCGTGCCCTGTCCTCTCTTCCTTTCTCTTCCTTTCTCTTCCTTTTTCTTCCTTGATGTCCCCTTATGCTTGCGGTGGGTAGAAGAACATAACATGCTGTGACCTATCTTCTGCTGGTCAGAAAGGGTCCTCACTCCTTCCACGCAAGCTGCAGTGCGTCTGCTCTACACAGCACGTTCATCCTGCAGATGCAAGGGAGAGCCCAGAGGGGACCCAGCTCTGTGTCGGGATGAAGGGAGAAGCAGCCAAATAAAAATAACTCTCACAACTAACATTCAAAGGACATAAACCTGGCGTTTCGACAAGCCAACTGCTTTCACTTTGCAGAGACAGAGCTTTTTTTAAAGGTCTACTTCCATACCTCTAATGAGAGCCATATTTTTAGGAGAGCCATGAAAATAAATTGCATTTGTAGAAAACTTCAGTCTTTGGACCATTGCTAGCCTTGACTGTGTTTGCAGGCACTATCATCTTGCCTTATAAAAATGTTTCTTCTACGCTGGATGAAGTGGTTGTGCCACGAGACATAGTCCAAAACAAGACTGCAGACAGGCGCCTTCCCTATAAGACTGACCAGTGTCACACATCCCTCTTTACTTGTGGTTGCCTAGCTCACACCAAAGACAAGGTCTAACTTGAGCCATTTTTCTATATGTTGTTTTGAAGAATAACTATCTGAAGGTGAAATCTGAGACTTAAAAACTTGAGAGAGGGAGAAAGTATTTTTTTAACTTCACCACAATCGAGATGCCAATGTTTGCAATGCCAACCCACAAAAACTGTTGGCAATTTTAGAAACATTTCAGAACAGAACTGCAAGAAGGATGCCAGCATAAGAAATACTGCCTTTGAAAAACTAAAAAATTCTGGTTTTCTACACTATGCAATAGAACACTTGGCTGTGGGCTAAAAGTCCCCTGGGTGGAAGTAGGTTTCCAACAGCAGAGGGCTCTTTTGGCTCAGCAAATGCCAGAATTATCAGCTCTAGTAGCTGAAACCGACTGATAAATAAAAATCAGAACAGGAATGAGCTGCAAATTTTTAATGGCAAGGCTAAACTTTATTGGAACTTAACTGGTGACAGATGTAATAGAGAATTTAGAATGTCTTCAAAAGTTATGAATTTGGGTGCAGAAATAATCTAAAAAATCTCTTTCTAGTCTGTACCATGTGGTAGGTCAAACTGGGTAACCATAAAAATCCCTCCCAAATTTACATTTTCTCATTCCTCTCTGGAAAATGTCATGACCTGAGGATGTGAGAGTAACATGATTCTAATTTTTAGGATTTATATGTTGGTATTCTAGAAATTTGTTTTGATTGAAATGTTGTCCACAGATTTTTCACATTTGGTTGGGTTTTAGCTATGCAAGTTTACCGGTTTGATATGTTTACAAAGTATTTGGAAATCCCATCTGAGGCTTGGATATAAGATTTGGAAATAAATCAGTGTAAAGTAGTTGAAATTTCTAGCTTACTGTTCTTGGTCACTGGAAAATGATACTTTTTTCCTATACGGACATGAAGTTGACATTACAGATCTGTAATATAGTAATCTAGTCATGTATCTTTTAGTCCTGAGGCCACTTTGTGCACTCAGGATCTTGGAAGATTAGAGCAGAAATGAGCAGATGTGCATGTAAATACAGAGAGTTTATACGCTTGTCATAACTGAGTTCATCATGATCTGAACCAAATGACTGGCACAGATATGACTTCTATATTATTAAGTACACTTTTTCTTCTCTAAGCAGTAAAAGCATTAAAATGTTCTGATATATGTTCCATCTAAACAATAAAAAGTATCCCTACTTAACAGGAGACTCCACAATACTTTAGGATCAAAACTTGGTATTAATGGCTGATGCTCAATGTCATTACAGGAAGTTTCTTACTATAAATCAGATGACATATATTTGGTGCCTAATCCTTATCGATGAATTGTGATTTTTTTTTCTCAGTTCTGAATTTCTCACTAATACTTCTGGTAGAAAACTACCATATCTCTCAGTAGTGTGCAGCAATTGTGATTAATCTCTGCTTAACCTGAGTCTGCCAATTGGCGGTTCACTTAACTCAGCATTGTGCCTAAATACACCAAAATGATCTGATCATGTATACAACCCAGATGGGGTCTCTTCATGGGATATATGGAATATGTGAATGGAAACTAAATACAGGCAACTCTTTGAAACTCATAAATAAATACCATATGTCAAACCTTCTCACATGCCCTTGTGTAAATTGTTGTTTTGTTTGCACTATGTAAGCAGATGTTGTTATATAAAATATCTCCCATGCTGAGAGCTGTTACTAGAGGCTGCAAAGAGCACATGCCATTAGCAAAAAAAACAGTGTTCTCGGTGTTTTTTTCTTTTTTTTTTTTCTTTCTATGTGCAACAGTTTATAATGCATTATCTCTTACTCAGATTGATTTACACACGCCTGAAAGAAGAACCAAGCTCTATTTATGCAACACCCAGTGCCAGCATTTCCATTAGCCTTGAAGACTGCTCGTTCTCCTCTTCCTTAGAGGTAATGTGACCTTTTAGCTCCCAGCCATTGGGCTGAGGCCCATGCAGAAAGCTGTTCCCTTGCAAGAGCAAGAGCAAGTGAACTGCTGTCCCTCTCTCCCAAAATACCCTGCCCAGGCAACACGGTGCAAACGCTTGTCTCCACAGATGAACAAGTTATTGGCCTTAAGTTGGGACACAAACTTTGCTACTGATCCATTCAATGTATATTCTTGAGCTCATTTTTTTCTGTTTTCACACAAAGAAATAACATCAGGAAAAATGAAAATCTTCCATTTCAGGGCATTTTACCACAGATGACCTGACTCCACAATTTACACATTCATGATGTACTGCAGAGCTGCTGCCTCTGTGCCACGTCCACATCCTCAGCTGCTGAGCCAGGAGGTGGCTGGAGGTCTTCAGCCTTCCCAGGACAAAGCAGCAGCTTTCAGGTCCAGAGCTGGTCACTTTGCAGTTGACTTGAATGGTGATTCTTCCCCTTCTATTTCTGAAGGCCTCTTTCATAAACAATAAAAGGTAGGGGGGAAAAATAATAGATATATATATGGATGTCTGTGTATATTTCTGCCATTCCAATATGAGGAACTTTTCAGAGCTAATGCTCCTTTTGGAAACATGCAGTTTTTCACACAGAAAAGGATCTGAGACAGGACCTGTGCATATGATCTCCTTCAAATCATTGATTTTTCAGAGCTTGCACTCCATAGAAAAGGAACTTACGGATTAAAGGCAAAGAGCTCACTGACTTTGGTGGGTGCTTGGAGGGGTGAGAACCAAAGGGACCAATTGTCCCTCTAAGAGCAAAAGGCAGGTCAAGCCATGTTTCTGAGTCTGTGTAAAAAAGGAAAGACTTTCTTCACATAATGAATAGAGTATCTCACAACAATATCCTGCTTTGATTTGAGCAGCTACCTTGATCACTGCTTGCTGCAAAGTCTTTGTGCTGCCACTCACACGTGGAGATGTTTTAAGCAATTAGAAGAAAGCGAGATGAGAGCTGTTCTGCCACGTTCCTTTGGAGTTCATTGAAATGGCCCTTGTACAATGCAACCGACCACCTACTGCTAGGAAATTTGATCAGAATACAACATTACAGTGAAAAATTAACCTCCTAAGGAGCAAGCTCAGTTTTGTTAGGCTGAACAATGTGTTAAGAATATCTCTGAGCATATGGCTTCCCTATGATCCCCATTTAAAAACAATCTGAACTGATTGATGAGAGAAATTAAAGGGTACATCTAAACATTTCCTACAGCTGTTGAAAGAGAAAATTATTTATTTAAATTTTCCCTATAGGAATATAAGACTCAAATCTCTACAAGGCTTCCAGCTATACCAGCATGTTTTTCAACATTATAGGGGCATAAGGCCTGGGTAATGCTTATCTTACAAATGTTGCTTTTAACCCCCCACCAGCTTCACTCATGTCTTTTGCCATCAGACAGCAGAGTCTGTCTCCAGAAAGGAAATCAGAATGTATTTCAAATTAGCAATGTGTTACTATTTTTATTACTTCTATACATATCTCTAAGCCCATAACAAGTATTTCTGGATACAGAAGCAGATCAAATCATAGTCACTCCTTCAGCAAGCGGAAGTTTTCATCTCTTTGTATTTGAATAGTTTTGATGTTCTACAACAATGAAATGTTCAAATTTGTTTTTACTGGTGGCATTTATGCAGGTACCTGGTACCAGCAGATTCCAAGAGACTTCCAGCCTATGGATTCTGCATGAACCAAGATGTTCTGGGTCCACAGCTAGTAAAAAAAGCACCATCATCATAGCAGAGCTGGCAAAAACCTTGTAACATGCTATAGAAATGTCTTAGAGAAAAGGGATTGCTGGGCAGACAGATATACAAATGATCTTTTAGATCAACTTTGTGTGAATTTCCAGAGACCAGTAGGTATTTGTATGTCTTAATGTATGTATTTTCTCATCATCTTCTCAGCAGAAAAGCAGAAAACAGGAGAGACGTGCAAAGGTAGCGGCTCATTGGTTCTCTGTCAGTTTACTTTACCTACAGAACGATAAAATATCTTCACATGGGAGTTGTAATTAAGGGAAATGTTTCTGCTCAGCTCAAGACACCAGAATCAAAATTAAGTCTTGAATGATTCTATGATTCTAATGATGATAGTGTCTCCAAAATGCTTTGTTGTTTCTTCAGGACAAACTAAGAAAAAAACCAAAGGCCTTCTTGCAAAATCATCTGATAATATAAGTTGTGTAAGTAATATTTTACTAAAAGCTCAGGGGTGACTTATTCATTTGATTCTTGACCCGTGGTGCAAGCAGAATAATACATTCTCTCTGGTTATTCCAGATTAACCCTGGAAGAAAAGGCATCAAATGAGCTCAGGTCTAAGAATCTGTTGTGTCTGGAAGGTGAGATAATTGCTGCTGATGATGAGCTGACCTCAATTTCAGTATTTCAATATGCAGTCTGCTCAGGCTGGAGATACAGCCCTGCCCATCTTGTGCTTCTTAAAATCTGTATTCATCCGTACAGCAGTACCAACGCAATAGGTTCCATGTCTGAAGGTCCCCATGCCAAAAATTTTAACTGTCCTTTTGTGGTGTTTTCTTACATCTGATAGTCAGTATTGAGTCAGTGTTTGCTTCTCTGGTAATGAACATCACACTGAGGTCTTTTCATCTTTATAAATATGGGGAAGTTAGTCTTTTAGGGAAAATTCCAGAAGTGCTCCAGAACATAGGAATGCATCAAATTTACATTTCTGATGGTGAAGAAGGCTCTTTGCCCAGTACAGATCACCACTTTTGGTGTTTTAGTAAGAAAAAAAACTTGGGAAGAGTAGAAAACCCGTAATAGCCTACCATCAACAGTAGCTATAAAAATATCTGTTACAGGTTTCCATAAGGTAAACAGTGACAGTTCAGTGAATCTCTGAGCACCTGGCTGAGGTATCACTAGAGCTGCTGAAGATCTTTATGGCACCGAACTGCAGCATAAAAGATCACAACTTGTCCCACAAAATATAAAATAAATAAATTAATGAATAAATAAATAGAAGCCTGTGTTTTTAAACTGGAAAATATGTTGCATTGCTTCAATCACATCCTGTCCTAGCAATGTCCCTGCTGCTATAAATTCATCAGGATTGGTATCCTGATTTCCTGATTAATATCAGGAAAATATGAAATCATAACATGCATTCTAGCATGCAATGTAAGCAGCACTATTTCTATCAAGGTGCCTTTTTTGATGGCTTGTTCTGATGATAAATCTGCTTACACGTAATTGATTGTAAGTAGAGCTGACTTGAATCGTTCATGCTGTCTGAGTGATTAAAATTCTCCAGATGGATCCTCAAAATACAAAGGTCATATAATTAGTCTCCCCTTAAGTGAGAAATTCTTTCTTCAGGGTCCATATGTAAAATATAGTGTAGCATGTAATACACACATCTCTGCATAGGTCAGTTTGGAGTGTCCTTATCACATAACACTTCTCAGGTTCAGAGAATTGTCCCAGCTTAATGACAGACACTTTGCACTTACTACTGCACAGAACTGTTGTATTTTCCCATCTTGTTCATGAGTGCCCTATGAGTAGCAAAGACTTTTATTATGAAATTGTTAAATAAGAAGATTAATGTTTTATGCAAGGTTTTTAATCTCAATTTGTCAATTCCTCTAAATCTCTGCTACACTGCCATGAAGAATCTTTGTTTCATTTGTTTTGGTTTGTATTAACTACAAATGCATCTGCAACAACAACAAAAAAAGTCTTTAAAAAAAGTCAGATCTTTTTTCCTAATTTTAAGTCATGGAAACAAACACTTCTAAAACTTTTAAAATAATCTAGAACAACCTAATGGCTATGTTTTTCCAAAAGCTTTCATTTCGATTATGGTACCAGATGTTGAATATAGGTTTAGATCCAAACCACGAGTCTCCTCCTGTGTTTTCTTGCAATAATTGCCTCTGATGTAAATAAAGATGGCTGGATTTTTTTTCACACATAGGACAGGTACAAGTCTTCAAAATAAAACTTACAAGAAACTTGTCCAGCAAATCTTGAGTCTTTTAAGTAGCAATGTATTTCCATTCCGATCAGGAGTCCAATTTTATTCAGTGTTTCCTGAGTTGCAAAAGAGCTCATAAATATTTAATCTACAAAACTTCAGGCAGAACTTTGTAACAATATGTGCTGCAATGTACATACAGATGAATTGATTGCAAAATAACAGCTTCACCTTTTGAGGTCTCACAGAAGACATGGAGTGAGGAACTCTCCACTTCGTTCTGTATGAACACTGTCATCCACCTCATTTTGTTACCGTATTACTTCTCACTACTGTTTCCTTCTTGACCTTGCTACCTGGCAAGTGACTCTTGCACACCAAATCACTGTGCCTTCAAGTTTCTCCCTAGATGTTTTGGTTTTGGTTTTGGTTTTGTTTAATTCTAACTCTACTGCTTTTTTATTATTGTTCTGATTTTAATTCAATTCTAAATATAGTTACTTACCATGGTTTGGGTTGTATGTCTTTTTTTTTGGATATTGAAGAATACCAATGGCAGACCTACAGAAGTGGTTATGCTCTGGCTTTGGACTCCTTCAGGCAATTTTGGCTGCATGGATCAGGGCTCTGACCATAGCCAAACTGGGATTTGTTTCTCCAGGAAGTTTCCATTAGGAACTGAATTCCTTTAAATAATTACCTCTTTTTACAGATCTCCGGTTTTATAGCATGACTAATTCAATCTCACTTAAATGCTGACAACCCTGATTGAGCAGTGGGGTTGGACCAGATGATCTCTGGAGGTCTCTTCCAGCCTCAGTTACTCTGTGATTCTGTAATATTCTGTTCCTTAAAACCATCATATGGTTTTAAAAGTTCATACATTTTTTCCAAGGTTGTTCTGTTAATAATTTGTTTATACGGAGTTTCTCTCCCTCTCCCCTGACCCCCCCCCCCCCCCCGACTTATATTCATCGTCTCCTATAGCTTCCATCTTTTGTTTCTCCTTTTCCCTTATTGTTATCTTGGTGAAGGAGGAAGACTTGTGAGGCTTTATTTAAGACTTTATGACTAAACTGCATCTAGATTTGTTTGTCCTGGATATGCTCAGACATCAAGGTCACCTTTCTAAATGTTGTTCAGTGTGGATTATAAACAAACTACAGAGTTAAAGAAATCTGAACTTTTAGTCATTGTATTTAACAAAATGCACATCTCTATACATTTTAAAATCATTTACAATGCTGCTGATGCTTAAAAAGTACCCTAAGGTTATATAAATTCATTAAAATGCAAATCAAAGAAAGAAAATTCTGTCAGATTAATCCTTGAGAACTCATCTCCAGTATTTTATCACAGATAAACCTGCATATCATCTAATGGAGGCACATCTAGATAAGCTGCACATCAAATGAGGCACATCTAGAAAGCCGAAAAGCTTGGGGAAAGCAATAACTGAAGAGCTTGAAAAGTGAAAGGTAAAGTTCTAATTTTTAAAGAAAAATCTAATAATTCTCTTAAGCTTTAAAAATGTATATAACTATGTGCAAGCTTCAAATAATTGATATTCCTTCCTAAAAAATACATAAAGCTTGTCTTAAAATAGAAATAAGAAGCCTGTGATGGTCAGTGAACAGTAAAATATAAGGGACTTTTTTTTTTAAGCTAAATATTTTGTTTTAGCTTAAATTCTTGCCACATTGACCTGTGAGATAGTTTATATGCAGCTAAAGTAAACAGAATTGGCCGGATGAAGAGGATATCATAAAACAATCCATGATGGACACTTATGGAAGAATACATCTTCAGAAAGAGCTCCACAGTTGGCCAACCCACAGGAAAACTAGGACATTTACAGTAAATCTCCAGTCCTGAATAGTCATTCTCATAAAGAGCCTCTTCTGCAAGAATGCAAGGGAAGGGATGGGGTCCTCTTCAGCCTTCGTTAATGAGCAAGAAGCTCATCTAGGTGTCCCTAGGGAACAGCTGTCTTCTCTCCTTCCAGATGTAAAACTGAAATTGTCCAGACAATAGTTGTCACCTCAGATAATTCCCCAACACTTCAGGTGCACTCGAAGCGAAGCTCCTGTGCCAGATCTGTTCCTTCAAGGCTGAGGGGTGATCCGTCTGCTTTCTCACTTGGGTGGGCAGATTTGGGTTTCCCCCTTCTACAGCCTGGAAGATGTAGTTTTGCACATACACCAGGGAAGGCTGGAAACCTGGCACATACAGTAGTACCTCTGCTGGCCCAGGGAAGCAAGGTAAATACTGTTTTCAGCCAGTTGCCTGCACTAAATAAACCCTGTGCTGCCTTTGAAATATGCTCATAAATTTAAATCAATACTGAGCCTGGAGTCTCCACTCCTTGATAAGAGCACATTTTTCATGTTGCAAGCATATTGCTGAAACTCTAGAGGCTGAATCCTTGTCTGCCAGCCAACATCTGGGATATCATTTTTTAAGGCAAACATTCTGGGTCATTATAAACTGCACTAATCTCCCTTGTTGAAATTTGCATTTCTAAACCAAAGAGGGATCATGATGCATTTGTCCTGTCACATACTATGGCATTTAACCAGGAGGTTAATTCATTGATTGACTTACCGCTTCTCTTCAGCTTGCTTTGCTACTAATCTTCCATACAAATGGGGTTAGGGATATAATGTAGGTTTACCAGCACAAACAAAGCATACAGCCACCTCTCTAGGATACAAAGCATTGGAAATTCAAGGGATAAGAAGAAAAGAGCATGGTTGAAGAATTAATTAGATGAACAGTAATTTCCACATCTCAAATATGGTAAAAATTAGGAAGAATACATGGAAAAAAATGAAAGTTTCTCCTTCCAGCATCCAGAACTGTGCACAAAGGCAGAGAGGAAGGGGAAGAGAGCAATGTCCCCCCTATTAATCTGCATCCATGAGCAGCACTGGCTGCAAAGCACAGGCTTCCCCTTCTTGCAGTGTCTGAAATGGAACCCAATAGGTAGATTGGGTTGATAGCTGTCCTGCCACCCTAGAAGAAGCTCGTGGTAATTTGAAAACCCCCAAAGGACACTGGCAGCACCCACAGGGTGGCTGTCACGGCTGAGCCATCTCCTGACAGTGGCACTGTGATAGCTGTAATGACAGAGATCTGGAAAAGGTGACTTAAAACACCCAAAACATATGGACTAATAGAAACAAACTCCAATCTAACAAGGCTTCCAGGGAAAAAATAAATAAAATAAAATAATAAAATAAAATAAAATAATAAAATAAAATAAAATAAAATAAAATAAAATAAATAAAAATAAAATAAAATAAAATAAAATAAAATAAAATAAAATAAAATAAAATAAAATAAAATAAAATAAAATAAAATAAAATAAAATAAAATAAAATAAAAACCAGAAAAGACAGGTTTGTTTCTAGCTCAGTTTCTCTGCCCACTGATCCTCCTGCACCAGCACAGAGCAATCCTACCCACAGGGAGCTGTGAAAACCCAGCACCTCACCACATCAATCCCTCAACGCTGCTGTTACGGTTTCAGAGCAATTTCTACCCTGCAGGTAGATCCTGTTAGTCTGTCTATCAGTGCAGCCACCTTCTGATTATTGAAAGTATCATGAGCTCACCAACTTGGAGACCTAGCGGGCCCCAGGGACCATCTAGCATCAGCCGGTGTGAAATAAAATAGCAACCTCTGTCAAAGTGGCGTAGGTTTTGCAGTGTGCAGGAAATCTCCCTTCGTAGCTACTGCCAGCCTTGTGCTGCTGTGGTTGTCGTCATCAGCCACCTTAGTTTTTGCCCGCTGTCTTTATTCCTCCTTCCTCATGATTTGTGAAAATTCCCCAGGTTTCCAAGGTGCAATTTTCATTCCTGCTCAGCTGATGAGCAATAGAGAGCAACACCAAAACTATTGGCAGCTGGGGGAAATGTGGGACTGCAGCAGCATCCCACTATGCCACACCACGTCCCACCTCTCCCACCCTGCAGGACAGGACAGGGATTCAGCTAAGACCAGATGGTTTTACCACTCACAGCAATTCTCAGACTTGTGGCATGTTCACTTGTGACCCCGAAGTGTAATGAAGCAGGGTCTCCCATCACACATCCAAGTGCACGAGCATCATGGAGATGGCAATGATGGAGAGGGAGGCCATGTGTGCTGGCATCATTTATGCTCTTTGATGTTTGATGTGGCTGGGGAGAAAGACTGTGATCTTGCCAAGCCATGTGGCATGAAAGTGTAAGCACGTGAGGCAATAAGCATTTCTGTTGGTGAATAAGGATTAGATGAAGGATTTTTGCCCCTCTGCTTCCAGTATCTTCTCTCTCCCATCTTCCTGTTAAAATGCTTTAACTATGGAATTCACAAAATCTTTCCAACAGGTGGGAATTTTCCAAAATAAGGGGATAATAAGTAAATCTCAGGTTCAGACACAAAGGAAAGAATAGTTGATTGAGGATGTTTTCAAACTGCCAGGTTCGAACAGAAATCTCCTGCTGTCTCTGGCACTGAAAATCATCTTAGTACATGGCGGCAAAAACTGCTGTTGAAAATGGCTTAGCAAGACGCCACCTTCAATCTGCTATCTGCAAAACATTCAGTCTTTTTGAAAAATAAATAAATAAATATATAAAGCCAGGAGCATGCTTTGAATGCCAACTGATGAAAAAAAGTCCTGGCCAACTTAGTCATTTTGCTGTATGGGTGAAAAAATGTCTAGTTTTAATGTTTTCAATTAGGTCATTGTCTCCTAATCTGGGTTACCTGTCCCAATTGCTGTGAGCCTTTTTTTTTTTTTTTTTAACGTCAAAATAAAGTTCTTTTTGCCTGACTGTACCTTATACTGTAACAAAAGTGCTTTAGTGGTATGATAAACTGGCAGAATGCAGTCCCAGGCTGTATACCATGCAGCCCATGGCACACAGTTGTCTTTTTGAAGGTTGAGCCAATCTTAAAGAAAGAGAGAAAGCTGCTGAAATATTTTGATGGAAACATCCACTTACTAGCAAAAATCACATCTTAACTGGGAACAACAAAAAAGAAAAAAAAAAAGATTATTCAAACAACTCTATTTTCAGCTGAACAGAACGTATCTAAGACTCCTTTAACAATTATGGAATTTTGATAGAGTTGTAAAAAGCTAACATTCACTGACTCTAATTATTTTTTTGAAAATTTCCAGAAAAGTATTGTGGAACAAAACGTATTCCCCTTAGTGTAGAAGGAGAGTAATCCAGTGAGTTATCATGGATGGACTATCACGGTCACCTTCCCCGAGAAATATTTATTCAGTATTTGGCTGCTTTTCATTCTTTGTCTGACTTCAGTCTCACGCAAGCAAAATACAGAGCTGTTTGGGACTTGGACAAGTAAAATAAATGCAAGACTATTTCCTGATCTGCTCTAGCTAGAAATGAAATATATTGTTCTCAACTTTTTATTAGTGTGTCTGGACAATTTTGACTTTTTGGAAAAATACCAAACCAGAAGTATTCAAACTGTTGCCAAGATAGAACAGGGTAATCGAAGCTGAGTTGTCCTATTTACTGTTCTTTTTGAGGAACTGGACGTCTCTGGCTGATTAACCCTCTTTATCATCACCACTGAGTGGTAAACAGCAGGTCTGAAATGTATATGGCATCTCACAGAGCAGGTGAATTTAAATATTAAGGGTAGGGAGACAAAATATCTCAAGTCCCAAGAAAAATTCACTAGTATATTTGTGACATATTTAGAGTTCTCAGAAATGTTAGGTACATTTTGTGTGCAAATATCAGTGAATTCAAACACTGTTGGTGTGGATCCAGCAATAGAAAGAATAAATAACACCCCCAGGAGACACCCAAAAGAACCAAAATTAATAGAAACCTTTCTTTCCTTAAGGAACTCTGTTCCAATTTTAGAAACTAAAACCATTGTGGCTTCCTCACACAATATATCCAAGGAATCCAGAAACTTCATACGTCAGAAAATGTATTTTTTTTTCCCTCATATTCTCAGGGTAAGGATTACCCTAGATCTGTTTGTTGTACGTTCTGCTATACAGACTGATCTCTTGTGATTTCCTGGTAAATATGTTTTCTGAAACAAAAAGCTTTTTATTTAAACAAACTGTGATATGACTTTCAACAACTGACAAAACAAAACAGTGAACATATTCAGTAGTATGTAGGAGTGGGTTTGGGGGCTTCTGTTTACATGAAATAATTGCTTGAGGCAATGAATCAAGTCTCTGGCATCTACTTTCGTCAGGACCTTACAAATTCTTTTTCTTTGTATAATAATATTTATTCTCAAAGCACCCCCAACTACAGCCTTAAAATGTCAGTGTGATAAATACATTTCCCTTAAAAGTTGCAACAATACTTCCTTTTTTTCCCATACCATGAAGCTGTGGTTTCTGCTTCAGATTCCTTTCCTTAATTTTCCTCCTACGCTCATTTTTCTCCAGTGTAACTTGCATGAGGTTTTTCTTCATATCTATCAACATGAACAAATGCATACTCAGAGAAAGAAGTATTATTCAAAAATTTTTGCAAATCTAAAGGCTGTGTTGTTTATTATATTTAAATAAGAACAGATTTTTCCAAATTTCCAACCAAGTCTTGGTAATCACCCATGGTATATCAATAAAATATGTTTTACTGTTTGCAGTCATCATATGCTTTCCAGAAGTTGTTCCAGTAACAAGAGCACATCCAAATACATTCTTTAAGTGAAATAAAGAAAAACAAGCAAGATCAGCCCAGCAAAGACTTCAGCGGCACTCATCAATCTATACAGCTTTGACTATCTTGCTGAGGAAATGCATACTTGGCCTTTGTGAAGTTTTCTTGGGAAGAGTTCATGGTGGTGCCCACAGAGCTGAACTTTTGTGGAGCAGAGGTGATGACCTACCCCAAAGCCTTCCTTCATTTGGACCCCACGCCCATTGTCATGTGGTCCCTGGCAGAAGAAGCTGTCTGCCGAAGAATAAGTCCGTGATTTCACTCAGCACCAAGCTCATGTGTCACCCAGGATGCAGGATCTGTGACAGTTTGGTGTCTGACATCTCATTTACCATTTCCCCATGCTGTAACTGCTGTGTAGCGCACGATACACATCAAGCACATTGGACATGGTGTGCATATGGTACTGCTGCAGTAAGTAGAACATCTCATTGACTTAACTTGGATAGGGCTTTCATTTTAAAAGAAGAAAAATGACTCAATTTTTCAGATTAACAGGAAAAAAAAAAAGAAAAAAAAAGAAAAAAAAAAAAAGCTCTTTGCTAATAAAAAAACTAGAGGAATGGATGCCACGTTGACTCCAGGCAATCTAAGCAAAGTCATTATATTACAATCAAGAAAATATATTCAGGTTTATAAATGGCTAACCTTATGTTATTATTATTATTATTATTACTGAAGGAAAGAGAAAATTAAAAAGAAGAAAAGATCCCATTATATTTCTTAATGTTCTAATGAGTCTTGAGTCAAAGTTTTTTCTTCTCAGGTTAGAACATTAACAAAAGGGTAATTTTCTAGTTGGCTGTGTGTCAGGAATATAGTTTTTATCCTACTTTTTAAAACAATTAACAGTTACAAGACTGTGATAATGTCATGTGCAGTAACTATCACAGGAATTTCCAGAGGCAATATCTTGAAAAGTCCATGGTTCTTTTTAACTAACTTAGATTGAGACAGGCAAGAACTTGTATATTGAAAACTCAGGAGCTTGTGGGTATAGTCCTTGTCCTGAACAATAAAAAAAATCTCAAATTTGCAGACATTTGTGATTTTGTGGTGATTTCAATGAACTATTTCTCAGTAATAAGGACTATAGAGCACTGTCAGGTATCATGGAGAATGATATCAGACATTAAAAGTATTTTTCATTGGAAAACAGACTTCAGATTGTAGAGCTGAATTTTCCTTTTTGTTTGTTTGTTTCATTTATATGAAGCAGTAGCTTATTGCTCAAGTAATACCATTGAAATCAGTGGCATTGGTCCTACATTCAACAGGAACACAAACTTTAATGCCTGCTCTTGTTTTCAGATTGATCTGCACAGAGGTGAGATCCACAGAAGACCATTTTGAATAAGGTCTTGGCAAAAGGTTCAACCATGATGCATGGCAAAGAGACAAGAGATTTCAGAATGATGTGTTGAAATGCAATTTCTTACACTCTTGTTTTTATTTGTTTGTTTAATTTTTGATCTCCTCCTGTAAGTTTTATATCAAATTTTGAAAGTTTTAACCAAACTTATGACTTTGTGCTTTTGTGTTCTAAAGCCAGGGTTTAGTGATGTATGTGCTATGTCATCCAGAAGCATATATGGAAATGTGTATGGTGAGATTATAAGTAGCAGTACAAAACAAAAACAAACAAAAAAATAGAATTTGTATGGAAAATAGTGTCAAAAGGAGGGGAAGGTGGAACAAAACATTGCGATAAATAAAGAAGAGTGGGAGGAAAGAGGAAGAGAAGGGAAAGAGCACAATAAGCTATGTGTTGTTTTTTTTTAAGACATGGAAGCATTTCCAAGCCT
Source organism: Anser brachyrhynchus (assembly GCF_964034855.1). NCBI lineage: Eukaryota > Metazoa > Chordata > Aves > Anseriformes > Anatidae > Anser > Anser brachyrhynchus. The sequence goes on from NC_137700.1 coordinate 41,040,458, forward strand.
TGATCTCCAGATGACATAAAACTGTGCATGTACACTGATATCACTTCAGCAATGCCAATTTAGATAACCAAGTATTCTGCTCTCAGACTCTCAGCAAGTCACTCCTCAGCTCCTGCATCCTTCAGGAAACTGCCTCAGGGCACTAGCAAAGGAGCTGTGACAGCAACATGAGGTGATGAAAGGTAACATTTGGGTTTTAATGGTTTTAAGCTCCCTGGATGGTGCTTCATTTTGATCGTCTGAGGGTCTGAGAAGTTAATGTAAGAGTCTGCGGAAAACGTAGCCTATAATTTCAGGACAATGCACTACAGTCACTTTTGCAGCCTGGAGAAAATTGCCTCGTTGCAAGATCCAACCACAACAAAGGGAATTTTTCCTCAATGAAATCAGCTAGTGTTGGAAAATATCCATCCTCCACTGAAATCCACACTTTCTGAGAGGTGAAGAGCTTGTTCCACATGGAGTGGGACACAAAGTGTGAAGAAAAACCAACTGCAGGACCCCTCCTGGTCTCCATGGCAGACCCTGAGCAGCAGGAAAGTTGTTTGATTTGTCTATTTGTTCCATTTCTTCTTTTAGTGGTGTCCAAGACAATGTGATGGCAACTGGAAATGTGCCTGTGTCTTCCCCATACACTTCACTTCACCTGGACAGCTAGTACACGAGGACTGTTTTACAAAATTTTTACCCGTTTCCTTCTAGACTGTCAGTATCAGCTTCATTCTGCTTCTTTAAACTTAACAAGTGAAGTGAAGTGAAGTGAAGTGAAGTGAAAAATTTGTTCTTGGAATCACGAGCCAAAATAATATCATATTTTATAAAGACCGTTACACTCTATCAAAATGATAGCATTATGTAACTAGGCAAGCAATAGCTCTTTAATAGAAACCATAATAAATATATTAAATGAATTCATGCTGTGCTAATTGGTTCAAGGCCTGCTTTGTTTTCTCATGTAGGCAGTTCCTCCTTGTGTAAGTCACCATAGATTTGGTATTTCCTAACAGTCTCAGGTGTTAGGAAAAGAACGCATTTTTATTTATATAGTGTTTGTCATGGCAAAAGCATAGAAAGCCATTGTTTTAAGGTCAAAAGCATAAACAAAATCTCTTGTCACAACAGATGAATGCAAATTCTTGACTTTTGAAAAACACGAGTTCCCAACACTATGGGAACACTACTCGTAGAGCACCCAACTCACCTGCAGCACTAACAGGGTCCATGCACTCACTTGCAATCCCTTGCAGGCTTTCAGTGTTTGCCTTGACCCTGGCAGAGGGCTGGAGATCAGCCAGCTGCCCGAGAGCAACGTGCGCCCAGCACTTGAGCCAGCACATGGAGAACAACACCACGCACGCCGTGCAGCTGCTGAAAGATGTTATTACGAGTCGGCTGGTAATGAATATTTTCCTTAGAGGCCCACCAGCTAAACTTATTTAGTGTGCAAGAGTCTCAACTTTCCCTTAAAAAGTTAGTTTCTAGCCCACATGGCTGGGAAGGCAAACATAAAAATGAAATAGGAAACCTGTGGATCAAAACGCAAGCCTCAGAAAAAGCCCAAATGTTTTATTTTAATTAATCTCACATTTCATGGGATTGGATTCGCATTTTTCAACACATGGGATTAGCAGCAGTGCACATGCAATATATGGTATTTATTCTTTTAATCAAACCTGAATTAACCAAAAGTATAGGATTTCTTGTGTGACTGATTTATTTTTATTTTTCTGAAATCTTGTTTTCTTGCATGGGTGTGAGACACACCATGGCCCAAGAGCAGAGATCTCCGGAGCGATCACTAAAACTGATGTCTTTCTGAGGTCTGAAGCAGTATTTTTGCCAAATGAGATGTCCGGCTGAAACACATCTCTTGTGAAAGTTAAAATACCTTCCTGGATTTTCACATACAAACCTGGATGTGGTACATGATAGTAAAGACTGCTAGGAGCAGGGGATTAGTAAGAGACAACAGCCTTCTACTTGACAGCATTAATAAAATGCAGTAATTTGAATGGATAAATGAAATCAATCTAGAATCAACAGTCCCAAAAAATGTTTCAAAGTCATTTTTTAATTTGGACCTGTGTGCAGTGCACTTAGAAACAAAGAAATAATTCACATTTGTTTTATCTATTTAAAATTCTAGATGGATTCTCTTTCACAAGCAATGGATTAAAGTGGATTTCCTAGCAACCACTTAGCGTGTAGATACTGTACAATAAATTGTCTTTGTAAATAAAAGTGCAAGTCTCTTATTAATGGTAACATACAAAAAAAAAAAAGAACAGATGCAGAACATGTCTTTTTCTTAGCTGAAAAGGCACAACACTCAATAGATGGAAAAAAAAAATATATATATATTCTTAACAGCAAAAGTTGAATCTATAATTATCTCAAGGTGCAGGATGTGCACAGACCTATTGCTGTTGTGGTCTGACATCTGAAAAACATTTGTTTGGTATAATAAATACGTGTAATTCCTACTACTACAATGAGAATGATAAGCATAATTATAACGATGAAAACAATATTTGGAAATGATATCAAACAGTTCTCAAACACAATTAAGATAAAAACTTGGTTGGTTTTAAAACCTGATAATTCAGAGTTGAACACAAACAAGCCCAAATCTAAATGGGGCAATATTAACCTGAAAAAGTTGCTTCCTTGTAAAAAGAAAACTAAACCTGTCTGTAATTTTTACAAAGACAGAAACAGTGACAAATTTATCCAAACGGTGAAATTTGAGTAGAAACACATCTCTTTGTTTGAAAGTTTTCCCGATTCTGAGGTCAGTTTCATAAACATTATTAGTTCATTTTTAGCTTTAGCACAATGGTTTATATAGCAGTTATCTGTGGTAGTTAGCTAGTATAACAGTTTGAAGCCAAAAAAAGGGTATCTTAAAAACAAACAGAGGAATGAAGTTTAAATTTAGTAGACAAAATGTCAGAAATAAGCATAAAGGAAATGATGAAAAATGAAATTCCAGTGAGACTCCGGCAAATATTATCTTCAAGTTGAGCAATTCAGCAAAACAGTTTGAAAATGTTTGGACAGTTATTCTCTCAAACAGACGTTTTTAGTACTTTGAGAAAGGAAAGGATTATTTTAGAGGCTGAAAACATAGATCGGTATTTAGGATTGTGGTATGAGATTTACTAGAGAAGAGTACCATTATAATAAATTTGCCATTAAAATTATGCTGTGCACTGTCCATTAAAGGGAAGTGATATTGGGCATATTGATATAACACCTTCTGTCTTCCAGAAGTTTACAATAGGAATTGCTTTTATAAGAGAAGAGCTTTCCCCCCCCAATCCCCCACCCCACCCCCACACCCCCACACCCCCAAAAAAAAGCAGTTCAATTCGTTCATTTTTAATCTACCATTAAAAAAAGAAAAGGGATGCAGAGTTGAAAGGCTTTACTTAACCCCATCTTTCAGCCCTAAGGTGCTGAGTCCTTCAGTCTTTTATTGCCTGTTTCTGTCTCCTTATCCTCCAGCCAATGTTCTACCAGGTAGACCTTCTCCAGGTCCAACTCTCAGCCAGGAGAAAGGCTGAAATGCTCCACACTTTTCACATGAAAACCTTTTTTACTCTCTGTCAGATCTGATAGCTGCTTAGGTCTCCGCTCATAGGAAACTCATTTCTTTATCCCGCCTGGGACATCTTAGAAATCCCAAGTATCCTCCTTGGTACCTAAATGTCTTTGAAAATCTTATTCAAATATATAGATTTTATATATTTATATATATATATATATATATATTTTAACACATGTATGAGTAACACTCCATCCACTATGGCTACATAAAACAGTCTTCTGCAAAGTGACTAGAGACTCTGGGTGGCCACCAGGCATCTTCAGGGAAAAGTTAAAACATCAGCCTTTCTATTGCAACAGGTACAGCTTTCAGCCTGTGACCAGCCTGTGTATCACATAGCCCTTTTTTGGCTTCCAGACTTCTGCCAGAGACCCACCGTACCACCAAAAGTGTGGTGACTGATGCTCAAACCCTGAACCAAGAAGGATCCACTTCCAGTTGGAAAATGCCATTCATTGTCCATCTCTTAGCACAGGAACAAGCCGCAAGCATGCATTTGGCAGCCACCCTCGGTTTTAAGAAGGGCTCTTGTAAGGGAGGTGAGGTCAATTTTTACCAGATGGTTTTATCTATTTATGTCTCAGCAGCCCTTGCTCAGCTGTATTTATATTTATTGCAGAGGCTCTGCTTGTGGTTCAGGGATTGCACCAGAGGTGCGCTGGAGCATTGTAATCAGTGCTGACCGTTCTGCTTGTTGAACAAATGACAACTGGCAGCCTTTGCAGTATTTCCATTTCGTAAGCATTTACTGCAGTGTCTCTCTGTGATGAAACACGTCAGCTCCCAACAGCATAGGACCACCTGGAGTGCATTAACATCAGAGTGATTTAACATCCTAATCAGATGTATTTCAAATAGCAAGCGGGATTTGGAGGGAACAGGACATGGAAATCACACAGGCTGTTCAAGCAAGCACACTTCCAAGCAGTGGTCCAGTTTTCAGCACTCCGTAACTTCCAGGATCACCGAGTAGCTGAGTGGGTAACAGAATATCAGGGGCTCTGAATATTGCCAGGAACTGTAGTACTGTTGCAGCGAGAGCAACTGTACCTGTTAAATATTACGAGACCAAAAACAAAGAGGGGAGCAGCCTCTCTCCACTAGATGTTAGCAGTGGATTACCCAATGAATTAAGGATCTCGTTCTTTTAAAACAAAGATATTTTCTTCCAAAACTGGCAATGATCTTCTGATCAGGATCACTGCCTGCCAAGGAAAATATGGCTAGATGATACCCCAAACCCATACTGAAACAGCACTGTGATTAAAAAGCCTCAGAAGCTAGGAAATGCCATTATCAGCCCATGTGTGTGTGCAGAGGCTGTGGGATACCTAGGCAGGGCTGCCTCTACCACTCCATGTTAACACAACTGGTGCTGCAAGGCCTTGCTTCTTCACTAGCATCCCTAGCTGTGAATGCAGACAAAATAAACAGCAGAGACAATAATCTGAGCTATTACAGGATGTCCAGGAAGGATAGAATTAATAAGAATTAATTCAGCATTTTCACAGAATCATAGAATCATTAAGGTTGGAAAAGACCTCTGAGATCATCTCGTCCAGCCATTTTAAAAGACAATGGAGTACCTTGGGAACACCAGCCCAAAGATTTAATTTTTTTCTTAAAGACTTGAAACACATTTTGTAGTTTTTGAAAATGATTTTCTGTATAGGCAAATTGAAAAACAAACAAACAAGCAAAGAGCACAAATAGTAATTACTGCTTTGTTTTATTTTTCATATTAAGGAAAGACATGTTATTTTCACCAGGGAAGCAAATGATAAGTACAAAGAGATCACATTTTCTTTTAATGTTAGTGTTATGACCGATAATAACTGTTACTTTAAAAACCTTTGAGAATGTCCTTATGGCAATTAAAAAGTGTTGTAAAAGAAGAAACATTCTTTTCACTAGTTTTCTTTCAGACAAAGCTGGAAGGGACTGCAGGGGGCACCAAGTCTAGTTCTGTGTAATGCCAGGGAGCCATACAAATGGCTTGGAAGTGTCAGTTCAAAAGGGTCTCTAAAACCCCATCTGAGTTGACCCACACCCCACAGATTATAGCACCTATCCCATCAACACTTCAGGACCTCAACTCAAAGGTCACGTTATAAAGTACCCCTGGAAGAGAGAAGGAAAGATATAGGAAAGTCCTTGTGCCCTAGTTCCCTACAAGAGCAACAGTAATGCTGTTGCATAAAACTCCCAAATGTAAATATAATTTTCATTTTATTTTAAGTAAGTTCCTGTGCTTTTCTTTCTTCCTTTATATTTTTCACTTGATGTACAATTTCTTATATTCCAGTCTTTTCTCATTTACACTTCTGGAAAAGCTTTGTTTATAAAACGCCAAGATCCCAAGGCCATATAAAATTTTGATCAGATGTGTTCTCACAGGGCTAAGGAGGACTCAACATTTCACCTGAAAGTGCCTCTCCGATTAAAACCAGGCCACGTCAGTCAGCCGACGCACAGCTGAGACAGCAGCAGATGCTTTCTGCTCGGCCTTGCTGGCTCAGAAGAACAGGATTCTGCTCCAGACGTGGCCCAGTATCTCCCCCCTCAAAAACGGCCCCCATTAGATGTGTTGGATGCACATTTTGTTTGCTCAGGGCCTGCTCAGCTGCGACCTTCTCCCAGCACATGGTGGGACCAGCACCAGGGAGACACCTCCCACAGCTGGGACTTCCTGCTCCTGCAAAGCACTAGGCCCTACAGGCCGACACATTGGGCTTCGTGCCATCCTGACCCTGAACATCGGCAGGGATTAAAGAAAAGGGCTTTTTACAAAAAAAAAAGTACACAGAGGAGGCCCAGACTAGAGCTTTGGAGAGCTTCCCAGGGAGCTTCTGTTGGCCTCTCCATAGATGACTTTGGCAAGGCCTCACCTTCTCCGGCTCTCCTTGTGCGACCATCCCATATAACTTGTAGTGCAGATTTGGGGTTTATCCCCAGGAAGGATGCACATGCTAATGGGAAGCAATGCAGCAACACAACCTCTCACCCAACACACGACTTGTGCATATATAACATCCAGGTTGATGATAATGGGGGAACACCATAGATCCTGCTCCAAGTCCTTAGAAAACCACCCTCCGGCTCTGCCTGCTGCATTTTGCCAACCTGCACTCATAAGGGAGCTAAGTGGATTTTATTCCTTTCACTAGATTTCCAGTAGAATTATTTCCTGAGCCATAATTACAGGGGTAAGGAGATGCATCCCCACAAAGCACATCCCAGTGTGCACAAATCTATGAGAGGGCAGGAGCAGGCTCTGCAGATCCCAGCGCTTTGCCACTGCTTGTATCTATAGGGGCAGCACATAGATGCATTTCCCTTTTACTTGTTTTATTGTGACTGGATTACACCTTTTCATTTTTCATTGCAAAGTCTGCAATGTTATTTTGTGTGGTCTTTATTTCCAGAGTGGAGTTCAAGCAGTTGCAGTTGAAATGGTCTTGTGATTCTGACTGAATTTTTGTTTAATCCCTAGCCAGTAAGAAATCTTTTGAAGTAACAAAGCTATGCCTCTCCGTGGGTTGATCTGGACAGACAATAATCAGAGAGAGACAGCAGGCAAATGTACTTTGGAGCAGAAATCACAGGTTTGATGCTAGATCCCTGACAGCTCCGGGTAGATACTCTCCTCAGGTTTTGGCTTTAGTTTTGCATACTTTCCCCTTGCTCCAAGGAGAGGAGCAACAGTGTGAGGACCTCACCCATTAAGCCCTTCAGTCCCCCCTGCTGCTGGCCTAAGACCAAGTGACACAACCCTTGCTGCAGCGTCCGCCTTGCTCCTGCTGAGCAGCCCTGCTGGTCTTCCACTGCACAGAGCCCTGCTCCATGGCATGGCCGCAGCTTGCAGGACAGCCCCACAACCAAGCTCCGGGCTGGGACCACCAGAGAAAAAAATCAGCTCATGGTTATGCTGTGGAGTTCATCTGTGGTGCGTGCAGAGAGGGAAAAAAAAACAGCTTGAGGTGCGTAAGTCCAGGCTGTGGCTGTGCGGTGGCAGCTGACATGGTCGTGATCCAGGGTGGGATTAACCAGTGACATGCTGCTGCCACTTGAAAGAGTACCTTGAAACCTAGCTGACCATTACATGGCTGCCATAAAACATGCAGCATAACAACCAAGAAAAAATGCACAGAAAAGACTGAGGCAGAGGAGCAGCCTGAAATTGGTGCCTCTTCTGTCATCTCCATCTCCCTCAGAGGAATGCAGTGCCCATCACACAGAAGGATGCAAGGTGGTTCTTAGGCTGCCTTGCACACCTCAAGAAGGTGAAGAGTTCCCACATACAAACCAGATTGCTTCAATGCAGAGGAGAAGCACAGTGCTTCAGCTCCACAAACAATACACAGTGGTGGTACAACCTGAAAACATCTTTTCCCAACTATATTCAATAAATGATAAATACAAGATAGTAGACACTGGAAATAGGTGTTGCTGCCACTTACAGTCCTATTCAAATTGACTTTGGAGCATGTGAAATGATTTCCAAACTTCAGTGAACATAACTACATGTACATCTAAGTATCCTCTTGTGACTTATTCGGAGAAGATATTTTTCTTGTCTGGGCTTGTATCTCAATGTATACACTTTCCATATTCTAAACATGGAATAAATTTGAAAAATTATAATTCAAAGGGAAAATATTTATACTTTAGCATTCATCCTGCTGTGTCAGATTGAAGGAGAAGATTTTGGCATAAAAATGTGCTGTCAGGTAGCAATTCCAGGTCACCATCCAGGTGTCCAGCTTGGCTGTCCTGCAGCTGTGCTGGTGCTGTCACAAGTGTTCACTCTCTCCTTTGGTCCCAGTAATCATGATATGTATTTAAAGACAATTTACACTTTATTTAGGAGACATTCATTATGCTGAAGATTTCTTCAGGCGGCATCTACGATTTTGTGTACCAGCTTAACGTGCAAACCTGAGCTTGAGTTGTGTTACATCTGCACATTAAAACTGGGCTAGTGTAACAAAGCATCGAGGACAACCAGGAACCAGCTCAGCTTATTCTGGGACTTGTGTGAGCTGCAGAGCAGAAAATCTGCAACATGTGTCTAGAAATCAGTTGCTCTGGGGAAAAGTAGGACAAATGTGTTAGGAGGACCAGGCCTGAATGGCTAAATAAAAATGTGGTGCAAATAGAACAGACTAGCAATATACTATGAAGTCCTGTGGTAATTTTTTTTTTTTCCTTAAGCATATGGTAGATATCATAACATCATGTCAATCAGCAGACCTCCTAAAATGCTACGTAACCTGATTTTCAAAGCTCCTACATCTATGTTAATATGTCACAGAGAGAACTCGAAGTGCTGTACTGGTAACTGATGCTGTTAATCACAGCACTGCCTATACTATGTAGAAGCCTGGCACTTAGTATTTGCTATGGAAACTGTTTCACAGCTTTGCACTCTTTATTGCTCTCTGGTCTTCTGAACTATTAATATAGAAAATCACCTTTTTTTTTTCTTTTCTTTTTCTTTTTTTTTTTTTTTTCCAGAGCCCCAGTGAGATGGCAGACATCTATTTTTGAAAGGCAGTGTCAATCTGTTTTAACTGTGTGCAAGCTGTAATGACAGAAAATGATTTAAAAATAAATAAATAAATAAAAATCCAATATTTTCTTGGTTCTTGGCTTTAGAAACCATCAGCTTTTTGCTGCCTTCACAAAGCTTTGTAAAAAACTCTGTGTATTTAAAAATATCAGGATATTAATCAATTAGGTTCCTCATATTCCCCTTTGCCTTGTTTTTTTAAAGTAAGTGGTCAAGCAAGTAACAGGCTGGTACTTTGCAGCAGGCGAATTCCTCGCTATGTCTGTACACAGGTCCTGCCAAATTCTCCATGTCTGTCCTTTGTCCTTCCCATCTGGAGTTACGTGTGGTCTCCTGCACATCCACAGGCAGACACAGTCATTAAAATTGTCTGCATCTCAGGTAGGTGCATTAGCTGTAAGACCATCTTCCTTTAGGTTTGGTGACTACAACCCGGAGCTGGGTATTTTATTACCTGGAGCCAATCCTTGGTGCAGTATAGAATTCATGAAAGTAAAGAAAATGTAAACAGTGAGGGTCATGCAACCCTTCAAAAACATGATCCTAAGAGCAAGAACAGATTTTAAGCACCCACAGGTGAGTGCACTTCAAATTTTAAATAATTAATGTGTAAAATTTCTTAGATCCTTTTCACGAGAGCAGTGACCAGCAAATATTTCTCACTATTCAGCTCCCCTTACAGTCAAGGGACCAAATCGTGCTGGCACCAGCCCCAGTTTCTCCACCACCCCCTTGGGACTGCCCTTGGAGCCTTTCATTTCTCACTATCCCGAATCCTCCAGCACTTCAGTTCCTGGACTTCACAGTACTAAAATGCCCAATTCCCTGTCCCTGCCAGGAGTTTAACAGCAGCAAAGGCTGCCTCCTGCGGTGCCAGACACCTACGGCTTCTGCCTCCTGAGGTTTTATCATGCTCATGCTAGTAGATGTAGCGTAGTCTAAGTGCTTTGAACCTTCTGGCCTCAAAAGCTTAGGATTTTGATTGCTTGCCGAATTGTTCTGTCTCAAATACCTGTGTTAGCTCATGCTGCGCTGCCTCAGACCCCCTAGCCTTTAATTACACAGCAACACGTACCCACTGGCATGTTCACTGAATAATATAAACTTCTGTAACACACAGAGGAGAATGGAAAACTATTGAAAATCAGCTTAATGTAAATGTAGATATTCAGTACTTTCCAAATACAGTTTATAAAAAGCTCAGCCACAGATACAAGAACAGGTCTGCTCTGCAGCACCACCTGCTGCAAAGAAATATGCTTGGTTTGCCATCGACCTCGAGAAACGTAACTGTTGAATCAAGCCACACATCACGCTCCTGTGGATTTGGGTTGGGAAAAAATGTTATAGGATTCACCTTGGGCCAGCTGATGCAGCACTGCTACACAGGGATTCAAGGATTGGCTCGTGTGTGCCTGTTTAAGAGGTGTTACTTAAATGTAACCCCTTAAAAAGGTGGTTTTTTTCAGTCTAAGAAACTTTTTCCATGTTTTGGTAGTACTGCTGTGGCAGAAGATATTTCAGCTCCCCTCAGTTTGGTAATATTAATGTAAGGCAACAAAGCATTTTAAAAATATTTTTAAATGATTCAATAAATACTGAACTGACAGTTTAGCATGCAACTACCACAAAAGTATTTTTTAGTGGTGAAGAATTTTTCTTCTGTCTTTTTCCTGATATATTATCCTGTAGGGTATGTAAATAATGCACCAGAATAATAAATTCACAGAAACTGGGCTGAGGTTTGCCCATCACAATAAGAAAGAGGATTTTTCTTTATTACCTTTAAAATCCTAATCGGTCGTGTTGAGCTCTGAGAAGGGATTTGTGTTCGGCAGCTTGGATCAGAGCGACCTGGAAGATGTGCTGGGTACCCCAGTGCTGGTCGGCTCCCGCAGAAGGGTGAAAGGAGGTTGCAATGCCAATGCCACGATACAAACAGCATCAGTGGCATGCTCAGTTAATACACTCCAGGGTGTAAATGGCCCAGCTGTGCAATTTTTTTTTTTTCCTAATTCTCCAGGTGCTCTTTGTGTTATGCTGAGTTACAGAGCTCTGTTACTGCGAGTTATGTTGCGTTATGCACGCATTTGTGTTGTGTGGCGCTGAGAGCCGCTTTCCCTCGGTGCAATCGTGGGGAAAATCTCCGCTAAACCCTCTCTGCAGGCTGTGAGCTGTCCCAGGCACGCCGGCTGAATTTCCAACTATGCCCTGCCCTCTTGCGGTGTCCTGCCGGCCTCACCGCTCCTTGCTGCTCCCACAGCCCCCCAAAATAAGTGCCGGGGAACCCCCCCCCCCCCGAGCCCCATCCGCAGGGATGCTGTGGGTGCAGAGCTGTACTGCTGTGAGCCTTAGTGAAACAGTCAGGGAAAAATTACAGAAAAAAAAAAAAATCTCATAGTGCCAGCACTTTCCTCTTCTTAGCTATAAATGCAACATTTAGCCCTTCTTTCAGATTTTTAACCCGGTCATATAACTCCTGTTTTTATGTTAGCCCGTTCCCTGCAATAATCTAGTTTTATTCCCCTTAATGTAGTTTGCTCCTTCCCAAGCATTAATGCAGTGAGTGACTGTTGTACGAGGCAGACAGAGGCAGGTGAGAGCCTTTCTGCAGATCCCATCCCACCCCTCCTTACCTTGAGATGAAATCTCCCAGTACCACACGAAACAAAAAGCCCAGTCCGTGGTGAGCTCAGCTGATACCTTTCCAGCTAAGGCAACATGGTTTCCCCAAGTTATATCATTATTTTCTTGTCCTAAGCCTTTTCAGCTGATCAAAAAATCAATCCTTTCTTTCCATCTGACAGCTGCGTGTCTCTCCTCTTTCTGCTTATTTCTCTGTCCAATTTCTTCTATTTTTTGGCTACCTTGCTTGGTTTTATTTTCTTCAGTGCAATTTTGCCCAATCGATTTCTCTCACCACTCCAGGATTTCATTTGACTCAACTGCAGGACCCCTTTCCTATGGCTCCCCCCTCCTCTACCTTCCTGCAGCTGTTGTGTCGCATCCTTTGGTCCTTGGTTCAAAAACTGGGGGAAAAGACCCATTTTGGTTGGCTAAGCTGTGAGCATCGCTGATGAATGAGGCCTTGCTACACATGATACAGACAGCCTTTGGCCTCTGGGAAATGTAAAATATTTGATAATTGGGATGCACTGGTCTTAGCTTCATCAAAAGCTCAAGCTCACATTATTTGCAAGTCATCTGTGGTTTAGGCCCCTGTAGCCTGAAATAAAGAAAATTTTAGGAGCTACTCTCAGGATGGGTTTGTCCTTCTACTGCAGTACTCGGAGTGCAAGCACAACTTTCTCTTTGCTCATTCCCATTCATTATTAAAGTAGAGGAAGAGATCATTTTCTAAGTGTGTGAGCTATAGCCAGATGGAGGAAATAACTGCGAATTAGTCTGCACTCCCTTTAAATAGTGAATGGCCGTGCTTAATAATAGCTGGCCTGCGTTTTCCTTGGGGAAGATGCTACTTGCAATGCCACCACTGCCATGCAATGAGTTGTTACCCCAGCAACTGCTACTTCAGTGACTAAATGTCAATTTTAAAGCTCTCAGTTATATTTTCAGCATTCTTCCTCTAGATCATGCACGTCAGATGGACCTACCTGGGGAGCAGGAGGGGCTGGGGACCCCAGCTGTTCCCGTGGTCCCTCTGCCCCAGTGAGAGCATCCTAGTGCTAGGCAATGCCCCAGCCCCAGAGGCACTAACCCAGCTCACTGCCCTGTGCAGGCAGTTTTTTCACTCAGTGTGTGGATGCTCAGAAGCTAGGAGGGTGAGAGACAGGAAGCGTTTCCTTCCTGTGAAATGCGATATGTTGATTACTGTTTGTGCCTCTTTAAAACATTATTTTCTGTTAATTGGGGCTTAGTGTGTACACAGCAGGGCTCTAATTTTCAATGGCAGATTTCAGCCTGGAACTCCATTAAGCCCCTGCCACTCTGGCAATCATTTTAAGGGCCTTTCAGTTGATGGAGGCAGCACAGAGAGCAGGCAGTTTCCACGGGAGCTGTGACTTAAAAGCAGGGGTCCCTAGCATGACGCTGCCAAAGTCTCTCAAGCCTCTGCTGCTGCTGACATCATTCCCTTTATAGAGGCCGTGCCAGAGAGCTGGTCCAGAGAGAAGTGTGGATCAAAGTGTGTAGCAGTACCTCTGTAAGCCAGGATTCCCAGGACAGCAGTCTGGCAACTGTATTAACGGCAACGATATGCATTTATTAATACCTAGAAGCACTGCTACAATAACTGCAGCCAGCAAATCTGGGCATTTGATGCCCTGTAGACGTATGAAAAGAACTGGATTTATTTTTTTTTAACCTGCCTTTTCTTTTTTCAATTAAAAAAAAAAATGGAAAAAAAAAAAAAACAACACGCGTTTCAAACGCACAACATATTGCACACGTTGGCCTCAAGATGGTACTGCAACACAAGCCTTTCTGTTAGAAAACTACAGCTGCTCAGACGAGCATGATTGGGTTTGCCTGTGGCAGGGCTATCTATTGGGAGATATCTATTACCTTTGTGCTCCACATTTGTGCCTCGTCTATAACAAAAGAGCGTTGGTTGGAAGATGGATTAATTTCTTAGCAGAAAGTTGTATTCAGAAGGGTGACAACCTCGCTGCTTCTCTTCAGTTTGTTTGGCTGAAGCATACAAGCTGTGCACTGGGCTCAGGAGATAACAGCGTATCATTTTCTTTGTAAATCAGTGCCTGTTTTTCTTAGCAGGAGAGCCTTTGTTTTCACAGCGCGTCTTCCAGCCAGCCAACGTGCTTGGCCCGAGCGTGCAAGGTCTTACAGAAAGCACATTTCGCATTCTTCTGCAGTAGCAGCAAGAACATTTGGAAACGACCCTTTCCTCAGTGCCTTTGGGCTCAGGAAAGCTGCATCCTCGCCTGATTACTTTAGTTCAGCAGAGATAAGAGTAAATAGGGAATGAAGCACACATTTTCTGAGCTCTGTGCAAAGAGCCACTGCTACACTTTGGCAAACATGAAAACATATTGTCTTGATAGTAAGTCCAATTTCTCGGCAAATTACTGCTCTTGGGATGTAGGACAAGTCAGGGCTACAGTGCATAACAATAATATCATATTCTTTCACGTCTAGAACTGTCAACAGGAAGGTAAAGACACTGGAAAAATTTTGGATGAGCTTTGCCATATGTAGAGATTTGCTGTGAGGCCAGAGTGAAGCCACTGAATGGCAGCAGTACTTTGCTCTTGCTGCAGAGGAGGGGTCTGACACCCACCATTACTCAAGAAAATCAAATGCTATTTTATTTTATTCTGAGTCACCAGTTCAATATTTTTTTACAGTCTGTACTAGAGAGCAAATCACCACCACCACCCCCATCCCCACCCCCTAAACTTCCCAAGAGATGCCCTCTTTAATTTTCTACTTTTTAATATTTAGTCTTTCAATAACACAGTGTCATAAGGTTGCGGTTCCTTAAATCATGAGATCATGTGCTGAAGCTTATGAAAGAGATGAAGACATAAAAGCAACCTCACTGGAAACTTCACTTTTGGAAGAACCATAGGCTCCTCACAGATTATCAATAACTATAGCTCCTTCCCGCTGCGTTACTGTTCCATACACAGTGTGGTGACACTCAGAGCACCACTGGCTCTATGTTGAACTTACCCACACTTGAAAGGCCATCACCGTCCGCCTTTGCACAGGGAACCCTCAACCGTTCCCCTTCCTTTGAGTCATAACTAGGCAAGATTGTGATCTAGCAGTGTGCTGGGGCTGATTCAACCTGGGGCAGAAATTTTGGCCTTGAAGCATGTTCTAATTTAGATTGTACAAGTAGGCAATGGACATAGAGAGTCTCTCTGGCCCTTGGTGAAATTAAAGTTCAGCACCATGCCCAAACTAGTACATATGATTAGTTCAGGGAATTGATGTTCACACTAAATGAAAATGACACTCATTAGCATTTAGGGTTGGTAAGATAGTATCAGATCATGGCTGTAGCTGGCAACTAAACAGAAATACAGAAATGTGTCCATGGCAGTTATGTTTATTAAAATTTCCATATAGTTTTCCTGGCCATACGGTGTTGATTGTAATTCAGAGAACAGCTAGCAGAAATGTGTTGTGTAAATAAAATATTGAGTGAAAATTTTAGCGGTGAATTCGTTCTGACTTTCTGATCCATGCTGCCATACTACTTTTTTTTAGACAGATAAAAAAATCCATTCTCACTCCTCTAAGAATTTTTGATCTATAAACATTTCTGAACCAGAGCTAAACAGTTCTGGTTGTCCAGAACAGCTTACCTAAATTTCTTATTTTAGGCATTCCAGACTACAAACTGAATCCAAAGTTTCTCCACCACCCTTAAAATAGCTTTTCCTCAAGTCTTTATTTTCAAGCCTTTTTTAAACTAGAGGTACATAGTGTGCAACTAGTTCATTAATTAACATATCCTTTCTATAACGATGCCTGATATGGTGTATCCTGTCCATTAATGCATTTAATGACCAGATTTCATAATGATTTTAAAAATGCATACTTCTTTGCAATGGAGTAGAGCACTTGTGTAGGACCTAAGAGAAAACTCCATAAAAGCTCTCCATGGCCAGCATTGACTTTACATCAAGCCCAGTAATGGTTTCCTAGGAAAACGTGAATGATATGAATAGATGATACATGTTGGTGTTTACATGAACAAAATATGGAAGGCAAATGGATTTGTTACACTAAGCATTGAATGTGGACTGTTGTTTAAATTTCAGTCATCCATTCTTATGTGAACGTAAAATTTCTTTTAATTTTGGGGCTAGGAAAGCCTATTTATACTGAAGATATAAATTAGACTTGGAAATTTATGTAAATGTAATTATCTATTAAAGTTACTTTCAGAATTAAGGAGACATAGAAACCTTAGTGTGAGAGAAGACTATTTGTGAACATGCTGACAAAAAGAAACAAAATTTTTGGTTGAATTCACTTAAAAAATTTAATGACTACATGACATTGATAGTTTGAAAAAATGAATGAATAATATATATTGAAAATGAGATTATAAGTGTAATTGTAAGAAATTGATGCTAATTCTGTGTTGCAGCATCTTAGAGAAGGTTAAACTTCTGCATCCCAGCCGAGAGTGTAAGACATTGCCTAACACTTTTCCATCCTACACTTCTGCTGGGGTAAAAGAAGTTGCAAGAAACTCATAAGCAAGATGCTTTACATTCTCACAAGGAAAATGTGATATAACTGTCATGAATTGTGCTGACTGAAAGTGAGAGTCTCATCTCATCAATCGGCTTCTCTTTGGAATGGGAAAAATGTAAATATCCACGCACAAAAATAGAATTTAAAAAAATAAAAACTCCTTTAAGCACTGTATTTGTGGCACTAAATTTACATATTATGTCCTTTTCCATAAAAAAGCATCATCAAAAAGAACTTGTGCCAGTTTTGTATTAAAAGGCCTGTAGAAATCTCTTAAAATTGCCTTTGTTGTTGGTAGCATAGGTCCCAGGCTTCTGTCTTCAGGTCGTCTAGTGTTGGATGCAGGACTCTTTGTAATCAGAGCTTCTTGTTTCTCACTTAGAGGTCCTGTGGTAAAATAGAATATTATCTTAGTATTCTTCCCCAAAAATGCCCTTGCTAAAGAAGAAAAATGACTAAGTCGGAAGGTTTGCCAAGTGAAGACAAATGGAATTTGTGGTAGCAGAGACAGTGTTTCAGAATATTGAAAAACAGGTTTAGATTAGTAAAATGAATCATTTTTAGTAAATATGGAAATATGTTTTTCTCTCATATTAATTAATCATCTGTAAAACAAGCAGTGTAATTCACTTCTAGAGGGAAAGATTTGTTTTCAGAAAATAACTCTGACACTGAATATACTCCCTGTCCTTTTTTGGAATCAAAATTCTTTTTTTTTTTTTTAAACTGTTATTTCACTTTATGATGTGAGTTGTCTAATCCGTAGTAGAAACTCACTCATTAGACTCACTCATGGGTTGTACAAGCCCCCCCCCCCCCTTTTTTTTTTATTGCTGTTTCTAAGGTTGTCAGTGGGATCAAAGTGATGCACAGGTATAGTAATATATATACACATAATAGATATCACAGGAGTAAATCTTAGCCCTTGACAATGTACTTCAGAAAGATAATAACCCACAGACTTCTCCAGCATAAACCATCTTCAAGAAGAAGATGCCAAGCTCTTCATCTGTTCAATCTGCCACATTCAAACTTTCTCATCATCTAGACCAGTGTTTGGACCAGTCAGACTATTTTGCAGCCACGTTTTCATCCTCTTGCTACTGTCAAATCAACATTGGGCAACAGTTTGTCTGCCAGCATTTCTCCGAGGATTAGCAACAGATGTCTCAGTCAACACAGCAAAAACACAATTTTCCCCTTCTCCCCAGCTAAAAACACAACCTTTCAACATACCCGCATTTAGATGCTGGATCAGTTTTAGCTGGCAACAGCATTCACAACCTGGTAACACTTGAAGCTGTTTAAATTGCGTGGGATAGATCTTGCACCTATGTAAAACCCATGACAAACAAGCCCTGACTGCCTTCAGAAGCAGGACCGGCTTCTGTCTGATAAGATATATCCCTACAATGTGAAAGAGTTTAATATTTTTTTTAATACAGTTTTATTTTTATTTTTATATTTATTTTTTATTTTTTTAACCAACCGTTCTATGGGAATTAGGGAATTTTAATTTTGCTTGACTCAAGGCAACAAGATTAATGAATCCTTCAAGACTGATTCACACGCTTTTGTTTTGTCTGCTAATAAAGCAAAAATAACCTAAGAAGGATAATAATGATTTTTTGCACTTATCTCAGAACAGCCAGAGGACACCTACCCAGATCCAGAAACTGGAACACCATGTGCATGGTGTATTTCACATTTGATGCATGATCCTCTAAGCGAAGAACAAGTATCTGATCTTTGTCAAAAACAGTCAGCCAGTCCAAAAGATAGACAACATAAAGCCCAACCTGCAACCTTACCTATAAGCATAAAAAACAAACAAACCATCAAACAAAAAAACTAATTAATTTACATCACTTTGAGCAAAAACAAACCAACATTCATTTATGTCTTCTGGGCACAAATCCCAAATATGTTCTCTGGAAGGACCATGAAAAGACAATGTATGAAAAAAAATTAATTTTACTCTTGCTTTCAGTGAAGCTTATGGAAATCTTTTCGAAAGGCCTATCTATGAGAGGAAACATTTTATGAAGGACCTGACCTCGCACTCCTGCCTGCAGCACTTGCTGCATCAGCCGCAGCTCTGCGTAGCAGCGTTGCCTCCTAGGAGTTTGGTGGCCTCTGATTGTGATCTCCAGATCTAGATCTAGGCTGCAACAGTGGCTGCTAGTCAGCGTTTGTGGTGTGTCGGCTGAGCACACGCTGAGAGCATCACGTTGTGCAAACCAGAGAGGAGGAGGATGGGTGGGAAAA
The DNA here is from genome assembly GCF_964034855.1 of Anser brachyrhynchus. Taxonomy (NCBI): domain Eukaryota; kingdom Metazoa; phylum Chordata; class Aves; order Anseriformes; family Anatidae; genus Anser; species Anser brachyrhynchus. Next base: position 41,059,102 of record NC_137700.1, read on the forward strand.
TCTTGTCCTGACCTAATCTGTTTCCCTCCAACCCTCTCAATTTTAGATAAGTTGCAATACAAAAATTAAAAGTCCAGCCTCTGACTGTGCTTATAATTATTTTTCTAAAACTGTTCAGGCTCAAAAGACAGAAACATGAATCCCAAGTCATAAGCGTCTTTCATAAAAGAGACTTAACAACTTTAGTCTCATTACCACAGAACTGATGAAGACACATAACAAGTCTTTCGTTTCTTACTCAGACTCATGTACCTAAACTACCTAAATAAGCCCCCAAATAAGCCAAATTTTGGATTGTTGCTAAGCGATTGTTATCACAATGTGTGATTCTGATGTGTCTTTGGCTGCTTTTTACAATAAGCCCCCATATTCAGCAGACTTCTTTATATATGTGCTGCACAAGTTCTTGAACTCTTATTTGATAAAACATTTGATTAACCTTATCAATCTTAGCTAGTATCCTGTTTCACTGAACTCTGGGGAAACATGTAGCTCAGCACTGGGTTTCACTTTTTTCTTCTGATAGATAAAGGCGAGTGAAAGTCCAGTCTCGGCTGCACGGTACATGTTGGCAGTGCAGTGCTTTCCTCACACAGGCCTAGAATCTTTTTTTCAAAGCTTTTCACCAGAAACAGGAATTTTAACTATCTGTCCCATTAATTTTCAGTTTTCTTTATATCAAGAGCAACCTTGATTTCCTACCCTACACAGCATGTTGTACTTCCAAAACACATCATCATCTTCCATAAGATTCAGTGCTTCGTCCTGCACATCAAAGGGCACCAGTGGGGTTTCCCAAGCTATTCTCCTTTCCATAACGTCCACATCTGCAGGCTTGGTTTGATTCCTTTGGCTCAGCATGCCTATATCTAGATAATGTTTTTCACAGATTCTCAATGAGGATAAACTGACAAACGCCTCGTTCCTTACAGGCTGGCATCCAGCAGCAGTGACAACATCTATGACATTCACCTCTCTTCTTTCAGGAACATGCTAACTAATAGCAAAACATAACTGGCAATCTAATAAGCTCACAGGGGAAAGTGATCCCATCTTTTTCAATCTATAGCAAACCATGCACATAACAGAGATTATCAGCTTGTCTGAAGAAGGGGCTGAAGAAGTCCAGAGGAACGCAGTTAGCATCTGTGTTTTCTTATGAACATCTGCTTGGGTTTGCATCTTCTGAGGGCTGCCTAAGACAACAAATGAAGAGTGTTTCTGCACCCTGAGGAAGAACAGAGAGGAAAAAAATCTTTCCTTCTGGTTCTCTCCCTGCCTTTCTCTCCCCACACTGGAAGAAATCCGTTTATGCAAGCAGATGCCTGGGAAGTATTGTAGCACCACCTGGCAGCAACTCCTGTCCTTGGAGGTCCTGGAGGCTACCACCCAAGCCTTATGGCTCCATTCTACTGCCAAGGTAAGGAAGAGGAATATCCCATTTTCCCTGCTGCTATGGGGCTCAGGCCTGTGTGATGCACTCATTTATGGGCACTTTATCGATTGAAGGAGACAATAACTTCACCCTGGGGACAAAGGAGGGAAGTATTCCCTCTGAGGCCGTTAAAACCTTAGCAAATAAAACAGGATTGGATGGCAAATTGGCCAGACTTGATACTTCAAGTCAGTCTCCTCGATATTATTCTGCATAGGCGTTCGTCTCCCTCTCAAGGAAAATTCAAAGCCCGTTCTACACTAAAAATGTGAATTTTGGAATACTGAGCCTGTAACATCAATCCTCTGCCAGCAGTTTCTGTATTTCTCTTTATCATTTTTAGATGTGCACAATTTAAAAAAGGAAGATTTATCTAGTTATTGGTAGACTTCTCTTGTGAAAGAATACATAATTTATTCTGTTTTTGAGGCAATTTCCTACCACAAAGGTCCTTGCCAGAGCTACTTTTTGGAGAGATTTGCAAAAAGCTTACACATTAAACTGTAATCTTCCCTAAATGTGCTCTCCATACGCCTGCACAATAGAAAGACTGTATTATTGCTGTTGGCATTCATCAGGGAACAGACTGAGGAGACAGCTGAGCCAGTACATCAGCTTTTACATGCTTACATATATATTTATGTCATCCGCTTTACAAATGAAAAGGAAGAAAGTTTTATTTCTTGATGTTTATAGGCACAGCGTTTTGGCATTTTAACAACCTTGACACAGTGTGTCATTATCCAAGCGAGGAATCCAACGTTATTGGAAATACGTACGGGCATGGCATTGTTAAGGGTGTTGTTGTAGACGCAGGCTCTCAGTGAGTAATCCAGCATGCAATTCTCAAACAGCTGCAGTGATTCTGCCACTTTCTCATGAAAATCTTCTGCAGATTTATTAGCACTTGCAAAGTACAGATAATCAGAGTACAATCTGTGGATGAAATACGTGCAAGTAAATGACAGAGGAAATGAAAGAAGATCTATTTACATGACAATGGCAATCACTTACATGAATTGAGAGCAGTGGCACGTGTGTGTAACATTGCCCCACCAGCCCTGTTCAGCCATGACACATTTTCTATTCAATTTGATGGGCTTTGGCTCAGAATGACAGCTACTCCACGGAGCTGCTCAAAATCTTCCCCGCTTGCTAGGTCAGCATCTTGTGAGATCTAGACCCTAGTAATCGCATGAGCCAGTAATTTCTCATAAAGGCAAACTTTTTGAACATATATACTTTAAAATTGTGTTATCTATAAATGGTAGAACTGGTCTAGGCAGATATCGGTACCCCCCTGTACTAGGTGCTCCACGCTGCCATAGCACATAGAAAAGATAGAAACAGTCTTTATTTCAACAACTTACAGTTGAAACCAAAACCAACAGGGGAATGGGATGAGTTAGAAACAACATTTTTTCTCTGATTACCAAGCTGGCCATCATCAGAAATAATAAAAAAAATCTAGATTTCCTAGTTTTTCCAGGAAGCTCCACCTCCAAATCCAAAATTGTTTCTATGTCAACTGCCCATTGAAAACTCCCCAATTTACATCATTCCACTTTTCTTCCCTGTGTTTGCAGGAGAGCAGAGCCTTGCACTAACCACCAGCAGCAGGAATTCCTCTAAGTTGCTGCACAGGAGGTTTCCCCTCATTGCACATTTTTAGCACAAGTTTTACAGTTGCTTAACATCTCTCAAGAAAGATTATCTAAAATCAAATCCCTTTGGGTGGTGGCGGTGGGAAAATAGCCCCAAACCTAGAAGCAAGTAACAAATCTACTTTTGCATTAATCCTTAAGACCTTGATTAAACTCTGCAACAATGCATGGTCCAAAGAGACAAGGGAGATGCTGTAGCATGACAAATATTAGTTTGTGAATCATCTGCTGAACATGGTATTTTAATTTTCTTTCTTATTTAGCCAGTTTTGTAACACTTGAGAGGGATTTACTTTCCCAGTGTTCTCATATTACCCATGTTACAGCTCCATGGCACCACCTCCCAACAGAAGGTATCTTTCAGCCTCTTTCAAAAAAAAAAAAAGGCTCATTTTATTAGTGCGGTAGTCTTTTGTATTGCACTCGTTTTATATTTTTACTTCCCTAGGTTGCCACAGGTACTTTAAAACTCATCATTTAATTTGGAAAGTTTAGGCCCTAATCCAGCAAAGCACTTAAGCCCAGGAATTGCCCCTCTGCACTCATTATTTATGTTAGTGTTTTGCAAGAACAAGATTTTTATTCCCATATGACAGACAAATTCTCTGTACATTTAAAAAGGAAGAGAAGGGATGCATATGTTGCAGACTGTTTTTAATTCAGTTTTTACACCCTTTAAAATAGAAATCACGGCAAAGCATAGAAAATGAGGCAGCAGCAACCAATGCATCATCCATTAAGAAAGATTGAAAATCATTACTTTTGCCCAGTTCTTTCCAGTCTGGCAAATGCTGACATGCTGCTGCCTGGCATCACTTCCCATGTCCACAGGAGACCCAGCTGCACAGGCAGCACACAGCCCCAGCTGCTATGTCCTTCTCCTTGCTCTTTGTAGTGAAAGCAGAGAATTTGCCAAGGTTGCTCAATTTACTAATTTAACAATATTCTGCCATACTATGCACTGCCCACTGTAAGTGTATTTGATCTAGGTGTTTTGAAAACTGCTTAAAAAATAAAAATCTCAGCAGAGGGTGTCTGTATTAGTTATGTCCCATAGTTATTAATTTAATGCTGATAGACTTTAAAAAAATAAAATTAAATATATTACTGGTGACTTGTTTTTCATTTTGGAAAAATTGCCATGAAAGTTAAGAAGAATTCATCTCAGTCCTGTTTTATGAACAATTTGGAAGCAATATATATATAAATAAATATATATTTAAACGAAAAAGTTCCATCTCAGAGCACAGGAAAGGAGGAAGGGTACCAGGCATGGACCAGACTAACCAGTACTTGAGGAGAGCGATGCCCAATTGTTCTTGAGGACTATGACCACAGCACCATGCCTGTCCTTTTCCTCCGGGAGTCCTTCTGCTGGACCCACCAAAGAGGACAAGGATGAGATGAAGCAAAGCTATGGGGCAGAGCCAGCCAACTTCAGCTACATTGGACGCACAACAGCCTCTCCTGTGTGCAGAAAAGTGTGTGCCTGTGAAGAGTGCCGCTTAACAGCGAGCAAACAACAACATGAACAAGACTCATCCCGGGCAGGGCACAACCAGCTGCTCCTAGAGGTGGAAAGGTTCCTGCCTGAGGAAATCAGCCAGCAGGCATCAAGTACAGCATGGGTTGGCTGCTGTTTGTTTAAAAGGCTTAATAGGAGCGCTTAGTATTTCTAATCATGCATTAAAATAAACCCATAGTTTTAAAGACTTGCTGACATCTTATGGAAAACTATGATCTTGAAGACAAGCTTTCTCTCTCTGCAGGGCAGCTGAGATTTTCTATATTTCTCCCCATCTGTTTTTAATTCTGGGGACATCTGTGTGGAAATAAAACCTTTGCTGATTAGGATTTCAGCTGTTCGAGCTACTTGAAGTCATTACCCTCAAACCCCATCCATTACAATGAAATAAGGACACCATCAATACCCACCATCACCAACCTTGATGTCCTTCAAACACACCCCATTTTGGGGGGCACTGGGCAGTTGCTCTCAGACCCCGTGCAGCACCTGCACACTGCCCCCTCACCTTCCTTGCTATTGTAAGGCAACTGTCCCCTGGTGCCCCTTCCTCCATTCAGAGGAGCTGTAAAGCTGCAAGGGCTTCACAAACAAGAAAGCAATTTTACCATACATACAGTAAGGGAGGAGAAACTCACTTTTCATCTCACCCTCATTACAGCTGGCAAAGAGCTACACCCACATTACAGAGGGTGGTTAAAGCAATCAGGGAATTTGTTGGTAATTTACATGAGGAATTCACTTCGGCCAGTTCTTTCTCATAAAATTACCATCTGTTAAATCCTGAGGTCAGGAGAAGCCGTTAAGGGTTGAGAGCTGTATTTGCTGACATGGGAGATGGGAGGCTCACACAGCTCTGCGCTTCATGAGTAGGTCCCCATCAACATCTGCATCCTTCTCTCCTCTTTCCTGGGTGCTCCTGGGTGCCCCTGAGCTCTGACCCAGCCCCACGTAACCTGAATAGGTACCTGAAAAGGTCTCTGCCTTTGTATCCTTTACCCTCACACCCCCATTATCCTCCTCCTTCAGAGGACACTGGAAAGAAGTCCCCTAAAACTCTCAAACAAAACTGGAGAGAGGAAGATTGAAATGCAGATGGAAAGAAGGACATTTGTGGCTAAAACAGTGGAAAACCTATCAAAAGCAGCTCATACTTTTGTGCAAGTAGAACCCTTCCTTTGCAGACAAAGTCAGGAAGACGAAGAGGGAACTCCTAAGTAGCTGTTAGCTCTGCAAGCTAAAATTGCTTTAGGAAGTTTTATGGGTGTTGCACCAAGCATTTTTCATATATAAAAAAAAAAAAGAAAAGTATTGTTTACTGACTCTGGAGCTCTTCACAATCTTTTGATTATTTAGAACCGTATGCCCTTGAAGACATAAAGCTTATTATTTAATATGGATGGAAGCCCTTCTCAGGGCCACTTATGCTGAGACATGTAAATGCCATGCCATGCTCAGTCTAGTGAGCCCTGCTGAGAACCGGGGCATGTCAGCTCAGGTAATAGACTTCCATTGTACTAGGCAACGTACAAATTGCTTTGTTCTGAGTAGCTCTGGTGTCTGTGCATGGCACTCACTGTGGCATTACACTCACACACCTCTCTTTAAAACACTATCACAATTACATACTCCAAAAATTACAGACCAAGAACATGATATGATAAACTAAGTAACTGACCAAATACCACACGAGCGTTTATTTGTGCCCCAGAGCAAGACTGAATCAAGTTGTTATAGTAAGAAAATGTTCTTGCATGCTTTTGCAATGCAATCTTTGCTCACCTTTCAACAGGATCTCTCAGCATGATGATAAGTTTGGCATTCGGTTGGAAGGCATGGATAAAATCCTGGATTAAGAAAGGAGGTTCTCCTTCAGTACTGTTGTCATAAAAGAAAATCCATGCGTTGTTGTCCCACATCGTTGAGGCACTGGCCTCCCCTGGAAGTGAAAAACATCGCTGCTAGTAACTCATTTCATTCTTTGTATCAGTGTGGAAATACAATAGCTGGTGTAGACCATTTAAAAGCTGACTTCAACACACCTTGTGGGTTCTTCCAGATGGATCTGGCTGATGCACCCCAGAGCTAGAGCAGTCACGCTGCCTCAACCTTTATGAAGCTGGTGATGGCTATGGCAGGTTTTATGCAATTAGACATGAACTATTAATGTCCCCACTGCCTTTTTTTCTTTTTAATATATAACTGCAATTACTATAGAACAAGTGAAATGTAAGTATTTACTAAAGATTAACATTTCATTAAATGTCAAATTCTTACATACTTAGATTCTGAAGAGGCATACTCTTAAGGCAATGCTACAGGGAGAAACACAATAGGTAACACCTCCACCAGAACAAGGTATATGATGCTTCAGCTGCTAAATATATGATCTGATATGATGTTTTGAATTGCTCGGTCTTCCCTGTCTTTTTAACTAATAGTGGCATTTATGTGGCACACTGCTGCTTAATAAAGCATATGTGATATAGAAGCCTTTTGGAAACTTCTACTCTTTGACAGCATAATGAGAGCTAACTCTTGTTAATGAGTTTTTTTGAATCAAAAGGAATGAGATGAAAAAAATAATAACACTATTGCAGGCTTGTAGACCTGCACATGATTTTCTGTTTTTGTTCTCTCTCTTGGGAAAGACCAATAAAGATTTTAAAAGATTGCCAAAACACAACATGAAATAGTTATTTGCTCCAAACTCTAGCTTAATATAATGTGATTCATTAATAAAGTCTGGGAGTTATTAGAAAACACATTAATCTTCTGTCATGTTCATTTTGCCTCATTTCAAAAGGAGGGGATCAGGTCCATTGGTTAAAGCTAGGTGTCCACAACAGCTCTGTTTTTTCATTCTAAATTAATCAGCCAAGGCATCGCCTAATCATCGGTGGGCTTTGACTTGTCAGTTAAAACTCACTTAGCCTGGCTCCCGTGATGGCTGAAGCAGAAACACAAAAGACTAAATATGGGACAAGCGCTGAGATAGCTGGGCCACAGAAGCTATTCCAGTGCTAGCAGAAGAGGGCACATTTTCCCATATTTCTTACTGCAGTGTAAGCTCTTCAACTCCATACTCTTTTATACACAGCCTCTTCCTCTCTCAATACGGTTCTTCTTATCTTCCTTCACACACCTGTGCTCCACAGACTTCTGATTTTATTTCATGCTCTGTATTGGACGGAGCATTTCCCTAATTAGCTCACATAGGGTGATTAAACCTGAACATAAGAACATCTGCATACACACGTGCTATTTGAACTAAACAAAGTCAATGCATTTAGACATAAATGGGCAGATTCTCTTAATACCACAGATCAAAATACTCCATAGAAATCACTTCAGCTGGATCAGCTGCCACCACCAAAATCTGCAGGCAGCGCAGGAGCAAGGGAAGACCAATGTCACACCATCTAATGCAGATAAATGCTCTAATAGTCCAGGTTAGGTTGGGTTCCAGAATGCAAGTCTCAAAACAAGATGGCCATCAAGAATTAAAAAGAAAAAAGAATCATTCTGGTCCCTGCTAATTATAATTTTAATTTCCTGAAGCAGCCCAAAAAACTTCTGATAATTTGATAGTGCTCTTTTCTGAGTTATAATACAGGTTTAATATCTGCAAAGAGAGTCAGCCATACCAAACATGAGAGAAATTAATCGCTGCTATAGTAATTCTATGAAATTACTGCAGCGCAACCAAAAATGTATTTTTTTTCTCAAGGACTTAAAGAACACATGAATTACTAAGCTGCTCAAAGAATAAATGTATAACTTCTATATTCAGTCATTAATGGATTATAATCATATTGTGCTTTCAAAAGACATTCTTGTGAATTAATGATATTAATGATCATAGATAAACAAGTCCTGCTCAAGCTGCCTCAAGCTAGTTCAGCATTGTCCACTTTAATTCTCTCTAAGCAGACATAATTTTATTTGGAAAAATGCAATTATTACCCACTAAGTATAATACCCAATGAAGTTTACGTTTTCAAAATAACATAGCATGATGAACTACTGAAATGTTTACAGGTTTAATTAGATTTTTCTTTCTAATAACCTGAAAGAGGAAAACGCAGGATTCTAAGCAAACCTGACATTCATACAGATTCATTTTATCGTAGCTAGCTTTGTTTTGTTTCACCAAGGTAATAAAAAAAAGTTAATGAGCATAATCATTCAGGACTTTTCCTGTAAACTTAATAAGAAAAGTGAACAGAACCTTAATGAAACAAGAAATGAGACTACAGGAAAAAGAAACACAAACTGAACTCTAGAAAAAGCTGTAACAGGAGGTAAGTAATCAAAGATGTACACAGCCAATTAGATTAGTGTATTTAATTAGTATAAACAATTCACCCATGAAAGGACAGGAGATACTATTGTAAGTAGGAGGAAAATCTGCAGATGTCCTTTATGGCAACATTTCTAAAGACCCAGTCTTGCAACTTTTAGCTCAGCACTGAATATTTAATAAACCAAATGGTAGACTTAAAGGCTAAGGAAGTATTGAACAAATGTGACTATAGCCAAGTCTCTGACTTAAGAAATGTAACACAGTGTCACAATTCCATCAAGCCAACAATAGGTTAATTTATTTTTGGTTAAAATTAAATGAAAAAGAGGATTCTGAGGGTATTCTCTTCATGAGCAGGCAGCAAAACCCTTGTCTGTAATTTCTGTAGGATAATAACTTCAGCTTATTTCAAAAGTCTCTTTTCAACAAGGAACTACCTCTTGCCCAACTAATATTTTCATGGTGGTGTCAGGTTTCCGTGGAAGATTTGGAGGTGACAGAGTAAGATCAGCAAAAGTTTCTTCCCCTTGGCTTTCTGCTTCTAGCAGAAAGCAAAAACAGAATCTAAGAATTTCTGCTGATTCTTCACAGGCACTGCAATCCGTTTGCACCACGGTGGATGAGCATGGTCTACTGAATACCATGTGTCATGGAAAGCAACCCAGGCATCCTTCCGTGGAGCCTGGACCTGATCATAGGCTTCCATAATGTGCAACACAACAGCTTTTCTAAACTGGATATTTCTATTTTTAATGCTAATTGAGTAACTTAATATCAACTGGAACCATAAAATTGTCTTCAAATTCGATCCTGTACCATGCCTCTCAGTTCCACACCTGAAAAATAATGCAGTGCAAGATAGCTTCAGCTTGACTCTGTATACTCCTGCTCTTGAACTTGTGTTATCTTTGTTGTTAATGAAGCAGCTCAGGGTTTCATCCTGTTTATGTCAGTCCACCATAGACTACTGTTGTAGCCCAGCTGAAGCCAGAATGGCTGCATAAGGATGATGACACAAAACATGGTGGTCTTTCTTCCTATGTGTGTCTTATGATGGAGCTTGAGAAGAGCCTCTTGTGTCACTATCATGGAAACTGTCTCCAGTCAGCTACAGGATTTCTACAGTGTCATTTTGTAAGTAGTAATACCACAATTTGTTTGCTATGCCTGGGAAGAAACATTGCAGCATTTGAACCTGAAGCTACAATCCTGTGGATACAGACAAACCCTTTGTAATGAAAACAAAATTAAAACGTTTGAAGGAGTAACCAAGTTCCCTCGCTTTCTTTTTATTTTATTATTTAATTAAATGCTGATGTTCATCAGGCATTTATTGCTTTCTCAGGCATCTTCTCAAGATAAGAACTTCTGCCCTATCCGTGCACAGCAGGGGAAACAAGCATCAGTGGCCCCATGCAATGAACCAGTCACCCCTGAGAAAATGCCCTTTTCGTGCCTACAGTACGGATGCTACAAACACAGAGATGAAAACACATTTCAGAAGCTGTATTTGCCCTACCAATTATGATGTTATTCGTCTTGCTGTGCTCTTTTGCTGCTTCACTCTGCAGTACGCCCTGAATTTGATGTGCTGCTAAGTCAAACAGATCAAGGTAATCTTCCACTGGGTAGCGGTCATGAAATCCATCCCTCAGACGAATGATTCCTAAAAACAGTGAAAAGAGAGAAGTTTAAAATAATAATAATAATAGCAAGGCAAGATTAACTGCTGGTGTACATCAAGACAGCTTCCTTGACATTGCTGGATCTGAGCCAGCTAACATTGGCACAGAATTAGAGCCATGAAATGTAGCACTCAGATAAAAGAGTCAATAATGGAGTAACTGAGATTCAAGATATTACACGATTAAGCCATAAATTCTTAGTGATATGAATATCTTAAGTATTCTGTTTTATAGTTTCTGCATGAATAGCTTGCATTTATTTTCTTCAAAATTTAGCATTTAGAATGAATGAATATAAAAGACAAAATTCTGCTTTCATTTTCACTGGTATAAACCGGAGTAATATGGACTCCAACTAGATTTACTGTATTGAGACTAAGAACAGACTCTGATGCCAAATATGTAAATTGATGTACATTTATCAAAGTCAGAAAACAGGGAAATTATTCATGTCTTTATCTTTCAGAAGTAAGAAAGCAAGGCTCCACGATAGTAACTTTTTTTCCTATCCCTCCATGTGCTGTAGGGTGCATTCAATATCATCAGCCTTCTCCCTGCATTTCTCAACATTGTGAGCCACATTTCTCAGCCAGACAGAGGTCAAGGAAAACAACCAAGTGGGAACAAAACTAAGGGCATAGAGCAGGACTCCTTGGCTCTCATTTTCTGTTCCTGCAAGGCAGGTAATTATCATTTATGTGAGAGAAAAGCTCAACAAGAGGGTCCTTTTGCTTATTTCCTCTGATTTTCCCCTTTAGGAAAGTTAGATTTAATGAAGTTGGAGAAAAGCTCAGCAGTGTATTTTGTTTTGTTTTTAAAGGAGGAAAAAAAAAAGGCTCAAAAATGCATGGTGCTACAGGCTGCCTTGATTTGTTGCCACCCCACTCATGGGAGCAGCAGCTGTGGCTAAGAGCCAGGAAAGAGAGACAGTCAAGCTGGGACAAAGTCCTGTAGAGCATCAACCATCCCAGCGGAACGGGAAAGTGGTGATTTGTGAAAAGGGACCTTCCCAGGAGGGTTGTTTAGCTTCAGCTGAAACTAGTCTGTCTTATAAAAATCCCTGAATCAGGGAATGCCATAGAACAAAGAGACTTTCTTCTCCGGATAAGTGTTACAAACTAAACAAGATAATAACCAGCAGCATAGAAGTCATATCCACAAGCTGGCTTTTAAAGAGGGCTGTCTCTATTTCATTCGTTAGCCTACTTGTTCTTTTTTTTTTTTCTCCTTTTTATTTTTCATTTTGCTGAATAGCAACCATTATCTAAAGTACTTCGGGGGCAGAAAAAATTAAAATTTAGTTTTTCTGTATGGCAGACTGCCTGAGATGGCCGGAAGGTCATCTCTATAGATCTTACTTCAATAAGATGCCAAGCTCTGCAAACTTTCCTCATTCTTCAGCTTTAAAAACAAACAAACAAACAAACTGATTATGGAAAGAAAGTTCCCTTTGTGGATCTGCTGCAGGTCCCCCAGTGACTGACCACAAGGTTGTGCATGTGGAAGGTTTGTGAGTGCCAGCACTGAGACTGGAATTCATCCTTGTTCTCAAATTACACTCATTCCAAACTGACTTCTGTTCATTTGGTCCATTTCTGAGCAACTCTCTTGGCTTTAGTGAGATTGAGTGCACAGCCTCCTCCACCACGAATTGCAAACATTGCTGTTAAGACTACAGTAAGCGTAGATACTCATTTAGCATCAAGGATTTTAGCTTAGTTCATCACTTGAGAGTTTGCTTCTGCCTTTCCTGCCAGCACTCTCCTGGAAGACAATCTTCCACAGATGGTTTTGCTGATGGTCCCTGCATCCAGACACCCAGAAACAAGCAGCACGGCATTCGCACTGGAAGGTGTCCAAGTCTCAAATCCACTTTCCTCATTGATCTGACTTTCCACCTGCAGGTCATGAGGCAATTCTTATCATTCATTTTCAGTCAGCCACTGACTGTGATGAATGAACTCCTTCTCAGGGGACTTCAGGAGGCACCACAATGCTTCTTTTCTTTGACTTTGCAACTAGCCGAGCTCCTTCATTCACACTGGTACCTCCTGTGCCTCCAGTACTGGAGACAATTATCTTGAAAGCAAAACTGTATTTTCATCATATTGCTTTAACTCTTAATTTATAAGAAACATTTTCTAAATGTCTACAATACACTGAAGAGGGTTAATTATATTAGAGACAAAGGAAGCCAAGCTCGCTGTTTCTGCACTAGCTTTGTGGTGCACTACATATGAAACACCACTGTGGGTTTGGTACTAGCCACTTTCTCACGGCACTTTCAAAGGAAGAAAACAAACCCCAAGAACACAGCTAAGCCATTTCTGTATAAGAAATTAAGAATCCCAGATCTGTGGCTGAGCCAAACAGCAACGATCAAACCCCCCATCTGCAGGATCTCAAGGGTTTTTCAGGGCTTCAAGGCAAAAAGAAGGGAGATGGAAATGGTAACACCATGTGTATGGGAATAAATTGAAGGTACAACCCCAAAATAAAGCACAGAGGCAGCACTGCAGGTGTCCCAGTCCCTCAGAAATCAGCCTAATGTTAGCCATGGCAGTTCATTAGGAGAGAGAGTTTCTGATTTCAAGGAAGCTCAGGAAAAGCACCACAGGGAAGTAGTGATGTAAAGGCTTCATCAAATGATCTACCCCACAGTGCTAGGTTTTCCCTTGCTCCAAAGGCAATGGCTGCATTAAAGCACAGCAAATCACATACAGAAGGAAAGATAACGTCGTTGTAAAATAACCAGCATCTACTGGGAAAAAATAATACCACTGAAAAGCCTGTGAACTTTGATATCAACATCCTAGAACTTAGCAGCTAGACCCAACCACTATTACCGTGACAAAACACAAAGCCTGGGTGAAATAAAACAAGTACTATATACGCCTGCATTTAGAGGAAAGCACTAAGCACACAGTAAAGTCAAGAACTGAACTTGGACCTTCTGAGTCTCATCCAGTCTTTAGCCACAAGATTGACCTGCCTTCGTACCCACAGAAGAGAGAACAAGAAAGATATAAACACTTCAGTTGGATAAAACAATGCATTCAGGCCCACGGTTTTCAGACACGCTTTGAAGAAGCAGCCACAACCTCAGCTGTTCCATTCTGCCTTCAGAGATGAAGAACCATTTCCTAAAATACTGATGACACTCAGGAAGAGAGCATTAGGAATACATCCATGTTCCTCAGTGTGAGAGAGATGTCTCACACAGAGCATTTGACTAGAGCTGTAACACTAGTGAAGCTGCCACTATAATACACAGTTGTATTTACTGAATCACAAGGACAGAAGACACTCACGTATCAAATAATGTCCCATCGTTTATCCATACTTCACAGAAAAATTTTGCATGGTAAAATTATTACTGCTATTCTTTAAACCTCTTATCACAACCTAACTGTTCCTTTTCTTGCTTTTACAAAACATAGTTGGTTTTATCCAGTGTTTTTATATTTTTCTAGACTTTTCTAATCCACTGCAACGAAACCAAATTTAATGTGCATCATCTTGAAAGGTTTAACACAAAACATTATTAAACAGAAGCAGGCTAGAACCTATTGAGTATCCATCACCTTCAGTTGTTTCAAGGTAAACCAATATGGACCAAATCCATATAATTCACCCCAGATACATACAAGTAACATCAAAGCTTCATAGACCACCCTCCTGAATACCAGAGGGCACGTTTACTCACCAAACCGCTTTCTTGTCCACCAGTGTGGCTCTTTGATTGCTGAGAACCGAACGTCGGGATGCAGCCTGAGCCTATCGTACAAGTCTGTTGTCCCACATTTGGGCTGGCCGATGATGTAGAAGTGGGGGAGGCAGCGCAGACGGTAGTGCTTGTCCTTGTAATGGTACAAGTGGTTCCAAAATACCTTCCTGAGGTAATCAAATATGGTTCGAAAACGCTTTGAATACAGTGCATAGGAGTTCGTTGTATAAGGATCTGTGGTTGTGTTTCCTCTGTACTCTTCATACCAACAAGGGTTCTTGCTATTTGGAAGGAATTTATTAGGAATTACTGAAAACATCTGCAACATAAAGAACAATAATTTCAGTCAAGGCAGAAAAAAAGTGGCAGTTATATTTTTCTAACTTAGCACAATGATACCACACAATAGAAACATTATCATTAACATCCCCTGCCCCCCCACCCTGTTTTAAATATATTAAAAAAAAAAAAAGTATTTAAACTAAGAAATTGACTTAACTTACTTCTGATGGCACTGGAAAAAACTCCAGTGCAAACAGTTGGACTGGGAGAGAAGCACGTTTAAAAATCCTTTGAATTTAAGGCCAGAAGGCAGATTAACAAAACCCCACATCCCCCACCACCCCAGGAATTAATTTTTCAAGTCAAAGTTGTAATATACAAATTAACTTCCAGTTGTTAATTCTGAAACACAAGGTTTGCAATAACCAGTTTTTCAGGAACGCACGCAGGTAGTTAGAAAGTCTCCCTCTTATTTATCACTTTAGGTGACTGGCAAATCTGACTAACTCAGAATGATTTTGGGTGAGACAAGGTTCTCAATTCAATGAGAGCGTACAGCTGCCAGAAGACTGCCTGATTTTTTGTTTCAGGTGTCAAGACCATTTATATAGCCCATCCATTTTGCCTCTGACTCTGAAGGACTTGATCTATAACATCAACTCTTCAACTGGTATAAATAAGGAGGTTCCAGGTGGTATAAATCACAATACGAACATGAGAGCATCTGCACTGTTTTTATCTTAGCAAAAGATTGACCCCAAATTCTTGAAATAAACCAGCACGCATTAATTTCAGACACACTTTAACTCTTACTTACATGTGGCTCTTGTTTCCTCAGCTCTTCTAAATCAGGGCGCTGTCTTGTTATAAACTCTATCTTTGAAGAAATAGTGTCAATAATTAATTTAATGCTTGGATAATCCTTTACATATGAAATATTAATTTTAGAAGACTGGTAATGGTCTTTCATCTCACTAAGGCTTTCATTGTCCATTAAGCTTGGATTGCTAGTAAAAGCTCCGTAATGGAAGGGAGACGGTATTAACAACAGGCCATGTTTGGCTCCAGTCAGTACGTAGGATGCCATCACTAGAGTCATTATAATCAACCCAAATATTAAGCTGCATAGCTTCCCCTTCTTCAAGCAGGGAAATCCATGCCAGCTTTCACTGTGATCAGTCCTTACTTCCAAAACTGCAAGCAACTTCATCTGCTTGCTATCAGTGTACAAATGATTTTTATTTTCTCCTTTGCAAACGGGACACTTCTGGTTATTATGGCTAGGTCCACGGCATCTGAAACACTGTCTGTGCAAGTCATTTGGTAATAAATGTATGCAACAATTAATGCAATGCTTCATATTAGTACTGTTAAACTCCTGTATTAATGAGCCTAGCACAGCCACAAAAATGTTTCTGAAGCATATGAGTCATCTTCTGCAAGTCTGAAATTATTTAATTCCTTGAGTGATTCTATGAATTCTCAGTGACACAAAAGGACAGGTTCAAACCAGAACAGTTAAAAGGACTCCAGAAGTGAAATATGACATATATAAGGGAAAAAAAATAAATCCAACTACAAAAATAGATGTATTGTAGACGCGTTTTCCAAGAAATTGGCTCAGGAGGAGGAATGTGGCAAAATAAAAATCAGCTACACAACTGGCTCAAGTTTTTCCCATTGAACAGAACGGGAAAGAAGAAAATTTGTTACTTGGCATGAAAATATACAAAAAATAAAAAGAATTCATTGTCCTCCGATTTACGTTGGAATAAGCAAATATGCATAGAAATTCCCAGATATTCTTAAAACAAGCAGGTTCCAAATCAGACTTCTGCTCCTGGAAGCTTCATTGTCCCAGAGATGTTCTCAAAGATGTGCGTTGTGCAACCTAAAGAAAAAAAACGTGTGTTGACACACGCAGAAGAGCAAATGAGTAATATGTACATTCACCTTCATTCAAGGTCATAGCAAAACTGCAATCCATCACAAGTAATTTCACACTACCGTTTGAAAGATGCCTTCTGTTTTCTAAGTATATTAATTGCAGCACTCATGATATTAAACCCAGGAAACGCTTGGCTTCAAGCCCGCAGCGAGTTGCCATTTCTTTTCAGTCACCCACCTGCTCACATCAGCAAACAGTTGTTGACACAGGTAACACTACTCTACCTACATCACCTGCTCACTAACCTCTATAACAGCTTTTAATCTGCTCTTTAAGTCTGAAAGCATTTTTGGACAGTAGCCAATAACACAGGTTTAAATGTTCACCCTGTATCTGTGCACAGGGACCTTAAATTAACTTTCCTGAAGTGGGGCAGGAACCCAGGTAAGAGGACAAGGTAGAGATAAGACAACAGTATGCTTTCAAGCACAAGGGGAAGACAGCCAAAAAACAAATAAAAAAGCCACAAGTAAAACATTCAGTAAATTTAAGAGATTAAATAATAGACATAAGCAAAAACTCCTATCAGGATCTTTGTTTTCTGGAACAAGTGGTTCTGTGACAAGAGCAACCACCAGCAATGCACTACAAAGGCACTAAGATGCTTTCAGCATTACCTGTCAAATACATTTTGACAAGATATCAATCAACAAAAATGGCAAGATGTGTTAGTTAAATGAAATGTACAATCAGTACTGCAATTTCAAGACAAGGCCCTGACCCAGAAAATCCTCTTAAATGATCACACTTCAGTACAGGAGAGGTTGTGCAGTAATGACCACATGAGTGGATGCCCCCTTGCTCCAAGGACTTGAGCACTCACGGATCTCATGGAGGCCTCCGCATCCATGCAGGTTAAAGGACCCTGATGCACAGGACATGTGCTATCCTCCTCTAACCACTTCATTAGCACAGTTGCTCATAGCCAAAAAGTGACTAGAGGTGGTTAGAAGTATTTGTGTCTACCTTTGACAGCATTCATGCCTGGTTTTCCAGACAGAATTCAGAGCAGAGATGTACAAATTCACAAACAAGTCCTCAGTTTTCAAAAGGATAGTCTGAATTACAGCATATTTATGCATAGTTCCTCTAGACTTTCTGTTTTTGCAGCTTATTAAATAACTTCCTGGAACTACCCACATTTTAAAGTCAAAAACAAATCCAGTTTCTCAAAACAGAGATTATCGAATACAAAATTCACAGATAATACATGTGCTTCAATACACTAGATAATACTTATATTACCTATTTTTAAAAATTCCAAGAATTACTTTGGTTTGGGAACTAATGACAGCCCAGAAGCCCAACTGCATCCTAGGTCTGCATCAAAAGAGTCATGACCACTAGGTCAAGGGAGCTGATTGTCCCCCTCTACTCCGCCCTTGTGAGGCCCCACCTAGAATACTGCATCCAGGTTTGTGGCCCCCATCACAAGAAAGATGTGAATCTGTTACAGTGAGTCTAGAGAAAGGCCACAAAGATGATCAGAGGGCTGGAGCACCTCTCCTATGAAGAAAGGCTAAGAGAGATGGGGATGTTCAGCCTTGAGAAGAGAAGGCTCCGGGGAGACTTCTTTGTAGCCTTTCAATACTTGAAGGGGTTTTATAAAAAGGATGGAGAGGGACTCTTTACTCGGATAGATAATGATGAAGGGGAAAACAGCATTAAATTAAAAGAACATAGATATAGATTAGACACTACAAGAAATTCTTCACTGTAAGGGTAGTGAGGCACTGGAACAGGCTGCCCAGAGAAGCTGTGGATAACCCATCCCTGGAGGTGTTCAAGGCCAGGCTGGATGGGGCCTTGGCCAACCCAATCTGGTGGGTGGCACCCCTGCCTATGGGGGCATGGGGGTTGGAGTTGGATGATCTTTAAGGTCCCTTTCAAACCGAGCCATTCTGTGACAGGAAATATTTTAAAACAATTTTGAAAAGTCAGAAACAAAGCAGTAAACTTGGACAGAATGAGAAGGAAAAGAAAAAGATGCTGAAAAATAAAGAAGCAGTTATGCCCCTGAAGGTCAACTTTTATTTTGGCTTCTGTCACCCAGTAAAGACACAACTTCCCTTTAGTCCCTGGGAATGAAGGTGCTGTAAGGCTTTGTCTCTGTGATACTCCTTGTCCATCCTCACATGGACTCTGTGAGAGCAGCGATCCACTCCCCCCAACACCTCCACTTCCTTGACAGCACCATAATGGGGAGAGAAGGATCCAAGATTTAAAGTAAGAAGAGCTCAGCAGTTCTCCAAATGACATGGACAGTCAAAATTGGCAGAGAAAGGGAGGATGAGAAAGGGAGGTTCTGACAAGTGAAAAAGTTTCCACTTTGCAAGTCAAAATGCAAGGTAATAAGGCACCTGAGCAAAGATTTTCACTGGGAAAGAAATGGAGTCAGGAGGAGACTCAGGAAGGGCAGAGTTGGGTATTATCCATTGGGGCTAGAACAGAGTTTCCAAGAGAGTTCCTTCCCCCAGAAAAGACTGCAAAAAGACCGGATGGAAACAAGGGCCCTGAAAAGAAAAGGGAGCTGAAAGATGCACAAAGAACAGGCAGCAGGTTACAGCGGTAACTATAAAAAAAACTGGGTAACCAAAAGGAACTCTACAGCATCAGTGCAATTAAGCATTTTAGGTGCTGCTTTTATATCTTCGTGCAGTCCTTCCACCCCAAAGTCAACGATACCCAACGAGTATCTCAGTCTCCTCCTAGCCCCATGCTATGTATTTTCAGAGGGACCAGTTACTGTGCACTACTAACAGAAAATCCATTTTATTTTCCAGTCCTCTTCTAACAAGCACCTGAAACTTTCACAGTGTTATGGATTGAACAAATGTACCCCATACACTCTTGCAGAATCGATTCAAAACTTGTGTATTTGACATTATTTCTCAAATTTTTAAAAAGAGCTATCAGAGGTACATTGATGGATTCAGATCACAGGATCTCAGAAACATTGCATAAGCTTCTCAGTCCTATTCTATGTCCATTTGCATGTTAATAAAATGGACCAAAATTTATTGAACTCTTAGGTGCAGAAACTTCTCATGAAACTGCAGTATACATATTACAAACTCAAGGAAAAATCTTACTAACTGCACTTTTGAAAGCTGAGGAAAATGCTTTATTGGGAAGGTGATACAAGGGAAGGAAAAAAAAAAAGAAATACGCTTAGGCCCCAGTAAAACTGAGATCTTAATCACACCAGTCAGGAGAAAAAATTTAAAGTTCCACAAGTAACCATAATTCTGCCAGCTTATGCATATGCACTACAACAGGTTGTTTTATTAGATGATCTCTTTGAAGATCTATCACTGGGCAATATGATATATTACTCAGCTAATAGAATAGAGAGAGGGCTTTTGTTTTGTTGATTTTTATTTATTTTTTTTAATAACTTATTTGCAGACGTACCATTTTATATGACTTCCCATTGTCATGGTCATGCAATATAAAAATTTAAAAAAAGAACACTAAAAAACTACTGTAATGAACACACAAAAACCAGGATATAATTCCCTACAGCCACTCCCTTCTCTTTACCAAGAAGTTTTAATTAAATACATTCCCCAGTCTTCCACTGTGCAATGAAGAATGCACACCCAGAAGGCCAGGATCTTCCTCAGGGCAAGAAGCCCATGTTTTCCTCATTCATCCCACGAAATCAAGCAATCTAAAGTATCTCTTCATTGTTTCTTCCACTCAGCATTTCCAGCAGTCATAATCACAGATATGCTTTACCTTTTTTGTATTTCAATACTGACAGCAGAAGAAAGTGAATTGCAGACAGAAGAAAAACTGTGAGACTTGAGTTGGTAATAAAACCATTTATGTCTTTTTATTTTAGTTGCAAAACTGCTGTCGGCTCACTGGCAGAATATTACTCTCTTTACACAACAAGCAGTATCTTTGTACATTCTTGAATAATGTAGCATGTAATTTCCTCTTGTTGAGATGAATGGTGAATTATTTATGATCATGTCTATGCAGTATTTTTCTGCTGTACATAAATATATACCAGCTTACAAAGTAGGAATCAACATAAACCTTTTCAAGCACCTTGGCCAAAAGTAATCCTCCTCATAAAAATGAGGGTTTTGGGGAATCTCCTAAGTAGGAAACGGGGACATAAGAATGGACATAAGAGATGACACATCAGAATGAGGGGAGGGGAAAAAAAAAAAACACTTCAAATAGCTACCTCAGATTTCAGCAAACTCCCACTGAAGCCAACAGGACCTACACTACAGATTTCAACTGAGGAAGACTTAACCTAACAAACATATTTACAGACAACAGAGGATATAATAGGCAAATAAGTTTTTTTTGCCTGTTAAAAACTGACTTTTTCCTTGCTAGTTTCCCTGTGCAACTCCCACTTTACATAAAACTGCCCAGTATTGCCCAGTCTGAATGGCCAGAGGACTCCTGCTTGCCCTGTGCAGGCTGCAGAAGACCAGAGTAGTGGCAGGTACACCTACAGGTACATCGAAATCAGCACAAGGCAGAGCTGCCCACTACAGCCTAGCAACAAACCTACTGAAAATGGAGTACCCACTATGCCTTATTTATTGTCCTAAGGACAGCTAAAAAGATAAATCCCATGAAGAATAAAACACGCAAGATTTTTCATTGCTCACATATTTTCATACATACCTACATAATTCAAAATTTGTTTTATTTCTTTTAAATAAAGATTTAATATAATCCCTCTCAGTTCTCTTAAAGAACTGTAAGGGAATACTGTAATCAAAATGACTATGAAAATAAATTACTTTCATATGCTCAGTCGTATAACTAAAATTCTCCTCCTCAATGAATAAGATAAACCAGATGGAATAGATTTTACAGATGCACACACATCTTCTGGATGTCTCAGCATATGACTTCTATTTTTCAGGTCACAAGCTTCAATTTTTAATGTGCTTTCCTTTTTTCATAATTCTTTAAAATGAAGACAAAGTGAACTTTTGCTAGTACACTTAAGTCTAAATTTTATACCAGCCTTGTTACTTTTAGACATGCTCAGCTTTTCCTGCTACCACATGAAAGAGTGGCATGCTGTGAACCTATTATAAACACACTTCAAGTAGACCAGTAACACGCTTCCCAGCTTGATGTATAACAGTGTTTCTCTGTTTGATGTCAGTGGAGCTACATCACTTTGTTTCCTCTCTTCACACAATATAATTAAAATGTGGAACTCATCAGGGCCAAAAGTTTGAATGCATTTAAAAGATTTATTCTCCATTAATTGTCTAATGTCTATCAGTGGTTGCTTTTGCCAATTACCACAAGACAGAAATATGGGGCTGGGAGAAATCTATAAATACCTGCTTTACACTCTTTCACTGGGCACTTATTACTGGTCATGACTAGAGACAGGAGACAGGGACAGAGATGTATGTGCCATTTGAAGATCTGACCCAGGAAGGTTGTCCTGTTGGGAAGGTCACAGCCTGAAAATGTGGATGTCTCAGACAAGTTGCAAAATAATCCACAGACTCTCAGGGTAGAAGTGGTGAAGCCCAGCCAAAGCACATCTCTCAGATATAGTTCCCACAGACAGGCTCTCCAGTCTCACAAAATTACTTTTTATTTTTTCTTCTATTTTCCTGTTGCCACCCATGTCTGGCATCACATTAAGGTTTTGTCTGCTGATGTGTTTATTACACCTGAGAAAGAAGGGCATTTTTTTCACAAGAAATCTTCATAGTTCTCAATAAAAGCCAAAACCTAGAACTATTAATACACAGAAACACAAGAGAAGTTCATGTTCTTGCTCTGCTGCTTCCTTGTTCTATCCTTACTGGAAAGGATAAGGACTGAGCAAGATTGCAGGCTGCACAGAGGTTTTGCTCTCGAACATGGTGTTTTCAGAGCAAGCCAAGGTATTTGTTCAAGCAACGTGAGGAAGTTCATCCTGTTAGTGAGTAGGCAGTACTGGTTCAATAAACAAAACAGTAGAAACCATAAAAACTGGACATAAAAAAAACTGCTCAGCAAAAGAAAGGAATAATTGTATATTTGCTCTATCCTGCTTATTGTACTCATTTGGCCGCTCAAGTTAGCACTTTAGGAAATAAACTTTGCCTGAATTCACATCTACTTACCTCAAAGAAATCAAAGAGCTGCCAAAAAAAATGAGAATCGTGATTCATTGCTCTCTGCAACCTCCTTGCAAGATAAATAAATAAGTGAAAATAAATAAAATAAAAATGCTATTGCAATGGTTTAGAAAAGCCACAGGACTCATTACAAAGCTCAGCAACCTCTCACAGACCGAAGTATAGCTCTTCTACTTGCTTAAAAATGCTAATTAAAAAAAAAAAAAGAAAATAAGTGCAACTCCCAAAAAGTGATATTAAGCCACCACAAACATTTGTAAGGCAATCACTTGAGAAACAGTTTCATTTTTAAAATCTAGAATATGTGGTCATAACCCGTGGTCATACATTCAACCTGTTGAACAACAGCTGAACACTTTTCAAGCGTACAATATTCTTTAAAGAACCCGGTTCTGAAGCCTTTTAAAGCCAAAGCAAACCTCCTGAATCACCACTGAATCACCAGTCTTGCCCAAATACTAACTGTGGCTCATGCCCTAACACAGCTGGTTTCTTTCTCAAGATCTAATACAAACACACTCTACTCCTTACTCATCAATATACTTCCAGAGAAAATGCAAAAGTGGGACAAATGATAGCCTCTGTTTGCAAAAATCAGCAAACTCCCCTAACATCAGATTAACAACGGTATTTTCAATCAAATAAGGACCTACTCTTCTTATTTGTCCTGCAGAGCTCAGGAAATAGTTACTGAGCTTGAATCACCACTTAATTAGGGCATGAACACTGCCTGAATAAACAGATTATCAGAAGCAAGGAAAAAGGAGGGGAGGTGGGAAAGGGAGCAGCAGACTGTCCTAGACCAGCTGCAGCAGGGCAATGCCTTCCCCAGGAGCCTGTTATGTCTGAAGTCCATGTGTGTTCCCAGAAATGATCTAGGCATAGCTTCTTGCTTCTGTGTCAGCATGTTCTGATGTGTTATTGTTTGTTTTACCTTGAAAATGTGAAAATGCTAATTAAGCCTGATATTGTCCATTTTTAGATTAAGTTATTTTTCAGTGGGAAAAATAAATAAATAAATAAATTTAATCACTTCTGAGTTGGTTTTATCTTTGCATTTCACCTGACTTAAATTGGTCTAGAATCAGACCCATCATTTCTCCATGTTAAAAGCAGAATAAAATGTCCAGACAGGAAAATAGAACAAAAGAGAGCCAGCCTCCATCTTACTGATAAATACCAAAGCATAACATGGTGACCCTGTTAGATCTAAACTAGCATAAAGGTTTAGAAGGCAATGGGCTGGTAGTTCTGCATTTAGCATAGGGGATGAGGTCTAGCCAGTAATTCCTCCATAGTGATACCTGCCTCAGATCCACACAAAGTCATTTTCCAAAACAATTCCAGTGCAAGATTTATGTCAAAGATGAGAGCAGAAGTGAAGCTTAGGGACCTGGAGCATCATTACTGCATTGACTTCTCCAGAAAAGCAGTTCCAAAAGCCCTGAAAGAAAAACCACCGCTGCCAGCCACCTTACCTGTGACACCAGGCATCCCAGGCATGGTGAATCCTTCACCTTGCATCAGGATGGAGCTCACACCGATATTTTTAAGGCATTCCTCCTCTCCAACCACGGAACAAAACATTGTTCTCACGTATTGATAAGGGTAACTCAGAGCAGAACTTTGCTAGTACTCAACTAGCTTCTCAACTCTTGATCAAAGCTTGTTGATTACTGTGTGCAACATCTCCAGTAATTCATCTTTTTGCTTCACTTAGTTTCTATTCATCTCACATAGCGGCTTGCTAGAGAAATACTGACAGATTTATACCGAACATTAAAAAAAAAAAACTATACTGTAGAAAAACTTCACCTTTACCTAAATTATACTAGTGCCTGTCTTCTCACAGAAAAGCCATTTTAAGCCAGATTCAAAAAGCATTATGCAGGGTCAAAGTTCAGTATCTTTATTTTATTATTATAATTATTATTACTCACATAGTTACCATGAGCAATCTCCCACTGTATCCTACACAATCACTGAGGTCATCCCACAAAAACAGAGATAAATTGATGTGTCCACTCTGTGTGGCTCACAGATTCCTTCCCCACAAATCTGGAACCAGATTTGAAAGTTGTGGTATTCAGAATGCAAGCAGAAATCACATCTATTTAATGGCTATCAAAACAGTCAGGCCCTCACTGAAAACAACTGAATCACTAAGAGCCAGAACAGATATAAAATATTGATGTTAATGGCAGTTAACTTTTATCCCCTGATAAAAAAAAAAAACACACTCTTAAATCTCCAGAAAGACACCCAGCGTCAACAGTGTGATCAAAACAGACATAGGAGGTTAAATCACTCGTTCGGTGATTTAATGTCACTGAGAATTCTTCAGGTTGAATTTGCTATATTTATTTTCTCTTTGTTATGAAGCAAAAGAAACAAAGAAATCCTGGTAAAGGTAAAGGAAGGGACCACCTGAAATACAGCATCAGGTACAGTGGAAGCAATTAGTCTGGCCTTGCACAAATTATTTTATTAGGTATTTAATAGGTTCAAACATATGTTGAAGTTTTGTTTTCAACACAGGATATCACAATACTTTACAATAATGAAAATTCTTGCTTATATGCACTTTCAAGCAATAAACCACACTATCACTCTGTAAATTGGTAACATTCCCGTTAAAAGAACTAATACAACAGGGAAACACATAACGTGAAGGGCGAATCTGTGATGGAGCTCTTCCACTCCAGGTAGTTTTTTTAAAACAACAAAATGCAGGGGGTTGAGGGATTGGCAGGTGGGAAAACAGCTCCCACATGCCCCGCAGGCAGGCTGTAATCAAAAAACAAATAAGTACTTATCTGTAGAAAACTCTGGAGGCAAAGAATTGCTCCAGTATTGACAGAGTTCACTTATCAAAGGCAGGCTATTTTTCACTATGCACTTCTTTCTGACAGCTGCCCATCCCACTTTAGTTTCAGCCTTCCAAACCCGCTTCCTTGCTTGAGTCTCTGGGCTGACACTGCCGTAATTTACTCAAATAGCTCTTCTGGAGCAACTTGCTCAGTGGAGATACAGCTTTTCCCTTCATGTAAAACTGGGTTTGGTGAGGACAACACGCTTGTTTCCATCACCTTATCTGAACACAGAGAAATCCTCTGTGTGCTCAAGCCGCCCAGCTCTGCAGCAAAGCAGCCTGCCCAGCCATGGAAATCAAAGGGATTTAGAGACCACGGGTCCTCTCCAAGCTCACATCAGGACACCAAACAGTCCTGATGCAGCAAGTACAGTACTAGCAGATACGGCAGTAGTGAGTGCTACCACGCCATTAACAGTGGAGGGGGGGGGGGAAGTTCAGCAAGATGAGCTTGGCTCGAGCACTTTCTTGCATTAAGAGAAGCAGACTGCAAGGTTGTCCAGCTCTCAAGGCAGTCAGACAGCATGCAGCAAGAGCCTGAGCAGACAGCACAGCTCTCCTGTGTGTGTTCACGCACTTGTACCTTGGTCAAGTACTGATCCTAAAAGAGCAATACACAGAAACGGCTACAAAAATAACCTGGAAAGAGAAGACATTATTTACCAAACATTGTCATTCCTGAGACAAGAAAATGTGATTTCCCCTTTGATTTCTATTATTTTATTAGGAGCTGATTGGTAGGCCTATTCTTGTCCTCAGATCACAGTGTAATTGTGTACCTATGTCAACTAAACACTGACAATTCTTTTCAGGGTTTAACAAGTTAAATATAAGAGCAGAGATATAAAAATATAAATATAGATTACAGTACGAGTCTCATGCCATTTACCAGACTGTGCTTATAAACAAGAGTACAATTAATGCAGTGAAGCAAGTAAAATGTATGTTCTCAGAGCTCTTGTAAAAATAAGATCTTTGAAGTGCAGGTTCTTGGAGAATTCACCTTCCTAGGTGTGTTTAATCAACCTAAACTTAATCTAGCAGTTTTATAAATTTATATTGGCTGGAAGATTATTAATGAGTATCCATTTGACAATTCCCCAGTTCCGTTTTCCTCAAAAAACAATGTTGCCCTTCGGCTGAAACTCACGCATAAGGATCTGCTTCAGAAAAGCTCAAGTCAGAAGAGATGAAATTAATCAGAAGAAAAGTACATGCCAGAGATCTACACACAATATGATCACATTGGACACTGGAGAGAAATCATCCAGAGGAAGCAGTCTAAATATGACCCATGTCCTTGGAGATCCTATATGTTTACTTGGCTGCAACGTGAGCTTTGAGTGACTTGCTTCAGACTTAGACATCTGCACACCTCTAAGGTGAGATGAACACCAAAGCTTCACTGCGTTGAAGACAAATATATCTTCCTATTCAGAGCGCCAGCTAGCTCTTATTAAAGAAAGAGATGGAGGGTGAATGTAGCACAGCTGACTCTGCAGGAAGAGATCTTTCAGTGATGAAGAGTTATTTTCAGCATGGGTCTTTGTCTCTTGTATTGATTACTGGGCCAGGACCAACACATGGGAGAAAAATGTTCTGAGAGTATTTCCAACAGTCTTGCCAAGCATTTTCAGCCTCGACATGCTGCAAAATAGTGGGCATTCACAGCTATGTTACTCTGATTACCGTCTTGTTCTTTTTACACGTTTGATTTTACTTAATTTTAGCAGCTGCTACCTCAAGTTGATTTAAAGTGAGAAACATATTCTTCCCACCATCTGAAATCTAATACTTTCTGCCACTTTGCAAATGGTATACAGTATGAATTGCTAAATCTCGTGGGTTGTGAGAGATCAGCTGCTAATTTAAGGATGCTTTTGAGGGATGAATATTATTATATGGAATAAATAGAATATGCATAACATAATGCCTCCAGTGCCTGTTTATCTTATGGTTTGGTAAAATATTTTTGTTTGCAATGACACAACAAAATGGCATCCACTAGAATTCATTTGTTCACACCTCACACTTCAATAAATAAGCAGTCTTTCTAAAGGGAATTTGTTGATGTGAAACTTAATATTGCTTTAAACAGTGTTGTTTTGACAATTTTAGGGTATATGCTAGCAGCCTTTCCTCTGATTTTTAATGACTGGAAAGGGATTTTCCTCCACCTCCAAACTAAATTTTCTCTGTAAGCTTTGTTATCTTAACCCTGTCATCTGAAATTTACCATTATGACTCATATATGGTACCTTCTCCATGAGACATACATTAAAATGGATGGAAAAACATCTCATCTGTACATAACTACTGTGTAAGTACTTTTTCATGAATAGGGCATTTCATCTTTCATCTAGAACTGAGTGGGTGAAAGGAAACATACACAGCTGCATCCTGAAGAGACAAACTAAGTATTGGAGTTTGTCATTAAAGTGTCTTGTAAATTCAAACAAAAATTAGTCAACAAATATTATTCATTGAAACCAAGTCACAACTGCAACTTTGTTTCAGTACAAAAAAAAGCATAGCAATAACTTTTATAAATGTTCAACAACTTGCATTCTTTAAGTGACAACACAGCAGATAGATCTCAGCCTATTAAAGTACCAAGAAGGTACACACTTTTTCCAAAGTGAAGTCAATTCAGAGCTCACAGTCCGAGAGCAGAACCCCACTAAGCCTAAATATTCTCAAGTAATTGCTAATTAAATAAACTCTAAGCATAACATGGTATCACTAGATAACATTCCTACAGGTAACTTCTGGCTACAGCTAATTAAGCAATAACTTACTGCATCTTATGTAAGAATAAACACCTTATAATTTATTTACTTTTATTTATTATTTACTCAAGCAATATTCACTTCTAAAGTCTTCTAATGCTATTCATAAGCATTTCAAGGGCTTAGCCTGTACTGCTTCACCCATATCACATGCTCTTTAACTACACAAAAGTGAAACAAATTTTTTTTTACTAACCAGCTTACAAGATACCCTCTTTCTGAAGACATTACTGCACCACTACACTCTGTTTTCTGCTGATAGTAACACTTATCTTTGTAGGCATAGCACATGCTTGATGTGAAACCTAATGCCATTTGATAATGGCTTAAACACGTGTTATCATCCTCTCATATCTTCAGATTATTACTTAAACCATAAACTTAAGAAGAAATTCAAATATCTTCATTTGCTGATTTCCACTTTTAAAAGAAGGAAAACGTTTCATTCTTTCACCATCCTCCCAAAAAAATTCCAGCTCTTGATGCAGTTTTCATAACCCAGTAAACTCTAGCCTAGTAACTGCACAAAAACCCTAGTTTGTAAGAGAAACAGTGAAGATAAGGTCATGCTGTGTATGGGACTGACCAATTCCCAGTAAGTAAATGCTGTAGTATCCAGATATACATAATCCAGGCTAATAGAAGCCTGTTCTTCATCCCCTAGGTCATTGGCTCCCTGGACGTGGCCATGTATTCCTACAAATTTTGCCTGTGTTTGGTTTCAGGGTACTTGCTTTCCACTTGGAAATAACACAATCACAGGCATCTTTGCATTCTTTATGTTGCACTTAGCCAGACTGGAGATCGTAAACAAACAAGATACAAATCTGAGAACTTTCTTTACTGATTTTCAATGGAAAGAAACCGAGGGGAGGAACTCTGCATAATGATGAATGTACCAAGAAGAACCTGGAAGATAACTCTCCCCGCCTCTCCCGCAACATTATCTCAAAACAGAAGACGACAAGAGTCTCTTTAGGAGATCCCAGCTGAAATCAGACCCACAGAAGTTCTGGAATGCTGGTTCCACTTCTTGAAATGAATCATTTACTGAAGCAATTCAAAGATAAATCTAAAGCAACACAAATTCAAACAACTACAGTTGGCATTCAGCTTTTCAAAAAGATTCATGTCTATTAATGAGAACCCAAAAAACTTAGTTTCTAATGACAGAAAAAAAAAAGATAGGGTATTGACATTATAAAACTCCATAAAGAACTAGAAGAACCTCCAGAATACACACCACTAAATGCTTTGTGAGGAACTATAAACCCCAACCTTAGCCAAATTAACATATCTAATTAAAACCATCTCCAGCAAAAAATACCTCCCAAGTATTGAAATGCATTTCCATCTGTTAGGTTTCTCTTTTTACACTAGTGTTTACTCTACCTAGAGTCAAGGATATGGTTCTTTAATTTCATGAGCTTAATGCAATAACTTGATTCAGGCTGTTAATGCATTCAAGGCCTTCAGACACCCAGGAGACTCAAATGGCATCAAGAGCATACAGATGCATTTGGAGCAGATATTGTAATGTGAAGTAAACAATGAATTCCTTAATATATGTCTGCTGCAGAGACTACACCAAAATAAGAGCTTATTAGGGTGTCTTAGGACTAGAAGAGATGGCTTCCAAGCCCATTTATGGTTTCTAAGCACTACTACATTATATAAATAATATCACCATGAAAAAAATAAAACGCTGTCAGTAAGTGACAACACAAGAATTCTATGAAAGCAGAGTTCATTTCTCAAAAGTGACACCCAATTACTACAAAACAAGGATAAATAGAATACATAAGTGTTGTGCAGATTACGGTGTAGAAATACACTTCAGTTATGGTGCACTTGTCAGCGGGAGCATGAGGTGCAGCTGATGGATCAAACTGCAGCTCCAGAGATGGCACTTGTTTCAATGCCTCAAGTCCAGAGAAATGGGAGAAATGGGCTCCATACTGACCTGCTGTATAAATAATGCTATTGAGTTATGCCTACTTTTTTTAAGGGTATCAAAACAGTTTTATGGTTTCAAAAATACAGCGTTGTACAATTCAGTCTGTGCTCAGTTTCCTTTAATGCTTTCCACCCTCAAGAATGCTGTTAACAAAACACAGCGTGTGCTGCAGAAGGCCATATCAATCATTGTCTTCTGCAAAGATCACTCCACGCCCACATCCAAAGCCAGCAACACGTAATCAAGTGCCACTAAATGCCACATCTTTCATCACAGCCTCAGGATCATGACTCAGCAGCTGGCAGGAACAGTCTCAGACACCGCAGCCCCATGGCACTGCCTCTGTAGCAGAGGGGACCGAAGAGCAAAGCCACTCCTGCTGCCCTCTGCGCCTGGCTCCAGCAGACACCTCCAACACCGGGACAGCCAGCAGCCTTGTAATCCACACCTGCGGGTCTCTGTGAATCCAGGTTGTGAGGTGGTCAGCCGAATTGACTGATTGATTATTATTTTTAATCGTTAATTGCTTTGGTGCTCTCCCCATGAACCCTCCACTTTTTGGTACCATCATTAGTGGTGGCTCTAATGGACAAAGTCTTTCTAGAGGGCAAAAATGAAGCCTACTGTGTAAACCACTCTAAGTCACTCACATGCTGCTTTTACAACACTTTCTTCACCAGCGTATGTAGAAATTAGGCAAGCTAGAAAACCAGCCATCCTAGGATTATAGGAGAAACGACAGCCTCACTACCCTGTTAAATACGATTTATAACATTCTCACTTGTTTAAATCCTGAAAATATGCCTTCAGTATCCAAAATGTTTATAATCAAGTAAGTGCCCTCACAGGTTCTAACTGATCTATAAACCCAGACAATTTCACAGTTCTTCTCACTAAGTGAAAAAAATAAATTATATAGTGATAATATATTTTAATTTCCTTATTGCATGGCTCATTATTGA
The DNA here is from genome assembly GCF_964034855.1 of Anser brachyrhynchus. Lineage (NCBI taxonomy): Eukaryota > Metazoa > Chordata > Aves > Anseriformes > Anatidae > Anser > Anser brachyrhynchus. Next base: position 41,090,382 of record NC_137700.1, read on the forward strand.
AATTAGACTTCAGTAATAAAAGCAAATCAGAATAAAGCCATACAATTGTGGTTTTTTTCTTCCTTTACATGTGGAAACTGGGCTTTGAAGTTATCCTTACCTTTTTCTTATAAAGAATGCTTGCTCAGGGCTAAGCTAGGCCAGCAAGACTGACGTAGAACAGACAATAAGTTATTGTCCAAACATGAACATTTAAATAAGACACATGAATTATTTTATTAATCTTTTACATAGAAGTTTCTGTCCAACCTGAGAAAAATAAAAATATTAAATGAGCAAAGGCATTAGTCTCTGTTGCAAATACCATGTAGATGCAGCAGACTTGGGAGGATGCTGCAGTGCGTTCAAAGGTACTCGGAGCTTTCTAAAGGTCCATGGGGATCAGCCCCTCAGGGCACGGACACCATTCCCTTTCTTGGAGTAACTCCCAGTGGCAGATGTCAGCGTGCTTTGCAGTCTGTGACTGACAAAGCAATGTGCATACTGATGTGTGTTACCTGTGATACCATGGCATAAAATGGTAGAAGACCAAGAACAACCCAGGTCTAACTCACCACCTCGAATTCCATGAGTTGAGGATTGATGGACAAAATTCAGATATGTGTTGCACAGGATGCAATGCCACTGGCAATCCAATCTCTAGAGAAACAACCGAAGACAGGCAGCACTGAATCTCAATTCTCCCCAGTAACTGCATTAAACCAGACAAATGTCAGCCTCTCCACGAGCTCGCAGGGTGGAGCAGCTCATTTCTGGAAGATGACGGACAGGTTGTGCAATGGGGTCCTCTCCAGGGCTGAGCTAGCCCCTGCCACAGCAGCAGCCCCAGGTGGCATTTTCGGAAGCGCTGCTGCGAGACCTGGAGTGGGGAAGTGAAACTCTCAGGCTCATAAACAATGCTCAGTTAAGACCCTCATTCATATGATTGGTTTCGTATTAACTGCTAAAACACCAATTTGCTCCGTTTATTAGTCAGCACCATTTCTAGCAGTTAAACAACGCTTTGCCTCTGGTTTTGCTCAAGCACAGAAAAGGGAAGTAAAAACAGTGTCCTATACTCTGCCTCCATTTACTGAATGCCATGCTACAGCACATTTTTCACCACAGATGAAAAATGAAGGTAAGTAGTCTTTCAAAACTGCTGCTCCTGAGGACCCAAACTAAAAAGACTTGGGAGAACAACCACCACATCGTTCACTCCGAGATATGGATTTATGCCCTCCAATCTGCATAAGACCCACAGAGATACTACGACACCAGCACAACTCAGTCTTTCTATCTCAAGTACAGAAAATTCAGTTTCTATTTTTTAAACAGCTTTGCTTTTGCATACAGACCAAGAAGTGTGCATCAGTCAATTGAGCATCTCTGCTGAAGGAGAGAAGAAACACTGCTAAACACCACAACCCTGATCATGAGCTCTCTGCTTGCTCTCACTGCTGAGCAATTAGCCATTACGTTTTGCTCATCAAGACAGCTTGTGCTCATTGGGTTTTGGAGAAAGAGTTTTACACTGGGCACCAAGTGTTCCTTTTCTAGTTCAGAGAGATATCCCCGTGTGTCAATCCATATTTACACTTTGCTTTGAAGACTTTAAAACCCGACGATTAATTGTGGAGTTTTGTGAGTGGATACTGTTTTCTACTTTTAGAAGCGGTCCTTCTCCTGTCTGAACATCCTTCCACCATGATTTCAGTCCTGCATGAGTTTTTGACTCATCTCACTGCTTTTAACTTGGCTGGAGATGAATGTATATGTAAATCACAGGTTAAAGTATCTTTAATGATCGTACAGTTCATAATAAAAAGACTGTCCTTTGTACAGAAATGTACATTCGTCCTTCTGAAAATTTAGTAAGACTATTAATTATATTTTTAAAGACTGAATCTCAAAATGTCACTGCTGACATTTAAGGCTCATATAAAATGCAAGTCTGTCTTGTCTGTGAGAAACAAGTCTATACAATCTATTTTAAGATGAAAATATTTATAAAGGAAGGAACTTGCCAATTAGGAATACAAACAGAAACAAACCCATTCAGAGCAAGTTGCCTTTTTTTTTAAAAGAAAAAAAAAACTTTTATACACAAGGGCATATTTCTCCCAGCACAGTGCACAAAGTAAGTGACATCTGGTGGCTACATGCTGTAATATAAGTAGGCAAGTCATTTCAATGCTGTTAACCATTTCAATTAAGTTTATTGCTTCTTAGTAAAGCTGTAAAGCTTTTTAGATGTTTTATTTATTTATTTTGACACAGACACTTCTGAGACTCTCAGGCACTGTGATCCCTGGCAACTGCTGTTAGCTAATTAAAGCGGGGTTGTCATATTCACATCAGGAAAAAACATTACTCCAAAAAGGAATTAGCAAGGCATAGCAAAACAGCACTAAGATATAGCCAGGCAACCCCAGTTAAAACTGCAGAGCCGTGCTGTAAGGAGAGACTGCACAAGATTTTGAGAAGGAAATCCTTCAAGGGCTCAAATAAATTAACATAGGTTTGGCTTTCTCCAAATTGTTTTTCATTAGATTTTAACTTTTTTAAAAAAAAAAAAACACTGATTTTTATTCTGATTTTAACAACATCCTGGTGACTAAAGCTTTAACAAACACGAAAGTCTTTCCTCTTTTCATCCCTTCTTGATCCTCATTGATGGTCACATCTAATCCAAGTCCTCTGCAACTAAACCTGCACTCCAGGCAAAGCAATTACAGCTACCTTTCTAGCTTCTGCAGCCAGAAATAAAGTTCCCTTTTATAAAGCAATAAGCCTCTCTTGGATAATTAACAAATATATGGTCAGCTACAGTTAAAATTACAAAATTGCCATCACTGCAATTTCAAGGCCTGTGATACCAATTTCTTCAATAATAAGTGTTTACAGAAAGAATCTGTAAGCACTATCTAGCAAAAAATCAGATGAAATATAAACAGACTCTAAATATTTATCAGCAGAGGAAGTTCAAAAATATCGCTGGGAAATAAAGCGGATGGCAGGCTAAATCCAGAGCCATTGAGTGTTCTTCGAAGGATGTGTTTAGGAGGAACTTCGTTTTCAGTTTGACAACACTAAATCACATTAATTCCTTCCTCCTATTCAATTGCTACTTAAAAATCCTTGGTGCCAGAAGAACAACACTAAAAATGTCCCTAAAACTATTCCTGAATACTGTGCCTGATGAAGAAAAAAATAAAAAAAAAATAAAAATAGAAAAATCACCTGCCATAACTCTTATCCACACAGTGCAACAATGCAATACTCTAAGAGCTGGGCTTTGGGGGTTTCCATCACTTTAAAGGACAAAATATCTGCAACAGGAACGTCCACCTGCACGCTCAGCTTTCCTTAGCACCAAAGTGGGTCCCCAAAAAGGGGACCTCTGGCATGAAGCTGCAACAGGGGCGGTTCAGGCTGGGGGTTAGGGAAAGGTTCTGCACCCAGAAGCGGTCAGGCACTGGGACAGGCTGCCCAGGGCAGTGGTCACAGCACCGAGCCTGCTGGAGTCCAAGAAGCGTTTGGACAATGCTCTCAGACACCTGGTCTGATTTTTGGGTAGGCCTGTGTGGAGCCAGGACTTGGACTCAGAGATCCCTGGGGGTCCCTTCCAACTCAGGATATTCTATGATTCTATGGGATAACACAACCACTGCTATATTATTTCAACTGGAAACGTTATTTTCTTTTCATACGCTCTCTTCCCCACCAGACATCATCTTCACCTCAGAATTTCCCAGCTGAGCTAAAGAACATAAAGCTACATCTGAACGACTCCAGCAACTCATTAAGAAGAAAACTTTTTAAAATCCCCTTTCAATTTATTTTTTTTAAATCCTGGCATGCTTAAGTCAGCAGGAAGAGTTTTCATTGACTTCAATGAAGCCAGAAGTTCATCCTGAGAATTGCTGTTTGGAATGAGCGCAGCATTTATACTACCTAATTTGAAACCCTGAAATTTGTTGTTAAATGCAACTGAATGATATTTGTTGTTTCAGAATTATTTGTTATCTTGAAAGATACACAAAGAAAGTTAAAATACTGCAATGTAACATTTTTAGTGATTATGTTTGGGAGAATCTTGTTTTAGTAGCAAGCGCATATTTTTAATGCACTACTACATATTGTCATAAAGTTTCGCTTTATTTTCCAATAGTGAAAAGCCTTAGAAAAGTATATTGACAAAATATCTAGAATTATAATAGTCCAACAAAAAACCTTGTTGATATTTACATTGTTACATGTATTTTCACAGTAGTTTTTTTTACTGCCTTTGTCAATTATTATCCAGTGTACTAGTACAGTGAGATGAAAACCTAGACAACTGGAGAGATTACACCCACTTAATGGGTACCATTAAAAGACAAAGCTATTAAATCTCAGCAGAAGCTTCTTATGCATTCCGCAGTATTAAACCAAAATGAGTTACTGCAACATTGTAACCATGATATCAAACAACAAGAATACTAAATTCTTAAAGCTGCATGCAGAAATAAGCATCAGATGACTTGAAACCATCTATGAAGTGCGTTTTACCCAAAGAGTTACTGAAACCTCTTTACAAAAAAAAAAAAAAAGCAGTGGAGACTTAAGCTAAAAGCTCCTCATTGTCATGATATGGCAGTGTTAAAGGCACCAGAGAACCCCCCCAATCCATCCCTTCAAGGTTCAGGAAGAGTACAAAGAAACTCCCCATGTACCCCAGGACACTTGCTGGGCAGGGGCAGGAGAGGACACGTGGAGACAGAGCAGTCAGGCATTGGGACGGGTTGCCCAGGGAGGTGGTGGCGTCACCGTCCCTGGGGGTGTTCAAGGAGAGGTTGGACGTGGTGCTTGGGGACATGGTTCAGTGGTGACATTGGTAGTAGGGGGATGGTTGCACCAGATTAGCTTGGGGGACTTTTCCAACCTTAATGGTTCTAGGATCCTATGATTCTACTGCTGGACCAGGTACATGTAAACAGTGATCAGCTCCAGCCATCAGCAAGAGAGACAGATTTCATCCAATGGGACAATTCAGCTGTGTGGTCTGTCCCAGTGCAAGCACAACGATGTGTCCAACAAGATGGTGTTTTCCCACCTGTGATGTGGGGAAGCAGAGGGTGGCATTGCCTTCTAGTGAGGACACAAGGCAAAAGCTCGTCTGGCCAACGCACTCCCTGATGCAGGCTCCCAGCAAGGTGCCCTCCCTTGCAGAAAGGAGTGCACAGCTGGGACATGACTCCTTACACACACATAGTCAATGCCGAAATTCTCCAAAACAGCTGGAGAACTTTTTCTGTGCCCACATGTTTGAGGTGCCAAATTCTTGTCCCCCTTGCATCAGTGAAAACCCAGAGATGGGCTGCTCCTGACCTACCCTAATGGAAGAGAAATCCACGTGGGATTTCTGTGGTTACCAATATATGTTGCATTTTACTATGTTGTGTATTTTTAATTTGACTGCTTTCCTTAGCAGTGTTTAAAAACCTACTCTGAAGAGTTAAATGCTTCAGTATTTAAATAGCCTGATGTTAAACAAATCAATTCTTCCTCCTTCCTATAATGAGAGCGATGAGCTTAGGTTCCACTCTTCCCTTCTGTTCACCTCTCACATCTCTTTTCTTGTTGAAACTGTTTTAAAGCTGGCATAAATAGCTTTGCAAAGTAATTCTAATACTGAATGTCAAGAGCAATACTGGTTTCATTATGATTTATCCTTATCTGTTCCTCAGGCAAGTTAATCCTCAACCTGAGATACTGTTTTTATAGCACTATAATTTATGATTTTTTCCATCTAAATTATTTACTTTATGAATGAGTCCAACAAGTTGCTCACAGCCTAAAGCTGTAATACTCAATGCCAAAATGTTCAAGAATGTGTTTTTGTCTTTTTAAATGAAGAGACCACAATTTTAGCAGTAATGTAGTAACTAACTAATGCAGTAACTGTTAATGGCAGCCTTTCACGCAGTGGAGCTTTCACACAGCAAAATTCAGTCACTTTATCTGACATTTGCACTCGCAATAGATGCAAAACTATGATCTAGATATCGTGGTTAGAAATCCAGAGAGCCACAAAACAAGTGAAGAATCCTGAAGCACAATCGCACAGCATGAACCCATATGCCTTCATGAAGCTGACCTGCTATCAGACCTGATGTACATGTGCAACCTGCCCCTCTTCCACTTCAACAAAATAGCATCCAAAATCCTTTAGAAGAATAGATCCAGGCAATTTTCTCAGGCCCTGGCAATCAACCAGAAGGACGAACTCTATGGCCGTAGCCCTACAGATGCACTAATCATGATCACAGAAGGAAGAAGAGCACAACCTTTGGCGTCACACTGTGAAACAGGTCTATGAACTACTGAGCTTTCAATGTTCCTGGGAAGTCCTACACATTTCAGAATTCAATTTAACTTATTTAATATTAACAATGTCTACTTAACATTATCTATTTAATATCTACACAGTTCAGTTAGAAGACAAATTTCTGATCTAACAAGTAGCCAAAATACAAGAGTTTGGAAAGGAGTATTAGATAAAAATTAGATATAGAATTTTCAAGGGATGAAGCTTCCAAAGAAAGAGCTGGGCTCACAGACAAACCCATCTCACTGCATGATAAACCTATTAAATAACCTATTAAACTATCCTTCTTGATTTTCTCCTATTTCCAGGTTTTTAAAGTTAGACCTCCTGGCTGTACCAAACATATTCCTCCTCCTTTTTTGGATGAATAAATTTATTAATAAATTCTAGTGTCCGTAGGACATTATATCCAATCTTAGGCACTACACTGAGCTCACATTTTCTTCAAATCATGTGCAAAACCTTCCAGGGTCCTGATTTCTATTACTTTTTTCAAAATGTCTCTCCCATTTCTTGGTATCTCACAACTAATTTCATGCCAGATCTAAAGCACTTTAATTAAGCACTTTTTTCCATATAGGTCCAAGATCTGAATTTTAACTGGACACATAGAGCACATAAGGACATTGTCATCTTCATCTGAAGTCATCCAGTGTTTCAAACTCACATCTATTGGGCTGCTCACTTTTGTAGCACTCATTTGACACTGCAGTTTACCAGGCTTCTTCCATCCCTTATACAGACACATTGCATAAAAATCATTATTTTTTCTATGTATCTTACAGAAGTTTGCCATTTTTCAAAGCAGTCTTATTCTGTTTTCTTCGTACTTCTAGAAACCTTTCATTTTTTCTTTTCTCTTTTTGTTTGATATCACAGTTCTTCCCAGTTAAAAGCCATTTGTAGAACTATGACTGCCATTATATGAAAGGAAAGCACTTCCTGATATTCCATGAGAAGTTGACATGCCCGACTTAAACTAGGCAGATTTAAGCTTTGCTTGCATTCATACTAAAAAATAATAATGCAGAAGTCTTTTTCAATCTCATCAGCTTTTCTAATTTTATGGTAAGATAGCAAGGTACCTTCACCCACACTGAACACTGATGTTTTATACAGGAAAAATATCTCCTTATGAAGCACATTTCTCCATCCTGGAAGACATGAAGCAAATGAAAAGCAGTCAGTTTTAATATTTTGCTATTTAAGTACAGATCTGTTTTGTACACTGTGCACCTCACAGTAAGGAACAGCTACCCTAGATATAAAGTTGGCATCATAAAACACAAGTATATATAAAGTGACATGCATATTTGATGAGTCTAAATAATAGCACATTAAGTTATAAATTAAAAAGTGTGAATTTAGTAGTTCTTGGTATAAAAAAGAACATTTATAACTAAATTTTAGGGATCTCATGATTCAGTACTACCCATTCTTCAATCCTATCAAGTAAAGCCTCAAAATGGACTTACTGCTGTATAAAAAAAACAGCAGGAATTACACTCAAAATGCACAGTTCAGGGGTCTGTAATCTAGGACATGCACTGGCTCCTGCATTTTAGATTGCTTGTAGGGGTTGGATTGAAAGCCCAAAGCTGCACTAGGATCAGGCCTGCCAAAAGCAATCTCTGTGGAGCAATTTCAGCCTGGGGAAGGGCAAGGGCCTTGTTTTTAATGAAACTGTGGCCATCCTATTAGATATGATGCCTTTCTATCTTTCCCTTCCATCTTAGGGTGAAATTCCAAGGCCTTTGTCATTTCCCTACTACCCAAAACCACATTTCATCACATGAGTGACTTCATTTAAAAGGAAACCTATTACAAAGGGAGCAGGCACCTTGGCAGCCAAGTTCCTCCCACGCTCTGTAGCACTGTGGTGGCCTTAGTCACTTTCTGGAGCCCAAGCGAGGAAGGGCTGCTGCAGCAGGAGCTCCAAAAACACCTCTGGAGCTGGGTTAGCTTATGGGTACTACCTGAGTTCTGGCAAGCTCACTAGGAAACCAGCAGGCTCGCCACTTCAGAAACTTGGAGCGCATGCATTTCAGGTAGTTCAAGCCACTGTGGGAACACTGAGAAGCTGGATCTGGGAATGGGAAGCAGCAGGGCAGTGGGTTGGCGTTGGCAAGTCCATGACCTCAGTGCTCTGCCATGGGAGGACACAGAGAGGTCATTCAGCCAGAGCCTGACACGGGCTCCTGTTCACATCCACCATCACATCTCGTCTCTCATCACAGCCACAGCTGCCCCATCATTGCCATCAGCCACCGCTACCCAACTGGACTTGGGTTTATTTTGTTTCTTCTCGCTAGGCATCAAGCACTTCACCTGGTTACATCCTCTTAGGGAGGGTTCCACGATCCTTAAAACCAGTGCTTGCAAGCCACGTCCAACAGCTGCTGGAAGCCAGGTGTAACATAAATTAATAAATATTCCATGGAAAAGCTACATTAACTGCTTGCCCCTAAAGTGCTGTTTAGTGGCATGTCGGGCACAGCTGTGTAATCAAAGGATTACAGAGCTCCCTTTGCAGCGCGTCTGCTGCACTCCAGCTCCTCGGTAGCTTTCCTGTCTCCCTCGCATGTAAAAACCAAATCGAGCAACCGGGGCAGAATTGTAATCACGTCCTTCGGACAGGGAAGCACAAATGAAAAGGACGTACAGACAAACAGCCAGTGTGACCGACTGTACAACACACTTTCTGTTAGATACACATACAGCCCAACCTATCTTTAAGAGAGTGGGTCAACAATGCTATACATAGCCAGTCTATTTTAGTGAAATTTCAGTAAAAGTGGAAAGATCAGTGTAATTCAGGCTGCTCTGAGATAAGAGCTTGTAGGAGCTCACAGATCCCATCCCCTCATGTGAATAGCTGTATTTAGACTCAAATCTGGCTCCGCAGTTCTTCAGTAAGAAAAACAGTGCCTTCAGCTAGAAACATAAATAAATAAGAAAAACTAATTTGTGGGGAAAAGCACTAAAAAAAATGCTCTCTTATTGGAAATCTACCTTGTTTTTCCACCGCACGTTGGGTTCTTCCAGCTGAGCCAAATAAGTCCAGCCAAGGAGCGTGGTGGAAACTCAGTTATCCCTCCCTGTGCAAGGTAAGGAGAAAAATAGGTGGGGCAAGGGAGGAGCTGAAGACTCAAGAAAGCAATTAAGGAGCTCAGCTCAAACCAGGGGAGGCTCCTAAAAACTCTCCAGGATGTTGGAAACAGAGCAATTCACATCACCTGAGTTTCCAGAGCAGCACTGAATGATTTAACAGCACATCTCCTTGCAGTTTCCAATGGCAGGATACACAGCATTTAAGGACATAGTAACTGCAAGAGTAGTTAAAACTTCGGAGACAGAGGGAGTATATTGGTACCTATTTAAGTCATGTCTCTCTTCACCTGAATGATGTATCTGTACTGAAAGAGCACAGCTGGATGTTCCAACTTCCTAAATTGTTGTAATTTAGGCAAGATCAGCCTGCTGCTGCTTGTTTGTCTCTAGAGAAAGCATCTGAACAACTTTTAGAACACCAAATGTAAGAGTAACACAATGCTGAGCTACAGTTTCTTAAAATTTTGCTCCTTTGAGCATGTGGGGAAGTACTCAGCAGTGGAAAAGTATTTAATAACGTGAAGGATCCCCTTGCCAGGCAGCAGAGGAATTTTGAGAAAAAGATCCCTATTGGGTGGCGGGAGGTGTAGCATCATGTTTAACAATAGCCCCGTGAACTTTGGAAGTTTGCTGTCAACCACCTAGCAACTTGACCTTAAGTATAAATAAACACTTAAAGATTTTAGTACACAGTCCATGTTTAAGAACACATCCAATGCCCACTGAAATCACCTGGGCTACAAACATCATCTCTGTCCACTGAAAGTCCCAGTTCTCATAGAGCTTCTGCCATGGGTTGCATGTTATCAGGCCACAAAAAGAAAAAAACACTCTCGGTGACACTTCAAGTTTCAAGACTGTTATGAGGTGCTCGCTCACACTCAGAGGACAAATAGCAAAAGAATGACTTGTCAATCTCTATTATTAAAATTCTTCATCACAGTTCATGATTATTTTTGCACAAGTGTATTTAATTTGTCCAGAGGGTCTCTGATTTCTAACTACTTTCATTGTTTTTCTCACCATAAAAATTTGCTGTGTATTTCAGACTATTTTAATTTTATAGTTACCAGTCTGCTTCTAACAAATACATCAATTCTAGACAGTAACTATATAGCAATATTTTGTATTAAAAAAAAAAAAAAGTAAGAAATAAGTCAACTCCAAACTTATGCTACTTCTGGACACAAATACCACAATGGCTGTGCTGTTAATATAGTGTTAAAATATAAGCAGTATCTCATTTACCTCTCTTTGATTATGCCTTTATAATCCCATCCTTACTAATACTGCTAGTGGATTATATAACTTAACCTTCCACTTCAACTACATGAAATAACCCAAATATGAGAGTCTGCTTCAACCTGCTCATTTGTAGTTTCCAGATAACTACTTTTTGTTTAGCAAAGAAGATAAAATCCATTACTGTCTTCCACTGCATTAGTGGAATTAAGTGTTTTGTCATGCAAATCTCCGCTGTTTCATCATGTTCCTGTTCCAAACCCTCAAATAAAGCACTCTGAATTTGGGATTAGGCTTCCTGTTACAAAATTTGAACCACGAAACTATTTTGTTAGTGATTTCAGAACTGCATGTTGACTGCACTTACAGACATAGGATATAAATGCCATTTAAAAGAAAAAAAATAAGAAAAAGATTAGTTTCACTACTAAATCTTCATAGAAGTAGTTTCTGCATTCAAATTGATTTTCTTCCTTTTGGCATGTGAAGAGCCAGATGAATACTTTGACTCAATGCCCAAGAGTGAAATGGCACCAGCAGCAGAGAAGCTCTCAGGCCAAGAGATATGTGACAACATTTTGATCAGTGACAAAGAAAACCTTAAGATATTTATTCCATTACTATTTACTGTTTATGAGTATGTATATATATATAGTGTGTGTGTGTGTGTTTCTTTATAAATCAAATACTTACATCACTTTATATAATAGCATAAATAAGTTTATATGTATAAATCCTATAGAATATATATAAAACCTATAGATGCTGTGACCTCTCATTAAGATAAGCTTCCTTTTTGCCAGAGACCTAGTAGTCCCCAGTTAGTATCAAGTACGATGCTGTTCAATAAAGCATTTGTTTACACAAATGAGCGCATGCAATTTTCATTCAAACCTTAAAGATATTTACCCTTCATGACTAGCTCCAGCAAACTTTGGGGTTTAACCTGTAATCTGCTCAGCTGACTGCTCTGCTCTTTCCTCGATCACCAAACACAAAAGGCACATGTTTGTTCTTCAGATGTGAATGTTTTCTGGGTGTTTTTTTCTGGCTAACGCAATTCAAAAAACGAAACCTTTCTTATGTCATATGCAAGCAAATCAATATAAAGACGTCCTTAGGCCCAAAACCATGGAATAAGACAGAAATACATTTCCATATCGGAAAGTTTGGTGGGTGTTGAGATGCAGCACCCTAGCAAGGTTGCCATCTATCCCCGTCTAACCTGCAAACCTGGCTGTGACCAAGTAAGAGGCTTCACCGCAGGGTACGGCTGTAGTATCACAATGAAGCAGCACAGGAAGAAACAACAACAACAAAAAGCCACCAACTCACCATGTACGACACCACCAAAGTTCAGAGAGGGGACTGTTGCTTAAGAGCCTAACCATAACAACCCGCCACTGAACCTTGACTGCATTCTCAGCAAACGCATGCCACGAAGCTATTTTTACCGGCCAACGGCTCGCATTGAAGAAATACCCCCTTTTCACCGAATAATAAGCAGCGGTGAGTGGCGACATCCCTCCGGGGCTTAATTCTAGGGAGGATGCGGTGCGGGAATTGGGCGCAGCTGCCCGGAGGAGCCGCTCGCCGGGCGCCTGCTCCCTCTCCAGGGCGCAGCTCCCTGCGGGGTGACAGCGAGCGGCTCTTTCTTTGTCACCGCGGGGACACGCTCAGGGGGGACACCTCTCCCCACCGGCCGAGCCCCGGGGGTGCAGCCCCTCGTCCCCCCCCCCCCAAAAAAAAAACCCGGGAGGATGGGGGCTCGCCAGCCTTCCCCTCGGAGCAAAGCGGGGCAGCCCGAGGTGTCCCCGTGGAAGCCCCGCGGTGCCGCCCAACTTCCCGCAAAGTGCCGCCGCCTCCAAACTTGGGGAGCGGGCGGCTCGGGAGCCCCCCCAGAGCCGGCTCCGCCTGGCTCAGCCTTACCTCGGCTCCGCACCGCGCCGGGAGGCGCGCCCGCCGCTCTGCTCGTCCTCCCATCCGCGCCCCTGCGGGGGGAAGGAGGAGGAGGAGGAGGAGGAGGAGGAAGGGGAGGAAGGGGAAGGGAGGGAGGGAGCAGCCCCGCGCCGCTCCCCGGCCGCGCTGCGCAGCCCGGGAGGAGGCGTGCTCGGCTCCGCTGGGGTGGGGGGGGGCTCCCGCTGTGCCCCCAGCGCACACACCCCCAGAAACACGGCACACACCCGTACACACCGCACACACCCGCACCCAGCCGGCTCCGGGTCCCGCCGGGCATCGCCCCCGCATCGGCTGCAGCCTCGGCTCGCTGGGAGCTCCCGGCAAGGCCTCTCCCGAGGGATGCTGCGGGGATCCCGGCTGTCCCACCGGGACGGGGCCGGAGGAAGGCGGCGGCCCCAGTCGCCGAGTGGGGGCAGGAGGAGGGAGAGCCGAGGATCCCGAGCGGGTCCCGCAGCCCCGCTTCGGGTTTGTGTCAGCACAAACAGCACAAACGCTGGCTGGGAAGGCAAAACCCAGTGCTCCGAAAGCGCACGGTTCATCCTCCGTCAAGGGGACCCCAGCGTGTAGACATAAATAGATGTGTTTATCTGAACGTGCAGCCTGCTCGTGAAACCGTCCACACAACGTCTGCACGCTCCTGCGGCGCTCAGCGTGCGGTGTCACGGCAGGGCCGCGTGCCACGCTCGCAGGGCTCGCCTTATCTGAAGTTGTGCAGCTGTGCCTGCCCTGGCCAAGGTCTGGGTGTTAGCACACCGCAGGTGGAAAGCTCTCCGTACCCCTCTCCTACCACTAAGGGAAGCCACTGTCGGGTTTCCAACCGCATGGGTAGTGCTCAGCGACTTCATTGCTAACGTGTCGAGGTAACGAAGCATGAGCTAAGTATGAAAATGATGGGTTTTAGGAGATTTTCCATTCCTAAATCCAACTTTGGTTATAGCAGTCAGAAACATCTCAAAGAAAAAAAAAAATCACAGGAATCCCCTTTGAAGTGAAACCATATATAACTTAAAAGTAGACTGCAAAACAGCTCCCAAACTACAGCTGTGACTGGGAGCCAAACAGAATTCAAATACACCTGTAAGATCACATACAGATAACTAAGAGACTGACTTAAAAACACACATCCACAAGTTTCCTACTTCGTGGTATATGTGAGCTCTGGATGGATCAGAGAGCCTCAGCTAAGGTCATATATGAGTCTCACCAATTTCTCACCTTAAAATCCTCTCGGAATAAAACAGCTGACTGGGTAAAACCTGGGACTTCTGAAATATTCACACATATTCAGTGTTTCTGCTCCGGGTTAAATATGCTGCCCTCCAAAGCCTTTTTAGGCCTCATGGGATGCTCTGAATAGCAATTACGCTTAGCCACATTTCTGCACTCCCTTCCTTCCTTTCTATATATTTAAGAAAAAAATCAAAGAAACTGTCATGAAAACAAGATCTTCATTCCCTGGGGAATGATCTGCTCACCCAGCTCCCCACCAACCATCAGCTGGAGCAAATATCTTCATGCAGTATCCACAAGCAGTAGCTTCCAGACAGTCCATAAAGTTTCTGTCTACCCATCTCATGGGCACTTGCGGACTATCTTCAACATTACCCAGTGAGATGGGGAGGGAAATCCAAAATGTTTTGACATATTAAATCACTCTCCAGCAATGAATTGTGTTATCGCGGACAATTATAGTCAGAAAAAAGAGCAGTCAAAATAAATAATCTTTAAAACTAAGGTTGGGCTTTAATTCTCATGATTCAAGATGTTTAAAGAGGGAAGAAATGAAGAGATTAAACAGAGAAATCATAGGAAAACTGTCCCTGACTATATTGGCTTTCAGAAAACAAAAGCTCCTGACCCCCACCTCTGTAGATACGATTCCTCTTGCTTGCCATGCTCACTGTGCATGAAAGGATCATCTCGCTTTTAAAACATGTTTGAACATATTTGTAAGCTCTGAGCAGGCTTATCAAGTCATCAAGTGGGGAAAAAAAAAAAAAAAAAGAAAGAAAGAAAGAAAAAAGAAACCTGGGAGCACAGATGCATGAATATAAAAGGTGATTTTTTAATGCGGGAGATTCCTACCTCATTGCTACTGATAACAGTTAGGGGCAGACCCCTGGTGAAGAGGTCTGGTGGCTGGGTTTGACAGGAGCAGAACTGCACATTTACAGCCAGAGTTAACTCTGGGATAAACAAATCAGATTGTGTCCTCAGAGCACAGCTGTAATGGGATGCTAATCCGGGGAAATGGACTGCTCTTCCTCTGTGTGCCTGCTACAGCATCAGCATCTTTAGGCTATTCTCACAAAGAGGGCAGGAATGCTGATGTGTCTGCTTGGCGCTTGCTCTCTCCCACCCTCAAACACTGGAGGAAGAAGTCCATTCCCCACAACAACCCTGGAGACTTTTGCTTCCCACTCCTGCGGCTTTTGGGGTGTTCTTTTCCCACGACCTCCCATCCCCAGGCCCAGCTTTCCAAAGGCTTTCTCAAGGGATTTTTCCGCAGGGTACCAGCATAAACTCATGCCCTCACATTAAATTCTTATCTCACCAGAACCTGATGTGGGTTATGACAGGAAAAGCGAATAACGTCCCCGAAGAGCTTCCGTCCCCCTTGTGCTGTGAGCTGCGAGGAGCAAACGGAAAAGCCGAGTCCCGCCGAGGCAGCAGGTTCAGCACAGGGAAGCAAAGGGGGAGCTGGAGCTGGGAGCAAAATCATGTCCTGCGTGGGGACCTCTGAATGGTGCTGGGGAGTTTCCATGCAGTAAGTCCAAAAAACCACAAGGTGCTCTATACGGCGTGTGTAGCAGTTTTAGGCATTACACTGCTATGCTGCTGATCCGCTTTGCTGGGCACAGGCACGGCAAAACCTAATTTCACGCAGACATTCAATCCTGTTGAATGCACGGCTGCTTTCTAAGACGGACTGGGGTTAGGGCTGCAGCGCTGTCAGGCTTGTGGAGACCATTTCAGCACTTCTTCCAGCTCTGAGGCCGGGTTCAGAGCTCTAAGTTGGTGCTATGAGAAAATTAGAGAAAGATTTATTCTTCTTCATGGACTGTTTTCCCATTAAAGTGTTGGTACAGTTCTCGCTGGAATTAATGGAATGTGTACGTTGTAAAGAAATGCATTATTACTTTTATTTTCCCCGTGGTATCCTGGCAACAGACACATTCTTAAAATTCAGATCACTGATTTCATGTCTTTATACATCCTTTGGTGCTGGGGAAAGGGTATATCAACCTTCAAATACTCCAAATATTTTTTTTCTTGCACTTTTCCCAATTTGCCACTGCTTCTTGGCTCATAAATCCCTGGATTGCATCTGGGAGTCCTTTCTCAGTCTTTAATTGAAGACAACAGGATTTTTCCAAGAACAGGCAATAATTGATACTGAAACAGGATTAGATAAATGTGTCAGGATTCGTTTCCCCACAAATGGTCTGTTAGATTTAATGATGTGTACTCAGAGCCAGTTTCCCTTTGCCTAACACCATCCTTTTATCCCAAGTTGTATGTCCTTCAGCACCCTAAATTATTCCTTTTTATTTGTGATATTTATGCCCTCCAAGTACTTGTTGAAGGGTATCATTTCCCTCTTAGTCATCGTTTAGCCAAGTGATACATATTAAGTCCCTTTAATCTTCACTCATAACTCAGTCTCTTCAGACCCTTAATCATTTTTATTGCTCTTCTATGAATTCCTTCCAATTTGTCTGCATCTCTCTGGCAATGAGGTACCCAGAATTTAATGCTGTATTTTAGGCATGATCTCCCTGCAGCAATACAAAAGAAGATGTTACCTCCTGCTACTTTTATCTACCACCCATTTAACAATATGCTGGAATCACAAAATAGCCAGGAATCAATTAAAATAGATTTTAAATGGTTCAGTGCTCAGAATTACCATAATGCTTTCGTGGCACCACATGCAACAAGAAGGCTCGGAGCCGATTGAAGCCTGCTGCTTTTGGAAATACGTGTGTTTAACTCCTAGGGCAGGCAACGCTTTTCAGCCTGGTGCATGTACAGCTCTGCGATTCCCTAAAGGAATCTGAATGAGGGGTTATGATTTAGAAGACACATGAAGATGGGTTCAGATTGGCAGCAGAAATAGCTCACATGTGCTGATGGCCAGGGGGTTTCACACTGCTCCTCCAATAACTCTTGACACCAACCAAGGGCTCTTTGCAGCTGTGGAACAACTATGTGAGCCAGCAACCAAGGGGCTTGGCGTTAGGTTAGTTCAGTTTCTTATTTGAATTATTTGTATTAATGCAGAAAAAAAGTCTTTGGCAATCTGTAACACATCATGAGCTTTGATTATAGAAGGAGTTTGGGTGGTTAAGGCAGACTAAATAGGGAAAGATGCTCCAAGATGCCACAGATCTCCGCTAAAACTCTCCGGTGGCTTCTCTGGCACCAGTTGCATGTAGCTCCTGGTTCAAAGCACACACTGCTGCCTCTGAAGTTAATGGCAGCTCTGCTCCTGTGAAGGAGGAGGGAAGAGTGTTGCCCTTGGAGGTGTTTAATTTCTGCTACTGAGCCATCTTTACCCCTCTGTGTCATACATTTAAAATGTCACTCTCCAGATATATGCTGTATGGTCACATATTTCACCACTGTGCCTGTGGTAAGGAATTGTAGGTCACTGGGACATTTTGTGTGCACTCCCCTGCCCAGGGTTTCTCTTTTCATGTCATTTATTCTTCTTCCTTTAGCTTTTAAATTCAAAAAGAAGCATTCAAAATTTGATCAAGAATGTGTTCATAACAAGCACAGGGAAGGGAAGGGAAGGGAAGGGAAGGGAAGGGAAGGGAAGGGAAGGGAAGGGAAGGGAAGGGAAGGGAAGGGAAGGGAAGGGAAGGGAAGGGAAGGGAAGGGAAGGGAAGGGAAGGGAAGGGAAGGGAAGGGAAGGGAAGGGAAGGGAAGGGAAGGGAAGGGAAGGGAAGGGAAGGGAAGGGAAGGGAAGGGAAGGGAAGGGAAGGGAAGGGAAGGGAAGGGAAGGGAAGGGAAGGGAAGGGAAGGGAAGGGAAGGGAAGGGAAGGGAAGGGAAGGGAAGGGAAGGGAAGGGAAGGGAAGGGAAGGGAAGGGAAGGGAAGGGAAGGGAAGGGCTGTTTCTTTTAGCCATAATGTGTAAATATTTGAATTACCAATGCTGGTTTGTTAATGTAAAGTACATGGGGTGAATGTTCTCTGTATGGATTGGCCTTTTGCTGCAACAGAAATCCTACTTATGAGGAGAAAACCCCATACCTGTATAAGAGAGGATCCAAGGGGTTCTCCAGGGGTCCTTCTGACCTGGTGAGGAGTTGTTACCTGGCCACTCTGAGGGTAGAGGGGCCAAAATCTGAAGCCAGACTTGCACTCAAGCTTTTGCAGGCTCTGCTTTTAGCCTCGGGCAGCTAGCATTCCCTGAGGGTGCCCGCTTCAGGGAATAGCGTGGTCAGGGGCTCTTCCCATAGGCACGAAGTCACTGATGAGGTCAACACATGAGATCAGCCCTCTTTTAGGAGAAGAGAGTTTAGTTGTGCAATGAAGGCTCTTGCCAGGCTTCCTTCCCTCAGGACCAGACGATGGGCCCTGACCCTGTCCAGCTGTGGGGTGATGCATTGCCAGGCACACTTATGCTAGATTAGCTTTCATTTTAGAAACACAAATAAAGTCGTTTAACTTCCTAGATGTCATATGAAAAATAACAAGCTGGATCAACTCTTTACCTTCTAAGTTACAAAAACCATTATTACAAGGATAAATCACATACCTCCTTGCTGCCTTGCTGACATACTGATAAATGTTTTCTTCAAGTGCTATTCTTCATGTTAATTTCAGAGAAAAAAATGAATATTCCTTTTTTTTTTTTTTTTTTTTACCCTTTGTCAGGCTTTGTTATGGAGTCATTTCAATTTGTAGTCATTCCTCCAGTACACCTGCAGTGGTAGAACTGGTAAACACTTTCTTATGTTATCATTTTTAACGTCTGCCATAGTTGCAACTGAATTCTGACTTCAAGAGGAATGGTAGAGGTAGCAGAAGACAGAGAAGTAAAATTCAATCTGCCTCATAAAAGCTAAAGAAATAGCATGGGAGGGCTGAATTTCATACATATATTATCTATTCTTATTACATATTTTTCAGCGATAAGTTTCTATTCACATAGTTAAAACACCGCCATGCTCAAATCTGTAAGGAGTCTCTTGGTCTCTCCTCACACTGGTTACTTCTTGTCTCCCAGTGCCTAAAAGCTGAAACACAGCAGCAGAGCTTCTGCAGACTGGTAATATCTTGCTGAATCAGGCACTTTGGTGCAAAGCCAATTTCTGTGACTCCTGTGGTCTCGCATGAGAAATTACTTTTGTTGAATAAGTGTTGACCATTTAATACACAGTGCCGTGCCCATGACTCACCGTATATTCTAAGAGCACTTTCAGATATCTTGATGCTGTCTCTGTATTTTACAGCCTAAACATATTCTCCAGAGATTTATTCATATTTGCATTCCTTTTCGCATACACACTTCCAGGGGTTTTTCGGGGGGGGGGGGGGGGGGGGGGGGAACAGGGAGGGAGCCTTTCCTCTGCAGGCAGCTCACCTAATTTAGCACAGTCCTGTCTTTTCCAGTTCACCCACCTGCAAAATGGGAATAATAATAAGCACTTAAGGGAGAGGATTCACATGTCTAGCTTGAGACCTCTAATGTTAGGCTCTCCAGAGGCTCAGCACAGAGAAATAGCTTCTAACTCAGATGCTTTGAATGCCTTCTAATGGAGCCTGCTTCTCTCTGCTGATGGTAAGGGAGACAAGTTCTCAGCTCAAGCACCCCTACATCAGACACTTCAGTTTTACACACAAAGCCAGACAGTGTGAGCATCCTCTCTCATTCCTCATCCTGCAATCCTCTCCATGCTCTGCTTTCCACTGGTGAGCAATCTGATTAACTCAGTGGTTTTCCACGAGTGCAAAGCTGATCAAGTTGCAGGAAGAAAGTCTTGCATAACCCCCAGTGATCAGCGAGGGTGAATGAATTAGTATTTCAACAGCACTTTAAACGTGCTAAGCACGGTGAAAGCGCTATTAATTTTCAATATGGTCAGTCATTATTATTCATTAGTGGTTAGAGCAAACTAACAAGAATCGAGATCTTTGTGTTTCAGTCTCAGGACTACAACTGTGTGATATTGAATAAGTCACTTCATTTCTCTTGTCCTCACTTTTCCTGTCATAAGGATATCTGCCTCATTCTTAAACGTAACGTGAACCTTAATTAGGTTTGAAAAGAGCTTTGAGAACTTCTAGTGAGAAGTGAAATATTAATGGCAAGCATAACTACACAGCAGATGAGACCGAGGGACAGTCTCACCCCTGTACAAAGAGCTAGGACCAGTGCTATGGAGCACTTCAGTGTCCTCTGAATCTTATCCAGAAGTACTGAGGGCAGAAAAGCACAGCGAGCCAGTTCTCCTCAAAGTGAGAGTTGAGAAGTACCACTGGGGAACTCAGACTTGGAAAACCTGCAGCTCTGCTGCTATTCTTCTAGTTGCAGAGGCAAACTGCCCATTGGTATATACAAATGGATATTTAGGCGTCTAAATATCCACTCCTGGCCACGGAAATACAATTTGTGAGTGTGTTTCACATAAAAGTACTGGCAAAGAAATCAATCTTCATTTCAGAAAATCTCCTCTTTGCTGTTCAGAGTCTTTGTGTTGATTATATGAATTAAATTCACATTACAAATGAGCTTCATGTCCCCGAAACTAATGTGCTTTGCTCAAGAACCAAGACTTTCTGCATTTCATCATCATTCTGTTCATTAATGATTTGGCTTTCCTGGCAATCTTGAGATATGTTTATTTCCCTGGAGTGTTTCTGGATGGTAAAATTATTGTGTTAGTTGTGGGCAATTGATGTTGTATTGACTCACCAAGGTTATATTGCTATATTTAATAACACTGTTTGGGAACCTGGCCACCTTTCTCCACACCTCTGGTTGTCTCAGTACCCCGTGGCCATTATTAATTTAGTCAATTCATTTTTATCCTTAAGACAGTGGCTGCCAGCTTCTGACTGCTTGAAAGCATAACAGCAGGACAAAATAAAGAAAAATGACAGTGACATAAATAGTAGTGAGAGGTCTTAGTGTGCATTTTATGGACTGTGGTAAATCAGAGTGGTGCAGAAAGACAGATTAGTAATGCCAATGTAGAGAGGTGAACGAACATTCTGGAATCTACATTGTCCTGTAAAATACAACTACATTTCCTTTATACCCAAGGCTAGTAACACTGTCATAATGGTGCAGAAAACAGGGCTATGTTTAGAGCTAGGTCAAACTCCTGCACTATTCATTAAGTGCTTCAGAGGTCATTGAATTAGCACAAGATCCCACAATGATACACCACATTTTCTTACTAAATTCTTTATATCTACGAGTCAAAAATAGAGAAATATATTATTCTAGGCTATCGGATTGAATCAATTCTCCTTCATTTTGAATCTCTCATAACTTCTGCCACCAGCGGTTTGCTGATGGTCTCCATCCCATTGTAAATCCCAGGTATCTTCACCAAACTGGAAAGCCAAGCCCATATATCTGAGATGACTTGCATATCCACATGAATATAGTCTTTGTCAAGGTATTATCATCACAGTGAGTGTTTTGGATAATGTACTGGTGCAGTTAATGCAGATTTTCTGTGAATTTGACCTCAAGCTTCCTTCCATCAAAAGACTGCACTGAAGAGAGCTACATTAATGCAACATCAGGCTTGACATTTGCCATCTGTTCAACCAGGAGACCCTAAATTTAAGTTCACTATAAGATCCAGTGCTTGTCTGCTGTACAGTTGCTATCTGTAGTATTTTACACTACTGTTTATTCTATTAAATTTATGCCTTAGTGTGTAAAAATGTCCACCAACCATAAAAGCAAATGAGCAATGTGAGAGTTCTGTGTAGTAAGGACAATAACTTTAAAATTATCAGATTTTGTAGACGTAAAAATCTCAAGGCTTAAACTTACATAAGCTTTTGGTTTTTGAATTTAAGATATTCATGCTTAGTATTTGAAATCTTGCAATATCTTTATTTCTTCTGACTGCACTTTCAGCACTTCGGCTTAACTCTCATTTTAGACTAATAAAGCACCATGTGTTTGAGAGCTCTTTGTTCAGAATAGATTATTCTCTCTGTTGTGGAAGATACTACTACTTGGTATTAATTGCTTCTATAGCTGTTTTTAGGTCAGCACAAAGTATACTGGAGAAAAAACATGCAATAAGATTTGGTTCTCAGCTCCATGTGCTCTCAATCTCAAATTCAACCTTCATATGAACAAAGAAAAATGTTTGGGAAATGTACAGGGATGGAAAAATCTCTATATTTGATCATTTGGTGGTGACTATTAAAAAATAAAAATAAGAGTGAAATGACCTAATGTAAGAGGGAGCAAACTTTCGTTTGACTCATTTAATAAATGAATACTACAATGCATTTGCTTCCACAAAGATTTCTTTTCTGGTAGGTTGCAACTGCAGGATTTTTTCCCCTTGTCCACAACTTCCAGTGATTCATACCAAGCAAGGAGAGCTCTAAAAACCATAGATATGTCTCCTGCAGTAACAGAGATCAAATGAACAGACCCTTTAGAGCCAGCCCAGTGCCTCTGGGCCATGCCAGACCAACTGCTCGTGCCTTGTGCAGCTGGGCCGGAGACGTGCGACCAGTCGGGAACATCCCACGCCGCCTGAACCGGCTGCGCCCTCGCAGATCACCCACAGACAGGATGTCTGAGCCTTCCTGGAAGCTCGCGGCTCCCTGGGCGTGGGGCTGTCCCCAGACATGATCCCGGCTTTGCTTTATCTTACAGTGCAAGACCGAAATCGTGTGCAGCCCTGGCCAAGCCGTGGTGAAGCTGCCCTGGCACGTCCTGGCAGCAGCTCAGGTAGGTAAGGCAGCTCTGCTGGCATACAAACGGTAGGGAAGAACGATCAGAAAGGATATGGAAAGCTGCTAGGATGAGACAATGCAGAACTGTCTAGAAAGGCTGCCGTAGCACCGTTGGCTGCTGTAGCACCATTGCTATTTCTCTTCTGGATCGAAAAAGAAATGTCAGTCTGACCCGTATGCTGGGATTCCTGCAGAACCCCCAAAGACCTGTATACCTGCTGGCAGAGAAATGCACATATGGTGTCTTCATTCAGTCACGGCAGTGCTGATAGGCAGCAGAACCACCTCGGGGAAGAATTGGGGCTGAGTAGATATTTTTAGTAAAACAGACTACGCTGAACTGTAAAAGAAAATAACCATTTTTTTACTGTACCATG
Organism: Anser brachyrhynchus; assembly: GCF_964034855.1. Lineage (NCBI taxonomy): Eukaryota > Metazoa > Chordata > Aves > Anseriformes > Anatidae > Anser > Anser brachyrhynchus. The sequence goes on from NC_137700.1 coordinate 41,113,374, forward strand.
GTTACTGCTAACTTTATTAATATTCATTTTCATTTGCACCAGTGCAAAGTCATTAAAGTGATAAGAGTGTTATCTTTATAACACTAAGTATTTATTAAATGTGTGTACAGTGACAACTGGTAATATGACAAAGCACTGCAAAGTAGAATGCAATGAATCCCTTAGGAAGAGTAATAAATATTCCTGAATCTTTTTATTCCTCCCAACAATTTTGCAGTATAAAAAAGGCAAGATAACAATGAAGGCTTGAACTCACTTAGCAGAATTTGCAAGTGCTGCAATTGTTTATCCTCAGCGAGAGCTTGAGGAGTCCATTTCTAGAAAATGATTATGGTCTGCCCTTTTAGCAAGAAAGTGCCTTGCTGTTTTTGTTTAATTAAACTGCCACTGTCAATTACGACCTGCAAGTAGCAGAGAAGTATTGACGCTGAACTTCGCGGGGCACTCTGCAGTCACCAGGGCATTGCGAACTCGCTCTGCACTCTGTGCACATTTCTTGAAGGCAGGAGTTGTGCTGCAAGATAAAACTCTCTGCTCCTCTCCATCTTCCACTTCTTTCAAGGAAACAACAACGATCCGTAGCTGATGTGACAACATTGATTGAAATATCGCCATTTCCGTCCCGAGTTGCAATATTTGCTTTCCTCTCCAACATTTCATGTTTGTCAGCCGTTTCCTGTTGTCATAGCGAGGGCTTCCTCCGGGGCTGCAGCAGGATGCTTCCTGCTCGCACTGGGCTGCCTGCGATGGGGACTTCCACCCACGGCTGGAGCAGCGCCCCGGGCACGTCCTGCCAAGATCAGGCGCTCCTCTTCCTCATTTCCAGTTTTGCAGCAAAATCTGGGTTTATCCCTGTTTGTTTTTTTTTTTTCAGAAGTGGCTAGCTGTGTGCTCAGCTGTTTACCCAGCCTCCAGAGCCTGCAGCCATACAAAAGCATGGCGTTGCCAACACAAAGGAACACAAAGAGCTGTCCTGTCCTTTCCGCCGGGGCTGTCCGCAGCAGTGAGCGCACACCGTGTCCCCACGGCACGGCTGGAGACTTCCCACCGCCGGGCTGCCGCCGGGCCCGGCAGCTGCTGCTGCAGGTCACGCGGTGGGCTGGTTTCCTCTCCAACTGGCCACCGGCTGAGCCACGGCTCCTGGTGCTTTCTGCTGTAGGCAAGATATAAAGGTGAGCTCTGGTCAACTTTTGGAGCCAACACCGTCTTACACACGCTGCAACTGGGGGATGCAGCTTGGTTATTAGCTGCTCCAGATGTCACCTCTCTCTCTCAAAGTCTCCCCTTTTCTGGCCCAATGCTAGGAAAAAAAAAAAAAAAAAAGCATGAGGACAAGTATTAGTGGCCCTAATTGGCCTTAATATGATCTTAGATTATTCGGATACAATCTCTGACCAAAGTAGCTGAATTGTCAGGAAGATGTAAGCTCCACTGACCAGTCTTCAACTTTTTTGGAGCATAACTTTTCTGTAGGGAACCTTTTTCAGTGGAGTTGAAGGCTGTGTCCACTCTCCAGTGGACGTCCATAATATCATTGCTCCCATTGTTCACAGAGGGTATTTTGGCAAGTGTTCACCAAAATACTCCTTTCTGCCGCTTCCTGCCCTGAGACGAGCAGTCCCCAGTGACACCTCGTGAGTGGGATATAGAGCTGGGAGGAGATGGGACGGTAAACACTCCTAAGGCTGCACTTGATATGGGACATGATGATATGGTCCCAGACACAGGGAGAGGCTCAGCCCAACCGGTTGGTCATAACTGCATTTCCAGCACTGCCATCCACACCATTTGCATATGTACCTTGAAAACACTGCTCCACTAAATATTTTCTAAATTATATTAACTGTACTTTTAAGGTTCTGAATAGCTTTTCTGGCCTTTTTGCCATTTCAGGTATTATGCTTATTTTAAATCTGAGATGTTATTTCAAATAATAAGAACATGAACACAATAAAACAGAGGTGAAAGAGCCACAGCTAAAATGACACGTTTATTTTGTGTCCCAGGTGCCTTCACTTTTTCCTTACTATTTGAATTCTCTCTTCTCTTCATATTACAGATTTAGCTTTCATCCATTCTGGCAGAATCAACAATCTTTTGTAAAAGTTCTTTTCAGAGTGAGCCATTTTTGTGATAAGAACTAAAATGGTATGGAGAGAGGATTTGGATTATATTTGTGTGTGACTAGACTATTGAACTCCCAGCCTAGAAAACAAAAAATGTAATGAAATGAGTGTGATTTATAAACTTGACCAAGTGGAAGGGGGGTCAGGATGACGCCAAGCACAGGTCAAAAATGTATGTGATTCTGCAGGGACTCCAACCATCTCAGAAAATCAAGTTCAGGCATTTGTAGGACATAAATTCAGCTTCTTGAACTCACTGGAGACATGTTTTTCCACAGGGAACATTCTCAGCGTTTGTAATTTACCTCACTGAGATCACCTACAAGATGGCACTGCATTCTGGCTTGCAAAGGGCAATTCCTGCCTTGAACACCTCCATCCATAGCCCTTGCTCACCAAAACCCAGTTTTGTTCCCGACTTTTTGACCAGGCCCCTTCCCTCAAGGAGGGTGGAGGAGTCACGGCAGTTTCTGATCTGAACTTCATGTGTGCTGGGAATTTTTTCTTCCTTTTTCTACTCAAAAGCATCCTTCCTTCCTTAAGAATCTAATTAGTGGCCTAATTACTACCCCCATTTTATGCCCTAGCTGGCCTTTGCTGGCTCGTTCTCTGGGTCTGCCCTCCCTTGTCAATATAATTTTGTGCCTTGGGTCTGCAAGGTCTGCGCTACTTCCTCTGTGCATTGAAACATCTCCACGGTCTAGTCAATGGTTATTTTTATTCTGTACTCTGACAAAATTGAACTGTGAAAGGACTGTAAATTTTCAACCTCAAGAGGCTCTTCATTAAGCAACAAATAACTCTCGGCACCTACTTGATATTATCCTCCTGTTAGCTGTTTGTCACGCGATGTGCCTTCCTCCCTACCCAGCCTGGTGTGCCAGTTCCACTCAGCTGACGGAGCTGCTGCATGCCAAATAACTGTAAATTATATCATGTTTTCCAATCCTCTGACTTTAATATGACAGCAACAGCACTGTTCTTATCCTCGTTGAATTTGGTTCAAAGTCTTGTGCTATCTCATCATTATTTTCAGAAGTCAACAAGCAATGTTCCACAGGACCAAATCCCTATACTACCATATAGGAATAGCTTTTAATGGTTTAAACACCACTGCTCTTGCTAATGGCATTTCCACACCAGGAGACGCTGTCCAAAATAATGAATTTCATTTGATGCTTGTGCTCATGCTCCACTTCTGATGTTGTCCCACCAGGATGTCCGCCAGCCAGGGTGCCCTGAGCCTTGGGATCTACCCAGTCAGTTTGAGCTCCAGCTCCACAAATCCTGCCTGCCCTTGTGGCAAGTGACTTCCGAGCTCTCTGATATGTGCATTATCAATTTTCAAGACACAGTGTGTCTAAAAGCCAACCACCACACTGGAAAGTATGTCATAAAACAAATATTCCTTTCCTGCTGAAATGCATTATTAAAGCCTCTACTCCATAAATCCCAAGTAGATAACACTCTCCATGGCACCTTGTAAAATAAGCAATTTTCTGCTACCAAGGAAACAAATTCTTTTTCTCAGTCATATCTAAACTCCACCAACATAGTGACAGACATAACATTGCTTCTGAGTTTGTTTTTGACAGCCTCATACATTTCTAACTCTGTCAGCAAGAACAAATGCATGAAGCTTTTCACGTAAAAGAGCTCTGAAGCAAAATGGGCTTTCTGGGACCTGTTTCACCCTTGTCTTTATCAGACATTATTCCCTAATGTTTCTCACCATTTCTACTACTGCTTCATTGCAAGAGCAAGGCAGAATTTAAGCGGCGAGATCACTTGCTTGCCAATGCAGAGAGAGCTGTATTTTGAACAAGGGAGTGAGGCTAGGATTAGAAAGTAGACACCCTAGGCTCCCAGAAATATGCTTTTTCTCTAATAGAACATCAGCATGAAGCTGACTGTGTATCATATCCCGCGGACACTGCTGGGGCAGAAACAAGGAACATCTGCCTGCTCTACCAAACAGCTTGTTCTTGCACGGGATACCGTGGCACAAGGGCTTTAAATACCAGCAGACCCAACAGTATTCACAGAAAATTCTCTTAAAAAATGCTGTTAATGCATGAGAAAAGCAAGCTACAGGACACAGTCACAGCTGTGTGTAATGCAGCTATTACAGCCCTTGCTAAGACAGGCATGGAGCAGAACCTGGAGAACTGCAGTTTTGCAGCAGCAAGCTGAGATGGCATATCAATTTTTACTATACTTACTAGTTTCCTAATGAAACTGTCAATATTTTCAATATTTTATTTTAATAAGACGTTAGCCTCATTGTTTCTTTTTTTTTTTACTACAGTACTATAGTACAGTTTCTTGATGATTATTGCATCAGCAAATGTTAACTTTTTATTCCAGTTTGAAGTGAGAAGAAATAAAGGAATTCCAACATTTGCCTAAAAAATGAAACTGCTATTTTCTAAATAGCTCTAATCAGCTACCAAGACATCTGAAAATAAAATCTTATTTTCACCCATTATGAGTCTATGCAGGTAAACAAATCCATTTCTCAGAGTGAGAGATCTTTGAGATCATTCATTTCAGAGAGCTATGTAATATCTCTCTCTTGTGCTCATACCTAGCACAATCACGAGAGTTAACTTAGCAGTTCATTGTTATTCTTCTGTTCTTCAGTGCATAGAGTGTATCTCCCAGGTATTGAGCAGCTGCCAGCACAGTATTCAACATCAACAGACCTTACCGGGGTCCATATGTGACCACAGATTTTAAATACAGACATTTCCTTTTTCTTTTAAAGTTGAAGTTAAAATTCAAGAAACCCTTGTCTGCATTATCATGCATTCAAGAAGCAGCCTGAAGCCAAAAATGAATTTGTTTCATATTATGGGTGAAAAACAGCTTGTTCTACAGCTCAGCTAAGACAGATTGCTCAGCATAAATTCCCTATATTAAAGCCTCTGTTTCTTGCTACTGGTACAGAATTCTCAATAAGAGGAAAATATTCTTTCCTCTTCCTCCTCATTCCCACATTTCACACGAGGTGATGCCTAAGCATTTAAAAGCATTTCTATTTCAATATTCAAAAGGAAAGATTAAATGAATAGCTATTGCAGCAGGTTTCTGCAGTGGTGAAAAGGCTGAACTAGAACCGCGCTGCTTAATTACACTTGGATATATTCACATCCTGCCCATCAGAGCTGTATAAATATTTGAGTAAGATCTTCAGTGAGTTGACCTAGCCACTGAGAGGGTGATGCCAAAGAGCTTATCACTGGTATATATCCATGGAGTATCTTCAGCCATGGGTCTGAAAAATTGTACAAGGGACTGCACTAACACCGAGATGAAAAGGAAGCTCTCTAAGTAGCTAGAGCAAGGCAATGAAGTATTCTAGGTCTCAGGATTGACCTCTCTTTAGTGCTGCTTTTCCTCTGATAAAACTTGCAACAGGTTACTTCCCCTGGGTCTAAAGATGAAGGAAACACAGGCCCAGTGCTCATGAGAAAGGACCTACAGTGTCACCGAGTCCTGTCATGAAAACCAATTAAAATTCCTTCATTGGGAAAACAACTTTGGGTTGTTGTGGCTTTGCTTTGTTTTTTTTTTGTTTGTTTGTTTTTGTTTTGTTTTGTTTTAGAGTACTATTATAAATAAGAGCAAGGAAAAACAAAGTTTTTAATTTGTGCAAATGCTTTGACAAAGTTGTGCTTCATCTTTGTATAAATATTTTTGCTGTAACACTGCCAAGGAATGGCCTTGAGCGTCTGCAGCCAAAAAACCCAGACCAGCTCCCATCCAAGTCCACGAGACCTACAGATAATTCATGTTTATGGCTGGCATTCCAGCTCTTCAAAAATTGTCTATGAGCGCTTCCTGACAGGGAATCCAAACTGCTGTTCCCTGACTTCTGTGTAGCATTTCAGGGGTGGCTAAGGCAAGTCTGGCAAGGAAAAGTACTTTCCTTAGACAAATTGACCAAGCTGGAGAGAAAGGACAAGCTTTCAAATGAGCAATTCCTTTCTGAACATTTGGCCTTGCGTGCCTGGGTGCTTATCTGTTCTTTTACAGTGATCCAATAGGAGATAAACTTTCTCCTTCTAAAAGCTATTGCCTCACTTAAACCCTAGATGATCATGGTTATAAAATACCATAGCTAACTGCAAAGATGATGACCAAGACAAGAAGGGAATGCGTTTAACCAAAAAGGACTAACTTTATACAGAATGATGAGAAATGCCATAGCTCTATCATATAACCTGGCTGTAGTCTTCATTTCCAGTTGGCTGCAGCCTGCATTCAAGTGGTGGAGGGACAAAAGCTACAGGAAAAGTCCAGTTGGAGGTGGTATCTGTAGGAGGTGTCTCAACTTTGAAGTTTCCATTAGAGCTCTAGCCCTTGTATCTCATTTAATGTGAACCCTCACTCATAGGCACAAGGCTTTTTCTGATGCTTCTGGAAATTCTTTGAGTGAGGGTTCAAGTAGCTCTCATGAAAAGTGATGTGAGAATAAACAAAAGTCAGATGGTGCTGGAAAATCACAGGCTGAAGCTTGAAAAGCTGTAGGCATTTTATGATTTTCCCATTTCATTACTCATGAGTTTTAGATTTGCAGATAAAATTACAGGTGGAGTTGAAATTAAAAATCCCATTGGACTAGCTCCTTGTTTTTGATGAAGTGTGAGCCCAGATGAGACTTTTCATTTCAAGCTAATGTTTAGTTACACTCTAATCTAAAATTTGGAAAGCTACACAAAGGGTGAACTGCCAAAGAACTACCTATTTTCCCAAGCAGGAGAACTACTTTCCTGTACACATCAGCAGGCCAAGGAGAAATCTCCAATAAAGCAAAAATATCTTCTAAGTGGGGCTCCTGAGTATGCAGTGTATGGTTTGGACAGTTCTCCAGCTTACCATTACATTTAAAAGCATGCTTTTGTACAGCAGATACATGCAACCAGTTCATCACTCTTAGAGATATCTGCAGAGGGTTTTGTGATCATAAAATCTTGAACATAGGAAGTTTCTGAACATGCCTTCTGGTGCCAAGGAAGGTAAATGCTTGGGAGCACTGTCTGCCAAGGAATCTGTAGATGCTCTGTTATAGTCAGTGCTTTTAGTATATCTGTTAAATAAATCAATAGATGTTTTAATGAGCAGAGTTGGCATTACTGCATCCTCCTGCATAGAAAAGTCTGTAGGCATGTAATGATGTGTTGTTTTGTTTTTGTTTGGTTTTATTTTGCTTGTTTGTTTTTGTTTTGTTTTGGTTTGTTTTGTTCTTTTCCAAATCTCTATTGTCCAGCTACAGGGAAAACAAAAAAACAAAAAAAAAAAGGAAAAACAGAGGAAAAAAACTGTTATGGCTCACTGTAACACTAGATGAAATACTCCTGAGTTATCTACAAATTCTTGTAGTCAAAACTAAAACAGGGAGAGAAAGAGGGGAGAGAGAGAACTATTTCTAGCTCTCAGGAAATCTGTAGCCCACAGGATATCTGTACTTACAAGAGAAAATATCTTAAAAGACAAGGTATGGTAGGTAAAATGTCCACCTATTTATTTGATTTCATATGCAACCCAGTCTCACTCATGAGTTCTGTGATATCCCAAACAATCACTCCCCAGAAGCCAGGAAGGAAGGTTTCATAGCTATTGTCCTTGAACTTGTTTTCTGTGGTAGTCACCGATTTCTGCAATAGCAGGAGAGCATACACAGGGCTCATCCCACAATCACTTCCACGATTCACATGTATAATTTTCTGATGTCAGCTGCAGCTGGGGGAAATAAGAACTGTCAGGTTAAAGGAGTTAACTTTTCTCAGGTTAAAATGAGCAGTAAGTAAAGTCTGTACGAAGTGGAAATTCTTATCCATGTACAATAGACTAGGATGAGTAAGGATATAAAAGCCAGTTTGAGATCTGAGTCCTGTGCCTAATCCAAGCACTTCTGTGTCCCATCAATGGCTTTGCCGTTTAGACTTGCTCCTCACCATCCTCTGTAGGCACATTCTCCATCACTGGTAAAACTTGACACTCGTGGTGGATTGAGGTGACACAGAATACAGAAGTTTCACACAGAGAGGTGTGTTCTGGTGCTGGAGCCACACGACAGCGACATCTTTCTCTCAAGTCAAGTATTTAAAAAAGAAAAAAGATTGAAATTTTGGCAACATGAACAACAACGACAACAACAAAAAGGCCTGGATCACAGGTGTTTAGACACTGATATTGTATTTCTGAGCGTGTGAGGAACAGAGGCATGGGATTTTTCTCTGTCCTGTATGAGCATACCTTCCTCTGCAATCCTCAAGCACTGAGACAGCAGTTCTGTTCACACAAATGACTCGATGTACTACTACATGTCTGACATATCTCTGCCATTAAAAGCATTTGCTGGTAAAAGCTAGAATTACCAGTGAGAGAGCCGTGCTGAAAAGCTTTAAGTGTGAGCAAGCTCTTAGCTCCAAGTTATCAGTAGACATCACTACGGTAAACCCATTGAAATAGTTAAATTATTCTGATTTTCAAGGTCAGGAAACGGTGAAACAGTGGAACTGTTGCAGGAAAGCATATTTTACATAATGCTTTTCTCAGCCCTGAACCAAAACCTCTCAGAATAGCCTGGAGGAGATCAGAGTCTTTCATCCGCTTCCAAGAGAGTCTGGAAACACTCACATTTAAATTTGCTAACCATCCTTTAACCTTTATTCCCGTTTCATTCCATCGACTGTGGTCTCTCCACATGCAACTCCTTCCTGTTTATTGGTTTTCTTTCGCTTAATAAAAGTCGGGGATGGCGGTGATGCCTTCCCCCGGCCTCAGTCACTTGATAAAGGATTTGCTATGAGCCCAAGCACACCGCTGCTAGCTGCCACTGGTACTGCTCCTGTTGACATAGGAACCTGCTACGCATTTCTCAGTAGGTGTGAAATCCTCTCATGTCACGCTTATTGCCTATATTAGTTATTGCTTATTGCCTATACCTGCTGCCCCGGGAGCACGATCCTCGCTTTGCCTCCTCTCTCCCTGCGCAGCCTCGGGCAGGACTCCTATTGCCTCAGAACAATAAAAACACAAAACTGACAAAACCTTCTGTCTTCATAAAGCCTTCATAAAGTCTCAGCTTTTGGTCCCTCATGCAATTTCAATTCCAGCCTTACAAGTGGGGAAGGGAGCTGGTTTTAGAGCAGTATTGATCCTCCAGGGCAGGGGACAGGTCTGCAGTGGGACAGAGGTGACAAGCGCTGGCAGGTCCCCAGGGTGTCCCTACACCCAGCGGTGCCAACGCCACCTTCAACCTGTCTGCTCTGTTTGCCCATTTCTCTGAAATGCCCTGAAATGGTTTTCCTCTCCTGCTTTGCAGCATCACAGCAATGGGGAGCATGACTCTAAAAACACCCCAATAATCGCAGGTATCTCCCTGCAGTGTTGATGGGGAAACCAGTGGGAAGATCAAGAGAGGTACCCGGGTATGGGTAAAATAAAAGAGGAGCTGGTACATCTGTGAGCCACACAGCTAACCCAGGAGAGGGAATGATTTCAGAGCACTTCCCAAGTGAAAAAAAATATTTTAATATGAGCAGTACATTTTTGACGCTCGACTGGTATTTGCAGTCTTTAAACCTTTTAATAGAAAAGTGCTTAATCTTCTTAATGAAGTCATTACTTGCTGAGACCCTAAGTTTACAAGTGGAAAACAAGAAGATAGTGAAGAGAAAGTCTTGTTCTGTCCCCTTCCTAGTGTACGATCAGGCACCGAGGGGCGGCCGAGCTCCCATCCCCGCAGCTGGCACAGCGCTGGTCAGCAGTGTGCCCAGCTCACGAAGCAAGCTGCCAGGCAGCACGCCAGGAGGCATTCGGCTTGGTTTTCTTTCTCAGGTAGCACTGCCCTGCCAGGCTAACAGAAGTAAAAAATAATTAAAGGGCAGCGGGATATTTGATGGCTGAGCTGCCACTGAATGTGTACGAGGCGCATCGCTCTGCAGAAAGGGTTGCCACCTCTTAACACGGCTGCTGCTTCTGGTTAACCAGCTTTTCAAGCATGCTGGCACTGTTGCTGTTGCCAGTGCACTTCAGTTCCGCTCGTAATGTTTTGCACGTTCGCGCACACACAGGGACACTGCCCTGTGGTGCTCACCGCAGGAAAGGATGAAAGAAGGCAAGATGGTGACAGGGAGAAAGTGTTTCCTTGTGGAATCAGGCAAACAGCAGCAATGTCATGTACCCTGTAATTAGCAGCGCTCCCTCTCGCTTGGGTGTGCTCGTCGGTTCTGCAGCCTGGGTTTGTCCAGCAGGTGGGAAAGCAAGAGTGAGGAAGGAAAGGGCAGGCAGGGTCCAGCTCAGACCCGCTGTGACCCAGCACCCATCAGCAGCCACGTCCCACGGCATGCAAAAAGAGGGGCACCCAGTTCAGGGAGCTCTGGGGCTGGGCTGGGAAAACCCAGCCTTATTTCAGTGCCTCTCCCCCGATCAGGCAGGGACTGCTGTTGTGTCCTGTGTTTGCCGTGGGAAGCTCTGGGAGCTGGATGTGCCCGTGGTAAGCTGTGTTTGCCATGGGAAGCCGAAAGCCAGGAGGGAACCAGCTCCAGCTCCTGCCCAGGCACTTTCCAAGGTCGCCCCAGGCAGCAGAGGCTTTGCTTTCAGTCGAGCCAAGCACACTGTCTGCAGGCTGACCTATAATTAAAGACCTGCAGTTTCCTACTTACCTACTCTTAAAACATCTGTAAGCATGATTACAGTGCACCATTTAAACAGCTTAATATGAGGCAGGCACACTTCTTCACTGGGAGATGGCTTTTAAGGGCTGGCTGCAGGGTAGGCTCTGCAGAGAAGGCCAGGAGTGCACCCAATTATCTCTCTGCTGGCAGCTGCTGTACTTAAACTTACATTTTCATAGGGGGACACGAGGCTTTTTGTTTTGCTTCATGATGACTGCCATCCCTATTAATGCTTAATTCTCCATGCACATCTTTAAAAACTAAGGATCCAGCCTTGAGCTTGGACTCCTGCTACCCAATTAACTGCGAATAATGCTACGGAGCCCAGTGCCATCTCCTTACGTCTTCCCTCCTCATTACCTTGATGGGTGCTGACAGCACTCTGTGTTAGCTGAGAAGTATATTTAATATCTGTTTTGCAGGAATTACTCCACTTTTGCCAAAACACATGCTGTTTGCACTGATCATGGTGTCTGTGGTGTAGCAAAGGGTATTCAGAAAGAGACTGAGAGTGATTCCTGGCCAAAGCACAGCTCACATGTCCACAGCCTTCAGCTGTCCTGCGCCTTGCTGCACAGTGGTGGTGGGGGCTATGTGATGTCTGCGTTTGCCTGAGACACACTTCTCATTTGGGGGATTTTTCAGACTGGAAAAAGAGATTAAAAAATCAAATCAATGATGTCTAAAAATCTGAGCTGTTTCCCAGGGACTTTATGTTTTTAACTGGTTTTCTTTTTTTTTCTTTCCTGCTTGCCTGAATCAACACCCAATCTCAGCTATGCCTCTCCTGTGGTATTTGCAACCTCCAGAGGCAATCACGGCCTCTGATCTGTGGTGTCTTTGCAATGTAGTACCCAAAACTGGGGACCCCATGTGGGGATCATTCTGGGGAGGAAGGAACCAAAGTTTCTCAAAATAGGAGTCCAGTTTGAATTCCAAATGGAAGGACTGGATAGCCCACTTATCTGTTGGATAGTCTGGGTGATCCCATGAAGGTTAGAGGCTCTGCAGTGTCCCCCACGTCCCCTTTTCCTAGAGAAGGCACCGAAGGCACTGATATACATGAAAGTAAAATGTGGAACTGAAAAGTTTTCTGCCATTACACACAGTCTGAGAGTTGTTTTTTTTTGTTGTTGTTTTTTGGTTTTTTTTGGGGGGGGAGGGGGTGGTGAGAAAAGAGAAGAGCAGCTGCCTGAATAAGGAACTGGCTAGATGGCTAGGAAGAGCAATTTTTATGAACAAAGTATTGCCATGCAAGAAGAGGTCAAATCTGGGCTGGAGAAGAAGTACAGTGAGAATTAAGTTCAGAGATGTTAGATGCTAATATGCACGAGCATAAAAAGGAGAAGACACAGATGGGCAGAGGAGCGAGGCCGCTCACATTTCATGCTGCTCCTTCTCGTTTGCCTGCTAGGCGGTGAGTGCTAGAAGAGCTAAACTTTGGGATTGCAGTTCTCCAAGCAGATGAGCACAACATATCCCCCTGCACCCAGGCAGCGTAGGAGCATTGGTTTGGATTTGTGGCTTTTTGTTCATCTCTTACGATAACAACTCCCCCGGTAACAGCTTATCCCCTGGGGACTGCGCAGACTTCCTGTGATGAGCCCTCTCTTGCATCTGCTTCCCCACGTCACAGCCGAACCCTCATCATCACAAGAACAAATTGCGTAACCCAGTCCCCGGAAAAGCCATTTTTGTCCAGCTGCTCGCTCCTGGCTGCTTGTGACCCGGGGATCTTATCGACTACGCACCCACCGCCCACACAACCTCCGCCACCGCAGTCACTGGCCCTGCTTTGAGCAAAGGTCCTGCTGGCACCATCCCCACCAAGTGAGCCATGCCTGAGGTGAGATGGCCTCCTTGCAGCTCTCTGTCGCTAAACCAGAGCCCTCACACGACAGTATCAGGGATCCTGAGGCTTTCAGCACCTCTGTTCTGCGTTTTCAATATACACGATGCCCCAGTGGGCCAGCTTTTGTTCTTAGTGAATCCTTGAGGTCTCATCCAGGCCACCTGCTACAGCACGGTGACATTCCATGGTGTCAATGGTCAGGAAATTAAAAACTGGGCCAGACGGTCCTGGTGTTAGCTGTCCAGCCTCTCTTCATGCTCTTCTGCCCCTGGCAAGGACAAACTTCTCTCCCACTTCAGGTGACCAACGCTCACCAAAGAGTTCAGGTTTAGGCTTCAGTGGGAGACAAGGATGGTGGAAACAGCCCAGGGGAGAAATTTATCTCCTTCAATTGTATGGAGAGCTTAAAGCATGAGTTTAAATACAAATAAATGTTTCATATCTGAAGCTAAATTAGACACGGGTTGTTTTCACTTGTGTGCAACCCATTGTGTTTGCTTTGTCCCTACACACCAAAGCCTCAAAGAGTACATTAAGGATGTCTTTGTCCCCTGGAGTTTGGAATATCAGAACTTTCATCCCAGTAGTATTACTAAGAATATTTCCGTATAGCCTTGCATTAAGTAAATGTAAATTTATTATATTGCACTGAAAGATTCAGACTATCAGAAATGACACTCTCCTGTGTCTGATGGTGAGCCACGTTTCAATGCATTCTTCCAAATAACAGAATATAGAGAGATTTTATTTTCATCCTAATTAAATTGGGACGCTTTTTCATCTAATTATTTTTTGCCTGTAAGACCTGCAAAGGCTAGAAAGCACCTACATACATTTATCTAAATAACTGAAGTAGCATTTTGTGTGGATTCTGTTTGGAAGCAGATGGTTAGGAAGACAGGACTTTGCAAGCATTTAAAAAGTATTTATTATAACAAATGACATATAAATAAGACATACTTAATCTCTTGCTGTATTCCTGCAAGATCTGAATTCTGTTGTGGTTCAAACTACAGGAAAACAAGATTTTTCAGAAGAAGACAGTGTGTCTTCTTCATCTCCTACTATGATTAGAGTCAGAAGCATTTTTTAAATCAACTTTTCATTTTACTAATTCGTTAAACATTAATTTTGTCTGAAAATATTTTTCTGTGTCAATTAGCCCATAATAAAACAGGATACCCTGCAGATATAATCCAGTTGCTGCTCCCAGGAAAGACATCTAACAGTTTCAGTATAGGTTTGGACAACAAGTGGTCTGAATCTGCTCCTGTACCTGTTTCTGTCACACTGAGTGACCTTAGGTAAGTCAATCTCTGAAACTCAGACATCCTCCTTGAAAAATGAGGATAATTCCCTCCTACCTCACAGGTAAATTACAACCTCCAACCAAATAGGGTAAGCAGATATCAGTTTGAAGAACAGCAAAGAAATACCCATAAAAGAACAAATTCAATCCCTCAGACTCTGGAAAAAATCAGTATTGATCTCAATATCTAAGAAAAGCAGAAGGGAAATTTGTTTGTAAAAGCAGAGAACTGCATAAACATCAGTAGCAATATATTTTCATAAAATGCTTTTTTTCAAAGATCTAAAGAAAACATCCTCTGCAGATTTTTTTGTTTTGTTTTGTTTTGTTCTATGATTCACATTGTAAAAGGCTTATTTGCAAGCCTTAAAGAGCAACTTTGCTCTATTTGCATGGTTTCTTTCAGCTATATATGAAGAAAGAATTATCATCCACCAATCTTTTTTGGCCATCTTTGATCTGGGAGCTGCAGTGATCCACAGGGTGTGCCACCTACATTCTGCTGTAGTAGGAACAATGTTCAGTTTTGCTAGGGATCTGGGGGCTTCATCATTAAACAAGATAACATTAGCAAAAGGTTAATACTTTTAGCTTATCCAAGCACTGAGGGCAATTTCCTAATAAAGACATTCCGAGGCAAGGGTAAGACACCTGTGCCTGCCCATGAGAAGGGGCATTGAGAGTGATGAGACTGAGAGCACACAGGCAATGAGACCATGGGTGCACTGAACGTTCATAAGGGAGATTGTTGTGGCTCGTAGGAAACCGTGAGAAGAGAGGAACAAAAAGATGAGGAGAAGAGTGACTGAAAGCCTTGATGGTACAAACATACAAAAAGACAAATTTCAGCAGTAGAACATATACAGAAGCAGCTAGATTAAGATGTGGATCAGTTTTGCTTAGGGAATGAGTTGGCCCTCAGACGGACTTTGCTAGCCTGTACATAGAAATCAGTTACTTTATGAAAGGGAAGCTGGAGAGTAGGAACAATTTGGGAACAATTGCTTGAGGACTTTGAACTATCCAGGTTAATTGTAGCTCTAATAAATTTTTATGTTATTGTGCAACAGTTTATTACAAAAATCCTTCTATGTAACTTTGAACATATGCAGAAACTGCTCAATAGAATACTTTATCAAGAAAAAAAGATATTGAATATGAATTGTCTCTGAAATACAGATATTATTAGAAAGGAAATCATATCATAATATGTGATTCTACCATGAACCAATGGATTAAGTTTCCCCAGCCAATGACCCCAACTGGGAAGTGATTAATACAGCTCACATGCATGGAGATCATTCACACCAGCGCCCGGTGGCCAGAGGGTGAGCTCTGACACCAACAGCCACCACTTGTGGCACGGCTGGTTCCCTCAGCAGTTTGCTCAGGGCCAGCCTGATAATGTAGTAAAGATTTCTGAACATGGTAACTTCTTTCCTCTTGGCAGAGTTAAAGTCATTCCTCTTCCTGACCAGTCCATAGAGATTTTATTCATGACCACACGTTTCACATTAAATATTGGAAGTTATTGGATTACAGCTCTGCAGTATGAAAGGTCAGCCACAGAGTGGACTCTGAGCAGCTCTGTTTTTGTTACATGTCCACATAAGGATGGGTAATCAGATAATTGCTATGTGTGCTGCTTTTCTACTGATTTCTACTCTTGCAGTTCAAAGTTATGTGTAGTTTACAGCCATATACCAGTGCTCTTGAGAAAACACTTAAAAAAACTTTCTCTAAAGTGAATCTAATATTTCCATTTTCCTTTGGGTCTGAAATGTT
The DNA here is from genome assembly GCF_964034855.1 of Anser brachyrhynchus. NCBI lineage: Eukaryota > Metazoa > Chordata > Aves > Anseriformes > Anatidae > Anser > Anser brachyrhynchus. Next base: position 41,129,133 of record NC_137700.1, read on the forward strand.
CTGTGGCTGTGGAGGTTTCCTTGGAAAGCCGAAGGGGAAAGTAAATTTAATTGGACTGTTTCTTAGTTACCTGACCTTTCACAGTCTGTGTGCACTTGGTCTTTCCAATACTCTAGAATCCTAATTAGCTTCCGCTCGCATAATTATCTTTTTTCTTCCTCGATCCTCCTGCAATCTGTTTGGTTGCTTTCTGAAAGCTAGAGCTGAGGTCCACAAAAAAAATCAAATGGGAGAAAATCTTCAGCCAGTGTAACTTGAACTGTCGTTGTCGACTTCATTCTAGCCCAGTATTAAAACAAAAATTTGGAAAATTCAACTCAAAAACTGCAAGTATCATGATTTTTCCATATGTAGTCTTTTAAAGTCTTTGGTAGACAGGGATGTCCTATGCACTTCTTTTGTTTCTCAAAGTTACTGTTATTATGGAAACAGATCAAAAGGACAGTTTTTATTCTTATCTTTGTGTGCAGTAATAGTTTATCATATACTCCAATGGCCTTTCTGTTGTAGCTGGGGCTTAAGCTCTACAAAGGGCAAAACTCATTAATTTTTGACTTAACTGTGCCTTTTATCTTGCTAGTTTTCACAAGCTATTTGTTCCTTTCCAAGATAGCTTCCTCTGAGGAAGCAGATTTTTTTTTCCTCAGAAATTAAACTCCAGTTCCAACTATAGATAGTTTTATTTCATATGCTAAATTGTCACAATCAAAGGCAGAATCTCTGCTGAACAGGTTTGAAAACATCTGTCTCTTTTCTTTTGACTTTTGAGTCTAATTATCTCACTGCAGATCGTGATTGCTAAGTACGAAATTAAGCTGCCCGACCTCAGCCATCTCGGAGAGCTTGGGGTTTTGTTTTTAGCCCCTTTGTAACTATTTTCCCCACAGCCTTAAATCATGCTGAAATGGAAACAGTAAAAATATGTACCCAGAGAGCAGTCCACATGTGCTGGCACTTTGAAACACCACCACAGGAATTTCTTGCTGTGTATTACAAGAACCGGCCTCTTTCTGCAGAAACCAAGGGCTGTGAAGGACTCTGGTATTTCGAAGAGCGATGGAAAAGTTACAGTCATGGGGAGACCTTTGGAAGCAGCCAGTCCGCACAGGCAAGGGATATAGGACTACCCGTGTCAGCCCATTTTTAACACTTAGGATCAAAAGGGTGTAGGAACAAAATACACAATGGACGATGGAAAAAGGATTAAAATGTTACGCAGATGCTAGCAGGGAGACGTGGAGCTCCCGGTGCTGCAGAAAGCTGCAGCTGAATGTTTATTCTGTAAAAGTCTGCCCCGTGATGAATGGAATATTTCTGATCTGCCACGTCTGTGGCAGTGGTCACAGGGACTTTGAAAGCCCAGGTCTGATTCCCTGCTCTCTGTCTTCAGCATGTCACCCACATCCAGGTCTGCAAAGCGATCCCCACAGGTCTCACAGGACGGATCTCTCTCTCTCTGCGATTCACTCCCCATCCATAAAACGAGGGCTAGGAGCTATGTGACAGGAAATATATTAGGAGCCTGTGAGTCTGAGGTAGCATGGATAGAGACTGAAGAACAAAAGGAGGTAGAAGGAGGTTTCTTTGTTAAACAGGGAGGGGGATGCCATGATCTCCAGTTTCCTCTGCCGATGAACCCATCACTCCTATCATTTTTGTTAGAGAGCGTTGCTTCACTTGGCTGCCTGTTTTGAGGACAGGTGCTCTGCTTGGCAAGGTTATCCCCAGAAAATTCAATGAGAATGGTTTGAAAACATGTCAATCTGAGACAACAGGCTTTTTATTTCTTCTCACTTTTCTCCCGTAGGACCAGAAGTATCTGAAGGGCAAGCCCCAGGAACGGACACTGTCCCTATACCATGTACAGCGAGTTCCAGCCTGCTCCAGCTTCACACCCACAGCCCAACCCCTTCTCCTTCCTCACCTGTCTCTGTGCCAGGTAATGTCTAACACGTACACCCACGCTGAGGAAGGAAAAAAAAAAAAAAAAAAAAAAGAAAAGAAAAGAAAATAACAACAGTGAATCACAGTGAACCAACCAATCTTTCCATAGAGATTGGAGAAGTCTAGAGGGACCGCTGTTATTTCTATTTCCAGACAGCTTGGTAAGGAGTGCAGATGGGGGTGGGGATGAGGACCAGGTGAGACTGAAGGTTCAGAAGGCGGGAGGGAAATCCTGCAGGAGAAAAGGATTTGCTCCTTGCAGGCAATCCAACCAATGTCGTAGATGGAGGGTCAGTCAGGGCTGGGATTTCCAGGTGTTGGGCTCTGCAAAACTGCAGCAATATTTTCCAGATAAGTGCATTTCTCAGGTGAAGGCACATGGCAGCAACACTCCTTATTCCAGTCAACAGACAACTGACGTTTTTCTGTACTGCTTGATTTGTACATCCTGAACTGTGCCTTGGGAACCAGAAAAGACTTTCTGCCATGGAAAGAAAAAATAATAAATTCTAATAAAGGGTGAAGTCAGCTGAAAAACCAGCTTCCTCTGTAAGTGATGGATGGTTCTTGGTTGTAAAAGGTGAGGGGAGCCATTCATTAGTGCTACTTCTTATGTTGCGTTCTTTGTTTTAATTAAGTAAATTACAGACACTGCTGTATAAATGGAAATTTCTGGTATCATATCTTCAATACATTAATAATGTGCACCACTGGTCTTTAGGATATTAAAGAGCCTGTGTCAGACGTACTTTATGGGAAAGCAGACCTGAGCATAAAGAAATGGCACAGCCCTGGTGAGACCTGGTGTGTCGGGGCATCGTGTTGCTTTCAGTTTGTAAATGAGATTTGCACATGCTCTACTTCTGATACATAACGCAGGAGTACATACACATAAACTTTTTCTAATCCCATGTGTGGTTTAAGGAAGTCACTAGCAGCATTACATGATGTCATCCATACCTTTTGAGTGAGTCTGGAGAGACTTTAGTGTTTTTACTAAACTTAGACTATTTGGGGGCCCCTCTGGAGACACTCAGGCAGGTCAGACTGCTTCGCTACAGCTCCACACCTCGAGGTGCGTGGGTCTCAGGTGCTGCACACAGCCTGCAAGCAGGAGTCAAAGCTTCTTTATCCCTTCCTCTCTCCAGCATGTCCCCCCAGAATCCCCAGGCATCCTCCTGTTTGCACAAAACGTCACTTCAGTCTCGGACATCCTTCCCTTGGGCTCACATCATGGTGCTATGATCACACGTACAAGATGCAGGCTCTGCTGCTAGCCCTGCCTCTGAACAAATGCCTGGAGAGCTAACCACAGCCCTGGTTGTGATTTTGGGAAAGGAGATCCCATACTGTGTGTGGTTTAACATTGCTATGTTTAGCATTTTCTTTTAAGCTACATAATTATAGACAAGCCCCATGATACTTTGGACTAGAGGTTTGGGATTTTCTTTTCAATGATCTTTTGGGCTCATCTTTACAGAGAAGTTGCTAATTTATATTTTAAACCAGAAGCTGTCTTCAACAGGTCTCAAGTACAAAATAGCAGTGTCTGCATGTCATTACGTGATCTTGCTTTGCAGATAAAACAAATCCTGCTTTAATGGAGTGCAGGGGTGATCAAACCCCACCTGCAGAGGATGAGGACAAGGATGAAGAGGAGGGTGAGGAGGGTTGCTTGGCAGCTGTTTCCCTGGCTGCAGGGAGCACGAGCCCCCACAAACATGATGCTCGAAAGAAAGGTGGGAAGAGCAGAGATGTAGCACGTGGCCCATCTCCAGCTGAGTCCCATCTCACTTCCAGGAGTTGCTGCTTCACAGGAAAGCAGGAATCTCCCAGGGGAGTTTAGCCTTCAGGACGATGTGTGGCTCCACATCTGCCCTACCCTGCTACTTTCTCCATGCCAAGTGCCACAGCCACTGGCACAATTACACAGCTGAGCTGAGAGGAGGGCTAAAAATAACAGGCAGGAGACCTATAGTATTTCAAAACATTTCAGTGACAATCACAAATTATGATTAATGATGTTCCTTCTGTGAAACAATTTCCAAAGATGAGTGTCTTAAATTACTGGACAGGCCAATGTTTGGATGTAGGCCCCTAACAGAAAGCCTCAAGTCAATAAAAGAAGCAACCTCACTACTCACCAATTAAAAATACAAATACCAATTTACCCTATGAGCAAGCCTTGGACATCCCATGTTAATTGTTTAAAATCCTCTTATTGCCTGCTCCTTTCTGTAGCTCTGCATTTCATAATTTAAGCTAGTTACAACATTAATTTAATGAAGTCATCACCATTACTGCCATGGAGCTTCTGCCTAGCAAATAAAGCAATGTCCTCTCACTGATTATCCCTTACCACTTCCCTTCATTTTCCCAAGAAACCATAATCCCAGCTAGTTTAGGAGGGTAGTGTAAGTGAGCATTGGCCTAACAGAACCGCTTTCTGGAAGGAAGAGTGTAAAGGAAAATCAGCAGAGTGGTTTATAGCTTGCAGCCAAAGCCAGTGGCTTAACCAACTTATCTGCTCAGGTATCACAGAGAAAGTCAGGAGATTAAAGACTGAGAAGGCTAGAATAATTTTCTATAAAAATCGTCTAGGGATAACCAGAATTATTTAAGTGGAAGGGTAGTACAAGATGAAATGGATATATATATAGGTCTTGAATACATTTGAGGGTGGAATTGGGTTTCTAACCACTGTGCTGAAATTCTGAAACCCTCCCTCAGACCCCATGGTTGAGGAAGGAACCTAAACTGTTTAAAGATGGATCTTGGCAGCTCTCTGGGTGGCAGCTGGTAACAGAACAGAAGGAATCCTCAAGTTAGTAATTAAAGGCCCTGAAGGGTGGTTTTCCCTGTGAGAGGTTGAAAGGAGATTTGCTGAGTAACTGTTAATGAATTTGATTGCACCGTATTTATGCCATTAATTAATTCGGTTCTTCTGACCTCCCAGTGATTGCCTGACAGACCACAAGAACTTTTTGACTTGAGGGGTTTTTCTTGACTTCTTCCAAATCAGCAGAGGCTGCTCACACTTTGAGCTGGGACGCTGGGAGTGGTGAGATGCCACCCCCACTTGCATTCAGAAATCTCTTCAGGAAGCAGAAGGTGCAGTTTGCAGAAGATTAAAGTCATCCCAGCCACCAGACCTGAGCTCAGGAACGTGCACCCCTCCAGCACTGCCCTGGAGCCCTGCCAGGGAGGGAGGGAGGTCCATGCTGGTTGTCAAATGGGCATCGCACACCCCAACTGCTCAGCTGCTGCGGGCATCCTGGGACGCAGACACGGGCTTCGTCCTCTTCCTTCAGGATGCTGGCTTTAAGGCCTGGCCATAACAATTTTTACTGATCATAACAGGTTTTTTTTTTCATAAAGCCTTAAGAAGCTCACAGAAAGTGTAATTTCCAGCTCCTCTGCATTACACTGTAGGTGAATTGCTTCCAGCAGACTAGCCACTGGAAGACAAACATCTTAATTACATCAGTTTTATGATGTATTTTATTTAAAAGAGTCTTTCATTTTCACTTGGTATCCAGGAGCTTTACTATTATGTTGATCTTGCAAGAAATAAACAGTATTTACAGGACACAGGAACTTTAATTATCCATTGACCTATAGTCAAGACTATCCCAGCATAGAAAAAATCCAAGGAGAAAAGGTGCAGAGAAATAGAAGGAACATAGTCTTACATTATTAAAATATAAAAAATAAAATAAAATCTAAAAAATAAAAATAAAAACCTACTGTAGACATTATTTTCTCCTTTTCCTTTGGAGCTATTAATCTCCGCGGAGCTGTATCACTTCACTAAGTTTCTGGGAGAGGACTTGGCAAATCTGAAATGAATTCCAGGCCTCAGATAATGAAAAAGGCTGCAGGAACATTTGCTTACAAAAAGTAATGTCCAAAATGCTGCTTAGAATTTTTTTATTTTTTTTAAAAGCCACAGAGAAGTCAGACCTGCCCTGAGTGAGGTTAGACTGAAGACTATTTATAGAATTTCCATAAGACTTTGTAAGGGTTGCTGAAAGTTCATTGCAGGGAGTATCTGCTCTTTTCAGCTTCCAGCCTTCTTAACAATCCCAAGTTAATAAACTTTAGGAAAGTACGGGCTTTGCTTCCCTGTACAGCTTGTACTCTTCAAGCCTTGCATAGATGAAGCCTTAACATAAATTACAAACTACGTATATAAACTGACAGCTCACTGACATTACTAAACCATTATATTTTTATTAGATAAAATCTGAGAATGTTTCTTATTTTCTCAGATATTAAGATGTCTACAATTTGTTTAATATATAACAGAATTAAATCAATTAGTACCTTGCTGTGAGCAAAAAAATATAATCATCTGAACATGGGACGCAAGAGGATCAGTGTTACAAGATCAACATCTAAGAGCAGAAGCACGGTATTAGATATCCTGCCCCTGAAAATCTATTGGAAGTTGCTTTTCAAAACTCAGTATGAAAAGAATTGATCTTGAGGTGGACCAAAAGTGTAAGGAAAATATGAAAATTGATAAAAGTTTTTCTTTCATCCTTACTGTGCATACTTGGTAATTTTGTGTTCTCCTTCCATAATCTGTATTTACTCCATTTACATTCAAGGGTTCTTTGCTGGATTTTTGCTGCCAATTTCAGTATGTTAATGCAATTCACACAACTATTTTATTGGTTTTATTCTGCGCCATATGAAGGCCAGCAATTTGAACCCTCTAGGATTTATACTTGTCTTTTTAGGAGACTTCAGAGATGTGTGGTTTTTGATAAAAGATATCTTAGTTGTTATTTTCACTTCTAATAAGATCTGTGCTTTCAAATTATATTTTCATTTTCACAACAGAGGCTCATTTTGGCTCTTGAGTTTTGATTACAACATGCCAGAAACCCTGTGTTTTCATAATACCAGATAAAAAAAACATACATTTTAAGCATTTTTCAGCAACCAAGTGTGAAAAGTTGAAGGAATCTGTTAACATATTGATTGCTTTGAGCACTGCTTTAAATTAGCTTTCTGTTCCTCTCCATATGGTTTCCCATTAAATTTAAATAAATTAAAGTTCAATTATCTGGAAGAGAGGTGCAGAGTCCTTCTCAAGCTGCTGGATGAATTATCTCCCAGCCTCCTCTGTCAGAAATTCATCAGGACTTCTGCCTTTGGGTATTGTGTATGCCACTACAACCAACCACCTTTAGCCAAGATTTCCACACTGGTGCCAAGCACACTTTCAGAAATAGCCCTGTGATTGGAAATGACTTTCTCTCTGCACTATTATGTGAGTCATCCCTGTAAGAAAAAAAAATAAATAAAAGAAAAAGTTCATCAACTGGAGAGGCTCTGCTTTGACACACACAACAGTTTTCAGTCTGCAGAGATACAGCAGACATAAACAGGGGGCTACGCTGCAGATGGCGTCTTTCGTTCTGGAAATAAAACATGCAGCGTGTGCCTGCCGTCGGGTGCTCAGCACTCGGGGGGGTGGAGGACGATGAGTAGCACCCCTGCCATTCACACAATTAGGTTAAAAAAAAAAATCCATTTCCATCTGGTGCTTGTTTGGGACAAAGGTATTTTGCAGGGGCTTTAGAATAATGCCTGGAGGCTATGGGATGAGTGTTGGATGTCCTCTTTGAACACACAACGTGTCACCTGTTGGCTCCACGTCCTTGAACAGGGATTGCAGTTCCTGCCCACAGCACAGCACCCTGGCACCAGCCCCGCATGGGAAGCCTGGGAAGCCATCTGACCAAGGAAGGAAGGAGGAAACTCCGTGCCAGATTCGGTGCTCTCATTCTTTTTTACATTCTTCTTTACGCAGAGGAGCATAAAACATATCCATCCTGCAGTTTCTGTCAGTGGTAGAGATGAACCCTGAAGGCAAAAACTCCTCATTATAGTCACTGCCTGCAAAGTCACATTCTCCTTACCAAAAAAAAAATATATATATATATCAAAAGTAAGAAGACCTTAATGGGGACATGATCAACAAGGAAAACCCAGCCTTGGTGAGCTGAAGAAGCTGGATGCCATGGTGGCTGCAAGCCCTGAGCTGGGGCATTGGGCTGGGGGCACACTGGGATAAAGCTGGGCCCAGCTGATGGGGAGAGCTATGACCTTCTAGAAGCCATCGGGAAAAGCATGGTTTTGAGTGTTTGGTCCTGGGCTGATGGAAAGCATCAATTTTCCTCTTTCCTCTGCTTAAATTGTGACTCTGTGCCTTAAAAGTCTGTGCCCTCCCATAAAACCTGCCGTGCCACCACCTCCTGGAGACTTACCTCCAGTGGCCCCAGGCGGGTTGTTCCTTTTACTGAACGTGCCATTCATCCGTACCAAGGACTACACAGTTTTGCTATGTGAAAATACATTAAATGACTGAATTATTTGTTTTCAAACAACTTGCTGTGCAATCACACAGCGGACAAGAGTCCATGGTGCTTTGCAATTTGCTCTGCACACGTGGCAGCTCAAAAGAAGCCCTCAGCAGACAGGGGTCAATGAACAAAACACCCCTTTTAGCGAGCCTTGGCATATTCACCCCTAAACAAATCAGGAGGGCTATTGTCTATTGTGTCAGGACTCAGTATTTGTTTAAGAGGGAAATTATTCATAGTAATGGGCCTATCCAGTTGATAGTCTCTATTTTTAAAATTCCCAGAGTATGCATTTAATTTGAAGAGATAAGACAATTACAGGGTTTTTATACTAGATTTTATAGCACTATTAAATTTCCCAACAGTGCTGTAAAAAATTAATAAAATCAACTGCTGATATTGTACAAAAATAAAATAAAACAAACACAGCTAGCATTAAGGGCTAGTTTTTTTTTTTAAAAGGTTTTCCTGCTGTTGCTGTTTCTGCACAGAGAGACAAATGATTTTTGTTCCCTCAAGTTGGTCTCACTTGCAGGGCATGGCAGAAACCCAGATGCACTTGGATCCCTCAAAGCTCAGCAGTGAGCAAGGCTATGGACTGTGAGGCAGGAGGAGAGAAACACATGAGCGATGAGCAATGACCAAAATGCCAGTGCTGCAACAGGCATTGAGCAGTCATTAAGCCATGACCAAATGACGCTCAACGTGGCCAAAGTAGAGCATTGCCTCTTCTGCCCATCACAAATTTAAATTGTGAAGGTGATTTGTCCAGCTGGCACCCACAAGGTTTTAGGATGTGAGAATCTCTGGGCTCGCTCCTGCTCCCAAACATCAGTATTCATAGCTTCTCCTGCACCATGTAGATTTATTTAAATTGGGTGGATGGCTGTGCAGAGATGGATGCTGGTCTTTCTGTGTACTCCCGAAAATGAAATTTTCCGTTCTTGTAATATAGTGCTAAAAGTCTAACTCAGATGTGCAAAAGCACCTCCGAGGTAGAAGCTGTCTAAATCATGCATTGCAAATTCCCTGTTACATTACTGGGGGAAAAAATCCTTTCACATTGCCTCACTCAAGCTGCTTTAATCAATAGTTATCAGTCATTTCATTTCCCTTGATAAGTGCTTCTTCCCCTGAAACCTTACTGCTTTCTACAGCTGAGATGTTTTCAACCTCTACTTGGAACAGAACTTATTCCCTCCAGTGTAATTTTCATTTTAACCTTTCCTCAATGGCCTAGAAATAATAAATTGCTAAAATTACTTTAATAGATTAGAAATTTAAACCTCTTAGAGATAACCACCTCAACAATGTTACGACTCAGTGATAAGGCAAAGAATAACAAATCTTAAAGGTTACTGAACTAAGACTTACATTTTAAGGCTGCTGAAACACTGGGCATTGTTACGGCTCTGCAATTAAATAATGTTACCCAGTGTTATGGTTCCACGTGCTATTCAAAATCCTCCATTCTGAAATTGCCTTCTTAAATGGAAACTCCAAGGGCAGTAATTACCAATGGAGGAAAACAAATACTTTCAATATTCCCCCTTGGCCTTCCCAATGGTGAAAGCACTCTGGTGCTCCCTCTGTAACCTTCTGGGCACTGGGGGAATGAGGGTTTTCAGCTTTAATCTTCAGGTCAATTACGTGTCTCCATCACTTGGCATTTTGAATGTGAACCATGCTGACCTATTTAAAAATTCTTGCATCTTTGGTAATAACCAGAAAGTCTTTTGGGAAATGCTGGAAGTAGTGGGGTTTTCCTTGCCTCTGCAGGGACTGAAAGACTGTTTTCTACAGGATATTTTCAAGAGAATTGCCGGTTTTAACTCACAACATCCCATATGATCACCCCTTACTGTCTGCAGTAGGATCCCAGCAAGCTAATAGATTTTAATAAAGTGTTATCACACAGTCTTATCTTTGCAGCAGTCTATGCATAAATAAGTGCATAATTCATCACAAAAAGGTGGTGAATTTGGATGTTTGCCTTTAAATGACCAGCAAGACTGTGAACTTGGAGAGGACAAGCCCAGAGGCAGAAGAGTGGCTGGTCTCCAAAACTGCATCCTTTGATCATCAGCCGAGTAGGCTCTGCAGACCCCGACATTGTGAGTGCGTATGAACTAACCCCTACTGAGACACAAATGTATTTGCAGACAGTAGAAAAACAAGAAAAGGAACACTGCAAAAAATGTGTTTTTTTTTTTTTTTTTCTGAAAATGAACAGAGCTACCAGACTGCTGGTATTCCCACCGGTGCGAAAAAAGCTGCATTAAACAAGACGCTGGGCATCTCTTGTCTTGGATTCTCCCCAGCCATAGACAGAGCCAGCACGGTTCCCCACCATCTGTATGAAAACTGCATAGGGATAGATATCAAGAGAGGCTCTCTGGGGAGAAAAGATCCAATTCTGGTTAAGCCAAAGATGTTAAAATTCAGCATTTAACTCTGACATTCTGAAATGCTTTGAGGGTCATTTCTATAGATTTCATAGTTTCTTCTGAGCTTTTGTGGTAAGTGGAGCATATGGGTCTAGAATCAGAGGTGACCGTCGCGACTTCTCATTGCCCAAACTTCAGCCAGGGCATTCCCCAGAAGCATCCCTTGGATGCACATCTGATAACTTAGCCCCCTAAGAATAGGCTCAAGTCTGGCTTTGTTAGCTGGCATCATTGCAAATACCTTACTTCTAATGGGCTACTTGTGGTGCAAAATGCCTTCTAAAAATACTTGATAATTTCAGTAGTTGGGCTGAAACAGCATGGTGTTAAAACGTTGCCTCTATGTTGTGATTTTTCCTGTTGCAGCCAACAGTTACAAAGGCCCAGTAACAGCCTCCTGTAGTTAGCATCTCTGTATTTATCTGCATATGATTTATTTTTAACCTGTTTTTCTCAGATGCTAGCTGGGAGATACTTCATTGTGCTGTGTTTTCCTTATTTATCAGCCTTGAAATTGTGAAAAATCTCACTTCATTCAGTCTGTGTTCTCCTCCCATGTAAATGCTTTAGCATCAATATCCTAAGGTGGCTTCTTTTCAGGTTCAATGTGATATTTATGACAAACTATTTCCAAGATTTGTCGTCTTGATCAACAGTTGTCAAATGTTACTTTTCAACTCAGACAAAAAGAATGAGGAAAACGGTATGTTTTGGTTTAAAGGAAGTTATTTTCAGTTTCTTTCTTTTTATTTATTTTTTTTTTTTTTGAGAACCTATGAACTTGAGGTCACTACTGGCTATCTCTTCCAAATTTCCTCCCTGCCACAAGATTAACAAAAAATATTGCACTAATTAACCTCAGGGGAGTTGCCGGAGAAGGAAAGACAAATTGTGCGCAGCTTTTAAAGCAATCACTTACAATCACACCAGAACAATTGTTTCTATCAGGGTGGGTTCCCACTTTCCCATTACTCTTGTCCATGCATGTCAAGCACAGAAAAGGTGCTGGATAGAACGTCCGTTCATCCTGCACCCAAAAAGAAAGTCTTGTGACTTTTTTCCCAACCCTAGAGGAGACAGCAGCCAGGGTAGGATGACTGAGAGTGGGGCTTCCCAATCCCATGAAGTCCCCATGCCATGGGTGCCCCCTTACATCACCACATGAGAGCTGTGCAGCTGCCGAGCTCACCCACGTAGGTGGGGTTGTGGTGGCTCCTCGGCAAATAGTTAAGATGGTTGAATGAGTTCCAGAAACTAACTGCTGTGTCGTGGGTTGACCTCGGCAGAACTAAGCTGTGACTGAATGCATGATGCATACACCACATGGCATTAACTCATCACAGATGTGGTAGAAGGATGGGAATTTTGCAGCATGTTTTCTGCTCCCTGGACATCTTCAAGTTAATTAAAATGTCACTGAGACATTCATAACATGAGTTGTATTTTTAAAGTGAGTTTCAATTCAGCGGGCCTGGATCCTGTTCAGGAGAAGGCTCAGCATTTACCTGTGCTCCTCCATCCCAATTTGGGATCAGCTCCCCCAGAGCTCACAGGACAGGCAGGCTGCCCTGGAACAGCCAGCACCGAGCCACCAGCACTCAGCTTATCCTGCAGGCTGGAGAAGAGCTGCCAAAGGGCTTTTCTGTGACAAAAAATCATGAAATCCCAGTTATTTGAATACACATCAGCAGTATCTGATGACATCAGCTTGACAAATCCAGCACACTGAGTATCTCACGCTTGACGACTTTACAAATATTTTTTCAGCTTGTGATAACAGAAGGCTGCCAGTCATAACTGCCTTACATGTTGTGCTCACAACAAATATTTGGTTTCAGCGTCAATAATAGGAAGTTATTTATTGCTCTGCTGTGATCTACCCCAAAATTGCACCAGAAATGTCACTGCTACTAAAGTGATTATCTGGGCACATTTGTAGTCCTCACAACATTTATTTTAACCTTCTCCTCAGAGCACAAAATTTACTAGCAATGCAAGGAGACTTTCCAGTAAGTAAATTCTAGTTCAAGGAAGGAAAAAAAAAATTATGTCTTGGGGCAGGATCCACCCACTCTCTGAGTTGCTCGTGAAACATCTTTCTCATCAAGTCTTGGCACATAATGCAAATCCCTGTACAACAGTTGCAGGATATCAGTCAGTAAGGCTAAACATTGGCAAAATTTCTCTTTTTCCTTCCAATATGTTTACCTCAGACATTAAAATAAATGCCTGCTGTGGAATATTGGAGATGTGTGGAAGGTAACAGAGACTCCCACTGCACCACTCAGCCGGAGGAGGATGCAGAGGGAAGAGTTTCCACTCTCACCCCTGCTCTCCTGTTTCTCCCTCAGCTTCGGGGAATGCTAACCCACTGCAAAGGCTGAGCTTTAAGGAGCCACACAGGTTCAACCGCAGGTGAATGTGCATCATCTAATGAGTCTGGCAGCAGATGAAGTGCTTCACCCAGGGAGAACATGTCAGCATCGTTAGGGAACGATGGTATGTCCCTAAAACAATGCATGGACCCAGACAGTGGAGACCATAAGGCTGAAATTCAGGCTTGGAGCTGTGAGCCCATAGACTCATTAGGAAAACTCATTAATTTCCACCTCAGATCTGCTGGCCCTTCTTGGAAAGGACCACTTTGTGTCTCAGCTTGGACTAACCACACACCGCAGCGATGCACAGAGGAATACTGCAATGCCATGGGCAAACACTACAAAACATTCAATTGCCGTGCCATTATTTTTCCAGAAACATGCTTTTCTTATTGAGAAAAGAGTTGCAGCTACGCAGTTTGCACTGGAGAGGGATGGCAGCAGTGGAAATATTGACCTTGCTTCCCTAAGTACGTAGTTCCTGCAAGTTCAATGAAATGTGGACTGCATGTGAAATATTTCTCCACTTCTCCTGCTGTGTGTAAATCTTGTCCTCAGACTTAGTGAATATTAAATTATTATTTTCATTTTGATGTACACCTTAGGATGCTGATGGAATTGAGTACTGTTATGTGTACGTATATAAGGATATAATGTTATCCTACATCTTATTTTTTACTTGCCAGACTAGAATCTTCTGACTCAATTCTACTGCCATTAAAAGAGAGGGGTGGAAGAATAATGGATTTTGTAGTTGGGTTTTGTTGTGATGGGTGGAATGGAAATGTTCAGTTCAAACCAGAAATGCATATGGACTTCAAACACTTGTAAACATTTCTCTTGTTTATTTTCAATAACAATGCAGGCTTCTTTTTTTTATATATATGAAAAGGAAATTATTCCAGAACAAAAAAACACCAAGAATTTTTGCTGAAACATGAACACATTTTGTTTGTTTTTGAAATCGGCTTAGTTTTGTTTCCGAACAAACAGTTCAGTAAATTTGACTTAAATTCTGCCAGGAATAAACCTAACATTTTGATCAGAAATATTTTTATGTGGGCAAGCAATCTGCAGTCGGGCAGTGAGTTTGGCCTCGTCTGATCTTATACAGACTAAAGCCTTGTATACACCAGTGCTTAAAATGCAATGCTTTGTGCCTGCAAGAAGCAGCACAAAGAGGATGAGAAACACTAGCCTTTGGCTGAGGTCTGGAGTAACACTCAGATTCAGATACCATCCTCTGTTTCCCTTCTTGTATCAGATGCATTCTTTTTTTTTTTTTTTTTTTCCCAAGTTTTATATCACAGAGCTACAGATTTTGTCCTGACATTTATTTCTGCACATGTCTCTTTGCTGGAGTTAGTGCCTGATACACAGAGTGGGGAACTGATACTCATTCGGATATCTTCACAGACCAAACCCCAAAAGCCCTTGGCATTTCATTTAAGGCACTACAAAACTGTTGGTGGGTCCACGTTAGTATTTGGGCAAGACTGTGGGATTATATCCTTAACTCCTGTAGTTCATTTGTGAAAGATGCAGTGTTACCACTGCTGATGCAGCTTTACCACCAGTGCTTGGCATCATAACATCAAGGACCAGGCTAGGAGCTGCTGGTGGCTGTTGTTGCTGGGACCACCTTCATCAAGAAGATTTGGATGGCTCCCAGCACCAGCACCTGTGGGGGGCTGGCAATGGAGGATCTTCCTCCTCTGCCTGAAAGAGAGCAAACACCAACTTAAAGATGGAAGGCTAATTTCCTAACGACTTCCACATTCCATTTGGGGATTTTTATTTAATCTTATTTTCAACTGAGTTGGAAAGCCTTCCTCTTCCAATAAATCCATGATAGTAAAGTAAAGCTGGAAGCCTTTCTGTTCTGTCAGATTTTAATACCTTTAATTTATCACTTGTGGCCTTATGTCTAAGCCATGCTGCAGCTTCTGTATGATTTAGACAGAATTTAAATGTCTAAAGGTTACTGCATGCTGTCTTTAAAGAGAACAGATTGTAAGTCATGCTTAGAAGAGTTCTTGTTCAGGTTTATAAAGATTAACATGATTCTTTGTTACTCTGCAAGACAACATGCATGAGTTAAGGTTTCATTGCAGCCCAGTTATTCACGTGTCGTGAAATGAAACCTTCATCATCTTGAAGCTGAACATTTCTACTATTTGGGGTGATTTTTGTGAAAAAGGGAGAGCAAAATCTAGTGCGTCGTTCACGTACAAACCGGAAAAAGCGCCCTTGGGAAAACCATGTGGCCAGGCAGGGCAGGACAAGGCACTGCACCGGGAGAGACTCGCACCTCTCTCTGGGCTGCTGTGACTGGGATGATGAGAACAACTGCCATGTGGAGCTGTAGCAGAACCCCCCAGCTCTGGCATGCCAACCATCACACCATGGCCCTTCTTCTGGCTGCCCTCCTCGTGGGTGCCTAGTCTCCAACGCTGCTCTTTCCTGTGCTGTAACAGGTGGAGGAAACTGCTTTAATATTCCTCTTCTGACAAACTCAGCATTTCCCAGGCACCACTAGTGTCTGTCCGTTTTCCTCGAAGTGCTCTCGTGACCTCCAGGTGCATAAATGTTTTACCTCTGTCCTCCCTGCTCCTTCCTCGCTCCCCAGGGCTGGTTGCAGCTCCCGGCCGTGCAAGCACGATGTGACTCCCCACGCAGGACGGTGTCCTCAGCTCTTCTTGTGAATTGCGAGCGTGCCACTCTAAAACTCTCTGTAAAACTTAATTACAGAAAAATGATGTCTCTTAAAAGCTGCCCCAGAGGAAAACAGAGCTGACAAGTTATTTTGCTTGTCTAGTGGGTTAGAACTGTTTGTCACAACCAGATGTGCACCGCAGATATTGCAGCGCTGCTCAGAAATTAACTTGCATTAAGACTTTGGGCTTCAGCTTGTGCCTGCTTGCACAGGGAACCCCAGCACAGACTGACTTTCCACCTCCATTCAGCTGTGTCCATGTTGGAGGTGGCTGTATGGCCGCAGGGGTCCCAGGCATGGGGATCTTTTTACTCGATCCATTTTATTTCTATGTGCACTCAAAGCAAAATCTATGTGCTTTTAGTAACATGAGGACCCACTTTGTGGAGTATAATTCCCCTTCAGAAAAGTCTGAGGTGTTGAAGAGAGCCAGATGCTTGCCGTCTCTGGCCGGGCATGTTACAGACATGTTTTATTTGAAATTCAAAACAAAACAAAACAAAACAAAAACAGCTCTTCATATTTTAAGAGCAGCAATAAGAAAGCTTAAAAAATTGAAGTGCTTTGGAACTGGTGCACGAGCCCCAGCCCAGCAGCACCTTGCGTCTGCAGGGCCGAGCCAGAAACTCAAGAGGACACGTTCACTGGGGTTAGTGCCAAATGCACCCAGCAGCAGCTGGGCCTTTCCCCGCTGCTCCTGCAGGCGCCTTGCAAGACTTTGGAAAACTGCTGGCTTCCAACAGAAGGACTTTTAATCTGAGAGTATCTTTACTGGCCTCTTCTCTGGGAAACAGCTCGGATGACAGCTTTCTGCCGTGTCGCTCAAGAGGACGGGGATTTTGGAGGTGACGGCAGCTTCACGGACCAGAGGCTGCTCCGCAGCATGACTGAGCCAGGCAGGAGTCCATGTAATCTAAGCCTTTTCCCTCCTCTCAGCTACCGAACAAAGCTTTCTCCTTCATGTCAAGTGCATTTCTTACATTCATCTTTTCTCCCCTTCCCACATGTCCCACCGTCCTCAGGAGAGCGCTCCCCCCACCCCGCAGCTCTGCCACCATGTACAGAAGGAGACTGCGAGCAGCTCGCAGGGGTTTCATCACACTCTCCTGCTCTCTTTGCATCGGATTCAATGATTTTCTCCTTCTGTTCTCCTTACACATGGAGTTTCCACTCTCTCCCCACTCCAAATGAGGTTCTGAATCTCTCCAAAGCACCGGCTCCAGCTCCTGCTCTCCCTTCAGTGCTCTCTGTGCTGAGCAGTGATTTTGCCCCCCAACATCGGATTCCCTCGTACGAACCCCCAGGCTCTCTCCTGCAGGTGGCTCTGAAGGCTGAAGCTCTCTTCCAAAGGCTGATTATCTCCTAGCTTATTTTACTGAAGCCTGATAGAATTTCATCCCTTGCAGATGAGATTATTTGACTCAGCCTACTTGAGGTACAGTAACCCCAGGTACGAAAACAAACAAAGGGAATTAAACACTGTGAAATGTGTGTGAACAACATAATTCTGAAGCAAATCCACCTCCTCAGCCCTCCCCATCGGCTTTAGTATAGCTTTATGTGCATACAGATGACAACAGGGGAGGTACACCTCAGGAGGTACATCATTGATGTGTGTGGCTGCTTCTCCATGCAGCTTCAAGCAGAAAACTCACTTTTGCCTCCTGTAAGCCAAAGCACCCTGCAATGTAGCAGACCCATATCTTAGAAGTCAAGAAAATGAGACGCTGAGACCTCACGGTGAGATCGAATCAATGGGGAAGTGGAACTAAAGCATTGTTCTTCCATTCCCTGTTCCCTATCCCAGCCTCATCGACCAGGGTCACAATGAGCCTATTAAAATTTGCCTTTTTTCTCTGCTTAAATGCTCTCTAACTCTTGTTAACAAAGAGTACTGAACTGGAAGATGGAAAATCTCATTTATGGCAAAACTGAAAGTTTTCCAAGTAGATAATGCCAAGAAGAGCACATCTCCTGTGAGGTACATCAGGGTGCCGTCACTCCCAGATAAGCACACGCTGCAAACTGGTGAATGTTTTAGCTGCGTGTAGAAAAAACCCAGGAATTGGTGTTGGAGGAGACCATGAAATTCTGTGAGATTAGCCCCATGAGTGAATTTCTCTGGTGAATTGAAAGCCCCATGTTTTCATGTGTCTTACAGCTTCCTCCCTAGCTCACCCTGCACACAACTCAAGGACTATTTATGTGTCCAGGTTTTGAGGCTCATCTAGCAGGGTTAATCAGGACTTCCATTAAAAGTCATAGAAGCAGTGTTGATTTACACTAGATACAGGCTTCCATTTTTACATAGGAAAAGCCCTGTTCCCGTTTCCGAGGAAAGTAGCCCTTGGCATACAGGATGGGGTTTGGCCAACTCTTCTCCAGAGTCCAGGACCTTGCACGCAGCTCACGCTCACCCTTGACACTTCGTATGGGCATCAGCACACACCGGACAGTAGCACATGCTTACTTAAAAGAGAAATTCTCTAAAATCTCTTGCAGTGGTCCTGTGTGCCCTGAGTACATGTATACCGGTTTGGCAATGACTGTACGTTGGTGTCCAAGGTTTCTTGAGGAAGGAGAGCTGTGAGTGTTGCTTACCCCAGCTGCAGCACAGAGCAGAGCTCCGCACTCCAGAGTTCACCAGTAATACTTGAACTTTCCCACAAGAGGCTTCAAAACCTCCTCCTTTACATTCATTAGCTGTTCTGCAGAGGTAATTAGCTGACTACAAATTGAATTAAAAAAATTAAGGCACTTTCAGGTTATTCACAGAGAGAAACAAAACTGAGAAATGGCAAGTTACTTATGTCAAATAAAGCATTTTCCCTTTCCCCCAGCCCTCTGACATCACTGGGAACAGGGAGCTTGTGTGCTTAATTGGCTATAACTTTTTCTTCTTGTAGAAAATGGGGTATTTAATGCAATGTTCAATTTTTTCTGAAAAATCTTCTTTGGGATGTAGAAATGAATGTTAATATATGCAAGCCCATTACTGAGAATGGTACTGAAGAAGTCGTGGCCAATGGTTAAGCTGAAATTAAGCACGCTTCAGAAAACAAACACAACTCTTTTAGAATCCCCATTCAACATAAGTAACAGACTAGAAGTCCTAATAAAATGTTTTCCCTGAGAAGTAATAAATTCTGAAAACACAATTGTATTTACTTGGACCTTTAGCAATGAAAAACTTTTTTCTCAGAGAGGAAAACCGCTCTTTATAGGAAAACTCAATAACTCATTATGCAACTGTTTTCTCGAGACTCGTGCAAACATGTGCTGCTGCAAATGCTCCACAGGCCAGAGCGTGAGGACCCCAGTCCCACATCTACAGCTGCATTGAAGGTAGAAAAATTGTTCAAGCATTGAAAACACATATGTAGTCTATAAGTGTACCTCACTTATATAATTAAAGCTTTTCCAAGCCCTACGTAGAGAACCGAAAATAACTGATTCATATTTCACTGGAAACCACTTTGTTCATGACATAAATCTTCCTCTGTGAAATGTAACAACTTCCTGTTCCCAAATTCTTGAGAAACGCTACATATTATATTTTACTTATTTGGGAAAGAAAATAAATAGATTTAGATTTATGATTTAATCTGGAAAAAAAAAAAAAAGAATCATGTGCCATTTCAACTGATATTTTAAGTGGATGCTGACCACCTAAATGCTCTTATTGTCACCTGAATTATTGTACAATATGCAATTCATGTAGACACCTGAGCCAAAGTGAGTTGTTTCAAAAAATGCACACTGGAGTCGCACTTCAAGTGCAGTGCTCGTGCCTAAATTTAAATGAGTTTTCAGTATTTGACTCCTACCACAGGAGCTTTCACTCCCCAGGCCTTGTATCCTGCATTGTGTTTCAGAAAGCTCAGAAGACATCAGATCGTGATGATAGTTCTTTCCTTTGTGCCAAGCTTTGCTCAGGGCAATGAAAACCTTCACGTGGTTTTGGCAACTCTTTCTCTTGGCGATGCGAGCCCGCTGAGTGCTCCATGGCACCAGCTTCGCTGGCGTGCTCTCACCGGCGATACAAAGCCATGTGAACACCTAACGTCTCAGCGTTAAGCCAACTTTATGGCTGCTTTGCATTACCAGCACAGTGCCAAGCAGCTGGAGAGCACCAGTGACTTTGATCCCGAGCTATACAGGAAATCCTGATTATTTAGCTACGTGACCCCCGGAGATCAGATGTTGCTTTAAGGACAAGAAAGCACCTTGTAAGGCATCCTCGCCCTGCTCCATCCACCACAGACCACGTTTCAGAAAAATCAGAGCTCATTTAAGCAGAAAACAAAGTTAACAGCCCTGGTGGTGCAACACTGTCCTCCTGGGCTCTCAGCTCTGAAGGCTTTGCAGGATTTCTCGCTTTGCCATTCTGCTCCGGACCACAATAAGCACGAGATCAAAGCATGGGCCACACGGGAAAACGTGACCTCAACCCCAGAGATGTCCCAGCTAGCAGGACTCACAGGATGGTAGCTGGCAGGATTTGGAGGACTTCTGAGGCTGTGACAGCCGAGGCGAGATGCTGGATCCCCCACAACCATCACTGAGGTGAAGAGAGGAAGCCACCGGTCCCTATGGGCTCGCCGGTGCAGCCAGTCACACATGATGAGCTGTCACATGGTTTCTATCCATTCAATCTCCAAAGCATATTTTAGGGGAGGATAAATAATGTCACAAAGATGTTATTCGATATCTCTGCAGTGAATATCCTTTTCTCTTTTTTTCACCATGTTATATAAAAAAAAAATCAGAGAAAATGTATTTGATTTTTGTGGCATTAAGATAAGTAAGTTTCAAAACATTACCCAAACATGGAGACATTTTCTTTGGGTTTTCTAGTTCAAAACTGAAGCCAAATGAAGATAAGGCCAAGAGATGCCAACAGAAAATGCTCCATGGGACAATAACAAACTGGAATGGTGACACACTGTGCAATTCCTGTTAAAACTTTGGCTCAGAACATG
Source organism: Anser brachyrhynchus (assembly GCF_964034855.1). NCBI lineage: Eukaryota > Metazoa > Chordata > Aves > Anseriformes > Anatidae > Anser > Anser brachyrhynchus. The sequence goes on from NC_137700.1 coordinate 41,149,977, forward strand.
ATTTTCCATGCATATTTTATACCTCTACTTGTGTCTTTGAGAGTTAATTAGTTTCCTAACGATATTCAAAGAGGAATATTCAAATATTCAACCCCTGAGGCAATTTGCAACAAGCTTGGCAAAAAGTACCTGCATTACTTAAGGATGATGTTTTTACCCTGAATCTGAAATACTTTTATTCCTCTCCCAAACACTTAACTATCCAGGTAATCTCAGTGCCAGACTAGAAAATTATCTCTAAATACAAATGCTGGAAAATCCATCAGTTAAAGTGGTGGAAATATTTTGAAGTGTACTGTAGATCATAATAAAGTCGCAAAGACAGGATACTCATCGCCATGTCTCCTAACTCTGTAATTTCTTACATTGCATTAAGCTTTATCCTGAATCTTAATCTAGCCCAAATTAGCTCTAAGCAGAATGTGAAGTACATGAGCTGCTGATTTGTATCAGCTTGTATACTCACATCTGCCGAAAAGCGGAGTGAAGGAATTATTTTATTGACTTCTTGTCTAATCTGTAAAAAGCAAAGGATGAAACTCCAAATTTACAAAGTATACTCAGCTATAAATATATCGGAAATCTACCTAGGTCCTTTAGAAGCTTTAATGCTACAGCAAGGCTTTGAAATTGATGCCAGCTATAGCGTAACTTACAGCAAAACCAGGCTGCAGCCTCCAAATGAGCTCTGTGTTTTCCCACGCTAACCTCCTGACAAAAGGTGATAGGATTTGTAAACATTTATTTGAAAAGTCCTTAAAAATAGAAAGCTTAGAGGGGAAAAACAGCTCCTTACTTCGCGCCATGAACAGAGCTGTTGCTGGATTTACTTCAATTTACTTCCATTTACTTCCATTTTTCTCTCAGAAGACTGGCTCTTGAGTAGTTGCATGGGCAGAGTACTGGCAGCAAACAAGCGGGCACATGCATGGGATGAACACCCCGAGACCAGCACCCATAGGCACTGTCTGGATTAGTGTTCGTTTGCAGCTGGTGGTATGCCCACTGAGGGCTATTTTCGTCGTCCAAGCTCACAAATGACTCCAAGGACAAGCAGAACCTCGTGTTCTTGTGCAGCTCCATGGGGTCTCCGTGGCAGAAAGGTTCTGGCTCTTGTCCACGAGCCAGAACAAATAACTGTGAGCCCTGGATTTGTCCTGAGGACATGGGATGCTGATGCGTTTGCTGGCAAAGCCTGCAACAGCCATAAAGCAGGCATTTGGGAAAGAGGGACCTCAAGAAAATAAAATCCCCAGAATCCCTTCAGATTCATTTAAATAAGAGAAACTTTCTCTTCCTGGACTACGGTACCCTTTCTTTGTCTCTCTGGCATCGTGTTGGTAATTCCTCCAAGGAATGCAATAGAGGTGTTCTGCCATGAAAACCAGCTTGCTGTGACAATCTGCACACCAGGATGCTCCAGGTACCTTTACCAGCATCCGTGTGTAAAGTAGTTGTACCTTCTCACCCTAGCCAGGCCCTACAAGCAAGGCAAGAGGAGAGCTTCCAGTCATGCCCATGACAGCCACGTAATCTGCTTGTGACTGAGCCGCTTTTGTTGGTAGGAACTTGCTGAGCAATGTGAGCAATGCATAAAACAAGCAGGGACCTGACTGCAGCCAGGGCTGGGCTGTCTCTGGAGAGCTGGAAGAGCTGGGCTGCAGGAAGCACGTCCTCCTCATCCCAGTCTGGGGGGGGCTGGATGCACCCCTTTTCTGACTGGCATGTACCCAGCCTGCAGAGGCTTTTTTCACAGCAGAACCTGAATGCAAAGCAGGCAAGGCAGATCTCAGGGTCAGCCTGCAGATTTGCTCCGTCTCCAAGGTGATCACACGGAAAATTGGAAATAAATAAATAAATAAATAAATCACTCATTGTAAGATTAGCATAGTTCATATTTTTAGTTTTAATATTTTTAATTAATACCCTCAGGAAGGGAAAGGGTTTAACACACACGGTATCGGCACAAAGGAGAAAACGTGCATGTGGCTGAAATCTGAAATGTAAGAACCAGTGAAGCAGGAAAACAATAAAAAGTTGTTCCAGATGAAAAGAGATGAAGGAAGGAAAGATCTTTCTCCATCAGCCGTGGCAAGGTTGTTAGGAGGTGTGCAGGGAAAGACCCGGTAGCTTGGCAAGAGGGAGGAAAGGAAGCAGGGAGGCCAGCCTTGGTCTCATCCCCATCAAAAGGAACCATCCCAGCAGTTCCTACCAACAAGACTTCAGGCTATAAAGTCAGGAGCAGAGCTCTTACATCTGAAAGAAAGAATATTTGGGTTCAAAATCTGCACTTGAATCAGTTTATTAATCCCAAAGTTCAAATCAGCAGCAAAGAAGGGAGGAGAGGAGAAGACATGAGAACTGCAGAGAGCCCAGGACAAAAATAACACCATTAAACACTTCATTTCTTTTTGGACATTTTCCCAATGATTTTAAAACCTCCCTAGGTTTATAGAGAAAAAAAAATAAAACAAAGTTTACATCTTTTACTGCTCCTTTATGTGCCATCCTTCAGAAGATGGCCTCATGTGGTGCCGTGGTGTGGGGGAGTCCTGACTGTGGCTCTCCCATTCTTGGGTCTGGGGGGACCCCACCAGCACGTCCCAGTTGTGTCCCCAAAACCAGAGCATGAGGGAGGCTGAAAGTGGGTAAAATAAAGGACAGGAGAAATCCCGCTCAGAAATGACCCTAAGAGTGGTGTCGAATTGGGGATTATGGTAGATTTAGAAGTTAAAACAAAATGGAAGAGTAAGCAGTCTTTTGTCAATAAGGGGAAAAAATGCTTACCCAGCACTCTTTTTCCACACTTTGACAGCTCTAGCTGGTGTGCAGTGTATATAAGGAATATATGCAAATTTTCTCCCATTAAAAAAGCCTCTGCCATTAAACATTCATTACTTGACAACCTAAAATTCACTACCTGATTTTCATAGTCCTGCAAATCTCTGCGCTTTCATTATCTCTGTGTTTGCCAAATGTAAATTAACTTCTATTTGTCTCTTTTACTGAAATACAGCTAGAACTGTGTGCTATTGTGTTGTAAAATATAGTTGTTATTTTTTTGCATACAGAAGCAGATGTTATTTTCAATGTTGTAAGACATGCACAAAACAGGGCAGGAGAGGACTGAGGTGACCGAAATGTACATCGACAGCTGGGTGAAGTGAAAGCTCAACTTTTGCGCAAGAAGCTCTGCTGGAAAGATTAATCACTATTGTGAATCAGATTTCATACGGAGATGGCTAATAGCTTCGGCAAGGCAGGTTTTCTTGGGTGTCCTGGCAAAGCCCCTTTAATCTGGTTTCTCTAACCTGGAAGGGACTGGGCTGAAACACGGCTGGATGGCAGCAAGCAGGAGTGGGAGCCAGCACCCAAATCAGATTTGTGTAATCAGCTCGGGCAGCTCGAGCCTGTGAAAGCTTTTAAAGGCTCACATGATCCTAAATGGTTGACGTGGAAGTCTGAGTGTACATGTCCATAAAACACAGTTTATTTAAGTAGCTACCTCATAAATACAGTTAGGCTGGCAGGCTTGGATTGCGGAGGGCTGGTAATGGACTGGAGGGTCTTTTATTTATAGATCTGCCCCAGTTCAAATCCAGTTCAGGAGCTAAAAGCCGGGGTTTTTGCTGCGGCCTGCATGAGCTCAGCCCACGCCGTGAGCTGCCAGCCCACAAATGCCACCACGGGCAGGGGCTGGCAGGGAGGGAGCGAGAAGGGGCCGACAACGCAAAACCCTGACCATGCTTCACCTCTCCGAGGTTTTAGCTCGAGCTGCTGTTTGCAAAGTTTAAATAAACACAAAGCTGAGGATGTGGTTTAACACGGGAATGGGACGGCTGCAGCTCCGTCCTCAGGTTGGCCTGGCACTGCCACGGCCATGCTGTGCAGGGCAGCTAAATCCACACTCCTGCAGGGGCCAGGGCTCTCCAAAATTGCCATTCCAGCAAGCTGCAAGTAGAGACAAAAGAGAAAGCTAAATCTGTACTTGGCAAAGAGAAAAAAGAAAAAGAAGAAAGAGTTTAGCTCCTGATAATCACGAGCCAAATAATTGCAAGGCAAAACAATACAGGAAGACGGAGCATCGCAGGGGCTTGGTGCAAAGTGCAGGGCACAGTGACCAGGTAAGCATTTTAACACCTTCAAAATGTTTGGGAACAGTGATGGAGGAACTGGGATCTAAGGTGAGACCTCAGGGCAAAGCCCAGGATCACCGCCAAGTATTTGGTGGGGGGAAGAGGACTCAGATTCAGAGTGGAGAAACATGAAGAAAGCTGGTGGGCTGGCAGGGGGAATGAAACACAGGGAGGGTTCTTCTGCTCCCCCAGACCCCGAGCACACACATCCCTCGGTCTGCAGATACCCCACAAGTGCTAGACTGAGAAAGGCTGCAACAAAAATACAATTGCAGTTTTGCAGAGTAAACCCCCTGTGCTTCCATCCCTCACCCAGCTGTCGTCCCCTTCCAAGGCACCAGGGCTACCCTAACCATGGGGCACGGCTAAGGAAGAAGGCAGGGAATGGGCAGAGCAGGGGCAAAGAGAGGTGACCAGACTCCAGACAGCTACACATCCCTCAGGACAAACCCTCGGCTTGGCAGGAGCTGAGCAGACTGTCTGGTCACTGTATATATAGGATGGAGCAGAAGCTGGCAATTACATCCCAGTTATGTGGTTTCCATATAGCCGTGCTTTATAAGCTAGCACACATCAAGGCTCAGCAGTTCAGTGGGCTTTTTCCAGGGAGTTCTTATCTCCTCTTAGGAAATGAAAACACAGGCAAATTTGCTTTTCCAGGTTAAAGAAACCACAGAAATGTGAAAGACATTTGTGTAAATAGCATCATGCACCAAATTCCACCATTCCTTTTTAATTCTGGCTTCAGCTGCATGAAGTGAAGTGTGTCTTATTGGAACAAATGCGTCTTTATTAAAAAAAAATAACCCCGAGGCAAATTTACAGCAATTCTCACTATCAATAAACAAACTAGCTGGAGCTCCAGGCTCCCAGTCTTGCCACAGCCAGGCACGATGGTCATGTCATTGGTGGCCAGATGGTTTGAATTAGGGTGGCTGTATTAGAGGAGCTGAGCTCCACCTCAGCCCTGCATAGACCGGGTGATGCCCACGAGTGCCTCGTGCTCCGAGGGCATGAAGGTTACTGCTGGACCCCAGGACGGTGCCTTAACAAAGGCTTCCTCAGCCCATGCCAACTGCAACTCAAATGTTCCTGTTTTCAAAGGACGCAAGACGTTTCCTAGCAAGGCTGGAAAACCAAACTAATAGTAATTCTTCAAAGTGGAAAAGGCTTGCAGTTTGAATCAACAAAGAGAGGCGAGAAGATTGCCTTCACTCTATTAACACACCGCAGGGCTCCAGTTGCATCCATCTCCCAGTGGAAGAATGCAGCTTCCTCATTAGAAGTCGGAATAAATACAAATTACAAATAAGAGCAGCATGTGAGTATGAGCGTTTCATACAAAACAGGCTGCACCTTGGAGTTAGAGAGTTAGCTACATGACGCAACATCCATTATCCGCGTGGCTTTACACAACAATTTTTCAAACCAATGCAATGTGCCGTGGAGTGGTGGCTCCTGCACAGTGCAGCTTTTTCCACCAAAATAGTTCAATTAATTTTAGCAGAGAAATGAATGGTAACTTCCAGCTGGCTCCAAATAGAAAATTTAGCATGAAAAGTGCTCTTTTTCAAACAAAGCCTACAGAGGACTTTCTTTGTAAGACGTGAAAAGAAATGCAAGCTGAAGCGTAGAAAATTGGTTACCGGATCTTCTGTCAGGCCACTCAAGGAGGTAACAGATCAGGCCTTGTGATAAGAGCAGTCAGCTTGGCCTGACTCATTCTCAGATGAGTGTACAAAGAGAAGACTCCCTCACTGCAACTTTTCAATACTTAAAGGGGGCTTATAAAAAAGATGGAGAGCAACTTCTTACTCAGGCAGACAATGGCAGGACAAGGGGAATGGTTTTAAACTAAAAGAGGGGAGATTTAGATCAGATGTAAGGAGGAAATCCTTCACTCAGAGGGTCGTGAGGCCCAGGCCCAGGCTGCCCAGAGAAGCCATGGCTGCCCCATCCCTGGAAGTGCCCAAGGCCAGCCTTTGGGCAGCCTGGTCTTCCAACCCAAGCCATTCGATGATTCTATGATATGATTCTATGAAACAGAATAGAAATGTTGAAATACCCGAAATTTGCCAAAGGATGCAGGCTAGAAAAGAGCCATATTGAGGGATCCCCACATACTGGGGCTGTGGTGCAGCTGCTGTTACACCAAAACAACTGCTGCATTAGAATGCTTCCTTAAAAATAATGTACCCTGCAATTGTACTTTTCTTCACAGTTCCATGTTAAAACAGGTCACATAGAGTCTGCTTCTCCCAGAGACAGCATCCTGGAAACTGCTCTGTCCACCCCTGGTCGTCACTTCTCCGGGCAAAACTTGGGGCTTTTTGGATTTCAGCACAGAAGACTGATCCCAGATATTCTCATCCAAACAGTCTGGAAGAAAATGGAGCCGAGACAGTTTAAAGACTTTTCAAATAGCACCTAAATAATAGACTGTATCTTAGCATCTTCAGAGAAACTTTTCAAAGCACAAAACATCATCAAGTTAAATTTTTATATAAGAAGAAAATGAGAACTAAGCCTCCTAGTTCAGGAAAAAAATAGGGTAGAAAAGCTCTGATCTTACATAAAACACCACAAAAGATGCACCAGAGTCATATTGTAACAGGTGCACAGGAGTTTTCAAGCCTCTAGCAAAAGGAAATGCATTTTGCATACATGATAGCCATGGAGAGCTCACGGCTGCCGAAGCTGCGGCTCAGCCTTTTGAGATACTGAATCTCCAAAGAACCTGGAGCAATTACAGCTCATCCCTTCTGGAAGGGGAACCAGGGGGTGCAACCTGCAGCGAGAGCACCTGAATTAAATTGGAAGGAGCCATCAGCAGCAGCCGCGGGGATGGAGGTGACGTGCCTTTTCTCAGAGCAACCAAAACTCACACAGACCTGGGATGGGAGCAGAAGACGTGTTATTAATTGGTCTGTGCTGCTGGGGGATGTCGTGCATGACAAAGATGTCCCAGGGCTGTGAGGAGTGTGCAGATGCTGGGGAATCACTGAAATCCAGATCTGAATACGTCCATGTGGACCTGGAAGCCCAACATCATTGTGAAGCAATGGGTTTTTCTTTGACCTCAAGCCTGATGTAAGAGGCTACTTCAAAAACCAGTCTGAGAGAGGAGAGAAACCATAACCAAAGCAATATGACTGCCAGGGAGACAAGGGTTTGGGGTGACTGTGGTGATGGACATCCAATGAGGCTGGGGAGGGGTGAGGAAGAGAAAGACAGGGAGAGCGTGTGAATGAGATGGGAAGTGTGGCATGTGGATCACCAGAGTGACCAGAAACAGCAAGGGAACAAGCAGCTGAGGACACAGAAGCCAAAGAAGGACCTGGACATGGCTTGCTGCTCTTACAATGAGAGGTTTTTCCTCCTCAAACCCATTGAACAGGCAAAGCTCCATGGAGGAAGGAAGGGCAGGGAAAGACAACGCCTAGATTACTTCTAACCGGATGGGAATCTCCACTACCCAAAATGTGAAGTCCATAAAGGAAACAAACCTAGTAAAAGTTCAAATGAACTAACATCAAATCCACAGCCTCCATAGCTATACCCCCCCACCATCACACCTATCGGGGGTGATGTCCTCTGTTCCTCAGGGCACCAGCTCCAGGAGTAGCCTCCAGGTAAGTCCCAACCTCAAGCACTCCTGGGCACCCTTCAGCACAAGCACCACGTACTCAGGATCCCTGCACTGAAGTCTCATCGCTGCAGCTTTCCTCTACCTCTGGAGCTACAGCGATTTGTGATAAATCACTGCTCCCGACAGGGCTGCTTCTGCTCACAGGACACTTTAATATTGCTCAGCTATCCCTCGGCTGTGCCAGAGTATGAGGAGATTTCAGCATGTAGAGTGCACGATAATTTTTCATCTGAATTACCCCGAGCTGCCAGCAAACAGCAACACTGCCTAAGAGAGACTTGGAGAATTGTTTTAACACATTGTTGGGTGTTTTGTATGCGGTGCCAGCTTCTTTTGCAATAAATCAGAGTTCCCTGACACACGCCTCTCGGGAGGCACACAATCACCTGGCTGGATGGGGATGCTGTAATTCTTCCTGAAGGTGCCTCAGCACCCCCGTGCGAGGCATGTGGGGTGAGACGGGGCTGCCCACCAGCTTCAGGCTCTGCCAGTGGGGTTGGCCAACGCTGACCCCGGAGAGGGGCCTCTCCAGAAATGGCTAACAACTGCTTTCATAGTGCTCATAAAAGGGATGAGCTAAAGCCCGTTAAATAGCATGGAACGGCTCCCAGTCATTTTAATGGCTTTCATGCTAGTCTGCTGTCTCTTGGCTTCGTTTTATACCTAGAAAACTCCTTTTGTTCCTGGAAGAACAGTTGTCTGTCCTGCAGCAGCACACTGGGAGAACGCAGAAGGAACAGCCCAGGGAAAATAAACTTAATTAACCATTTAATTTTAGTGTTGGCATTTACACAGATCATTGATTATCTGGCTGCACAGACTCCTTCAACTATTTAAAATTGCAAAATGATCCGAATCTGTGATGTTCTTTGCCAAGACCAATGCTACAACAGCTTTAGTGCTGAAATAAAGCGAGCAAACAGGCCGCTCCAAGAAGACCACCACCTCATAAATCCATTCTACAAAATTTATAGAGTCCAAAGGTGGACAGAGGGGGGCCCAATCTTGAACTTCATTCTCACTCTTGCAAATCATATTTTTTAATTGCTCACTGGGACTATTTACATGCAAACTTACTCACACAGATAAAAATACCCTACAAGTTCCTCCTCTTTTTCTTACACTTTTATCTTTTGACCCTATCACCTATAAGATTAGGTCTTGCAAAATATTGCTCAACTGAATGAAGCTATCTTCTGTGGCCAAGTAGGTGATACAAAACCCAGAGCTGCTATTTAGCAATATCTGGCCTTTGGTTTCTGTGGGAACATGCTGTCTTGAGTCACAAATCTCCTTTTGTTAAGGAGAAAAGTTATTTTTAAATAAGTTATTCTTATATATTCTTAAGCCCAGATCCAGTGTCGCATTAGCTTGTGTCCTCTAAAAAAAAAAAAAAACAACTGTTTTTAGCAGTACAGTTCACGTGGCAGTCAGAATACCCTGTTATGAAAATAGAGTTTCTAAGAGCTTGGTTTTCCTTTCCGGTGCTTTTCTGCTGGCTAAGAAAGGAAACACCCTGTGATCCCTGGCCTATTTAACCCTGCAGAATGACAAGTGCCATTGCAAAAGGTTTTATAATTGACTGTTTCCTTACTTCCCTTCCAAATTTTGTGTTACCTGCCATAAATGAGCTAAGACAATGCAGCAGTCCTTTCTTTTAACACACTACTTTGCAACTGAACGAGCTAAAATAATACCCTAGGAGCAAGAAGCCGCCTTAGCAGGAAAGAGGACGTGCAGCTGGGGCACTGAAATGCAGTGAGACTCACAGCAGAGACGTGTCCTCAAAGTCCTCACCATCCTGATGGTTTGCAAAGATTACACAAAAATAATGGGAATTTAATTTATTTTTTTTTTGCTACCTCTCCATCTATGCCCATGTCAAGGAGAAGTAAAATCTTAATTACAGGGAAAAAAAAAAAAAAAAACTCTATTAGAGATTAGAGTCACTCAGACTAAAATTAGCCTCAAGTGACTGCACAGTAAGAGGCAGAATTGGTGGATTTTTCTATTAGTGTCCTCCCACAGTCCCAGGACACCTCTGGGAATGTTTCATTCCTCTGGTTTCTGCCCTCCAGCCCTGCAGCATCCCTGAAGGCACGCGGGACAGGCACAGCCCGGCGGACAGGATGCCAGAGGTGCTCGCCAAGTCATTTCGGCACACCTGAGCGCCCAGCTGAGCAGCCTTTGAGGTGCACCGCGGCGTGAAACGGCCGATTTGTCCTCCTTGCCCACGCCGCAGCAAGGTGGAAAATCCTGAAGGAGGAAAGCAGCCTTCTCGGTGGCCTTCGGGAGCCGGTGGCGAGCCAGCAGAGTGCTGTAAAATCTTCACCGAGAAGGCAAAAAATGCAGCAAGGCAGAACTCAGGGAAAATAATGAACCACCGCGAAGCTCAGCATGATCCACACATGGCACAACAGTCCCCCTGCTCCACTATCTGCATAAAGATCCTCTTCCAGCCCCAGAAAGCCAGCGGTGATCCTGCCCCCTGCCAGCACCATGGGTTTTTTCCTTCCACCCAAGCTTATTTTCTCAGCCTTCGCAATTTATTCTCTGTGGGAGGATTTCACAGCCCATAAAGGGAATTCTTGTGGATTTGTGGAAGATAAGGACTTGCAGAGTGGCCAACCACCGCATCGCTGTGGTGGAGAGCCCCGGAGAAGTGCAAAAGAAGAGCACAGATAAGATACTTCTCTTTTCTTCCCTCCCACGTTGGTCTCCGGAAGGCTTTGCTCCCTGACATTAACCCAAGGAAAAAACATGCCATCGTTTTCAGGCCAGACATGCATATGTGAGATTCATGCTCTAGCCACAAATCAAATTCCAGGCATTAAAGCAAATGAAAGTGGCATTTTGTAAGCTTAAAGTTTCCAGTTCAGAAGTGGGTATGAATCTCGTTGCGGGTGTTTCAAGGGATGTTTGCAGAGATTGCTGTACGGAGAAACTCGCATGTGGTTGGAATTACCCAGGGCATGGATTTGTACTTTAAAAAAAATAATCAATCATGGGTGTGGTGGAAACAACTGCTTTGTTGCAATAACCGTGACCAAGATTCAAAATCTGCTGCCCTTTCATAACTGCAGTGGCATGAAATTGCCACAAAGGGTTTTCTCCCTTTATATGGAGGCTACGAGCAAAGAGCAGGCTTGGTGTGTCACAGCACGCACCCACCGTGGGAGGTGTCACAGGGGAGGGTTACAGACTTTATTCTTCGATTACAGCGGCCCAGCAGTGCTACAGCATGCTTTGCAGTGGGATTATTCAGAGCTATACTTGTAACACACTCACACCCATTTTGAGAGCATAAATGCACACTTTGAAGTTATTTTAGGTAACAAGAAATGGGCCGAACTGCCTCAAATAACTCCTTGCCTGTAATTACGAGCTAGGAGTTGCTGCATACAATGTAAAGAACACATACCGACGGCAATGTGGAAAACATCCCTTCTAACTGAAGCAGAGGTGCTCAGAGCTTCCTTTGCTGAGCACATGCCCCCTCAGGAACAACCCCTGCATGTCACACGTGCGTCTGCATTGCTGCTTAAGGCAGGACCATGTGCAAATTCGGCCATTTATTTGATCACACACAAGTCCAGAGGAAGAATTGGAGAACAGGCATTAATACAGCAACCAAAAAAAATACAGATAAATGCAATAATTTAGGAGTAAAATTGTTTGAGGGACTACTTGCGAATGGCATGAAATTTCTCGTTATATAAATTGTGCTTCAGTGATAAGGACAGGACATCAAACTTCAAGGTATTCACTGAAAGCATCTGTTATGCAGCAGCTGCCATAGAAAATTCACAGTAACAGCCTGATTCTCCTCCCCCTGCAATCTCAGGGCTGACTAATAGTGCATCATTTTGGTTCCTCCACTGCCATAGCCTGAACATTGCACAGGGCTGGCAAACACCGTGGATGGAAGCACAGAAAAGCTGGAGTTAGCTTCTGATGCTGCCGTGACCTGGGAATGGCTTTTGCATAAATAATTCAAAATCTTATTGGCTTCTTTCCCTAAATAGAAAGTAGAAGTAACTTTTTTTTTTCTTTTATAAAGTGTTTTCATACCTAAAAGTGAGTATTTTATAAGTAGATAGTTGATCGTCATATTATTGTTGGAATCAGTCTCATTTATTCGCTACATTATGCAAAGTAATTACAACTCATGTAAAACAGAGACAAGCTGGTCCATAAGAAAAGTGCTGCAGAACACCTGAGCAGTAAAAAACAAACCTCCCTGGAACAGCTGAGCTTTGGTCTTGTGCATTTTTAGCCTTAAATCTTATTAAAACGGGTAACGTGCACAGAGAGCGAATCAGGCCTTTCCCACTGCACGGCTGTGGGTTTTAGCAGTGGGATTATCATTTGTACTGCACGTCGAATGTGTGTGTTTTCCATTACTGGGTAATACACTGCTAAAACATAAGCAGACCCAAACGTACACGTGCATCACATTACATCTGCACAAGGAAATTCTTCCCACAGCAAGCATCGCTTCCCAAATCCCCAATAATGCCTACTCTAAAGAGCCATTGCTAGGAGCACTCTTCACATAAGTATTATGGGAAGTGCATTAACGTCTGGAATTAAATGTTGCTTTTTTATTTTTATTATTTTTGTGATTACAAAACTCCTCCAAGCGTCAGCAGACACAGCCAAGCAGAACCTCGGGCACAGCAATCCTATAACCCACTTGATGTAAATTAGTCAGTCCTAACGACAAAGGTCTGTTCTGGTTGGTTGAAAAATAATAATAATAATAAAATGAACTGATTTTAAATAGGACAATAGTAATTAACAAGGCTAACGAGGATTTCCATGTGGGGTATCACTAAGCACAGGAGAGCATTACCATGTGGTGGAAAACAAGGAAAGTGGAGCTCTGTAATCTCAGGACATCACAAACATCCATGGTGGCAGGGGGAAACAAGCCAAAGCAGCAGAGATTGAGGGTTAATACCACCTGAAAGAGCAAGGGAGTTAAGGCAGAGAAAAAAGCTCTCTTCCTTCTTCTGAAAATTTAGGCTCTGCCATTGCTGACGCTGAACCAAGCCATTGAGAAGATGGAGAATTTTCCATCAAGCGTCTCTGCTCCTCCTCTTCTCCACATACGCCCAGCTATTGCAGGGTCAGGCCAGACCTGGAATGCAAGAGTAACTTGTGCCACCAGAACATCTGCTAGGGGGTATTTCCAGCCCGCCCTGTCACAAGAAATATCTGAATCATGCGAGAAAACTGGTTCTCAAAATCTTCAGGCAAAATTTGCAGATAAGCTTAGGTAAGCATTATAATTACAGCTCAGATAGAAGAGCCAGGTCCTCAGCTGCGCTTCCTGGCATCCTTCCACTGAAGTAAATGGAGTTCTGCTGATCTGGCCCCGTATCTGGGGGGGCTGCCAACAGCCAGGCTGATGTGAAATACCACTGCTAGGAAGGATGGGAAAGATAATTCTTTTAGATTGTATAGGAAAAAATTGGATTGTGGGGCTCTGATCCTTGCATGATTCATTGGGTAATTCAAAGGAAATTACTGCCCGTGTCTGTCTGACAAGTGACCTCCAGGTCCCCTCCTGGCCAAAGTCCCCAGCCAGGACCAAAGGGGCAGAGCGTGGGCACGTCCTGCCTGGACAGGCTGCAGGCACCCCCCGCCAGCTCTCCCAGCCCACCCCGCCTTGCAGCCACTCTCACCTTCCAAAAGCACGAGGGAGAGACAAAGCTTGCAGAAATGCATGGAAACATGCACTTTCTCTTATTTGTAAATCTTCTTTTGCAGAGTGAAATAAACGGCTTGAGCAAGCTTGCAAAGAACTGATGGTATTCATTTATGGTCTCTTGAATTTGAAGGCAGCGTGTTTGCACGGATTGGCAGTGTGTACACATGGAAAAAGCTCATAGCTGCTCTCTGCTTTCTACAGGACAAATTTGGCATTTTCTGTCAAATGTCCCCCAAAATTACCCTTCAGGTAACAAGGTAGAGTCCAAAGCATGGCTCGGGGTGTTGGTTTTCACCTCTCCTTAGAGTTTCCTGAAAAGCTCTCTATTGGCACTGGGAGATTAAATGCAGCAAAAAAAAAAAAAAGGGCCACCTCAAATTCAGGTGGCCTAAAATTCACCCACATCCCTGCTGTGTTTTCTGCTGGGTTTATGTTTTGAATAGGAGTGAGCTACAGGTAAATTCTAGGTAGGAGGACTTGAGGTCATCTGCACCTGGCCATCAGGTTTCATTCCTGACAGCTGCACTTGTTCATTCGCTATGGATCAGGAGGAAAGACTTGCACAGGATCAGCACTGGGAAAACACACAGGAGAAAAATAAAAGGCAGAACAATGTTGTCTGTAATTTTGGTGAATGCAGTGGTGACTAAGCCTGCTTTAAGAATGAAGAGTTTGCTACTGCTTTTGCAAATGGGATTAAAATTATCATTCCATGGGTCAATCTTAGATCTTAACTGCAGCACCTTCTCCAGCATGGGCAATGGTGGGGAAAGGACAAATTTCTAAATATAATATAAATATTAAATTTCTAAATATAATCTAAATATTTGGTTACACGCTTTTGGATTAAAGCCTGACTGTTATAAAACCAGAGAGAGTTACCCCAATGGTGGTCAGGTTTGCCATGCTTCTGTGCTCGAAGTACATTGATGTCAGAGTCAGATGGATTCAGGGAGGAAGAAAAACAAAATACCTCTATTTCTGTCAAAAATCTCTCCTGTCATTTCTTTTTATTCCCAGATAGTTTATCATATTTCAACAATTGTTTATACTTGGTAACAACTCTTCACAGATGCCCGTGCCCACATTGCAGTTATATCTACACCTCATCCCTTTGACATGAGCACCATTTCTGGTAGAGGCTGCAGCAAAACAGACCTGGTTCTGAACAGCTCATGCTGTTCGGCTGATGAAACCAAGAAAAAAAATGTAGCCCTTGTTTATTGAGGAAACAAAGCTGCTTCCATAAATAAGCAGGAGGCACAAAAGCAAAGCAAAGATGAAATAGCACTCCAAGGGAGGTATTTCAATCATTTTAGAAGGACTACTGTGCAAGGAGACAACAGGAAAAGAGCTTCCTTCTCTAAAAAGAGAAAATGTTCATTTTTAGTACACTCAAATTTCAAATCCTTCTGGAGGAAGAAATATTAAAAGCAATCTCAGCTTTAAACAGTGGTAAGGAGCCAGCCTCCTTTCCACTGGGAATGGACTCATTCCCAAGGGAATTCTATTTAAAAAAAAAAAAGAAAAAAAGAAAGAAAGAGAACCAGGAAGAGTACATAATTTCAGGGCTAAAAATTTGTTTCTGAAGCCATTCACAGCTCTCTGCTGCTGCAGAGCACTAATGTGTTGTCCTAAGCAGCAGAGGAGACACAGGGCCATGGTCAGTGCCAGGTGACATCAGGTTTCCCCAGCCAGATCAGGTTAGCAGCACGCGAGTGTCCGCATGAACACCTCTGGGAACCTAGCGGAGGTCTTGGTTACCTCCATAGTCAGTGGCACCATGGAGCAACTCAGCTCACCAGGACCTGAAGCTCCTGAGATGAATCCCTGAAAAGAGTCAGGACCACGGGCAGAAAAAGGAGGGCTCCAGGTCTGCGGGCTGCCAGCTGGAAGCTTCCTCTGCACCAACACATGCAGTGAAGGCTGCACCTGCTGTGCTGTAGGTGCTCTTACAGGGCCTCAGAGAGCATTCAAAAGATTTTTGAGTCCTCCTTTCTCTGCTGGAGATGAGTGAAAAAACACCCAAAACCTGGAAGCTTACTCAGCCTATGTCCGTCTTTCCTTTTCTTTGATGAAAAATACAATTTCCCTATTTCTGGGTCGAGCAGTCAGCAGAACTGATGGAAAGCAAATCTAGCATCAGATGATACAAGTAACCACACAGATTTTTTTCATCCTCCTCTGCTGACCCATGGCTCCATTTTTCCCTCCGTTTTCGTTACTATTTCCTATATCTTTCCGTCAGAAGTACCATCCTGATGAGGAGACCATCCATTTGTGTCCTATTCCTGCTGTATTTTGATCGATGCAATAGGAATGCTGTCACATTTGTCCAAAATGACTGGTAAAACAGAGAAGGGCTGGATTTTCAGTATCCAGAGCAATGGATATTTACTGACAAAAAGTCAAATCAGCAGAGCAGTACACGAGCAAGTTCTCAGGTCATGCACCTAGGCCCGCAGGCATAGCCACATCGACATACATCAGGAACCTGGGCACCTATCCGGGCTACAGGAATCAGCTCCTAAGCATCCAGTGGGTTTCTGCGATGAACTGCTTCACAGCTCTGTAGTTAAAGAATTCAATTTCATCAATAGCACTGCTATATGTCTCACTTTAATATCATTTGCAAATGTTCCAATAAAACCCTCAGCCTCTCGGCAAGTCTTGCTCATAATTCCATATCATTGATTCGTTTAGGCAAGCTACAAATGGCAAGCTGTCTGACTCCACTTGTTAATGCGGGCCTCTTCCCTCATCTGCTCTCTTCAGAATAACAATGAATGCTGCATTCTTCTGCTTGCCAAATCCACTTTAAGCTTATGAAATACTAGCTTCATGTCAAAAATAAGACCTGTGCAGGACCAGAGCTCAGCACGCAGACAAAAATATATTTGCGGCCTATTTAGAAAAGATGAATCTTAGCCTGAAATTTCAGGCCTAACCTGCCTTTTTGCAGGTTTTGGAAGGACAAATTTGGCTGAGGCCCGGCACAGTGAAAGAACTGATAAAGAGTTTTAAACTCCCCAGATCTGGCTCCCAAAATTCAGGGCTTTGGGATTCAGATCTGTCGGTGTCATTTCCAAGCCTCCAAGAAGAAAGGCTCCCCAGCGAAGGGGCTGTGTATGCAGCAAATCCCCACTTCCAGCGGAGTCCGCCGTGGCTAAAGACAGCAGGAACAGGCCCAAAGGCAAAAGAAGTGAGGGAAGCGCCGAATCCCCGGCAGCCTCTAGGGAATGCCATTGCCCACACATACTGTCCTGTCCTTAGCCAGATGGATCTTGTCTGGCCCTGCCTTTACCTTCCTCCCAATGGCAGCATTTTATTACTCTCCCAGGCTCCATCCACTACCATTATTGCAACAAAATGTGATGTAATCACATTTACATAGAATTTTCAACCATCAGTAAAAAAATGTTCAGACATCAGCTCCCTCCCAGTCTCATCCTGGGCTCCAGCCCACAGCGCTGGTACATCCTGCCTATTGTCTATGGCCATTCACAGAAAACTTCAAAGTAATCCTTCTTAAAGGCTCCTCCTGACCATCCTGCCCTGCTGCTGCTCTCCCAGGGAGGCACAGGATAACAGCAATTGAAGGCTTGCTCCTTTGTAGTGTATTGCCCGTCACCAAGACACCATCAATCACCAGTTTAGGTACTGTGAGGCACTGGACTAGCACAACAGTACAGATCGGGGATTTGTGGCTTCAATCAGTGGCACAACTAATGTAGAAGGAATAATGGCACCAATAATGGCACTTCCAGGATAATCACAGGCTTCTTCCAGACCCTGAAAGCTTTTATAGACTTCTTCCCTCAAAACTGTGTAATGAATGACAGTGCACAGTTAGCTAATGGTTGAAAAAATCCAATACCTGCTAATGTCCTGAGATAAGGATGGAGGAAAAGGTCTCTTTTACAAGCTTTATGCGGTGACATATGACATGGATTCCACACATGCATTGCTTGTGCTCTTTCCTTCTTTGTGTATATTTTCCTCATCAGAAACACCAGAGCTAGGTTTATTTATACCCTCCTGCTTACGAAACGTTGTTCTGCAGCAAGTCAGATTTGAGGCACTTCATGTTCAAACATTTGTATTTATGACCTGTGGGATGAGAAACGTTTGTTCGTTGCTCTCCCTGTCATGCCCTCACTGCTTGTTATTTTGCAACCAAATACCCCCAACCAGAAGAGTGTCTCCTACCAGGCTCACGTGGAGAAAGGCACAACCTGTGCTGAGGAGTGGTTACCTTGGAGCAGGTGCTCAGCAACCCAGACCCTGACTCACACTCTCTTTTATCCATCCCCTTGTGCCCAGGCCCTCTGCAACGTGCTCCCACGGGTGGCCTTGGCCCCACGTCACATCCATCCCCTCTACACAGGCAAACGCTCAGGTTGCACAGGGGTAGCTCAGCTTCACGGTTTGTTGCCTCAAGTGGTGAATGTGCACTTTCATAAGCACCCCTGCAGATTTGCTGACCCTTTTATGTACTACACACACTAGTAGATCTCACAATCGCCAACCCCTTCAGAAGATTAAGCAATAAAATCTTATTTTCTCAGGAAATTGTATCGCTCATGTATCATAAAGAAATCGCTGCGGTTTGTTGTTTTACACTGCTGGAAGTATCAAGATCAAAGAATTAACACGAGATTCAAGATTAGATCTGGCTTTGCAAGCATGCAAGGCAGACTTTGTCTTTGATATGCAAACAAAGAATCATTAAGTAAATTTGATAACATCAAGCTAGTAAGAGGCTTCAAATACAAGCTGAGCAACCTCAAGATAGCTTGGCACAAGCATTTTGATAAAGCAACATTAAAAAAAAACACTTTCAAAGTTTTAAGATAGGATTTATTTCAGGCGAATCAGAAAGTCTTAGGAGCTGTGTTTCAGTATTTTGTCTCCAGACACCTTACTCTAGGAAAATGTGGAAGCAGAGGTAGATCTGATGAGATCATTTGCCATATCATCATATCAGCAACTAGTTTTGTGGTTGTAGATCTATTAATATTTGGGGATGAACTCAATTGCATTAACTTCACCTTAAACAGAGAACTGTGAGACAAGCTTTTGAGGTGGTCTAGATGGCGTGTCAGCTTGGTTTTTCTTTAACCTATTAGCCTTTTGGAGGGGATCCAACTACCACAAGCTCTGAATAGACATATACCAAGAAAATGTGATTTTGTTGTATAAAAAAAGCGTTACTGCTGATCAATAGCTGCAGTGCTGTAAGGAAAAAAAGAGAACTCTGCCTCAGTTTCTCTATCAGTGAATGAAAAACATTCACAAGGCCCAGTGGTTTATAGAGAGGCAATGGTGGTGCCTTACACCCAGCTCAAAGGGGGCTTTTTTTCAGCACAGTCACAACAAGTCAGAAGAGCTTTAGATTAAGTCTCTGGAATAAATGAAGTGTTCAGACTACTGCAGCCACACAAGCTGCCATGCAGGCGAGGCTGTAATCTATGGAGTTGTTTTTAAGACACAAATGAGCTTTCATTGTTTCAGGAGGGAGACACGGAGAAGAGGGAGACTGTCACCACAGTGTGGTGAGCCCATTCTGCTCCTAGCTTTTTTATGCAAAGGCTGCCAGAGCAAAGGCTGCCAGAGCTCAGCTGATAATTAGTGTTAAATCTATACCTGCCTCAGCGGCCAGACCCTGCGCAGAGCTGAGCAGAAAGGCTGGGTTCACCCCAGGCCAGCAGCAACAAAAGGCACAGCTATTCACCCAGCTCAGTGCAGTGAGAGGCTGGGCTGTTACAGACCTCAAGGGCAAGCAGGAGCAGAGCACAAATAGAGAAAAAGCATGCCTGGTCTAACTTTCCCCTCCCATACCCAGCGCTGCAGGAACCACCAAGTGCTATTTTGCCTGGGAAGACTGAGGCAGCAGTATTTCTTGCCTCTTTAACGCAGCTCTTTATTGCACGCAATGCTTAGGAGTCTCCATTGCTCCTATGGCACAGCTGTAGGAACTGGGGCACAAATACGCGTTGTGAGTGGCCCACGAGCAGACAAAACACTGCACATCACGCCAGGTCTCTGCCATTGCCTTGTATTTAAGGAGCTCTAACAAAGTAGCAGTGACAGAACCCAGGTAGGTAATTCATCAAATTCAACCACAGCCTTACGTGCATACACTTTCTGCAATACATTATGGGAAAGACTACATCCCCCTTTTAATGCCCATATCATCATCGCTGGTCCAGAATTAATGTCCATGCCAAAAGCATTAATTACCCTCTTTGATATCTCACAGGGAAGAGGCAGGCATGCTTCAGAAGCACTGAAGCCCTGCAGTCCCTTATTACAGCACACTCTTCTTAAGCCCAGGAAAAACTGTGATAATCAATATTGATTGATCTCTGCATTTAGTCCCGCAGCTGCTTCTAAATCACAAAAAGCACTTCATCAGATAATGCATCTTTTTAAATTTACCAGCGAGGTAGTTATGCATTGGCTTCAGGGGCTAGACATGCAAGAGTGCACTGATGACTCCTAAAATAGATGGGAATAATTAAATGCCTAAAAACACAGCTCAAACCAGAGTGCTGACACAGATTCCACTTTGCCAGCTAAACAGCATGCCAAGGAGCATGGATAAAACACCTTCAAACAGCCGGGATTCCTGCCTGCCCCCCTCCATGGCCACGAACCACTCCTGCCTGGGGTGCAGGAGCAAGATGTGGCTTCTGGAAGAAAAGGCAGCACAGTTGGCTTCTGGACCAGCTAATTAGCACGTGGATGACCTGCATTTAAAAACCCTTTCTCCTTGACACATGGCATGAAATCCTCATTTCCCACCTCCCTCAAAAGAGCCCTAAAACACTAAAACTTTGGTGCAAAGCAGAGCTCAGCCATAGACACCCACAGATGAGGGTGACAGCAATTAAGGCCAGCAAGACCCACTGACATTTCTTCGTAGGCACCTGACCCTAGGTGTCAGAGACACCTTAAAAATAAACTCCAAGATCTCCAGTCATGCACAAACTTGCGTATGCATTGCACCTCATTAACAGAAGTATTTATATTGTAAACCAGCCACAGAAATTTACCTAGCTTTCGAAGATGATGGGAAGGCTTGATCCATACAGCTTGCAAATAGTCTCAGGTTATGTTGTCAGGTTATATGTGGAAGTGTAAAGAAAATGCCAAAAAAATATGAAACTTTTTCAGCAACATTATCCTGAATGTTGTCATATGTAATCCAGCTGGTGGTCATATGCACTATAAAGAAGAACTCAGATTTATAACACCCATGTGCACTTTGGGTTCATGAAGGAGTATTAAATCATTTCTCAGAAAAATAAACTTCCTGACTAACACCCACACAAGACCATACTTTAACTCTGTGTTATTGCCAAAATGTGAGGTGGGCTGGCACTGCTGGAAAAAAAAAATAATGAAGCCCACCTATTTTCCCCTGGCAGTTGCTTTTATACTTGATTGTAACCTGAGAAAGACAGATAGCACTTAGTTCATCAGGGGAACGAGTATTTTCCCTGGTAGCCAATGAAGCTGCCTACTCTCACCTGGTCTGCATCAATACATCTTCACTGAAGGCTGGGGAGCCCACCAATTCTCAGTGCTGGCATCTGCACTTTCAAGGGCATCGACTTGACACTATATAAATATTATATGCTTTTCTTTCACTTTGTAGTTCAGAATTGATTCATTCTAGAGTAGTTTCAGGGCTGAGCATAACATAATTCATCTCTAGTTGGCATTTGTTTCTGAATAACACCAAGCATCCCTGCACCCCGTGTGAAGCTTCTAGGAAAATGGTAATGCATCTTTTTCTTGCTCACAACACCACAACCCTACTTATGACTTGCCCTCAGACATCGCCTAGTCCAGCAACATCACCTATTCTTTGCCCTCTTCTCTCACTGCTTGTTTTTGTTTTCACCAGAAATTTCTTGATGTAAAAGCTGGTGCAGGCAGGAGAGAAGCATATAAATACCTCCCTTGGTAATGCTATACCTGGCTGGGAGAGAAAACTGCTTGCAGCAGGACAAGCAGATACCCAGCTGCATGCTGGCTGCAGGTGTGGGTCCAGCACCAAGAGAATAATCGATTGATGGCTGAGATAACAATGACTTTTTTTCCATGGAGAGCCAGGAGCTGGGATTTCAGTCTCCAACCTCGCTCAGGACAGAGCAGGATCTGCTGTGAGCTGGCTGAGCTACAAACCACAGGGGAGGTGGAAGCCTGCTGGGGAAATAGGGCAGAATGGCCATGGTGCTGCTGTGGAGCAGATGGAGCCACCCTACCAGTGCAGCGTATTTTACATGCTTATTTTTTACTTCCATGCAGTGTGGAAGGATCTAGAGTGCAATTACTGGCTGCTTTTCATCCTGATTAGTGAAGCATCCCTGGCCTGCCTATTGCTGCGCTGACCACAGGGTGAGTCCCCCACTAGGCAGCGTACCGTGGGCAGGCCCAGACCTCTCCATGCTCCCAGGAGTCCTGCAGACCTCAGAGTTTGTGCAGACTTCAACATCAGTAAGCCTGTATGTAGTTTGTGCTTGGCTAAGAATCTGGACTTAACAAAAATACAGGTTTAGCTGCTCCAAAACAGAGGGCATTTACTACAGGTCTCTGAAAGAATTTTCTTTTGATATTTCTGAATAATTAATTCTAAATTTAAACTCTGAAACTTCAAATCTACTGTTTGTCAACTGATCAGCCTATGTGACTTCAAAAAATAGCACCATTCCTGACATAAAGCAGAAGTTATTTTATCGTACAAGAATGTGAGTATCATGAATACCTGCAAGATGCAGGTAGAAAGACACAACATTGCAAGAGAATTTGAGTTATTCCGGTAATAGCGTTTGCTACCCCTCACTGCTCTTCCCATTTCAAGCATTTAAGTGATATTGGACTTCAGCTTTTATTTTTTTTTCCTTTTTTTTTTTAAATACAATACACTTTTTATAAGACTATCTCAAATCTCATGTGGTACCATTCAGGGTACATTCTGCTGGAAAATATTCTTGGCCAAGTGCTTAAGTTTATCCATCACATGTTCTTATTTCCTACTAATCCAGACTAAGAATTCTTGTTCTTGTTCCTAACACGTTGAGTTATTCTGAAAGTGGGGCTCAGCAAAACAATTTAGTTTTAGGGGGCTTTTTATTCATTATATTCTTTAGAGGATCATTCTGCATCGACACAATATAGAGAGTTTCTTCTCTCCAATTTTTGCCTTCTTGTTTTCTCAGATGATTTTTTATTTAAAAAAAATCCCCAACATGCCCTGGTGGAATGCTAACAATTGGTTTAACGCAAATGGCAAAACAGATTTAGTGCAGGAATGTGTTATGCAAGGCTTCCCCATGTCCTATCTACAGAACATTTTAATGCATTGCATTTGCAGTTCAGCTCATTATGACAGAGCTACTTTCAGTTAGACACAGAAATAACTAGATATAAAAGCAGAAAGTGTTCTAAAAACTTAAAAACGCTACGCAACTTTCACATCACTTACAGTCTTAGAGCTTAAGCAAGAGCTCTTTCACCAGATAGTTTGGCTCTGAACTTCCTCTTACTGGCAATGAAAATTTTGACCCCCAGAATTCAGGCTTCTTAGGAGTGATTATCTTCTATTCCCACCCCTTCTCATTCCTACTCCTTCCCCAAGGGACTCTCTGAAATAGCTTCCTCTCTTCCCTCAGAATTTCTCCCCAATCTTTCAGGTGCCAGTGGTTTCTGGCATCTTCCTCTGCTTGGCAAGGAAACCCCTCTTCCAGGGAAGGCCTCGGCCTGCCCTTGGCCCTGCTCCTCTCAGGGCCACCTCTCTTCAGGCCCCTCCAGGAGAGGCCCCAGTGACACCAAGCACCACAGGGCACTCATTCCTCAGTTTGCTCTTTCAGATGTCTTTTCTTCTCTTTATCAAGCACGAAGAGAGTGAGTGCCAACTAACCCCTACTGCTGGACTGAGTTTCCTCTTCCATCTCCAGTTATGATAGAAACTCTACACATACTGCCTAATAGCAAAGGTCAGCCTGTTTTTAAAATGCTAAAGAGTCATCTGTCATTTTTAATGTGTTAAATGAGGTGTGAATTGTAGAAGCTCATCTACAGATGCATGTTCAGGTCCCTGTTCTATTGCTACATATATTATAGAGGTCATAACTTGCAGATTTTTTTTCAGAGTTTGGCTTTACTCTGTCCTAAGGGATCAATAAAATACCTCATATTTCCTTTCTACTGCAACTTTGATGTTGAGAGTATCTTACCCTAGATAGTAAACTGCTGGCACCAAGTACTATATAGCCTATAGCTTTTAAAATAATAAAGAGTTCACGTACCATGAGCAAAACAAGTGCTGATTAAAATGCAATACAAGAAAAATAGCAAAATTCTTATCAGATTGACACAAAACGTTAAAAAGTCTCCCTTTTCAAGAGTTTTCATGAAATTTGTCTTCTCTCTTCACACCAGAAAGTTGGAACAAGAACATACTGTTTCAGAGCATGACTAGTTTGAGGATCACTACTATAGGACTTCAATCTAAGCTCTCATTGACATATATTCAGTTCATAGAACTAGGCAGAATTTTCACAAGTCAGGATTGTTTTATTCAAGATGACCAGTTTTCTAACAGGGCTGCCTTGCAAGAGAGGTGTCTCATCCTTAATTACAGCAGAGAGGCTACTAGGAATGCCTTGGTGGTAGTTTACTTTTCTTCCTAGCACGGCTCTGAGGATTGACATCATACAGCCAGAGAAAAGGAAAAGGAGTGCCACAGAGTAAGACTACTACAGAAGTAGATGTTTGCTTTAATCCCATTCCCAGAGATGACTCACATTCTTTAACAGAACTTGAAAGTCAGTGTTCTACCCTTTAAGGCCTTCATCTTCTTGTAGCATTGGTCTCATAGCAATTTTCCACATAAACAGGAAAGTTTTAATTACATAATGGGTACTACTGTTGTTTTCATAAGAATTCCTTTAATCAGATGCAATGCTTAAAGAAAGACGTTCCTTATTCAAATAACAGATTGTTTAATATTAGGCAACATTGTTAAAAATAAGTGAAGTAATATTGCAGAACATGCTAGTTTAGTGTCAAAACCCACAACTCCAGGTAATGCCTGACCCATTCTATTGACCCTAGACAAGCTTATAAGACATGAGCAAGCTTAGCACTCCCTTTGCAACATACCTGTGTAAAGCTGCAGTACGAGTTCTGGTTATGACTGACCTAAGATACTCGCATCCAGTTAGCAGCAACAACCACCGCTATTAGCCACATATATCTAGCTTTAAAAAAAAAAAAAATAAAAAAAATAGCTTAGACCACCATGAATTATTTCCATGCTTATATATACCCATAAGGTTAAAGCATGATGGGAGAAGGAGATGGAGACTTTCTTATAAAAGCGTCTACCATTTATACCTTCACTCTGTAAAGAAATGGTTGAGCTGTATAGGTAGTATTAGGACTCTAAGTTGTAGGGACTTTTCCCTCAGCTCTTTCTTCTAATGATTTTTATGCTAGGATGAGTGGGAAAAGAATATCTTATATTAGGATATAAACATCTGCAGCAGTATTGTCTGTGTTTTTTCATGTTCTTTATTGCTATAGTACAAGGGGCAGAGGATGTTCTTAATAATTGGTAGCTGCTTCTTTCCTTTATAATCTGTATTTATCTCTCTTCCCTATTTTTTTTCCTTCATCAAATAATGAAAAAGCAATGGTATAATTTTTCCCCATGTTGTTTAGCTACATTAGCTAATAACTTAATTCCTGTTCTGAGCTACATCTCATATAAGCTTCTCAAATTTGTTCAGAATTTCCTCCACTACAATACTTGTCTCAGGGAGGGGCTTTTTGGAGGGGTTTTGTGCTAAGCTACTAGATCACTGTCATATAGCTGCATTTAAGGTTTAGGCTGATCAACATCCATACCTGTTACTCTTTTTTGTGTATCAGCTAAGTACGTGTGAAAAAGGACCAGGTGGTGCTCATTGGGGTCTTTAAAAGGCTACTGACAAACCCACTTGTGAAAGCTTTTGTGAAAGTGAGGGACAATAGGGTACACGTCAAAGGGCTGTCGTGGCCCAGAAAAGATGAGAACAGAAGGAAAAAATATAATTACACTTTCTTCTCCTAAAAGCTGACAGATCTGCCCCAGCCTGCTGTGACTATGCATTGACACGGTGTGTGATTCCAAGAGGAGGAAGGTGTCAATGTTTGTGAAGGACACTAAGAGTGGTAGGATACCTTTAGAGAAAATCAGGGGGAACTGGTAGACAATTGACAAAGTGCAGTTCAGTGGAGAGTTCAAGGCAATTACCCCTGACACAAATAGTACAAATATTTGGTGCATGTTACTGGCTGTTCAGTTGCACAAGAAGCGTGTGCTGATGTTGCTGCAGGCCACTTAATGAAACTCCGTAGCAGAATTAATAGAAACAAAAGGGTGTTATACCTTTAAATGAAATCTAATTTAGCCTGACTTGGTGTATTGTTTTCTTCTGACCTTCCCACCTCAAAATCCTGTTAAGGACACAAAGAGGCTTTTTGGTTCATTAGGTTAATAATAATGAACCAAAGTGGAATGCTTCAGCTGTGGTGGTTGTGCCCCCATACCATGACAGAGGAACAGTAGAAGGACCTTGGGTACTGAGATGTGATCTCATCTCACAGAAATCAGTTCTCATCAGATATCAGGTGCTTCCTCTCTGCTGGTCTCTGGCAAAGCCCAGATACCTTTTGGGCCCCTCTGCTTTGGGTGCTCTAGGGGTTGAAGAGCAGGTGATAGGACATCAGCTGAAATGTGAGGCTGCTCGGGCCTGTGCACAGGTGGAGGCCTGGTCCCACAGGGCCTCTGCGCAGGATAACATCAGCACCTTCTCCACCTCCCTCCTAGCTCTGTTTGCTGTAGATCCTCTCCCACGATATATTAGCAGTTTCATGTGCTCCCAGGGCAGCTGGTGTCACCACAGACCCCACCAGTCCTGCCTACAGCATCCTTCCTGGATTGACCTCGCACCGCAGGCCTGCTCCCAGTGCCGACAGAGCCAGCTTGTTAGCACCCTTGGCTGGGAGCGTGAAACAGCTCCTGCCATCTCTTCCACAAACAACACTGGCTCTTGTCCTACAGGCAGCATCCTGGGGCAGGCTGGTGAGGTTTTAGGATTCACTCCTGTCAATGAACTGCTGCCATCAGCTCACCCTTAGGTGAAGCCCTCACCCTGGACATATGGAGACATGCAGTATAGGGACTGAGAAGAGATTCTTGATGCTTGCTTCTTTCTCCTCAATGAAAACTAGGACTCTAATAAAAATTTGACACCTTTTTAATATAGTGGCTCGCTTTGGAAAATCTCACAACTCAGTCTGGCTCTAGTCCAATGTTTTTTCGTAGTATAGGCTGGGATGCATAGCTTCAATTTTAACTAAAAGTCTAAAAACCCCCATAGGTGTAATATTGGATAGTCAACACTGCGATTTTCAGAGTTCTGTAAGTGCTCTGAGGGTGTCAGAGCATTAAATTATGGCTGATTTGGTTTGTATCTTCAGATCACTTAACTTCTCTTGACTACCACTAATACAGATTAAATAGCTGATAATTTAAATGTAAAATATATGTAAGACTTAGCACTCAACATGAAAAAATAAGTTTGTTTATGAAACAGAAACAATACTTAAAAGGTGTAGAAGAGATCAGAATAGTGAATACCACCTGTTCCAAAAATGCACACTCAAAGGAAACATATTCCTAGCAGCTTTCCCCAAGCACACGTCTCTGTCCCTACAGCTGTTGCAAAGCATTTATTTTACTAACTCCTTGTCTTCGTTCTTACCACATTTTCCCACTCTCTGTAAACAAAGAGTTTACTTATGTTAATTAACAATACAAAGTGATAATGTTAAATATCAACAGAGCTGTCTTCATCATCCTAATGCTGAAAGGATGTTGCAGCCTGTAGACTAGCATAATGTAAATAAAAGCAGTCTTTCACTGCTGCTTACAGTTATACCCTTAGCTTCAGGGCAAGCATGCTTGAAATATAAGGCAAGGAGTCAGTCTCCCCCTTTCAACCTATTGCTGCACCAGAGGCATCTATGAAATGTGTTGTTTAAAAAGCAAGTGTCTGTACACTTATATGTAACATCTATTGCTTTAGCAAAAATGTGTTCTCTGTTGTGTGATGTTTGCTCAGGAGAGTTTTCATGTTAATGAAACATTTAAGAATGCAGTTCAAAGAGGACAGCTCAAGAGATGTGTATTTAATATTTTCCTGATGGTTATGTTTGCACTGAATCAACTGCCTTATTAGTAGCAACCTGGCGTAGGTATGATAACAGTTTAGTTCATTTAATTTAGAATGTTTATGAAGTTCTTTTTTAAAAAACTTCACACTGTCTGGGTGACTCATTGCTAGATAGAACAATCTCATCGTATCGCAGGTGGCTTTTGCAGCCTGCAGGTGTCACTTGTTAATAAGGCAGAGGAGAGGGGTAGCCAGCCCACCTGCCCACATACCCCTTGTCAAATGTCGCACCTCTTTGGGTGATGTAGCAAAAAGCCAGCTCCTGGAAGCCTGTTATACACCTCCAGCAACAACATCTATCCATCATCAGCATAGTCATGAGATTTTCTGTCTCTCATGTCACGATGTGTTAATTAGGGTGGGTAATACATGACCTCTATAAGCTGTACCAATAATTTCTCTACACACACGATTTCTTCTTGCCTTCTTTATCAGGAGTTGAAATTAGTCATTAATTTTCACTAGCAGCTGCCTCAACAAGTTAATAACACATATTATAAACAGCAATTTTCTTTTCAGTAGCCAGACTCTGAATCCTATTTTTCATCAGTAAATTAATAAAATTCTACTTGTAGTGAAATATAACACAAATTTATATGGAAGTAAGTATTGTTTAATAAATTTTCATTCTAGTGTGAAAGATCTAAAATGATAGATGTTTGAAATATATTTGCACCAAGTAAAAGGTTAAAAAATACACTATAGATATAGATGAGGTATAGTGAGCATATCAGTGAGGGATAGGACCCTAGTAGTGGTCACTGCAATCACAGAATGGCCAAGGTTGGAAGGGACCTCTAAAGATCATCTAGTCCAACCCCCTCTGCCGAGCAGGATCACCCACAACACATTGTGCAGGATGGCATCCAGGCGGGTTTTGAATATCTCCAGAGAAAGAGACTCCACAACCTCTCTGGGCAACTTGTTCCAGTGCTCTGTCACCCTAAAAGGCTTATTTTTTTTATTATTTTTTTTTTATGTAACAGAAAATACTTTTTCCACTGATTTCTGAAGGATATGGATGAACTTTCTGCTGTGGCTCATAAAACAGAACTTCATATTGTCAGGCTTGGCTTGTCATGATGTGGATTTCCTTACTCCAAGGAAATCAAACAGTTTAACCTCATCTAAATGATAGGTTTTATATGAAGACGTTTGAGTAACAGAATCCAGAGCCAACTCCGTTCACAAGCATTACATTGTTCATTTTGTTAAGGGATCCAACCAGATGTGCTCTACTACTGCATAGGACATCCCTCCCCAAAAGTCTTAGCTTTCAAACCTTCTTCTATCTGCCAATGAACTGTCTTGGCTTTTTGTTCTTCGTTTTCTTTGATTATTTGAGCTCTGCAAATGAATACTCTAAAGTTATTCACACCATTTTTGCATTAAAACTATCAGTGGAAATCCTTTTGCATATATGTGGCTGATTTCCCAACATAAGCCTCCTGGCATTCACAATTCTCTTCTTGCCTTTCTCCCAAAGGAAGTGTTTCTTTTCCACCAAAAGCCATGATTGCCAGCAGTTTGAGGGGTTCCAACTATTTCCATTACAATAAACTGTTTTTAGTGTCAGTGTGATAGTTTAGCTGGATCTGCTCCATTATCCCAATGGGGAATATGAAATTCAGGGGAACTAACATTAGTAGACAATTTTGCAGTTTTTTCTGTAACATGAGTTCTCTGATGCCATTTCAATTTTTCAATATATTCCAAAGGGTGGATATATGATCTACCAAACATAAGCAATGAGTCACTTCTGGTACAAATTGGGAAAACCTAGATCCCTATAACTCTACAAGTATCTGTATATGGCTAGTTCCTACTTATCCTGGTGTTAAATAATGATCTTACAAAGTAGCCTACACAGTGAATTTGTAAAGTAGACTGACACCTTGAGTTTCAGAGCAACCTAATGAGAAAGTATTTCTTAATAGCCATAGGATTCCTTATAAGAAAATTTTGAAAAGAACAAGCTTTCATTTAGCTTATAAAGCTCTGGAGTTGCCTTTTCTGTCTGACTTTTCTTTTTTTTTTAAATATTGGGTGTCTTTTTTTGTCATGAATTAATCTTCAGACTGAAAACTTTTATTCTTTCCAAAAGTAAAATGGCAGTACAGTCTCCCAAATGCATCAGTGGGAATAATGAGACTTAAATGTTTTGAGATAGTTTGATAAGTGTATAGACAATAAATGATGGGGTAAGAGTAATCTTGGAATTTCATGCTTCTTCCTGTGATAAATTCATGAGTGTCTGAACTGTTGATAAATGCCTCATTTATTTGTCGATAATGTGTGTATTGTAGTTATATTGCACTAATCTCCTGTTTCAGGGCTTCTCGTGCTTACTTATAGGAGGCAGGATAAAACTTTCTCCTTTTTTTTTTTTTTTGAGAGGGTGGTGGAAGAGGCAGAAACCCTTTTTTCTCTGAGGCTGAGCAAAAGAGACACAGGATATGACATCTGGTGAGTCTCCAGGTGGCTGGTTGGTGTTCTGCTCGGGGTCAAATTGCTCACCAGCTTGCACATCAGTCACTGGGAACCCCTTCCCCTCCCTGAGCTCTGCGTGGTCGCTGCATTCAGCTGTGCAGGAACAGTGTATCTGACAGCACTTAAAGGTTTAATAAATGTTTGCTCTGCTTTGTGTTAGCATTCCCCATGTGCATGTATTGTAATTGTTGCGTTTTACATGTTCTTGGCACTCTCCAGAGAGTAAAGTTTCTGTCGGTAATTCTTCGGTGAAGCATAAAAATGTCTGTTTAAAGATCTATTATAAACCAGACTGCATGTGTTTGTCCATTTTCACTCAACCGGCCAACAGTGTGTAATAATACTTCAAGATGAAAGATGTTAACTTTACAGATATGTACAAGTTGGAGCAATAGAGGCATTAGTCAAGCACTTTGCTGAGGTGCAAAAGGTTTCTTTTATGCAAAGTCTAAAGCAAAAACTACAAAGTGAGAGAAGGATTCACTGCTCGATTTGGAGCTATCAAGAGCAAAATATTTCAAAGGAGGCTAAAACTCTTCAGCAAAAGTGTTTTGCTCCATACCTGTGGGGAAGTATAAATGACAAAAACAAGGTGGTTGCACTGAGGTAGATGAAATGTGGTGAAATTCTATTGAATAAAGAGATAGAAATAGCAGTGTAGAAAAGCTGTTGCTTCAAAGCCAAATTATAGTAAGCTTAGAGATTGTAGATGTCATTAAATATATGCTAGCAACATAAAAAAAGAAAATACGGAAGTACGATGCAGTGCAAAAAGTAACAAGTAATAAAGAGGCAGATAACAGAGAAGGTCTGGAATGGTTTGTGAATGCAATTAAAGACTCCAAAGGAATTATAAAGAAAGTAACGATATAGAAGAAAATATGATTCTACCAGAAGATCAGCAATAAGAAATGTTTCCAATATGCAAAGAGTAAAAAGACAGGAAAGGAGACTGTGGGCTTTCTAAGGCAAAGACAATAATTTAAAGACAATAGATTCAGCCTCTGCAAGAAAAAAAAAAAATAAATGAATTCCCTTCTTCAGTGTTCATAAAGGATATGGAACAGATGCCGAGAGCAGATGTACAGTTTCCAATAGAAGAAAGAGAAACATGCTGAAAATCATAGCTATAACAGCTGATCAAGAAGTAAACCAATCTCAGCAGTGGGGAAAAAAGCCAAAATTAAACAAAGATCCATCTCACAGTTCAGAAGAAATCCAAAGAGGAAACATGAGCTTGGGTAGCAAAAGTTAGAATAGCAGAGAGAGACTGAAGGGAAAATAAATAAGGATAGTAAACGTAATGCCCCCAAACCCTCATCAATGAATCTGGAGAGAAAGTAATAGTACACAGTTTGATTTTGTAGACTTCTTATAGAGGTCTTGAGGTGTTTTGATAATACAAGCATCTACTTAAAGAGAGAAAAATAAGAATTTGTTTTATTTCCTCTGAAACCTCCATTCTGTGACTCACAGCTTTCTGGATAGTGTCTTGTCTGTACTGCTCTAGATGAGGATCAAATGCATCATAAAATAATTGTTTGTTTTTTTTTTTTTCCCATTTGAACAAGTTCCAGCCATTCAGCATTAGGTTTTCAAGATGAAGAAGGACATTTTTCCCTGGTGCTTCATAGGATTTGTAACAATAAATATGAGCTGGTAGCTGAGGGGAATTCTGATTTGCAAAGTGACCATCATAACAGTAAAGTACCACGAACTAAAATTAAACTTGAGGTTTGGGCTCATTTCCAGTGGCAGGATCCTATTACTGGCGATGAAAGAAGGAAGCAGAGTAAATCAGAACAAAGTGATCCAAACAGCTAGAGAGCCAGGGCTGTACAAAACCTTATAGATTAGGTGGGGACAGTTTTAATGTTTTGATTTGGAGCACTGTCAAGTTAAAAAGAGCACTGATGCAGTTTCTGGAAAAATGCTTTCCCGTCAGAAAACACTCAAGCTATCTCGACTGCGTACGTCAGCATTACCTGGCTTAGCTCTGATGGATTGTTTTGAATTTCTTTGGAAAGCAGCCAAAATACTTCAAGGAGTTAAATTCATAACTTACCAAGAGAAAAATAGGGTGCGTTATGACATTTATTGAAGAAAAAAGAATCCTGTCATCTGCATGTAAAATGTCTTCTGAAACAATTTAATGTATTAAGTTTATCTTCTGAAAGATGTCAAAGGTGAGAACAGAGTACGGGGGAAAATGTTGCCAGGTGACTTCTTTGAAAGGAATGGATTACATAGGTGTGAGAGCAGGGATTTTGGCAGAGGATTTTGAATCCAACATGTTTATCGGTGTTCTTTCCCCAACGACAATTTTGCACTCAGAAAAACATTAGGGCCATATTCCGTAGCTATGCGCTCTTCCTATCTGCTATGACTGAAACTGCTGGCTTTTTTATTTATATACAGAGCATGTGTTAAACTGTCTGTATTAACAAGATACTAGGGAAGAAAAGAGCCTCAGGAGAATTCAGGAGGACTGGGGCACTTGTACAGGGTACCGAAACCTTAGGTCATGTTTCCAAGAAGTGGGCAGAGTGAGGGCTTGAGCATGTTCATGAGATAGAGTGGAGAATTTTTCCAAATTCTGGCCATTTTCAAGGGCTGACAAGTAGAAACCATTCATGGCAAATGAGAATCCACCCAGAGAAAGGATAAAATCATGGCCACTTTGTAAACAAGTTTTGAAAGAAAGTTGAGAGGGAATAAAAATAAGATTTAAGAGGGAGGGAGAGTATCATCAAAGTAAGTACTATGTGGGAGGAAGTCGTGTTGGTCTATTTGCTCAAAGTGCAATAACTCCCTATCATTTCCTGCACTTTATTAATAACTACTCTTCTGTTTAAAAATATTTTAATCCTTTTCATAGTTGGGGATGACTCATCAGCTCCTTTTTTTGTTGTTAAAGATGATGTCTTCCAGTCTCAGCCACCAGAACAGTGTCCCCAGAGAGAGGAATGATGATAAACCAACAACACGTCCTATTTGTTCTCCCAGATTCACCAGTATAATTATTCTCATGAATTTTAACAGGCAGCTAAACATCTATGGTTGTGAAAAAGAAGTCAGAAAGCCGCACCATACTCATAGCTGATAGAAAAGAAATTAATCTATCTGAAGCAGTAGGGTTTCTGCTGCGTCTCCTGGAGATGCGGTGTTATTTCACAGCCAAGGAATTGCACTGTATGGCCTGTTATTACTCTCAGCATTCATGAATAAATAAGACCTCATGCTTTTCCCAGCAGGCTGGTAGGTAGGGTGTGCAGTCATCCCCATATCCAAGGAGCAGGAGCAGTGCAAGGGGACAGGAGCTCCAGCCTTCGAGTAGCCCAGTGTTTCTGCCTTGGTCCCTGCCAGCTGGATGAAGGGTTTAGTGCTGGCGTGGCCTGTTTGAGTCTGTAAGCCCAAACAAACAGGGCAAAACACTGTTTCCCGCTTATGGTCAGGAGTGGGACTAATACAAGGAGATAACAATATGGTTGGAGCCCAGAGTGTTGGGAACATGCTTGGGGTAGATGGAGGCCAGCACGTTTGGTTAGAGAAGATATCTATCCACAAAGGATTGTTTTACCCTTGGTAATTTGTACGCTAATGTTTTACCTCTTTTGAGGGGCAGAAAGCTAAGGGACAGGCTTTGCTGCTGCGTCCTCCAGGGGAAAGAGTGCTCAGTCCTCCTGCCCAGAGCCAGAAGCCTATAGCTGGGAGGGGAAGCTGCTTACACACATCTCTTCCCCACGATGGAAAATGTTGTCTTCCCACAAGCCTTAATTCCTTTATTTCTGTTCTCTTCATTATCCCATGCCCCACTGCAGAAAGTGATGCAAAGTTGTTTTGTCACATGCTGTTACCACAGACGACAGTACAAGACCGCCAGATTTTCTCCTGCTGTGAGGTCTCTCAGGCAAGCCCAATGGAAACCAGAAATATCATAGCAGAAAGGTGATGTAAGGACAGGCTTCTAACTGCTGGGGGTCAGGCAAAGAGGCTGGGTAAGTGCAAAAGGGTCAGTTTATCATGCTACATAAGACTGTGCTATTTTCATTTGAAAGCAAGCCTTTTGTATGATATTGAGATTATTTTCCCACTTGTTTCCTGTGCCAGTACCAGTTCTGTAAGTAGAGCAAACTGGGCATAAGGGATGATGGCTCACCACTTTTATTGTTTGAAGTCTCTGAGAAAGGAAAATGTGGTGGAGGCTCCATTTTTGAGGTCTTTATTTCAGTGCACCAAGACAATAACTCCCTGAGAGATAGTCTATACTTCAAGTATGTTTTATGAGCTGAAGACAGAATTATTGGCTTGGTTTCTTTAGACTGTGCTGTGCAAGACATCAAAGAAGGTGTTCATAATTGTCTTCTAGGAACCTGACCAATGCCAATGTTACAAATTCAACATTAATAACCATATTTTACCACCCAAGAAGGCACAAGTATGGTTAAAAAAAAAAAAAAAGTGACATACATTGAAAAGGGAAATAACAGAAAAAAAGAAAAAAAAAAGACTGCTTTCCAAGTGCAAAATTTACTTCAGAGTAATTATGAAGAATATTACACATAGCTTAACCCATGCCAGACCTCCCAGTGAGCACACGAACATATTCATGCTATTCATGTTCCTACTCAGAAGCCATTGGACTACATAGAAATATTTCAATATAGAGGTTAGGTGGAAATGAAGCCTCATTCCTTATGGTGGTGAGAACCAGGGTCCTACTGCAGGAAAGCTACAGTCCCACAAGGACCAAGATCACGCATGACCCTGGAAGAAGGTTCTTGAAGAAACCAATGCATTTCTTTCCTCAAATTAGTTATGTGATTATGCATAGCTTGGAAAAAGAGTCTGAAGATACCTGTTTTTGCCCCATCTACAAAAAAAAAAAAAAGTGTAAGCTTCTTCAGGATATCAGACAATGTTTTTATTTTTTGTTTAAAATTTGAACATTCCTTCTATTCAAATCTAAAGACAATGGACTTTATCTTCGAAGAACTCATGGGGCCCTCGAGTGTCAGATCTGTAACCCTGTGGATCAAATCCTCCTCACTCTCTATTGTTCTTAACCAGATGAAGATCTTCCATAGAAGCTACATAAATAGCCCATTCATAAAAGTGCAAAATAAAACATTACACCAAGACAATAGCCCTGCAAGGCCAGCAGCATCCCTGGTGAAGTGAGCAGAGTTAAACACACAAAGAATTTGCTTCTCCCCTTCTCAGGCTTCAGTGCAGAATCCTAGTAGCCATCATCTCTGTCTCATCTCCATTTCTATCACCATTTCATGAAGACTGGGAAAAAAAGATCAAAAGCAAAGGCTTCAGCTACCTGGGGAGCTCCTGTGTTCATGGTGCAAAATGTACTATGGTAACATGAAGTGAAATAGAGTCTATTATCTACTCATCTTTAAGAGGATTTCTTAAAAGAAATTTCTTTAACATTTCAACTTTAGACAAATTACTTAATTCAGTATTCATTTTCCTATTTCCTATTTTTTTCCTGGATCAGGGTTGGCTGTTTCCCTCTATACTATAGATGTACAGAAGGGAAGCAAATGGAGCAGTGATGTTGACAGGTGCTGAAACCTTTATGCAGGAATTGCTGGGTGCAGTTCCTCGGTCTGAGTTTATAGCAGTGCTATAGCACCAGGACAGTACTGAGGGATTAACAATTGTAAGCCAAGAGCGGGTTTCCTCATAATATTGCATGCACAGGAACTAACATTGACATATGTTTAGCTTTCCCTCTTCCTGTATGTATTCTGCTCAGCTTAAAAATTGAGGACACACCGAATTGTTCATCACAAGATGTATTTTAAGCCTACATTTGGTCCCAACAGGTAGTCCTTTGGTCCTTATTTGAAGAGAACTAAAAGTGGACAATGTAATGAGGATGTGGATGGAGCTCATGTTTCCCTCTCATATCTACACATCTCCAGGTCCTTTGCCTGGACACAGATCCTTGGGCATATAACGTGACGTTTATTATGTCACGATGTATCTGTGCCACATCGCTGAGCACATCGTGGTGGACAGCTCTGGTGACTTCTCGGCAGGCCATTTCTTAAAGTCAGCATCAGCCCAGCCTTTACACAGAGCAGAGAACTCCTTCTACCTGATTAGGCACAAATGCAAGTGAGCAGTGGGAGGCCGAGGATTCTCTAGTTAAAAGGCTGATTAGCCCGTCTTAAAATAAACTTAAATTGAACCAAGGGTGAATGATCTGGAAAATAACGAAACGCATCTAATTAGAGTGGAAATGGAACAAACTGTGCTCTGCCTTTTTGGCTTCATTTTACATGTTAATGAAAAGCGATAAGCACTCTGCCCAATATTGTTAAAGAGCTCATGTGGATGAGCCTCTTGTCTTTGTCCGGTTGCTGCTATCGTTTGCACCAGCATAAACAAGAAGAGCCTCCCTTGGCATGGATCCAAAGAGCAGAGATCTGAAGCAAACCAGCCTGTCTTACATCACATCAGCCAGAGCACAAACCTCGAAAAGCCCAGGCTTTTTTTCACTCCTTCCCATTACAGCCAGGTCATTTTGACCTCTCCGCTTAACCTTAAATTTAATTTGCCTTTGGCTTTTCTGAACTGGCGAATCAATTTACAGAGCATTTGGAGGTACTCAGTTCCCACTGCTATAAAGTTCGGAGAACGGCACCTCACAGCAGTACCAGAGATCCCAGCTTCGTACCTCTGCCCATCATTGTGTATCTGCGTTGTATGCTGGCTGTGTTACGTGCCTTAACTCGCATGGTTTAACCTGTGGCAGCTTCTAATCCTCAAAGTACGCCAAGGCTGCAAGAGGAAGCATCGCAGAAGTCTCTGGGGAACACCTGGGTTTGAAAAGCAGCACAGGATGAGAAAAGGAGGCACTGAAATGTGCTGCTGTAACAGGGATGTAATGAAAATTGTAATATCATCTCTGCGTGCTGGTGAAATTATCCGGTTATTTCAATACCATGCTATAGATTTCTCTGGTGTCCTGTAACCCCTTATTCTGGACAGAATAGCTTTAAAGAAATGAAGGTGCTGCTCGAGAGATGCTTGTGACTTGACAAACATCAGTCTCTCCTGCAAATACCCCTTAACTGTGCAGCTAAGGACAAGATATTAATTTCCAAGCCTAAACTGAAACGGTTCTTTCCTGGTTTAAATCCCACAGCTATGTTCTGTAGATGCTGTATATTGCACTTACTACCCTCGAGGGCTTGGTGTTTCACTAACTGAATGTCAAGAACGTACCTGACTTCTGAGGCTGAGTTGTCCCCTCACCAAGTACATAGCTGTGTAACATCCAGGACAGGGCAAGAACTAGGATGATTGCTGATTTCGCTTAGTTCTTGGACCAAAGAGGAGTTACAAAGGGCCAGCTCCCTGCCTCGATGCATCCTGTGAAGCTGACCAGCAGCTGGGGGCCTGGGCGAAGATTTTGTCCCTCCTAATCTGCCCACTCGGGGTGAGAGGTACGGTGTCTGGCGGAGGGCTGAGCAACCCCTACTTGTCTTCTTAGAAGCTTTAAGGTTCTTAAATGAAAGGCCTTGGGAGTAGACAAATTATTAAATCTTTTTCTTTTTTTCTGTTTTTCCTGAGGTGGTTTGACCTTCTGACTGCAGAGGTTTGTGCGCTGTGCAGCTGTACATGGTTGGGATGTCAACATTGGCATACGCAGCTGCCAACATTGCTCAGAGGTCAAGCTCCTGAAATTATGAGAGAGTCCAAGAAGAGAAGGAAAATAAAGCTAAAGCATGGAAAAGGAAGGAAAAAAAAATTAGTCTGAAGTTTAGATATTTATGGCAGATCCCAAATTATGGTGAGAGGTGCTAGTGTCTCCATAGTTGAGATCAAAGCCAGAGTTTGACCAAGAAACAGGCTTCATTCCCAACCCCACCCCTCAGCTTCAGCAAGGCCAAACCATTTCTCCTAAAGCTCGACAGAGCAGACCTATCCCAGGGTAGAGTTTTTCCAGCATGCTGGGAAAAAAATCTGGCAACGCCTCTGGACAGCTTCAGCCATCAAAACACTCAGGGGCCTCTTGCATTTTTGTAAGATTTTCCTATGATTCCTTGTTTGGTTTTCTTTTTTTAGATTTTGTCCTGCCTTTAAAATGACAAATCCTACGTGTGTTTGTTTAATTTCGCTCTTTTTAAGACAGTTCTCAACTGTTTTAGCAAAGAGATGCTACCCCACAGAAGAGGCTCTGTGGAAGGTGGGTGTCCGATGGCCAGGTACAAGCCTGCAGCTCGTGTTTGGCTCTGTCATTCCTGGCACAGGTGAAAATTTTGGGGAGGCTGAGAGATATCGGTATAACCCCTTCCTGCTCCCTTCATCCTAGTGTCTGTTATCCCAGCTCCAGTTAATAGCTTAAAGCAGGAACGTCCTTCTCCTGCGGGGTTAGGAGAGCCTCCCAGGACGCCGCTGAGAAATCCAGCTCCAATAAGAATGAAAAGGTTACGAACAATTTGTCAGCAAGTGGTATTTTTATCTATATGGAAATGAAGACTTTGAAATACAGACTGTATTTCTGCATTAACTCAAAGTGAATGATACCATACCCTTGAATTAAATCACTGGGGATGACAATTGTAAATCTGGCCTTATATTGATACTGTCATCTTACTGTCCCTGTTCTATATCTCTTTCACCACAGCAGCGTGGCAGTGAAACTCCAGCACATCGATGTTCCAGCATCCATGTCATTTAATAAAACCATCTCCGGTCTTATAGAATAGATGGCTCAATCCTAAACAGATTAACTCCCTTTGAGAAGCTATAGAAAGACGATTTATTTTCCCCTGGATATGCACACAAATGCACAGTCACACAAATCGGTGACTGACGCGCCCATCAAGGGGAATATATGTCCTGAGAAATCCCTCGCCACATCCAGGGACCTGCAGAGAGGAAAAACGAAATGGCAGTGGGAAATTGATCCCTGCTCATGCGGGTTTTGTTAGGCTAAATGATATTTATCTATGTTCATTTATCTAGAGTCCAGTTCCAGGTATATGTGGAAGAAGACAGGTGACTCACTTCACGGGATTTGTCTTTCAGACACTATTAAACTTCTGGAAAGTTCATATAATTAAACTCTTAATAATGTCTCTTTTTTATACATACAAATTTACAATATTAAACAGCAAACAGCAGGTTCTTGAAGACAGACTAGAGGCCTGTCCCTAGAACCCAGAACTATATGATATGAATTTCTGTTTCAGCTCCTATTAATAATAGCTCATTTTTTCTAAGCCAATGCAGCACAACTTTTCTAAACCACTAGCAAATTTATTCTCAATTTTCTCAAATTTATTTATTATAATAAAAATCTATATGTACTGATCAAGAGTTTGATGCGAAACTGAAGGAAGGCAATGAAAATCTTTCCACTGACCTCACTATGTGTTAATGTGCATCACCTAATGTGCATCAAGAGAAATAGTGGGCGGGTAGTTAAGTGTCATAGATAAGTCCATTGCCTAAAATTGCTGCAGGAATAGTATCTGTCCGATGCTTCAGTGTGGTTACATTTTAAAATATATTCTCTGGTTAGAGCAAGTATTTTCTTTACGTGAAAAAAATGAAGATGATCCGACTTCTGTGTTTGAATTCTGATGGCATTTTCGTTTTCATGCCCTTCTCAAGAGCTTGTCCAGAAAAACATGAGATTTTGCTGAAGTGATGAGGAAATTTATACATTCAGAACAGATCCGTTACATTATGATTTTAACATGTAGTGCTGAGGCAATAAAATTTATGACTTTCTTCTTCGTTGCTTTAATG
Organism: Anser brachyrhynchus; assembly: GCF_964034855.1. NCBI lineage: Eukaryota > Metazoa > Chordata > Aves > Anseriformes > Anatidae > Anser > Anser brachyrhynchus. The sequence goes on from NC_137700.1 coordinate 41,190,045, forward strand.
AGGCATTGCCAGCCACGCTGTGTATTTGCAAAAGTCTTAAGAGATAATGATTTTTAAAAGTATTGAGGTACTGCTGCCAGCACAAATGGCCATAACACCAATTAGCTTTGCAGGATTTAGTCATTATGTTGAATCAAAGGCAAAACTGAATCACAGGCCAGTTTTCTCCTCCAGTTTGTGAGGGAAGTCAAGGGAACACGCTTCTTCAGGACACGTCTCCTGTTGACTTTCCTCCCCTTATGTTTCCACTGCTGGCATAATCCCAGCAATTAAACATAGCCTCCTGATGAGATTTATTATTTTTAATCCAGCTTGTTAAACGGCGTAAGTGTTTTCACTAACCCACCTTTGGTATGTCTGGTTTTCCAAGCATGAAGGGAACAAGGATGCTTCGATGGTGGCAGGGCAGGGCACCACCGTGTGGGATGGGTGGGATCTCCTGCGCTGCCTCTCCCCAAACACTTCCATGTTCAAACTTCCTGGATTGAGTGTGTCTGTCTGGGGAAGGAATGACAAAGCTTAGAGAGAAGCTGTTTGCTCTGGCTGGAAGGAGGCAGGAAGTGAAGGTGGGTGGGTTGGACCGGCGTCAGAGCTCAGGGGAAGAGCAGCGATGATCAGCGTTGGAATTTCCTCCTTGACAAGTTATCCTCCTGCAACATACACACCATATTTTAAATTTCAAAAAGGTTAAATTCAAAAATATTTTTTGTTCTTATTTCAGTGGAAAGCTGAAAGAAACAAGAAAACATTTGTAAGAACGAGATTTGATGCATTTGCAAATGGCTGCACCACTCACATTGTGCCAGAGGGATGCTGCCATTGTCTAAGGGGTAGAAACCACACCGTCCTGAAAGGGAGCAAGATCTGAAATTTTCTGGCCCTTCTATTTCACTGCCAAGACATATGCCAATCCCAGGAGATGTTCAGTGTTAGGCCAGCTGCCCACGCTACTGAAATAGAGAATCACAGGCTAGGGACAAAGCACAGGACAACGTGTAGCTGTGTACTTCATTTCCAGCAGAGAGATGTAGGGGAGACATTCCCAGTGCTCCCATCTGTTCTTTTTAAGTATACGAGTGTTTAAGTACTCCAGAAAGGTGCAACAACTGCTGCCGATTTTATTTCCCCTAAAATATGAATCAAGGAATAGGAAGCAGCAATCCCTCTGTTTCTCTTGAGAACAAAAATTGATGCCCATTGACCTCTTCAGCTTCCCCTGTTTGCTGTCTAGAGAAGGGGGAAACTGGGCACAATTGGTTGTAGCTTGTCCCACAGAAAATAGACTGGCAGAGGGAGTTTTAGCTCCCAGGAAGAGGCAGGAGGAAGGTACTAGCCCCATGTGAGTACACACACAAAGGCTTCCCTGTGCACTAGCTTAGCACCGTGCACCTCCAGCCCTAACGGCCTCTGAGAGCTGCCTTTGGCAGAAGGTGGAATCAGTCACAAAAGCTGCTTCTGGTTTCCAAAGATTGGGATCCAGGCATAGCCTACTGCTTCTCTGAGCTCCCTGTTTCGGCAGCTTCAGGTTTGTAAGATCCCAAGGGCTGGTCTCCCCACTGTTGACTCTGTTGCTTTGCCATGAAGGTCAGATTCACAGGCCATGGTGAAGTCATTAGTTAAGAATTCCCACCAGGCTGGACTGCAGTCAAAGCAGCTCCCCTGCCCTCAGTATTTACCTGAGCTGTGCCTCTTGGCTGATACCAAGCCAAAGGCACGGGGTGACACCAGGACGCCGGTCTGCCAGGCTCAGCCCTCTCTGAGGGCATCCCTCAAGGGGTCACAGCTGCTGACCAGACCAAGAAGCAACCTTCAGTGTGCTTTCTCAGCTGCTCCCGTGCCTGACTGGCCAGCAAAGGCAGAAAACTGTTCCTTGGCTTAGCTTCTAGCTCAGGTATGAAAGGAAAGGTTTGATGGAAGAACTCACAGCTCAGTTGGGTGGGCTGTTTTAAGGGATGTGTTTTGGTAAAGTCCAGAGACCATTTTCTCCTGTCTAGTAAAGTAGATAAATGAAACTGGGATATTTTCTTCAAAATATTTTATTGCAAACATCCATGTCTTTTCCATCTGGAAAAGATGTTTTTTGTCTTTTTTTTTAATATCATGCTCTTCCACTTGGATGCATCTGGTACAATACCTCCCCGCTGAGTGTACAAGTGCAGCGTCCTTGGGCTGTTTGATTCCTTTTCTGCCAAGGGACAGCAGCTACACGTGAGGCTCTGAACAGGACTTTGTTGATTTACATTAGCTGGAAGATCCTGAAGGAAAAAAACAGTCCTGTGGGTTACACTCAGTAGTTCCTCTCCAGTCCCCCACCTTCCAATTTCTTCTTAATCTTAATTCTTTACCAACACATCTACTTTAGTACATGGTGACACCGGAGGATGAAGGCAGTCTTGAAATAGGTGCTGTGAAAGTATTGAAAGCACAGGAATTCCCAATCCAACCATAAACCTGAGATGAAACATAGACAAAGTAGCCTGGCACCTCCTGGAGGAGAAGGCCCCTCTGAACAATACCGGTTGTTCTCCGGACACCCAGTGCCCTGAGCTGGTGGAAGGGGATGGGGAGCAGGATGTGGCCTTCGCTATCCATGATGAAATGGTTGGCGACCTGCTACGGAGCTTGGATGTGCGCAAGTCGATGGGGCCGGATGGGATCCACCCAAGGGTACTGAGAGAACTGGCGGAGGAGCTGGCCGAGCCGCTTTCCATCATTTATCGGCAGTCCTGGCTATCGGGGGAGGTCCCGGTTGACTGGCGGCTAGCCAATGTGACGCCCATCTATAAGAAGGGCCGGAGGGCAGACCCGGGGAACTATAGGCCTGTCAGTTTGACCTCAGTGCCGGGGAAGCTCATGGAGCAGATTATCTTGAGGGTCATCACGCGGCACTTGCAGGGCAAGCAGGCGATCAGGCCCAGTCAGCATGGGTTTATGAAAGGCAGGTCCTGCTTGACGAACCTGATCTCCTTCTATGACCAAGTGACGCGCTTGGTGGATGAGGGAAAGGCTGTGGACGTGGTCTACCTTGACCTCAGTAAGGCTTTTGACACCGTTCCCCACAACATTCTCCTCAAGAAACTGGCTGCTCGGGGCTTGGACTGGCGTACGCTTCGCTGGGTTAGAAACTGGCTGGATGGCCGGGCCCAGAGAGTTGTGGTGAATGGAGTCAAATCTGGTTGGAGGCCGGTCACTAGTGGAGTCCCCCAGGGCTCGGTACTGGGGCCGGTCCTCTTTAATATCTTTATTGATGATCTGGATGAGGGCGTCCAGTGCACCCTCAGTAAGTTTGCAGATGACACCAAGCTAAGTGCGTGTGTCGATCTGCTCGAGGGCAGGAAGGCTCTGCAGGAGGATCTGGATAGGCTGGAGCGATGGGCTGAGGTCAACTGCATGAAGTTCAACAAGGCCAAGTGCCGGGTCCTGCACCTGGGCTGCAACAACCCCAAGCAGAGCTACAGGCTGGGAGATGAGTGGCTGGAAAGCTGCCTGGCCGAGAAGGACCTGGGAGTATTGGTGGATAGTCGGCTGAATATGAGCCAGCAGTGTGCTCAGGTGGCCAAGAAGGCCAACGGCATCCTGGCCTGTATAAGAAGCAGTGTGGCCAGCAGGTCGAGGGAAGTGATTGTGCCCCTGTACTCGGCTCTGGTGAGGCCGCACCTCGAGTACTGTGTTCAGTTTTGGGCCCCTCGCTACAGGAAGGACATGGACGTGCTCGAGCGAGTCCAGAGAAGGGCGACCAAGCTGGTGAGGGGTCTGGAGAACAAGTCTTACGAGGAGCGGCTGAGGGAGCTGGGCTTGTTCAGCCTGGAGAAGAGGAGGCTCAGGGGCGACCTCATCGCTCTCTACAGTTACCTGAAAGGAGGCTGTAGAGAGGTGGGGGTTGGTCTATTCTCCCACGTGCCTAGTGACAGGACGAGGGGGAATGGGCTAAAGTTGCGACAGGGGAGTTTTAGGTTGGATGTTAGGAAGTACTTCTTTACCGAAAGGGTTATTAAGCATTGGAACGGGCTGCCCAGGGAGGTGGTGGAGTCACCATCCCTGGAGGTCTTTAAAAGACGTTTAGATGTAGAGCTTAGGGATATGGTTTAGTGGAGTACTTAGTGTTAGGTCGGAGGTTGGACTCGATGATCTTGAGGTCTCTTCCAACCTAGAGAAATCTGTGAATCTGTGAAAATGCACATTTTGGAGCAGCAGCCCACGGGCAGGTAGAAAGTGAGCATTCATTTGTGGATTGCAATATCCATTGAGGTTAGAGTGAAGACTCAGCTCTTTTATGCACTTGTGTTGCAAAGAGCAAGTGTTGCTTTCATTTGCAAACCCACAAATCCCATGTGAAGTATTATTTCTCTGTTTTTCAGAGCTAAGAAATGTGTCTATATAAAAGCTCTCAGAAATATTGCTCTAAGGACTCTGTAATTCATTGTAACTCCCAGCCCTGCTAACTACAAGGTGATTTTTCATATTTTCTAAAATTGGCAAGCTAATATTTCTTAAATCAGTCAGAAAAGAAATACTGCTCCATCCCTTGCTTATCCTTTCCTCATCAACAAGTGCAATTACAAAAACATATTTCCTCAGCTCAGGACTTTAGGACTCTCTGTCAGAGTCATTTTCCCATCCTCCAGAAGTAGATCTGAATCCTATTACACCAGGGAAATGTCAACTGATTCATCTTCCACCCCTGATGGCCGCAGCTTCCACTTCTACCTATCAAATATACGTAATAGCTGGAATGCATGAAAAGCAAAGATATTCCAACAGGCCCAGAACTGGAAGGCGGTCGTACCGAGGAGACAAAATAGTAACACAATGACTTAGCACTCCCCAGGGCACCAAGCCTCAGCTCCAGAAATGAACTGCTATGTGTTTATCAGAGGGTCTGGCTGTGGACCATCCACTGCCGTGTTGTTGAAGCAGCTCAGAGGCTTACCTGATTTGGGAGGCAGCCACGTGCGAGTGGAGACCCCATGTGCAGAAGTCATGAAAGCGTCATGCAAGAAAAATGGTCTTCTGAAGCCAAGAAGAGTGAGCCCTTTCCTCACAAAGGTTATGTGTGTTTTTAATTCCAAAGCCCTGTGTGCCAGGGCTGCAATAATTGATGCTAGAGCTTGACAAGCCAAATCAATAATTAATGAGGAGTTTGTTAGTCTTGAACCAAACAACCGCAGCAGAAGTTAAATCCATCCGTACCGTGTTATGGGACCGGCATGCTTTTAAAAAGATGAGCAGAAATTGGCAGGATGCTTTACAAGAGGTTCAGCAGGGAGCTGGGTATTTTGAATCCTTTAATAACAGCTTAATTTCACTTAAGGCAAGCCACATAGTCAGGCTCGTACAAGCACAGGGCAGCTCGTCAGAGGAGCTGAAAAGGGCTCCGTTTCTCACAGCTCTCCCCTCGTACGATGAACACCTCCTTCCAGATGGGTCAAAACCACGGCTGGTTTTGTGTCCTAGAGCTTGGGAGTTCGGTTGCAATGCCAGAATTAAAAGAAAAACCAGGGCAGATGGTGCTGAGCGAGACTAACACCATAAGGGCCAGCATGTCCATCTGCCTGGTGGCAGGACTGGCCTCTTAGAAGATCTTCGGCCTCGTACGGAGCACGCCTTTGCCTGAAAAGACCTCACTGCCCAAGATCTTATCTGCTTTCACTGCAACCGGTATCACACCTGCAGGGCTGCTGAGCCCAGCCGTAAGGGAATGGGAAGCGAATCCCCCAGTGTTCACGCAGGGAAATTATCTTGCATCAGCAGCGGGCTCCTGCTGTGTGCAAGCAGGTCAGGATTTGACTAATTTATTGCAATACATGTTCCAGATGCAGCAGTGATAAGGTAACGTGGCAAATGCATTATTAACAGGAGGCCATGGTTAATTCTTCATATTGTGGTACTGTTGATGGCATATCAGGATACTGCGGGATGGTTTTGTGAGCACAGACACACCGTTTTGTGAGAACCATGGTCTAAAGCAAAGACACAGGCTGTCCCAGCAAATGGGGCAACCACCAGGCATTCACATTTTCACCGTGTGAATCTACAGCCAGAGGAATAAGAGCAAGGTGCAGACTTTTTTTTTTTACAGTCTACGCAGCAATTTTCGCCTGTTGCTGAAATATTTTTCAACATAGCCAAAGGTTAATATATGCATCGCTGGGTCTGCAATTAACGCTGCCTCTCTTGCTGTACTTCACCTTTTTATGACAGCATTGCTCTTGTCCGTTTGTCACAGTACCTGACATTCCCCTTATTTTTGTACATCTTCCCACATTTACAGCACAGGTCTTCTGCCTTTGAGATGGGTACATGCAACCCCTGCCCCTGTCTTGTTTTTGAGCCCCGGCTGGTTTTCTGACCTCTGCTTCAGCAACGCCTTGCTAGATATTACCCCAAATTAGCACAGTGTGTATGCACAGCGTGCTATTACTGAGGGGGTTCTTCAATTTGTACTCAGTTGTCAAGCTCCTCTTTTTTTCCCTTCTACGTTTCTCTGTGAGGTTGAGCTCAGTGTTTTCTGTGGATTTACTGTGCAAAATGGTGCAGGAGGCTGGGGGCAGTCATTAGAGCAAAATGAAGGGGAAAATAATCTGGATTTCAGACACCATGCTGGTGAACGTGGTAAGGAGCTTCAAAGTAAAAAATACGGGGACAGATAGAGAAAATAGGCCTTTTCTGTTGTAGTTTTCTGAATTATTCTTTCAGCATCATAAGAAAAAATATAAGGAAGGGGAAGGCTTTTAAAAGAATCAAAGGGAATAAATACCAACTGAACTGCCTTGACTCCAGTTCCAGACTCAGAATTTTTAATAGCTTTAACACATCAGAAATGCCTGTAATTCTCTGGAAACCCCCATGTCTTGTTGTTTTTCGTCTTTCATTTCACCTTGACGAGAGATGAGTTTTTCTTTTTCCAATGTAAGACAAAACTTCTCTAAACAAGGAGGAATATCCAGGTCAATAAAGCAGGAACAGGCTGCACCATGGAAAATCCCCATCAGCTGGCTTTCCAGAGAGGTGAGGAACCAAAGGGCTTTTTCCCTGCCAGGAATTCCTGTCTCCCAGAGACACTCAACCAATTTGAAAAGACCAGCAGAAAACTCTCCAAAAAAAGGTTTTTTTCTCCCCATGGGAAAAGAGAGGGTTGCATTCTCTTCCTCTTACAAAACCCTACATTTTCTTAACTGGAAGCTGGATGTATTTCTGGTCAGTGTCCTACAAATCAGTTTGCATTTCATTCTCTCTCCTTGTTCACCAGCCAGCGGAAGGGCCGATCTTATATTTCTATTTCACGAGGGTGGGTGATGATGTTTTGCTGGCCTTGGGAAGCAGTTAGCACCAGGAGCCCCACTGGAACATCCTCCCCTGCACAACCGTCTGCTCACGGCAGGTATTTGTGGGCTGGCTCCCATCGACTGCACCCAGACAAGATGTAGTCAGAAGTAAAATATGATCCTTTGGTCTGTTGTTTCCCTAAACCGACTATCTTAAGGCAAAAATCCTTCAGCAGGTAATTTAGCCAGGCACTAATGATATTTTATCCCATTTGAGTAATCCCACTGTCAGACATAAAAGCCTGAGGTATCGCAGTAGCAGCTCTCTGGCATGCTCAGGCAGCCAAGTCCAGCCCTTTTTGTTCTGTTCTCCTCTTGGAAGTATTGGATGTATTCAAAAACATTATGACAATTGCACCACACAGAAAAAAAAAAAAGTTAAAAAAAAATCACAATAATGAAGGGTATGTGGGAGTGAGCCACGAATTCCTAGGAAAATTGTGTTGAGTTCATGTGCATAAAAAAAGAGCAGTTTTTATTCTAGGCATGACTGACAAAAAAATGTGAGGAGCTAAAGCTGGGAAAAATATTTTGCATTTACTAAATGGTGGCAGCTTTTCCACTTTTTTTTTTTCCTGGACCAGCTCTGTAGAGAACAACTTGTAAAAACCATTTTATCTTCCCTTTTTCATCAAAGCCAGAAAAATCCTGACTAAATTACAGCAATAAAAAGCAGGTAAAACAGCACCTTGCCCAGGAACATGCAGTGAAAATAATCTCAGGCTAATTCAGCAAACACATTTATTTAAGTTCAATGTATTTTTCTAAATTTTAAATGTGGGCAAGGTGAGCATATTTATTTGAGGACCTGATGCTGCCACCCTGCCTCATCTGACGTCTAAGAAATTGCAGATAATTACTGGAAAAATACAAGATGGGAAAGCACTCCTCTGCCTCTGATTGAAAATTACTTTTTCTTTTTTTTCCTTTTTACCCTGTCTATGCTGCATAAGCCTGTTCCTGTCCTCATGCTATTTGCCACAAGAGGAGTTTATCACTTAGCGCATGGTGTCTCCTTCTCCAGATTAAGTCAACCAGACTCGCCTTGCATGTCAGCCCCTGAAGGACCAGGTATTTAGAAACTCTGGCAGGGTGAAAGCTGATGATTTGTGCTGGGTTGAGTGTCCCTGGCAGGAGTTCAGCGAGAAGGGCAGCAGTGTCGTGGGGAGGCAGAGCTGCCGATATGTTTGGGATGCCAGGAGCAGCCTCAAACAACAAACTGATCTGCTTGGTTCAAGTATTGATCACCAGGATGGAGTCCGCACAGACATGTGCCTCCAAAAACAATGGGATTTTGCCCTTTTTTGCTCCTTCTTTATGTTCTGCTGCATCTGCAGTGGTGCTGGCCTTCGCCAGGCGTTGGGCAGGGAGAGCAGCTGTGGCGTGGCAGGAGGAGAGCCTTGCAGACCTGCCTTCTACTGAGCTTTCTCCTTTTGCTCAGTTTTATTTTAGCTTTTTTATGACACCAGCAGCCATAATAAAATATGCAAAGGCATGAATTCTCGGGGCAGCATGAGTTCAAGCAGCTTTGCATAAGGGCCGGGAAAAGGCAGGACCTCCTCCGTGACGGGCAGACACGGGGGATGCATAGAAAACCCTCCTCTCCCAAGCAGATGAGCCACAAAATGCCACAGCAAATCCCACCTGAGGACCCCCAGACACTGCAAATTAGGAGCGAGGAGACACTTCAGTAAATTGGAGAGTTCACTGAAACAGAAAGAAGAGGGAGACTGTTTTCAAGTGGGACATTGTTATTTTTGTCAAGTGTTTACCAAATAGCAAGTTGGAATATTGTTTCAAAAATTCAGCCAACCTTAACATTACCCAAGGCTCACCGAGGACAAGTGGGATGCAAAATAATTTTTACTCTATATTAGAAGTGGATGCAGACTGCCTGACTTTATCGGGCAAATTAATTCCATGCTAGCCCAAGTCAGATAAGGTAACTGCATTTTCTATCATTTGGCTTTTTTACCAGAAGGTGGATGCCAGCCAGTTATTTTAAAATATTCCCACTCTTCCACAAGCTTCCAAACGGATGCCTTAGCTTCGAATTTGAAGTAGAAATAGGTCAAAACAAAGCAGCAGACACCAGTTTCTCAGTGCAGTGATGCCTTGTGGGCCATTTGAAGTGCAGGTGCTTTGTCGGTGGTGGATGATACGTTCTGTTAGCAGTCTAAGAGGGCACTCACTCTGGGATAATTACAGACATAAGCCCTGAATGAAGGGTACTTCCAATAACTGATCAACATTGCAGAGTGTTTTGTTTAATTACCTGCCACTTGGCGCTGCACCTCCCGTAGCAGTATGGAAAGGAGCTGTCATGCAAACATCTCGAGAGATCTGCGGTGCCACCGGAGCAGCTTGGCTAGCACTGGCACTGTCCTACTTACGTACGTGCGGTAACCCACACTATATTTATTCTGATCTCCTCTCTCACCAGCTCTCTGTTTTCACTCTACCTAGAAGAGAACAACTCTAGGTCGTAACATATGGGCTTGAAAACCACCTGGCATCCTATGTGGGAAATTCAAGAAATGAGCCGTAGCGACATTGCTCGCTAAATGCTGCACGGAGATCACTTCAATTCACGGCTATTTTCGTACTGCTGTGACAGGAGAAGCTAATTCCAGACACTTTGAAAATCTAGCCGATGTGTTGTGAAGGCTGAGACAATATGGGCTGAGAGCGAGGGCCAGGAGCAAATTCTTTCCAGGGAAGCTGAGCAGGCTGAGCATGTGTTAGATATGCAGGGCCTTTCTAAATCAGTGGATAACGTAACTGCAGTAGCAAACACCCCTTGCACAGACCCTTTCCCTTCGAGGATTCAGGAGTTACTATAGGCACCCTTTGCCAACTTGCATTCCTCCACCTCTCTGAGTCTCGACTGCTCAAGCAGGCAGGAAAATGAAAGGCTTAAATCTGCAAAAACACTGTCAGGAACCAAGGAGGTTATCAGCTCACGTTCCCTTTTAAAAGCATCTCTCTTTGGCACGGATCCTCCAGGGTATATTTAGGGCAGCTGAAACCAGAGGCAGCCAGGCAGCCAGATGTCTCTGTGGTATCCAGGCCCTCCCAGCCCCTGAGCAGCGGTAACCAGGGCCTTTGAGAGGGACCAAGAATTCATCTTGAGAAGGGAAAAGGATTTACAAGTTGTGAACCCACACAAGGACATTCAGGCAACAAGAATCTGGCCAACATTTTTGTTCAGCCACCAAATCCAACTGCCATTTGCCTGAAACCTTCCCTTTTCCAATGGATCTTCCGGAGAAATAGCACAGACTAGCCCTTGCTTCTTGCCTTCCTCTACTTCTGTTTTCCCCAAATATTCACGCTGCCTACATTCTCCTCTTACTGCACAGCACTCTCCCCAGGCTTTCGTCTTCCCCTGAAGCCCTGCTGAAGTCCAAAGGAGGCAGGGCTTGCAGAAAGAGGTTTAAAGGAAACTCCTGAATAGCCTGGCTGGGCGATGGCTGGGAGGAGCGTGAGGCCTGCCTGCGCCTGAAAACAGACGGGATGGAAAGGAATTATTCATGGCGTTCCAAGGGGTTATAAAGAAAAATAACGAGATGAGATTTAAGAGAGAAATCTTAATGCTGAATATCAAGGAGAATTTCCTGACAGTGAGCGCTAAGAGAAGCGATGGAAAAGGTACCACAGACAGCATTAAAAGTGTGCTGGCGAAGGCACACCAGGCAGCGCTACCCCACTGAATCAGAATCAGTCCTTTCCCTCTTTCCCCAAGCCCTTTGCTTCATAACAGTCATGTTACACTAACACATGTCCCCAAACAGTCAGGAACAGCAGGACTGCCTATTTTTTGTCACAGAAGTGCAGAAGGCTCACAGGAGTTCCTCTGAAGTGTGTTATCTACGCCCTGTCAGGCTTTTCCTAAATTCAGTTTACTAAAAGTTCCCGAATTATGCTACAGGGTTACTTCTTTACAGATTTTATTTATATCAGCATTTTTAGCCTCTAGTTAGCAATTTCCATCTTACTCAGAAACCATTTTTTTGCCTAGGCCCAGCAATAAGATCACAGGCCGGTTCAGACATTACTTTCTCAAGGAGCACGTAGGCATTGAAAGAAGGGAATGGCTTTACCTGCTTGAGAGATTTTTACTGTTCTTAATCAGATTTTTTTAGAGTTTAGCCCCAGGTAGGAGAAAAAAGACAAACCAAAGTTTCCAGTTTTGCCACAAGCTTTTGCACGTCATCTTTGTAATCCACTCTGTCTGTGGGGCCTGGCCTCAGACAGGGGCCAGGCGATCTTTTAAAAGCTTGCCCTGACCCAGTGGGTGACCCTAAACATTGTCATTCTGTTCAATAAAGTAGAGCTAATGAGTTATTTCCCTTTTTAAAGTACTGAAGTGTCTGGCCCTCAAAAATGTGATGTGAAAGCTTGGTTATAATAAATAAATAAATATGATAATTAACTGGATTCAGCATAAAACAAGTCCCGTGTTAAACCTAGACCCAGGTTCATGGGTTAGGTATGTGCCTGTCACTAACGGATAAATGAATTAAGGTGTTTTCCTATTAAGACGGAATCAGATTGTGACTCTGATCCTTGAGTCTCTTTGCCTAATCTCCTGCCTCTCTTCCTGTCGCTGTGAGGGAGGCTGGAGAGACACAACTGTACCTTTAGCCTCCGGCACTGGAGCTGGAGCCTAGCATTCGTCATACACTGTAGGATTAGATGAGAAGGAAGGTAATTAAGCTTTTCTGTCCCAGAAAGAAAAGAAGATAGACGTGCAGAGATGGCTACAAGCATTGTTGTTACTTATTTCAATGTGGAAATAGGTGCACAGGAAAAAAAAAAAAAAATCAGTTTCCAAATCAATAACATTCAATTTGTGCAGAGGAAAATGGGTGCAGAAACGGGGTTTTGTGACAAAGATGTGTCATATTGGCTCTGAAAAAGCCAAAGTCTGTTTTCAAAGCCTGTTATAATTGTTCTGGGTGTTGGATCTAATCTCAAAATATCCCAGTGATGAAACATATGAATATCAAAGCAGGAATTACATTCACTGTAACTTCAGAGTGTTTTCCCAGCTCCCTTCAGGTGGATTTAGAGATGCTTGTTTAGTTTTCATTCACTGTAGGGCTAAATCTCACCATACAATAGGAGCACATTACTTAGAAACTACTTCTGAAGAAGTGAAAATTTAATTTCTCCTCTGCACTGGTCCACAGTGAAATTTGTCTACAGATCAGCAACGAGGGGTTGTTGGGGGTCCCGGGGTGGGCTGGGTGTGCTACCTGTCCTAACCTGTCCCTGGAGCAGGTCCCATCACGCTGAAATCACAAATCACGCTAAGATAGTAAGGAGTACGGCTAAGAGGAGTACGGCTGTGGGAGATGGTTACAGCAGCTAGGTATTTTTCTCTTTTAAAACTGTACAATCCCTTTCCTGATACAAAAAAAAAGAAAAAGAAAAAAGAAAAAAAAAAAAAAGACAAAGAAGTAACAAGGCATTCAAACAATTTTACAGCAACAAAATGCAATTGTGACTAACCATACCCTATCCTTTTCTCCAACTACTTCTAAAAGTCTGCATAAGACGTGGTATGTTGCTGCACAAGAGCCAGCTGGGCATTGCAATACACTGGGGTAGCTCAACGACACACAGAGAGCTTAAGGATTTGTTCTCTGTCAAAAATTTAATCAGAATTACTCTCAGGAAAAGGATGTGAGTATTCAAACATGTAACTGTGTGCCCTGTGTGTGGAAAGCAGTGGGTGATCACCAAAAAGCAAATTCCTATACAGGGTATTGTTTTTTTCTGAAGCTATCCTGAAAACGTAATGCGTCGCTAGTTGACACTTGTTGTTTTATTAGTAAACATGAATGTCAATGAAATGTTAATGTGACATTTTACCAGAATGACTACATTAATTTAATTATGTAAAGATCCTCATTAATTAGATTCTCTAATTGCCACGTTATTTGCTTCCTGAGCCCCAAATTATTAGTATGATCTTTCTGCAATAGTTTCAGCTCCAATATCTGTATAGAGCCACTGGACCCTCAACGATCTCTATACCCACTTAATAAAATGCATTATTTTCACTGACATTAGTGACAGAAGTGCTTAGTTTAGTTGTTGTGTTTATCATTATCGTAGCTCCTGGGCTTTGCTCAGTAAGACCCTCCTTGGGTTAGTGCCTTGAAGTAAGGCTCCTCCTTGCTTTTGCAGAATCTTCAGAAGGGGGAAATAATCTGACCAAGGGCAGAGGTGAATCAGTGGTTTGGTGGTATTTTACGGCTCATTTCTGGTTATGATTCAAGACTTTTGTCAAACTCAAATATCACTCAAATACGATAGGACTCAAAATCAAACCCAAAACAGTCATTATAATTTCTCAAGCATATAGCAAAAATATGCAGTGTCTCTGCTTCTGATTAGCCCTACTCTGTGACGTGTTGCACTGCCTTGTTCCGGTGTTTCTTTGCAGACAGTCATGACAGTCTCGTTTCTGTCATCCAGATGCAAGATGAACTCAAGGTGCTATTTTTCTTTTAATTACTTTATCTGGTTAATTAAAGCCAGACAGAGCGTTTGTAAGTCAGATGATAAAATCAACTAAGCTTTCTCTTGTAACCACGTTGTATTCATACCGGCCATGCCTACCAACAGGGAAAGCCTGCATGGCTGATCCAAAAAAATAAAAATTCTGCTCAGTTTTCAGGGCCACCCTTTGAACGCTCTACTTAGGACTGATCACTCTTTCCACGTGCTTCGGTTCATTTAATACTCCAGGCTGCTGGATTTCTATCTTCAACAGCCAGCGATGTTATCTCCGTCTTGCCCCAAAGCTGCCTGCCCTATCAGCCTGGAAGCTGGAGCAAAGGGCTTCTTCGCCAGGGTGCTTATGGTAAGCGTGTTACAAATGAGCAGATGCTGAAAAGGTTTTCAACCTTGATAAATGATCGTGTATTTTTGCTCTGGCCACTGCAAATTCAGAATCGCAAGGATGTGTTTCTATACATTAGGCAGTATTCTGGCACCTGAAGTTCAGCATCAGAAGCTCCCGCTGCAGTCGGTGACACACGTGGCTACGAGGCTGTTGCTTGCCTTTTCTCATAAGTGCCAAGTGCTCTTTACAAGCCAAGCACCGGGGTCAAGAGCACCAACCCAGGAATAAAATATTATGCTGCACTCACTTTAGCAAATGGATATTCGGGAGGGTGGAGGCTGTCAGAATCGTTTATTTCCAGCTTATGATGAGAGAAAGCAGAGCGCTGCGCAGCAGTGACCCTCCAGCTTGCTGTCTTTGGAGGAGCCCAGTGCTGCGAGGAGCTGAGGACAGCCTCAGCACATGAGATTTGCAGACGGAATCAGCATTCGAGGCTCTGTGTGGCAGATTATGTGCCCACAGGGTGATCAACCACACAAATCCCCTGATACACAGCTCCGTTTCAATTGTGTGCTCCGATAAGCAGAATAGCAAGCATGGAGGGAGCTTCGGGCAGAAATAGCTGCTTCTGTCCATCTGTCCGGCAGGAGCTCCTGCAGGCAGTGTTTGGGACGTAATGGGGGCCGCAGGAGGTCTGTCCCCACCATCTCCTGGGGCTGCAGGAGACGGGACAGGCTTGTCCTCTCTGCGTGGCTCAGAAGACACCACACAGTCCCACTGGCTCTGGCCCCACAGCCTTGTTTTCGTTTGTTTTCCCATTTTGTTCGTGTTCGTTCAAGTGGAAATGACTAATTTGTTCCAAAGGACGCCGGTGAAGAACAACATATTTGTGTCCCTTCCACAGCTGGCCAGAGTCTGTGCAGGAAATGCAGGTGATTTATCTGAGGCCGCTTGCAAGCGCAGAAGGTGGACTTCCTGCACAGCACACGAGCACATGCTGCTAAGCCCTGGGAAATAGCTCTTTCCTTATTTTATTTCCTCTTCTTTTCCACTTTTTTCCTTTTTGTGAGGGTTTCCAAATTCCCCTCAAAGTGCGGTCATGTTTCTGTAAAATCACTTATTCCTCTGACACCTAACAAAGCGCTCTGCCCCTTTTTTTGCAAGCCTTTTTCTGCATGTCTGTGTTTTCTTACAACATCTTCCCTGGTTAACAGTCTGCATACTTGATCACTCCCAACCGCAGCTGCTGAGCTAAATGTAGTAGAAAACCACATTAACGTAATCTCTGTAGTGATGAAATGAATCCAGTACACACCATAAATCTTAAAAGTATTCCTAAAAGCATGAACTCATTATATACTGCATACATCTATTGTTACCAGAAGCTCATAGGGACGAACCTAAAGGCTTTCTTACTTTATGAGAAACTAGGCAAGTCTAATAATCCTAATAAGCAAATAATTTTAATAATCTCATGCTGGTGTATTGGCAGTGAGCACCCGGACAGCCCCAGCAGTTAGCAGCAGTCCTCCTGGCACAAGTGCATGGGACGGATCGAGTCCAGCACCTATTGCCCTCACCTTTTCCTTGTGACCAGCCTCTCTCCTCCTATTCCTTTCAGTTTAACACTCCCAAGCACTACGTGTTATGACGGATGTAGGGAAAAAATGTTTGTTGGGAAACAGCTCGCCCCTCTGCTGCGGTGCATATTTGCACAACACAGGTAGTGCTACCCCTTATTAGTGTGCTTCCTGGCCTCCTAATAAGCAGGATTACAGCCCGGCCAGGTTTCAGCGGCCTGAACTGCAAGGGATAATTCCCATATGGTTTATACAGGCCACGGCTGCTCTGGAAGCATCAGGACATTGGCAGGCAAGAGGAAAGCATCCCACGATTTCAGCGCAAGCACAATTCAAAATCTTTATCTTATTAATATTTGATGTGTTGTTCTCTTCCATCCTCGCTGGAGAAATCAGAGGAGTTAAAAGAAGCAAAACAGTTTTAAGCCCTCACTTTCGGGTCCTGGAGGACTGTGAACCCCATTTGTCTCCCCTGACGTGCCACGTGGCCATCGGCAGCTCCCGAGGAGGGTGCTGTGCCGTGCAGCCGTAGGCTGTGTACCTAATGCCGATGTTTTAGTACATGTTTTAGTTTGTCTGTGCCAAAAAACAGTCTGTCAGGCTGGGAAAACACAGCAGAAGGCAGGAAACATCCAGTGCAAACAAGAGGCCAAACATCTCCAATTTACATCCCCAGCTGGTTTCCGGCCATTTTTGTGGACGTAAATCAGACCCCAAGCTTTGTGGACGTAAATCATAAATCATCCTCTGTGGGGAGGCAGCGCCGAGCACCCACCTCCCTCCCAGGCTGCTGAAATCGCTAACACCTGCCTGAGAGCTGTGCAGGGATGGGAGGATTCATGGGCTGCTTGATTGCACTGGGCCCATATTCTCCATAATACTCATATTTGTTCATGGCAGGGACGCGGATCATCATCTTTTTGCATTAATGCAGGCTAGTAATTAAAAATGTGTGACCAGAGTGTGATTATAAAAATGACAACGGTAGTGAGGTTTTATAATTTACGGCAGCGCACTCCTCCACTGAACCAGGGGAACACAGATCCTCCTGCCGAGCTGTGATTCCATCAGGAAGACTTTAATTTCAGGTGCAAGCAGCTAGGAGGGTTCCTGCAGCTGAGCCCTGATCCTGCACCTCGCTGCCGGGGGGGTCCAAGGGCTGTGGGTGTGCACAGCACCCGGCGCTGCTGCTGGACAGACGGACACTGCATGTCCCCACAGGGCTCAGCTCTCCACCAGCAGCCTCTTAGGCCCCCTTTTTTTCTGAAAAGCACAAGTTAAATGAGTTTTCCTTTTGCACAGGAAAAGCCGTAGAAGTTTTGTTTTGCGATGCTCTCTTTTATTTTTTTTTTAAATGCAACCAGGAGCATATGGGAGTGTATAAACAAGGCTTTCCTGCATCTCCAGAAAATATGTTCTTCCAAACCTCAGACCATCCTTTCTTTGAGAATATACATTTTTTGAAACGATATAATTATAGTCTTATCTCAGAAAACAAGGGATTTGTGCTTGACCTTCTCATGGCAGCTAGAGTACACATGTAAATCTCTCTGCAGATTAAGATAACGAGTTCGTTTACACAGGTGCAGCCCAACCTGCTGTCAGACTGCTGAGCTCTTCGTGGCAGACCTGTCCTGCCTGATGGACCCAGACCCCCTTCAAAAGTCCCCCTTGGGACTTTGCGAGTGCACGGAACAAAAGGTGGGACCCCCAGGCACAGCCGCGCGCCCCCAGGTTGTCACCGGGGCACCAAGCCCGTCGGCCTGGCCAGGAATTGCACGAACACTTTGAACGCCATTTCCCCCGCTCAGAAGCTCCTTTGCCTTGCTCCTTCGGCGCAGTCCTCTCCAAAATCGAGCTGGCATGCTTATTTTAAACCAAATGCTCTCCATGTGCAATTCCTTTCTGGGCCCTGTGGTGCTACTTCCCACATCTGAATTTTTTCCATTGTCCTTGGCAATTATAGGAGCCAAATGCCAAAGGGTGGAAGATATTTTCTGTTGCCACAGCATCTAGCTTCCCAGCTGCTCTCTCCCCCAGTCGTGCTGCTGACTGCGGAGCCACCTCTAGTCCAGTTATGTGTGTAAATGCGTGGGGTTACTTCATCCCCATATGCTTCTTTTCTTTTCTCACCTTTCAACATCTTTGAACGTTTTTCCAAGAACTTCCTTGCGTAATTTCCACATGGATTCAAGACACAAAATTTCCCCAAATGTCTCCTCTTACACGAGGAGGGTTCTGGGTTAGTGCTGCCAGTTCATCCGCAGGCAGAGCTGGGACAAAGCTGAGTGCTTCCCCACGGCTCCCTGATCCATGGCTTTTGCTCAAAAAGTAACCCTATTTTTGTTAGCTTTCCGGTGCTCCATGCTGGTGATGGTCTCCTTTGGAAAAAGACATGCCTGTGCCTTCCACCCGAAATCACTTTTCCTATAAAAAGGTTGGCGTGTTGTCTCATAGGAAATGTATTTATTTTGTTAATCACCAGGGGTTACAATAGGCTGGTCCTCGGTGAGAGGTAACTTCAAACTTGTTCACAAAATTGTGCCACACCTCTCTTCTCTGACAGGACAGAGAGCATAAAGCTATCGACAAAAATCATTTACTTCACTGAAACAAGTAAATATTAGTAGGATCAGACTGTGATTCTGTTTTGTTTCTTTGTTTTACATTTTGAATATATTTTATGTAAAACTGGAATCTAAGCTGCTATAAATCAACATCTCTTTATTGAGTCAGTTGTGACAGTTGAGAATCCAGCCCCTTGCTTTCACATCTATTTGAGCAATTGTTGTAGACAATGTTGGAAAGAAAGAAAAGGAAAAAAACTTTCAATGACATTAAAGTTGTGCTACCTGCCCCGCAGTTCAAAGGTTGGCATTTCTGACCCTGAAAGGAAAGCTGTCCTCCTGCTGCTGCGCTCAGCGTTGCAGAGTGGAAACCATTTGGAAAAGAGTGTAAACCAGGGAGAGCCATTTCTCTGTCACTCGTGATTAAAATGGACATTTCTGTGACGGAACCAGCAGCCAGAAAGGAGCTGGACTCGTGGCACCAGCAGCGTGGAAGTCCAACGTGGTGCTGCCAAGCCAAAATATGCAGTCAGTAGGGGAAAAATCCCTTGGCCGGGTATTTCCATAAACACCATCAGACCCATTTCACAGGTGATGCATTAATTGTTCTGCCAGCCTTGCAACAAGATGGAGAGCTATAAAATGACAGAGAAAATCCTTCTCCTTACTGGGAGGGTGCATGGCCAGAGGAGAGATGGTACCCAATGAGCATTTCCCGATCTTCTCAAACTTGGCCCAAATCCTTTAAGGAGGAGAGCACCAAACCAGGTCTTCCCTGAGGAGGGAAGGGATGCTGAGAGGACACCAGTGTTCAGACAGCCTCTGAAATTATGCACCAGCCATGAGCTGTGTTACTAAACACTCCAACTCCCACCTCCAGTTAGCAGCCCTACAGCTGTGTAGTTGGTGCTTCTATTGATAGCAAGGAAAACACTGATTCACACGGGAACACACGCAGAATACGTTTAATAAAACATCCAAAGCTGGGCCAGGAAAAGCAGATTAGCTGCAGAGCGGGCAGAGAATGGGCCATGGCAGCGTGTATTTCTCCCACATCAAACCACCCCCAAGTGCCGCGCCAGCTCGTGGAGGGGTGAGTGCTGTTGGGCGATGTGATGTCCCCTCTGAGTCTGCACGAAATGCAGGAGCAGCTGTCAGACATCACAGTCCTCTGGCCAGGATTAAGCAAGACCGTGTGTGAACTGAGGACCTAAATCAATTTTAAAAATCCCTCAGTAGGGCATGCATGCTCCACAAACCTGTACAGTTCTGCAAACCTGCCCAACTCTTCCACATTGCAATTTTTTTGTTCTATTACTACAACAAGAGGGAAATTGAATTATATATATATATATATTTTATTATTATTTATTTATTTATTTACATTACATGGCTAAGGGTTACCATACCTTGGAAACTAAGGTTTATGCTACAATGTCAATGTTACTTCAACTGTACAGGAGGAGATTATGCAGTCTCAGAAGACCATCTGGTAAGAAATTGTTTTTGAAAGACATAAAAGCCAACAGATAGCACTGTTCATCAGCCTCACGCCATCAGAAACCATCAGTTTCATCTTTGTACAGCGAGCATCCAAGTCATCAGTCACGTAATTTAGAGTGAGAAATATATAAAGATTTTGTTCAGTGGCAATTACAGTTATAAAGACCAATAGAGAAATCATTTGCCGTGCTGCCAGCTCAGGGATTACAGATTTGACGTGTGATTTCGGTGACCTCAGGGCATTAAAAGTGATATCCCTCTCAGCACCGTAGATTGAAAAGTATTGATGAGGGAGTCAAGATCAGAGAACAGCGGCTTTCTAGGACGTTCCTCTGCCTCTGCCCATTTACCGCTACATTAATCTTTCCTTGGTCTATTAAATTCCATTTTTGTGGACGTTTATTTTGGGGACATGTAGGAAATGAGCTGAACCTACATCCCATCAACTGGTACCCTAAAAATATTCCAGATCCAAACCCAAAAGGATAGGAAAGGAAACATGGCACTTGGGAACGCAAGAGATGAGATTTTCACCAACACACGACGAAGACCATGACTTCCTTTCCACTAGGGGTATTGCCATCAAGGATTTTTACTAAAACTGAAAACATTTCCATTTTTCCAAGTTACAGAACCACACCGTAGCCCCTGTTATCTTCCTAAAGATGGAAAAATGGTCCTGCATGGCCTGAGCTGGTCAAGAAACTCAAAAATTTATAAGGGCCTAGAGAAGACTGGGCTTTGTAAATCTGGCACTGCGTACCCAGAGCTATTGCCTATGCCCTACAGCTCTCATAAAATGTGAGTGTCTGCCTCAAAGACCTTCAGACAGACAGGAAAGGGTACCAAAAACCTAATATAGACTATCATCAGTACCTAACAAGCACCCATGCAAAGGAGTGGTGCCAGCACCTTTGTCATGTTCAGTGCCACAGTTCTTCTGTTCCTCATTATGGCCCACAAGCTCGTGAGTCTTCCAGAAATGGGGATGAGCAACATGCTGGTTTGGGGCCACTAAAGTAAATGTATTGAAAAGAAAACATAATTTCATTTGGTTAGATTCCTGGGAAGTTCTTCTTTACCGAAGTTGAAACCTTATTTAATCTCACTTTAAGGGGTGCCCAATGTTCAAAATTATGCGTGACTTTGTTGCTCATAATCTCAACAACTTTCAGCATTTAGAGGGATTTTCGGCATAAAGCTCAGCTCAGAACCCTACAGGAGCTGATCAGCATTGTGCATGCTATGGTGACACTATGCCCTCAGCAGTGTCACGGCCAGGGCAGGTGTCATGAACCGCAGTCACAGGCTGCAAACAGCACGTAACCCACAGCCTGCTGGCAGGGAATGACCATTTCTGGCTCACGAATCCCCCCGGCATTTGACTACTAGAACATAATAGTGTAGACGTATCCTCCAGCCAAGCAACTGCATATCAAATCAGTTTGAGCAGGGCTGAATAAAATGCAGGAGGTGCTGGTATGCATTCTGAAGAATGGGATTTCAGAGTGATTGCTGTATGCCGTTCCAGATGTGCATAATACCGTTACGAATTTATACAACAGCGCTAAGCAAGCTGAAATAATATTAATAACGATGATGATGATATAATGATGAAATAATAACAATAACAAAATAATAATAACAATGATGATGATGATGATAATAATAATAATAATAATAATAATAATAATAATGATAATAATGATAATAATAATAATGGATCTATGTTGAGCATATGTTAGACTTTCAGCTCGTCTGCCTATAAGAAGCAACTGGCCACAGTATTATTTGTTCTCACCCAAAGTACACCCCCCTGCAATGCCAAGGGGATGCAGGGGTGTGTTGCTGCTGGGACTCACTCAGCATCGTCGGCCACATCCAGCTCTCAGCCTCAGCAGCCTCTTCGCTCTGTGGCTCAGTGGAGATTGCTCTTGATGTGTGCTGGTGTTACTGATGAAAGGAGAAGAATCCCACACGTAACGTCCATAATCAAAGAGCAAACGTCCACAGCCATACTGTGATGACTCTGAAGGTGCTCCAGGTGTGTGTGACAGAGACCCCAAGTGCTGAGTTACAGCTCCCACCTCTATCTGAAGGCGTACACGGCAGTGTTTAGGAAGCAATGCACCTCTACCACTGACACTTGTGCTCTGCTAACACACATGGTTCAACAATAACCACCTGCGCACCGAGACCTGGCTTCTCACACCTCCCCAGCTGACCTATTTTTCTTCCTTTGAGTTATCTGATTTGTATTCTCCAGACACAGCCATAATTTAGGATTTAGAAAATAATCTACATGTTCTGGGAAAATCAAACTTTCTCGTTCATCTCATTGTCTTCCTTGCTGGCAAAATCTTATTTTATGCCTTTCTCTTGCAATCCATCTTAATGGTTGCAGTGGCACAAGTAATATATCTCCGTGCCTGATGAACTGACAGACACTTCAATGTTTATGTCTAAGTCTTTGTGAGGCATCTAAGAGCAGAACAGGAAAATATTGTATCCAAGCAGCACCTCACTTTTTCTCACATAAAGAAACTGGTTCTGAAAACCAAAGCATCCCATCCTCTTTCACAGTTAAGATCAAATAAATGAGCATCCCAGAGTACTTAGCCTGGCCAGCCCAATCCACCTCATCCAGGCTTATCCTCCCT
This sequence comes from Anser brachyrhynchus, assembly GCF_964034855.1. Classification (NCBI taxonomy): domain Eukaryota; kingdom Metazoa; phylum Chordata; class Aves; order Anseriformes; family Anatidae; genus Anser; species Anser brachyrhynchus. The sequence continues at coordinate 41,212,539 of NC_137700.1, forward strand.
CCATCTGACGTTGTACTAGATTTTCTTTATTCCAGTTAGGAAAGAGGAAAAATGACCTTGCCAGTGTGGTATTTGGTTAATAGGGGTCTGGAACCCCCTGGCTGCAATTCCTCCTGATCTTTGGTGGTTCTTTTTTTTTGTGCAACACTCACATCTGCGCCAGAAGCAATGAGTCTAGCTGATAAAATACAATTTAAAAGGAAATGCAGATTTTCACAATATAATGCGAATCTGAAAATCATTAAACTAAGCAACAGAAATAGCGTATGGCCTAAATACATCTTGCATTATTTCCATACACAATGATGTTTGTTATCAGAAACCAGCTTGTATTACGTCCCTAGCTGAAAGAAAAGCAGACAAATGCCCATGCTACATCACAAATGGAGTTTTTTATATCTTTATTATTTTGACTTAGGTTTCTCTGACTTTAGACACTTCAGCTCACAAAGGCTGAGCTAAATTTCAACACTGAAACAAGGCACATTTCTGAGGAAGTGCCAGGGAAAGGCTACCCATAACCAGCCTGATTTTGTCACAATTTACAATATTTTTGTAAGAGCCTGAGAAGGGGGAGAGAGATTCCAGGAATGCTCTTGTGCGCTGAAATTACAGGCTAGTCCTTGTTAAGTTAGGTGGTGATGGCAACGGTGAATAAGCATTGATTGTTGTTACCCCTAACAGTTATATTTTAAAAGACAGTTATTGCAGATGAATAATGTATAAGCTTGAAATCACTTCTCGAGGTACTTGAAGCCCTTAGCTGAGATGCAAAGCACAGCACAGCATATTGCTTACATTGCCTTCAAAGTGTTCTGCTTTATTGTTCTGAAACACTGCATAACCACTTCCCTTCAAACATCACTTTGTATAAATCACACCTTCCAAAAGAGGCGAGGATTCGTATGAACCAAACTCCTCCAGTGCCTCTTGCCTCAACATCACCTCAAGCCCAGGCTGACGGCTACATCCAGGAAACAGAATCTGATTTTTCTGAGACCAAAATCACATCAGTGTGTCACCACAAAGGCTGCTGCCTCCTCTCTGTTTGTTATCCAGAGGCAATGCTTTATTGATCCCCCACAAACTGATCAGGCAAATGTGCCTCCTGATAAATATCGACATACAAGCCTGAGCACAACAGGTACCACGATGCTTGCTACCCAGCTGCATTTTTCTTTCCTGGGCAGCCCCTTCCGACACTTGACCACCTTCTCCGTGAAGAAATTCTTCCTGATGTCCAATCTAAACATCCCACGGCACAACTTGAGGCTGTTTCCTCATGTCCTACCGGTTGCCACCTGAGAAAAGAGATTGACGCTCTCCTTGCTGCATAATCTTGAGCCCAAAAGAATCAAAGCTGGCGATGCTAGCCTCACCCCCCAGCACTCAGTGACTCTCCCTACTCATTAGGTGCAGACTGTAATTACCCAGCTGTGTGGTTTCTGTCCCACCCCGTTCCACATCTGTGAAGAAGCAAGGGGCTCTCTGCACTGCTGCCCTATTATTTCCTTGGTGTTTCTGACTAAGGGCCAGCATTTTTATATCTCGTAGCAGAACTTACAGGGATGTTGTGGCTTAGTCCTGTGCACTCCTGGAGCACCACCAGCCCCAAATTCACGCCCTCAAGGCTCAACCCAGACCCTGGCAATCCAAGGGGGGACCAGATGGGGAGAAGTGCAAATCGAGCATGCGAGGGCACTGCTGGAGAGGGCAACCCACTGACCTAAAGACGGGGTGACTCCTTGGGGTGTGTGGAGCAAGTTCAGGAGACTACCAGGAAAAAAAAACAACACACATGTGTCATAAATGTACTGGAACGTTTGGAAAAACTGGAAAGTTCCAGTTAAAATAAAATATATATATATATTAGCAAGAAGCAGCCAGCTGAAACTTGTGGCAAATTCCTGCCAACCAGCATCAACCACTGAAATTTTATAAACTTTTCATTTTCCTATACAAAAGTAACGGGGAGAGAGCGCTACAGTAGTCCAGGCAGCAAGTGCAGTTACTGCACAGAGCCCTGCGAACGTACTGCTAACGTGTTACCTTCTGTAAGCTATTCAACACACAGGAAAATGTGGAAAAATGGGATTTTTATTAGTGTCCCAGTTATGAATAGATGCAAAGCCAGACAACACTAAAAGCAGTTTCACAGCTGTTTCAGCATAACAATCTCTTTGTAAATAAAGTGAACATTATGTCAAAGCAGCTGTGAAAGTGATTTTATTGAGTCACTGGGCACAAATATCGCGTAACGTACCCTTTAATTATTCTGCAGTTCGGTAGGTTTCACTAACAAATAACATGTGGCAGCGGGGTATTTACGGGCTCCTGCAGATTGCTGTGTAATTACCCTTGGGGAGGTTTGTGGAGTAGGCACGGGGGAACCTCTCTGTCTGAGTTTGGGTATGGGGCACTCTCCGGTCTCAAAGGCATCCCCTGCCAGGCCTGCGTTTTGCATTCGCTTCGCCAGAGGCTGTCAGAGGGCAGGCACAACCCCAACGCGCATCTTCCCTGGAAGACGTGGCTTTCACTGTTTTCCTTATTACTCCTTTCCCTGAAGAGCAATTAGAGACTTTTAGGCTGCCAATATAGCATTGCACCGTGCGTGGGTGCACCAGAACCAACCCATGTGCTGCCCTGGGTAGCTGTGCCACCCCGGCCTCTTCTGGCCAGGGGAGGAGCCCTGGGCTTCCCCAGACCTGGAGGTGTTTCGAGCATTGGGGTGGGCTGCCCTAGGGAACAGTGAGTCCCCGTCCCTGGGGGTATTCAGGTGATGTGTGGACGCGGCACTAAGTTTAAGTGATAACTCTCACAAGGCCAAGGTGATGGTTGGACTTGATGATCTCGAAGGTCTTTTCCACCCTAGATGATTCTCCGGTCCCATGCACACGCTTCTCGCTGGGATCGTGTAGGACAGACACATCCCACAACGAGTAAGTGACACCAAGAATCACGCAGGGCAGTAGTATCTGTCCTGGTTTTAAACATCAGCTCTGCAGCGCTTCTGCCCTTGGACATGAAGGGTCATGAGATTTATGTGTGTTATTTACTTCTGTGTCATTTTGATGTTAAAAGTTTGGAACTGGCTGCTGTCATTAGCTATCCTGACAAAAAACGGAAAATACGAGGCCCTGGAGGAAATGTGGATGGGAAATTAAAAATAAACTTATGAGAAGATTGCAGTATGAAATATGTCACGGAGCGTGATCTGGGAATTGACTGAATTTGTTCATCAAAAAAAAATCTGTGACTAATTCTTCAGTAGTTTTTCAGAAGCAAACTGTCCTTTGTTGTTTGTAGCTTGTTATTGCTTTATATTTCTTTTTATGCCACAAGACCGTACTGCATTTCTTCTAAATGTCCTGGGTTCAGATGGGAATATTTTGCATTGGAAATTCTGCGCTGGTTTAGCATGGATTTTCTTCAGCGGTTTCTAATATAATACCCATTCACTAAAGCTTTAGTGGAAGCGAGCAGCTAAAGGAAGAGATCTGCGGTGCCACACCAGCGCTGGCGAGGGCAGCGGAGGGTCAGGGATTACTCCATTTCATTGAGTAAACCACACTGGCGTGGTCTTACACCCCTCATAAAACATCCTGTCCTGCCATAACAAAAACATTATTCCTGATAAAATGTCATTTGTTAGTTTCACAATTGTTATTCTTGTTGGTTTTTTTTTTTAGTCCAACTAGGTAAAGAAATTCAGCCTCAAGTATGGGGCAGCTCTGGCGGTCTCAACTGTTTTTTAGCTAGCTCTATATTTCCTAGAAGTCTTAAGGAAATCAGTTTTATGCTGTGTTACTTTTCCTGTTTATTTCCAGTGGCTGGGTAATACCAGGCTGTTTTGGTTTTTTGTTGGTTTTGTTGGGTTTTTTTTTTGACTCTGAATGCCTCCATAGGCAAGTTTGGGAAGGATCACACACAAAGAAAAGGTATTATGAACTGCTATGAATCGGCAGATAAAAACTGTTATCATCTGTTTTCTCATGCCAGAAGTTGACAGGAAAAAAATGAGTTTTGGCAAGCCTGTTGAAGGAGACTGATATTTCAGGATAATAAAGCCTATGGAAAAAAAAGTGATTTTTTTTTTCCAGAAAAATCATGATTTTCTGGTAACATCTCTTCCTTTCAGCTATGAAACATGCTTAGCACTTAGCATAATGCCCAGGTCTGCACAGCCACCAGCATCCTGACTGCAGCACAGATGTGGACGAGAGGGGTCTCGTCTGCATGTGCCCCTCTGCAAAGCAGGGACACTCGAGCAGAGCTAGGTTAGTAACCACAAACTGCTGTCTGCAGGTCTCTCTATTTTCCTCTGGGATATAGGTCATGCCATCATGAAACTCCACTTCTGACAGGGACAAATCTCCAGGAATTAATTTGTCATTGATTTTCTCCTCAAGACTTTGAGAGGTTGTAGGGGACATGCAAGCAAGAGTTGTTATTGCCATTAGTTTTGGGCCGGAAGAAAAGATGAGAGAGAAGAGTGAAAAGAAGCAGAGAAGCTACGTGACGTGGAGCTGTAGGGCCAGCAGATCTGTGGTGAACCCCATTATGTCTTGGACTGTGAACCTCAATCGCTCATCTTCCAACATCTAAATGGTCAACACTTTTCTAATCCTACTTCCATTTGGGATTTCTAAAGCAATGTGCCACTGGTCTAACCCTGTTCCCATCACCCGTCAGGTCACTGGCAGCAAGGGCCAGGCTGAGCACTTCGTAATCCTATTTTCTCTCTGGACCTGCCTCATCGCCCATGGGCAGCACCTCTGCTCACACCCGACTAGGTGCCAGCCCGGAGCAGAGTGAGAGTGGTTTTTGGAGAGATTGAGCATAACTGACAGATCAAGGCTGGGAATAAGCCTTCTTTTATCTAGAAAATCTAAAATGAAAACGATCGGAGAATCTTTTCATCGCTTCCCCAGAGGGGATGATTAGGGAACCTGAAAGCGAAGGCTGTTACATTGAATGAATTGCTTGAATTTTCACTGAAAATGCTCGGGTTCAAATGAAAAACTGTTTTAGACAGCAGGAAGGTTTTGCCCATTTTTTTAACTGTTTTCATTAATTGTAGCAAATATATTTGCATAATTTTTACGTCCAAAATATCCCAGCTGGGACTAATTACCCGCTGTGTTAGACAACATACAAACACGCAGCACAGGCAGCCTCTGAGCGGGGAGATTCCCAACCCAGTGCCCGGCCACAGCAAATAGCACTTGACAGGCCAAAGTGTTCGTTCTCTTTTTTTTTTTTTTTTCCATGTACTAACAAGGGCTCCCATCCAGCCCCTCGGCGGCCCTTTCAGGCACCAGAAGAACAAGGAAATACTGTGCGGAGGCCTGGGGTTTGCAGAGCGAAGCCAGTTCTCCTCGTTCTGGAGCAGACTTCATGTCTGACATTAATCGAGTCGGCTCAGCATCTCCGTGCCTTCCTTACCTATTTGCAAAATGGCAAATGTCCTTCCTTTTAGGGATGGGGTGAGAACCGCAACATACTCCATAAAGAAAGTCCTACAAGTATTTAAGAGAAAAATAATATTTACAGTCTTTTATCACCAGCAAGCAGTAAAACCCAACCCTGTAGGACTGGGTGGACTGGTCATTCGGTGCAGCCATATTTCCCAATCAAAGCAGCGATGTTTATGGTTTCCAGCTCAGCACTTGCAAGGTCAGATGTGTTTCTCCAGAGAGTTGGCCAACTTTGCTGTTCCTGATAACATCACCACCTCTAAACTCATGTTCCTGCCTCGCTGTCAGGTGCCCAGTGCAACTTCACTGCATTTCACCACAGGCACACACATAAAAGCAGGGCTGCTGCTCACCATCCAGTTCTACACCGTAAGCTGAACCATCAAGAGAAAAATGCCAGCTGTAAAGCTTGTTGAGCGTACTCAAAGCTTGTTGTCATACTCAAGTAGAAAAGGATCATTAACATGGGGATGTGACCCCATGGTGAGTCCAAGCAACATGGCCCATGCAGTGTTGTACCAGGATTCCTCCTTGCAGTGGCCAGGACAAATACATAGGAGGAAAAATGTATGAAAGGCAAGGGTAGTTGCTGTGTCCAGGACACAAGGGGAATTTCAAAGATGATTCTTAAACGTGGAAATACGACCTGTGGAGAGCTGCCAAGATCACAGGGAGAGGTGTTGGTCCACTGAGTATACCCCATACAATAACTCCGTCTGCACACACCAGTGTCCCAGGTTTGCTCAGGCCAGGCTCCCTTTGCCTTTCCTAGCTCCGTGCATATCCACATTGCATCAGCTGCTTCAGTAAAGACCAAGGTGTGAAGTGACCAGGAACGAAGTGTATGCCATAAAGCAAAAAGGTAGCACGGGCCCTGGAGGGAGCACACTAGTGACATGACTTACCACAAGTCCTGGCTTCACTTTTCCAGAGGAAAACCATAATGTTTGCATTGTCCTGGAAAGCCTTTGGACAGGCTGTTTTATGGGATATAGTTGCACAGCAGAGCTACCTGGGTCCAGGCTATGGAAAGTGGCTTTTCCCTGTTGAAATTGGGCTGTTTCCATCAGTGAAGGAACACAAGCCACAAGGTTGACAGGAAAAAAAAATAAAATAAATAAATAAATAAAAGAAGCATCTCCCTGCTGCGAGTTTCAGAGCACATTATTGCCCAGATAGTTAAATATTTTCAGTGAGATATCCCCTTAGGCAGCTTCAGGCTGATTATGCTCAGACTTCCACTGTTTCTCCAGAAACTTACTCTACAGTCAGACAATTAATAAAGGCAATGCAGAGGGCAAACACTGAGCAGGGGGCGGGCTGGTGTGGAAGAGATTTGGCATGCAGTAAGAATCACTAATCGCTCGAAACAGCAAATATTCTCAGTGCCCAGTTAGACTAATACAGCAGAAGGGGTATCTAGAGACCAAACCTATTATTTCCAGACCTAGCCAGACTCCCACACACAGTTTGGTTAGGACCTGTCTAATTATAGGAGTGTGGAAATGTACTGCCAGCAATGCCGGCCTGCGAGGTATTTTACTTTGTAAATGCATTCATTTGTTGGTGGAACAGTAACAAGCTCTGGAATAGCATATTTATATCGAGCAGGAGGATAACGGTGTAATAAGATGGGGAGACGATGTCCGTGGCTGTTTGGGCAGTAAGATGCGATCGCAGGAGGAACAGAGCTGCCTCCGCACATTGCTTAGCGAAGTTTAATGGCAGCAGTGGGGGCTGCACGCGGGGGGCCCAGCCCTGGAAGCGAGGGTGGCCGCGGCCTTGTTTTTCCCCAGCACCTTCCCTGTCCCCCAGTGTCACCACGGGGCCAGAAACGTAGTTCATCCAGAGGGACTCGTCAGTGGGTGGCCCTGGGAGCCCCTGGAGCCAGCTTAACCAGGGCAGTGGCCTTCAGTGGGGACGGCAGCAGGGCGGTTTCCCCTCCAAAATGTGTGGTTGTCACCCTGGCTGTGTCCCAATGGCGGCACCAATGGCTCTGGGAGCAGAGCATCTCCTCGATGGCCTAGCAGCCACTGCTGCCTGTCAGACCTAGTGGAGTGGGGCCAGAGGAGGCCACGAGGATGCTCAGGGGGCTGAAGCACCTCTCCTAGGGAGAGGGAATTGGGGTTGTTCAGCCTGGAGAAGGGAAGGCTCCAGGGAGACTTCACTGAGGCCTGCCAGGGCCTAAATGGGCCTACAGGAGAGCTGGGGAGGGACTCTTTGTCAGGGGGTGTAGTGACAAGGCAAGGGGTAATGGCTTTAAACTAAAAGAGAGGAGATTTAGGTTAGATACAAGGAGGAAATAGTTCACTCAGAGGGTGGTGAGGCCCACGCCCAGGCTGCCCAGAGAAGCTGTGGCTGCCCCATCCCTGGAAGTGCCCAAGGCCAGGCTGGATGGGGCTATGGGCAGCCTGGTCTCCTGGGAGGTGTCCCTGCCATTGCAGGGGGTTGGAAGGAGTTGGTCTTTAAGGTTTCTTCCAACCCAAACCATTCTGTTATTCTATGATTTTGTGCCTGCCAGGGGAGCAGGAGATGCTGCAGGGCTGGCAGAGCAGGAGGTACCCAAGGGTGAAATGCTAAGGGAGGGGGAAAGCCATGCTGCTCAGCGAACTCACTTCCTTTCTTCAAGCCTTGTTAAGCTTCTGAATCTGAGGGAGAACTTAATTAAAGTGAATAAAGGTAATAAAGGCTTAGGAGGCGGAAAATAGAGCAGCAAGCACCAAGCAGAGAGACAGAGACAAGAAAAAGAAAAGAGCAGGAAGAAGTAAAACACAGGCTTCATTAACTTGATTTTCAGACCTTTTTCAGCCAGCCTTATTAAGAAAAGGGGCATGTCTTGGTCTACACAACAGATCAAAAGCAGGGCATGGAGTTTTTCCTGAAACCAGTGTCTTTGCACCCCCCCAGGGGAGTTGGAGCTTCTCAATAGGTGCAGAGGAGTCAGCAGCCAGGCAAGGGGAGGACACGGTCGCTGGGTGTGCAAGGCTCCATGTTTTCCTCGTGACAGTCTCAGGATGAAAGCTTGGCAGTTATCTCCATCCCTGTCAGCTGGGGAAGCAATCGTCAATAGATGAGGACTGTAATGGGGAAAGGAAAAGAAGAATTGATCCTCACTGTGCTGCATGCTTTTCTGCCTGGAGACTGTGTGTGCCCACATCCTAAAAGTGATTTTGAGGCCACCCTGGTACCAGATTTTCTGTTATGGTACTCCCCTGATGGACTGCTGGATCACAGGGATGGCTCCAGAGGGATGCAGCCCTGAAACTTTTCTGGCCCTGCCAGCCTCACTCTGCACCTCTCCTGCCCCAGAGCCACAAAATGGAAAATAATAACAGAGGAGATTCAAACCTTCAGCACCAACTGGTCTTGCGAGACGTTTGTTGTTCATTTGATCATTTCATAGTAGTAACAGGGCACCTCTGCAGTGCAGGTCCAGTAACAATAACCCCAACAGTATGTTATTATTTCATATAAAAGAGGACTTTCCCAGGCCAAGGGATTCACATACAGCCTCAAAGTCACAGCTAACTTGAGTTATACAGAACTCTTAAAAAGCTTGCCTATTGTCTGAAAGTAGCTTAAAATCATCAATTTTTACAAAGACATCTCATTTGATGTGGCAGAAAAAAATCAGGGACCTTGAAAGAGCATTTTTAGCCCTCTTGTTAAGTTCCTGCAGAAAGCAAAGGAGGACCATCCAGAAGTCACTGAATGCATTTGATTAAAGTTCTGGTTCAGCAGGTTGAAAACATCTAATGCGAAGTGAAAGGTAATTCTTAGACGCCCTGCAAGTCAGCTGTTATTTAAAAGAGGGCAGAAGTAATTGGGTGTGCTGTACCACTACCCCGCTAGGCATTGCTGCAGCATTGCATGGGGGGCTCAGATCAATGGAGGGCTCCCTAGGCCAACCAGCGTCCCAATATTAAGAGCACCTCAGTTATGCATATCTCAACATCTCAGTTATGCACGTCTCTCGTCTGGGTCTTGGGCTGACTGTGATTCATGGCTTTGAAGGAAAGCTGACTCCTTGCAGTGCAATACGGGAGCCATGAGATGGGTCTGTCGTGACAAGCCTTTCCCCTTCCTCTGCCAGGAGATGGAGATCAAGATGAGAAATGACGTAGCCAGAGAGCAGGTTTTGTACACTGCACACAAGCACCAACTTGTGGAGTGCAACGTTTGGGTACTTAGGACATATTCAAAATTATTAAAAAAAAAAAAAAAAAGGCAAAACAGAATGACTCTAAAATGCTAGAGCACTGAGCACTCAGATAATTTGCAAACTGGATGATAAACTGAGTGAGTGTTAAAGTGCAATCACCAATTTATCCACTGAAATTTTATGAAGGAAATTCTAGTCCAATGCCAAAGAAACAAATGTATGTATGGTTTCTGGGGAAAATAATAATAATAATAATGGTTTCTGGGGAAAAAAAAAAAGTAAAAAAAAAAAAATGGGGAGAAGCACAGAACCCTGAAGACAAAGACACAGAGCTAAGAAGCAATAAGACGACCAGTTTTTAATGGTTGTCTCAGCATCTGGACACACACACACACTGTAGCAGAGGTTTTCTTTCACACAGGTTTGCCCCCCTGAAAGGTTTTCTCAGTCTGCTTCCCTGACTGACAGATACATTTGCTGTCCGTGGTGTTTCTTGATTTCTTTGGGATTTGGAAAAGAAAGCCAACTAGCTCGGAATTGCAATTATCACCAGACATGTTATCTTGCGATTGCTTCAATGTTGCTTCCATGCAATTTGCTTCCCGTCTATGGGAAGGGGTTGACATGACCGCACCAAGCTGCTTCTATTTGCCCTGTACGTAACAACTGCTCCCATGCCCCTCATGAGAAAGCAGTTGCATGAGGTTGGTTGAGTTAAACCCTGCAAGCCCGGGCATTCATCGGAAATGTTATTCATGTGTGCCATTCGTTATGCGTGTTAATTGCAAGGGGCATGGCTGGCAAGCTGGGCCTGGCAAGGGAAACCCAGGGAGGAGGCTGGAGCCTGCCTTTGGCCAAGGTAATGGCGGAGGAGAGAAACTCCTGAGCAGACCTCGGGGCCCAGGAGGTCAGGATCCGTAACTGGTCCTTCTACCAAAGCGTCATGCCAGGATATCCAGGTGTAGCAGGGAAAATAGGACATGCTAAGCCCCAACAGCATGAGGCTGCAGCCCTTTGCAAGAGGCTGACATGCCAGCTCACTGCACTGGTGCTTGTCAATTTTAAAATCAGAAATATTTGGACTGGAATAAGATCACCCTTAAGATCACCAAGTCCAACCATCACCTAACACTGGCAAATCCACCACCAAGCCGTGCGCACATGGTTCTTCAACACCTCCAGCATTCAGTGTTGGGTAGCTGTGGGCTTTGCCTCCCCTTGGGTCACTTTTTAAGATACACTTTTACAACATCACTGTTTGAGATGATTTATTTGCTTCAGCAGCCCCCCACCAGCAAAGGAAACCAATCCTATTGCTGGGAGACCAGGGAAACCCTAACAGGGTGTGCAGACAGCGGGAGTAACGGCTCGTTCCTGGCCTGAGTAATTTGTATATAGCTGGAAAAAGGTCATGGTGAGGCAGGATTTCCTTGGGAAAAAAAAATGGTTTACAAATAGTAGAAATAAATACTCCTTGCAAACCACTGGAGGTGATGCAAGCCAGCTGGAGCCGGCTGAATCTGAGCAGAAACGGATCTTTCTGTGCAGCCCCAAGAACACACAGCCCCTCCTCACCATCCACCCCCCGGCTCAGAGAAACTCAGCCACTGCTTCTTCCCTGTCTATATTGAAGGTGTTTTACCTTCCTTTTAAGAAAAGGCTTTGTTTCAAAACCTTTAACCTTGCGCTTGAGTGAGCTTTACAGAAGGCCAATAATTTTAATCAGGTTTGGAATAAATTTGATTTAAAAGAGCAGAGCCTTGAGTTAGGGAGAGCATCAGATGGCAGGGTAAGAGTCAGTCTAATGCAAGGGTCTTATTCCCTTTATTTGACTAGGCAAGGCTGGGTCCAGAATGTTATTGCCTAGTGAAATGCCATCATGTGGCATCAGATTAACTTCGTAAGTGAACATGCCTGGGATATTCCTTCACCCTGCTTCTTCCCCACATTTGGATGCAAAGCTTGCTGGGTGGGACAGAAAACACAGAACCAGGCAGAAATCCCAGTGTTGCTGGATCTGGAGGTGGGGAGGTAACACCGGGCATGTTTGACTCGGTACCTGGGGCTTTCCCAGGCAGAACTGTCCTGGCCCTGCTGCATCCGGACCGAAAGCTGCCTTGGAAATCCTCTGTAGCTGCAGCCCCCCGCAGCCAGCCCGCAGGGGGAGGCACACCAAAACCCTCCCGGGTGCCTTCCAAGGGCATCTGAGACACCCAGCGAATAAAACGGTGAGCAAGGAGATCCGTAAAAACGGGTGATGGACCATCAACAAGAGCATTTTTCTATTTAGATGTAGAAATGGAAGCAGGAAATTAGACGAGGAAGGGGAGCTAGAAGCCAGCGAAGCGGCAGCGTGCCCTACAGCCCAAATGAGCCCGCGTGTGCTGATTTACATGACCTGGGCCCGGTGGTTAAGCAGGACTGTTATCTGATGAAATCTCCCAGCGTGATGGCCAAGCTTTCATAAGCACAAAAGTACTTCAGATATTAAAAATGCAAGGCATGGATTTTGGCACGCGGGCTGAGATGAGTCATTGTTTCAGAGTGACTTTCAGCATGTGTGGACGCTAAGTGAATGATGTTTGATTATAATTCGTCTCCCGGGGTATTTATAGGTTTAATTAGACAGACCTTTCCGAAATTAAAGGTGATGAAGTTATAATGAATGAAATTTTCATCAAAGTGAGGCTTAAAGAATACAATGACTAATGCACAGGAGGAGACCTGGGGAGAGAGGACACCCTGGGAAAGTCTGCCTGTCCCGAGGGAGAAGAGACGCAGCCGGGCAGCACAACGCCCACTCCAGCACTTCGCATCTCCTGACAACGTTTGCTGTCGATGTGAAGACACGCAGCAAAATGCACACGGCATTAATTTATGCCCTACACTTCCTAAAGGAGAATATCAGGAATCGCACTGAGTCTTGCTGGGAGGAATGATGCGTTTGGATGTACCCTGGGAGATCTCTGCTCCCGTTGCTTCCACGTATGACTTAACCATCTGAACATGCCCATGGCGTCTTCTCTGCTGCTGATGGGCTCTCCAAGGAACGCAGTTTAAAAAGAACTCCTGGCAGCTGCTTGCTAGCCCTCGGTGTTTGTATTTTTTTCCAGCAGCGAGGCTGCGTCAGACACTTACTCAAGCCGCGTCTTCAGAAGTTTGTGTCAGAAAACCCCGGTCACATCCCAACCTGAGCACGTGCTGCCGCAGCTGCTGTGACCTGGTCACGAGCTGGCCATAGATCGACTTATCCAGCAGCTCTTCTGAGGTTTTCCTCATGTGAAAAATTGCCAAATTGAGAAAGAAAAGCCGATACGGATGATCAGCCAGGTCACCTGCCTGCGTTGCGGCAGCACGGGGAGCGCGCGGCGCCAGCTGCTTGTGCTGCATGTCCAGAGCCCGGCTGCCACCTCCCCGGGTGTCACAGTGGGACCTGGCTCCTTCCACGGGCCCTGGGGAGCCGAACCTGCTGGGACTCCCTGGTGGGGCCAGGCTCAGAGCTGCGGGGTCCTGCCGTGCTCGGGGACGGCACTTCATGGGACCGCGCAGCCGCGTGCTGCAGGAGCAGCGCTACGTGAGGCCAGGTTGTGTTTGCTGATGTGCAGGTAAGCGAGCAAATGCTTTCAATGCACATTTACCTGTTTAGTTTATTTTTATTTATTTATTTTTGCTTAAATCTTGTTTGTTTACTATTTTGTTTATAGCTTACTTTATCGGGCATGATACCTGTGCGTGGCAGCTCCCCTTCCAATCAGCTTCCCCTTGGTCTTGTGCCACTTCGACCTTTTACCAATGACCAGGAAAAAAAGCAGAAAGCCCCGATCGAGTCTGCAGACACCACAAAGACTGGGGAGCTGATGAGGAGAGGACACACTGCAGAGGGAGCAGCGTGGTGATCTTGGTAAGCTTGGCTGGAAAAAAGAAATGTAGTGCAATGAGACCTGGGCAGATGCAAGAGCCCCAGCGACTGCAGGGATCTAGTGGGGATCTGGCGGGGATCGGGCAGGGATCTAGCAGTCCACTCCACCTGCAGCCTCCCCCGCTGCTGCCCGTAGGGAAGCCCAGGTTAGATGCCACCAGACTCGGACGTCGCCATCCTGGTCGCACTGTGATGGCTCTGCAAGGGCTTTGCTGGAAGGTATGAGCTACGTTAAACAGCAGGCCCCATGTTCTCCATGGCAGGTACCCTGAGTGCCCGTGAATCTCATCTTCCCTTCTGCAATTCCCTTCCCATCGGGGTTTCCTCTATCTGTATATCTAGAAGTGCATAGGAGTGACTGAGGAGTATTAATCCGAGCAAATGGAGCAGAGGCAACAGGCCATGCATCAACAGGTCAGACACAAAGAGCAGGCTCCAAAAATAACCAGGAATTAGGGCCCACTGCCCTGAAAAAGGTTGTTACTTAAATTGACAAGGGTGTAAGATGTTTTATTTTGGACCCTACATATAACAAAGGCTGCTGTGCCGACATAATATATGACTCCCAAAAATATGCATTTTAGGGAATTGCACCTAGAGAAGGTGTGTTTGAGTGATTTTTTCACCTGAAGAATCTGAACTGGACACCAACCATCCAGCGTAGGATAACCACAATGTGTCACAATTATGATGTTGAAGGACTTTCCTCCTGCCCACCTCCACACAAAGCCCTCAGCTGGTGTGCAGGCATAAAAATGCCTCAGTTCCCTGGGCTACGCCTTCCGTAACTGCTGTCTGAGTTACTGCCTGGCGGCGATAACGCACGGTGGGATGGCGGCTGGGGGATCCAAAACTCCAGGTCAGCGGTTATCCATGGCCACGTGAGGAGTCCGTAATGGTAATTGTCTGCTCGGAGCTTGGTAATTAGCAGATGAGCAGGGATCAGCTTCAGCTAACGGTCTTCACTCTTTCACGGTGACTGATCTCCCGGCTTTGTTCCAGAGCTCCCCATCCATGAGCTGGGCTGAAGCGCCGAGGGCTTGGAGCAGGAGATGGCACAAAGAGGGAGGGCAGCAGGGAGGCTCCCAACCACAATATCCACCAAAATCCTGAGAAACTGGAGAAAGAGGGAGCAAAGAGGGACGAGTGCCAGCTACGATACTCAGGCAGGAATAACCTTAACGCACAATGGAAAAACAGCAACGGGTGCGTAGAACAGGATACAAGGGAGCTGTGAGTCAGGCTGCTGTTAAAAAAATAAGAAGAAAAAGAAAGCAAACATCCTGCTGAGATGTCTAAATAAGAACAGCTTTCTCAAGGTGTGCTGCTGCTGCGTGCAAGCCCTGGAGAAGCTTTGTTTGAAGGCTGCGACCAGCTGCGGGCACACTACAACAGGACAGGGCAATGCAGAGAGCCCCAAGACACAGATCTGGTGGACACAACCCGACGTCTGGATCGTTTAGCCCTAAAGTGAAGAGTGAGGGGATATGCTAAGTCTTTGAGAGGAGAAGAAAGGGTTCTCCAAATCCTGGGTGATAAGACCAAGGAAAGGAGGGGGCAGAGGGATGAAATGGGAGCTGACGCCCCCCCGGACAGAGAAGGACAACGTTTTGAGGCTCCCCAGCACGCAGGGCTGGAAGGGGCCCCGTGGCCTTCTCCCACTGCCAGCTCCGCGTTTCGGTTCATCGCTCCACCCTTTTCACATCCTCATTGCTATTTTTGTTCTTCAGATAGCCGTTGATCATTTCCACGTTTTCGTTCAGCTGCGAAAGCACATCCTCCACAGCTCCAGAACGCCAGCCCTGCTGCGAGCCCCATGAGGAAAGGCTGGCACAGCTACGCGGGCACGTTTGGCCCAGGCTCCAGCAGGAGAGGAAAGCTGCTCAGCATGAGGAAGCAGGTCCCAGACACCACCGTGGTTCCCAGCCCTTCTTTTTGGTTTTAATTTGCTTGATATTGGCTTAGCGTGTGGCCACCCACTGGCCTGCAGAAAAGCGCGGGCAGAGGACTAGATTAAACCAAAATGTTCCTGCTCAGACTCCTGTCACGTGAGTCGCAAACTGGTGACTTTCAGCTTGGAAAAAGCAGCCCCCAACCAGCTCGGGGCCGCGGTGGGGGCACGGCTGGGGCTCAGAGCATCCCACGCTCCCTGGCCCCCCATGTGGTGCCCAGGCGAGCATCTGTGTGGAGGGTGGTCAGGAACACCCAGCGGCTGGAAAAGTCTGACGGCTGGCTGCCTCCACGCAGACCGGAGACACCCACCGGGATAAAAGCACCCACATCCCCTCCCAGGGATGAAACATAATCAGGAGCTGTGCATCCTGCAGCTCCCACCTGCCGACCGAGGTAGGGTGTCAGAGCTGGGTGCCAGAGCTGAAAACCCCGCTAGAGATCCCGGTTCATCTCTGCAGGGCCACGAAGAGCAGGGATATTTCAAAATGATGTTTTTGTGTAAGCTCCCATAGCAAGAGGCAGTTCTGCTTGGGGAGGCCGCCCTGCACCCTCCTGATGCGTGTGAGGGTGCAGACATCCCCTGTAAGATGCAGACAGCCCGTTACAAAGGCAGCGGCTGCCCAGGACTGCCTGCCCGATACGGCTTTCATCTTGTTTTCATTTTTGTGCTCTCAAAGGTTAACTTCAGAGCCGGGGCTAAAACGGGAGCTCATTTGCTCGGAGCCGCACGCAGACGTCAGTCCCTTCCTCGCACATTCCTCACGCTGCCTTTAACCTTGCCGTGCAGGATCTGTCCCTGCGGAGCCGCGAGCGCCAGATCAAGGCGGCTATCAGCAAGGCCACGGCTCCGTGCTCGTGCCCCAGCCGCTGCCATTTCGTGCAGGCCAGACAACACAGAGCGTCCCCGGGACGTGGCTCAGGCCACCCCCAGGGAGACAAAGCCAGCTCCCCGTGTGCTGCCATTTTCCTTGAGGCTTTCCAGCGTGGTTTTCCTTGTCCTTTTCCGTGGATAGCATGCTGCCGTGTGCGCTGCAGGCTGGCAGCCCTGCGTACGTACCAGCACCACCTCCGCAGGATCTGACACGAGGGCAGCGCTTAGATGCTGGGGGAGAAGTCGCAGCGGGGCCGTGCCAGGCGCAGGCAGCAGCTGGGTGGAAATGAAGGCATGCCCTCCTGGGAGAAGCTGAGATGTTCACGTATTATTCAAAAATGCTTCCAAAACACCAAGTAATTCATATTTAATGATGTCTGATCGTTGCTGAGGGTAAAAGACGAAAAGTTACACAGGAAAATAGATCTTCTTGCCCCCACCCAAAACTACAGGTACAGTGGGGAGGGAAGTTCTCCTAGGCCTCGTCTCCCTCAGGGGTCTCCAGACTTTCAGGACATTGAGGCAACTTCTACAGCCTCATGCTGAGACAGGTAGCTCCTCCAGCAGCACCCTGACTGCCAAGCACTGTGACACACTGACCAGGCCCTGCTGTATTGCCACCATGAGGGACCATACCCCTGGCAGGCCGACCCAGCAGGGCAGTCTCAGTGCCTGCTGGACAGAAGCACAGCGGATGGGGGAGCTGAGTTTCTTTTCAGCCTTTCCCATGGCATGTTTCCAGCGGGCACGGTACGTAGCGGGGTACCCTTTGGGGAGCACGGGGGGCTCACCCCCAGCCTGTGCCCTCACCCTGGGGGCCGGTAGGGAGCCCCCGAGCTGCCCCACCACCGTCTGCAGGACCCACCAGGGAGCCTACGCCACGTGAATCAGGTGGTGTGTGTGAATTACCCCCTCCTCCGTCCTGTTCCTGCTGTTCCTTCAGGTCGAGTTGTGTAACGCGGGCAGCTTTTCCCGGCTCTCACCGCACATCCCTTCCAAGGGAGCGTATTAGCTGGAGGATTAGGTCTCCCCTGTGTCAGACCCCAGGGAAGGACTGGGAGTTCGTCCAAGGTCCAGGCCTTTGTTTGGTTTGCACATTGTGCAAAGGGTCAATACTCCTGGGGGCCTTTATACGTAGCCTAAATCATAGCAAATTAATAGGATTTTGTACAGGAATGAGTAGGAGTTGCTTTCTACTCTTATTTATTTGGACTAGCGCCGATAAGAGCCCGGGGATTTTCCAGACAGCACAGCCTCTGCTCAGATTTCTGCAAACAAACCCCTGCAGACAGACAGACAGCATCGGAGGGGAACAACCACCAAGCAGGATTCGTTACGGTCACCCCTTATCCACGCCACGTTAGCATTCGGCACTCCAGGCTGCGGGATGAAAACAGACTGCCTCGAGTATGAAAATAAAAGCAGAGTAGCCTGCACTTGAAAGAAAAACAAAGGAGCGCTTTAAGCAGCTCTGCCTTGACCCCGGGAGCTCTCTGGCTGCATGGAGGTTGGGGTGGGACCAAAAAACCCCTCCAGCTCCCAGGGCTTCACAGACACAGCTTCACGAGGAGCTACCGCTCAAGCACTTGGGACAGACACCAAGGTCCTGCCAAGCAGTGGTCAACGCAGGGGTTTGGTGAGGTTTCCATGAGGGTTGCACTAGGACTGTTTAATTGATGAATAGTGCTGGTACCACATTTTTCTTGTCTGTTTTCCTGCCCGGGGATGAGTGTCCAAAAAAAAAAAAAAGGAGAAAGAAAACCACCTCTTTTTACTGCACAAATACAGGAACCCCAGCTGGTTAAGTCTCCCGCTCTGGACCAAAGCACCACAGGCAGGCCCACAGAAAGCAGTTTCCTGATGTAAAGAAATATTTAAAGTTTTGTCTCAAACCTCCATCTTTCTTCTACTTCAGTTCTTTGGGAAGGAAAAAATTCTGCCCCCCCTTCTCAGATGTCCCTACATCCCTATCAGTCAAAAAGGGACAGCTATGAATTGCTGGGATTGCTTGTCATACTAGAGAGATAAAGGAATTCCATTTTACGGTCCCCCCCACCCAAAATTAGCCACGAGTGCACTGCGTAAGTTACAGTTTGAGTTATCACACAGAGATGAAACTGAAGTTTGTGTCTGATTTCTGTATTAGTAAAGACCAAAAGCGAGCCCTCAGGAGTCACAAACTCCCAAAATTCTACACCTAGCAGAGAGCTCCTAGTGTAAAGCTGAGCTTCTGGCTCCATCTGCTGCCAGAAAGATGGAAAAGATGAGAAAGTGAACAAGAAACGGCCAAAAAAAAAAAAAAATTCAACTACAGCCTCTCTTCTGCTTAACTGATCCACTAACACTGCTGTTGAAAGGCAAACAAAACAGAGGTTGCTTCATCATGGAAATTTCTAACAGGTTCAAGATGTGCAGTTCTTTGCCAGGTCAAGACTGATAGGCATTTGAGGCCTTTTAAGAAAGTAATCTATTTGGGTAATTTTTAACTTTAAGACATACTGTTTGAGTGCATAAATTCAGGTTTTTGCAGCTGTAAAGAATCCCAGACAAAGGACGATGCCATAAGCATGGCTCCCCAGATTGCCAGCAGGAAAGAAAAAAAATAAAGGAAACTTGCACTGTATGCTTCCCAATCTCCCCACTTCTCCGTGTTGCTCCTGCCTTTCACTGTTTCACGTGGCGCCTTTAAATCTTAGTTTACATTTACCCATAAACAAAGATTTATTTTTCTGTCAGAATACATATTCCGTGATTTCAGGCCAAGAGAAACGTCCATGTTTTTTGGCAGAGAGCACTGGCATATAGCACAATTCGGCATTGTTTTTGCAAACAAAGCTTCCAGTGAAGTCAATGGCAGCTTTGGGTACACAAGGAATGCTGCTTTGGCTCTTGGGTGCTTAGATTACCTCCCCGTGTTTGCACAGCACTCAGTGCAGAGTCCCCACTCATTTAGGAAAGCATTTCATATACCATACCTGACACAAAGAAACATCAGAATACATGCAGGCACTATAATGGAGACAGATTAAGCCTTTAGAGCCAAACGCTTAGAGCGACATCTTGTAAATACACACATACCTCCAAAAAGTTTTATTGCTGCATAGCTCCTGCTAAAGGAACGGCCACCGTTTGGATAGGCAATTTGTGTTAAACATACAGATCTCTTTCAAATATCATTTTAAATATAAATATCAATTACAACAGCAGAAAGCATCACCAAAGAAGTGCCATTGCCACGCCTTCTTCCCTACCAAGATATATCTCTCTCTCTACAAGGTAAGAAAAGTACTTGAGAAGTACTGGGAAGGCATCGAAAGGGCATCCTCCAAGCTTGCTTTTCTCACCTCTTCACTTCCTATAAAGTTAGGATGCAAAAAACAAACTCATAATATTTTATGAAATGTCTTACATATTTTCTTTGCACATTTCAGAGTACACATTACACTAATTTGTAAATGATTTCCACTGCGGCATCCTTCAAATAAAACTTTGCTCAGGAGCAGCGCTTGGCAGAGCTATAGTACACTTGAGCAACAAGTAGAACAAGCACAAACACGAAAGCACCAAATTTCTGGCACTGAGCTGTTAAGAGGCACTTTAGTTGTCTACATTTTTTTGGTAATAAAAGCCCTGAAGAAAATTTCTAAGGCTAATTAAAATCCCAGACAGCAAAACCAGAGACTGATTTACAAGCCCATTAGTTACATGAGCAGCTATATTTGAGCTTGAGAGATTTAAGCCATGTCACTGAAATCCAACAAGCATGAACTGGGATTTGGCCAGAAGACAAAGAGACACTTTCCATGATAAAGTAAGCCCTTATTTTGCCCTCTCTTTCTCAAAATACGGGCTACATATCAAAGGCAGACGATCTTTCTAATAGCCTATAACCTTGCCCCCTTACACACTGGAAGAGGAGCTTGGACATTTCCCTTGGCCATTCCAGCTCTTCCTGTTATCTCACTGCTGAGATGATTTTTATTGTTGTTGAAGGTTGACTGTTGGCAGGGTCAGTGTCTGGGAAGAGAAGCCCTGGGTTCCTGTCCCTGGGTTCCTGTCTTCACTCCCAAAACAATGTACGTAGTTCTGTTCTTGATCTGACATTGAACGGTAATTAAACCCAACAACCGCAAACCCCCCCGTGTGCTTTAGCTCTCAGGATGCAGCCACCCACCCTTGCTGTGCCTCTGGCTCCATCAAGCTCCCACTGCTCTGCACCCAGCAGTGTTTCATAAGCACGAGCAGAGTTTGCCTCACCCCCTGGAAGGGCAATGACAAATGCACTTGTGTAGGACATGGGACTCGCTCTCTGTTCAGAGCTGCTTTGTGGAAGCACATCCAGGCCACCACGTCAATGTAAAAGGCAAGAACCACTTGCCATTGTATTTTGCAAGTACCCCTATCCACCCAAAACACGTATTTAGGCTCTAAACATAACCACTGGCTGTGGGGGACTTCACCTTCCTTAACTCTGCTCCTGAATTTCTCAGCTGCTTAGGCAGGCACTACACACCTACCTTCCTCACACAGGTAGCTGTGGCTCTGGGAACAATGCAGAATGGAGGGCAACTTTCAGGTCAAAAAGGAAAAATCCTTAATTATCCAGTCATTAAATAAGTGTAATTTCAGATGACAGATTTTGACTTGTCCTCAGAAAGGCTTTACATACCTCAGTTTTCATAAGCTTGTTAAGGAAGGGAGATTCAGGAAGCAACCATGGGATGAATAAAAAGTCCAGAAATCAGTCAGCAATGATCTGCTGCATAAACAGAAAAAAAATCAAGTCCTGAGCAGACTTGGCCTAGTTAGTCTGCAACTGGAAAGTGGGCTGGACAACAAGATTAGAGCTGAAATTGATAACAAAGCCAGAAAAACCTTCTGAGTAAGAGAGGATGAAACACAATAAACCAGAACAAAATGTTACATGCAGGTCATTCTTGCTTGTTACACAAACAAAAGTGAGGACAAACAGGTCCAAAGCTGTTCTTCAAAACAACTCGCACAAAAGGGAGTCTGGAAGCACAAGCTGAGAGATAAAAATATGCCACTGCAAGAAAACCCAAATGACAATGCTTAGGCATAAAGTGCAGTACAGCACACAGCGACACAAACAAGTCAGCTCTGCTCAGCATCCAGGGCATGGTGCAGCAGTGAATCACAGGAGAGCAAGAATGGTGAAGGGGAACATTACCTCGCAGGAAAGTAACAGAACCTTACCTAGAGAAGGAGAAACCACTGAAACAGGAATGGTAACGATCTTTACACGTGTTAAAGACTGTTGTACAGAAGGAAAGTAACCTGTTCTGTGGCCCTGATGGACTGTCTAAATGGGCAGCACGAGAGACACAGACAATACGGTAGGAAACTTGCTAACTGTGAGGACAGGGAAGCACTGAAACAGGTAAAGGAGTCTTCTGCCCTAGAGGCCTTTCAGGCAATTATGCAAACAGTGGCGTAACTGGGGCAGGGGAATGGACCTGATCATGTCCTTGGCTCCTGCCAGCCCTACTGCTCTATGAAGGTAAATTTTTTTTGGCTGTTAGGGATTTTGGAGGGTTTACCTTTTGGAAAAGGCTCCAGCAATGACGTTTACATTACAGTCTCTTTCAGTTACTTCACCTTTCCAGTTGGATTGTATAAGCGCAGCCTGCAGCAACACCAGCCTTCCTAGGCAACACCTTTCTGCATTTAAATCCTATTCCTGAAGCTAACAGTCACGGTGACACACCACCCCTTGCACAAATGAGACCTTTCCAACTTGAATCACTCCGACTTCACCCATGGCAGGTGATTACGTATTTTGTCTGAAACCAAGCAAGGTACACACCTGTGTAAGGCACCCACTGGGATCCTGAGGGGCAGATTGGTTCATTTCTACGAACTGCGTTGCCTTTCAGGCACCACAGGTTATTTACCATTTCCAGTTATGAACACGGGACTACATTCAGCCCCTGTGCATGGCAAAGGGAGCGTTTTGCTTTAACAGTGATCCGTCAGGATTTAGCCTCAGCTAAAACCAGCTCCGTTAGTTAATACTTACAAAAAAAACGACAACCTAGTGTAAGGATAGTAGCCAACTCCACAACTGCATGCGTAATTGGGTATCTAAAGGCACAGAAGTGCAGAAGCACTCATCCTGGAGAAAAAAAAAAGGACAGCAAGAGCTGCCATATAAAGACAGACAGAAACACAGAGACTGCTGTGGCTCTGGACAGCGGTGACTGCAAGTTTTTGTGGGGTTCTCTTTTTCAGTACACTGTGGATTTAAATTGCACATTAACTTTTTTTTTTAAAGCAAGGCATGTTTTAATAGAAACATCCAGATTATAGGAAGTTTTGTAACAGTAAAAACAGATCTGTATACTCAGATCTATTTTACAAGATTGCAAAGCCAAACACCGGGACCAGTCTTCAGAACAGCAACTCCAGTTATAAAACCAAAATGTTTACACAGAGAACACAGCCTGATGCTTGTCAAGATCACCGGCACAACACCCAGTTTGTGAAATCTTTAGCACTGTTTTTTCTAGCTATAAATGAGAAACAGAAATTCTACCATAATGGCAAGTGCTTCCCCACTACAAACATCTCACCAACAGGCAAAAATACCAAATGTGATGTCTGGTAGAGTTCTGAGAGCTCAAGACCACCCTTACTAATATATATATATATATATATAAGTTATACTCTAAACTTTGGCCAAGACTTTCACTAATTAAGCAGATTTCTACAGACGTGCCCCCTCAAACATTCTGACTCAACAGTTTGGTAAGTTCCGACTAGATGAACAGAACCTCATCGCTTCATCTCCAAGTATTCCAAGATTGGAAGCTCTTTAAAATCATTATTAAATTATAATGGCTCTGAAGAAAATAAAAGACATAGCTTTTTTTTTTCTTTTCTTTTTTTTTTAAAGACTTAAGTCCTCTTAGATAAAAGGAATTAAAGATGCTTGCTTCACGTGCAGGCCTTCATCGCACATATAACAACACACCAGCTTGGGTCAGTCAGCAGATACACTTTAAAAGCCACGTTTTCAGAAAGACAGAATGGTCTTATGAATTATTTCGATGCACTCTCGGATTTCATCCTCCTTAATCACCAGAGGCGGTGCCAGCCGGATGATATCACCATGCGTAGGTTTGGCAAGAAGTCCGTTATCACGAAGCCGCAGACACACCTTCCAGGCATCGTAGTCTGCAATTAAAGGAAAGACACTTACACTGTGGCAGAGAAAGTGGCACAATCGCAGCACGTGGAATGAGGAGCCAAGCCAGACTGTAAACTGCTTGCCATTAGTAGTGAGAAAAATCAAATATCATGGGCTCACTCTCACAAACGAAGTGGTGACGTCTGAGCAGCTCTCCAGAATTTGCAGTGAATATTTAGGACTGCTGCAAAACCTGAGCTTTGCTCTTTCACAGATGAGATATCCATCTACGTGCAGCAGTAGATTAAAAGAAGAAAATTAGAAGAAGCGGAAGCCTGCAAGAGGCAGGTAAGAGAAAAAATCTGGATAGGACTTCAGACAAGGTTACTTTTATGCCTGGATTTCAGTCCATCTTAAGAGTGTATCTTAAGAAATTATAACCCTTCTCTTGCAGCACTTTGTCACTTAGTATATTGGTGACAAAAAATAGTCTGCTCTGGCTTTTAAACCATTTTCTGGTGTACTTCAATGTGTTAATCCCTAGAAACTTGTTCTCAATCGTTAACTCTTTCCCTCCTTATGCATTCCAGTATTCATCTAATTATCCTGGAACAAACAACCTCAGCCAAACTTCCCACAGTCTGACAGAAACTAGCTTTCCAGACAGGGCCAGTTATCTCCAGGTGAACAGACAAAGGGGCATTTGTGGGGAGCTAAGTTCACCATCAGGTTTGAACATTATCCAGTCATAAAATAATTCATGTTGTTAAAAAAAGTTTAGACTGAGATAGTAAAAACCTCCTACTTTTAATAGCACACAGTCACTCAAATAAATTTACAGACACTACTACAGTGCCAAGATGAGAACCCAAACAAGATGACTGTAAGCTACACCCCTACTCCACACAGACACTTGCAATTTTAACTTGAAAGTTATTTGTCATGCTACGACTGCAGTTGATTATATTTCCTTACCTTTGGTTTCCCGGATTACAATTGCATTGAGAAGTCCTTTTCCTCTGACACAAGTTACAATATCAGATGGTGTCTTCATGAGCTCATTTCTTAATATGTTACCCATTACTTCTGCATTTTTAGCCAAGTCTTCCTCTTCAATTACCTAAAGGAAGGTTAGATCTACAGTCAGCTGAAGGGCACAGCATTTGTTTTAGTTGTCTACTGCAGCATGGCACACAATGACATGACAATTGCTGAGATACAAAAGCTGATCCATCCAAGGTGTCAGTGCAAACGTAGCACATCCAAGCCAGTTAACATTAAGCCTTCACTCATTTGTGTTTACAAGAAACATAAATCTCTAAACTGTTTTCCATTTGTCTTTTTTTTTTTTCCTCCCCAAGTAAAAGATAAACCTCTAATGACTCTTAATCTGTGAGTATGCCCAAGTCCATGTATCAGGCAATGATGAGGCTTTTTGAGTGACTTCCTTAAACGTTGTGAATTATGCAGTTACAGAACGTTTAAAATATGGTATCTGGACAAGATATTTTACTAGCTTTTGTTTGAGCTCCAGTGGCACGTGCGTTATCAAGCTCACAGAGCAGCAAACTCTTAAATATGGCATAGAAAAATACTCCATTTTTAAAATAACTCAGTGAAATTAGCAAAATCACTCTACTGAATTTAAGTACCTTAAACCTTGTTCTAGGTAATAGCTTAAATGGCAGAATAAAATTTAAGACAATAAAATACAAAGAAATTAGGGGACATTTTCAGTTAAGAATTTAGAATTTGTTTTGTGATCTTAAAACTAAAAGAAGATAGATTTAGATTAGACATTAGGAAGAAATTCTTCACTGTAAGGGTACTGAGGCACTGGAACAGGTTGCCCAGAGAAGTTGTGGATGCCCCGTCCCTGAAAATGTTAAAGGCCAGGCTGGACGGGGCCTGGGCCAACCTGATCTAGTGGGAGGTGTCCCTGTCCATGGCAGGGGGTTGGAGTTAGATGATCTTTAAGGTCCCTTCCAACCCAAGCCATTCTATGATATTAATTTATATGCAAATAGTTAACTACTACCAATTTTTCATTCTTACTTAAAGATAAATTTCTATTTGTAGCATAATCAATAATGTTACTTATTTAAGTGAAGATAATGTCTGTGTGACACACTTTTTTCTTTAGAATCTAAATCTTTATTAAAACACACAAACCTCCAGTGCTGCCATTGCAACACGACAGGCTAATGGATTTCCTCCATACGTAGATCCGTGTTCACCAGGCTTAATGGTCAGCATAACCTCATCATCACACAGCACTGCGGAGACCTAGAATGGAAAGGTCAGCTAACTCATTTGCCTACATAATTTAGAACAGTAAACTTAAATCTCTCTGAAGTGAACTTTTCCTCAGGGCTCAGGAAAGGGTGCTTTTCATCCCACGGCAGTTAAGTTACATTTACATTCCTAGCTCTGTACAGAAGAGGACACGTGACAGTCACGTAACAGCTTAATCCCCTTAGATACACTCCGCTATACCAGTAATATACAGCAGCTAACTACAGCTGAGAGGCATTTCTCCAAGATGAATATTATTTCAAGAGTTTGAGTTTCATAACTCTGCTTAACAACTCAAAAACCGGCCAAAACAGTTCAAGGCAGGTTGCAACTTCCAGCCTAATCAGCAGAAATGTATGTCACTCCAGGAGGATAAACCCAGTCATGTGGGCATGACAAACAAGTGAACTAACGCCAGTTGTTCAGAAAAATCCTTTTAATAGATGACGTTTTAGCACACATTATTTTTTTCCCATTTTACAAAGTTAATCAGAAATTCATTAAAGCAAGACTGCAATGAACTACTGTCCAGAGACTGTATCAGAAACTCACCGGTGATTCCAGAATGAAAGACTGACCACCAAACACTTACTTTTCTGATATTGTCAAACTGAAGTAAACAGAGATACACCAAATTGATTCAATTAATTGAAAAGGACCAAAACACCTAAAAATTCCCAGTCTAAGATGACATCTAATGATGTGCCACACTAACAATTCAATATCAACACAGTAAGTTCAGTATACTCTAGCCATTTCAGCTATACGTGTAACTATGTATTCCATAATTTTCTTATTTATCACTCACAGGCTCTACTATCTGGGTCACAAATTACAGTTAATCTTGTAAACACCGATTTCCAAGCACAAGAAACATCAAATTTGTCTTCCAACTAGTAGACTTTCAGTGCTAATTACTTAAAAAATGGTTAGTCAACTAATGGATTTTTTGTTGTTGTTACTCACAGGATATACGCCACCAGAAAGGGCCTTTCCAAGAAGAATTATATCAGGCCTCACATTTTCATGGTCAACAGCTAGCATTTTTCCTGTTCTGGCTAAGCCCGTCTGTATTTCATCGGCAATAAACAGAACCTGTATAGAGATAAAAAGAAAAAACACACACGTTACAGAAAATGACTTTTCACTCCCATTCCTACTTCAGTTCAAACAGTGCAGCAGAGTTGCACACAGTGAAAGACCTTCCAGCTGTATTGCACTATGTGCGCTTCTTTAAGACACACAAATTCTGCGAAATGTCAAACTAACAAAAAGTAAACATACTGTCCTACTTCTCTCTGACATCTTTAACAAAGATTCTCTGCTACATAAGGAACACTCCACATAGGCTTGGTCCCTGTTCATACAGAATCTATTTACACTACAACAGCAAGTGAGATTTCCAAAAAGTTAGGTGCATTGTTCGGAAACTGACCTTTGAAAAAGCTTCTGAAAAATGCCATTTTAGCAACTCTGCTGGTCTCAGTCTACGTAACTCTGAGAGCCTACATGCAAGTTTTTGATCTCATTTTCCTAAGCTGCATTACTGTTATGTGCTAGAATTCACAGAGTATCTACTACTTTTTCTGTGAGGTAAGCACCACAGTAATAATGAAGGCAACTTCTTTACTTGTATGTCAATAGCTTCCTCTCAGGTTTGGAATAATTTATGGGTAACGTTTTCAAATTAAGAATCAGAATTCTATTAGAACAAAGCGTTGATTTTCAAATCAGACAGGATCCATCGGAATAAAAAGCCATGAATCAATAAAAATTTTGTTGTTTTCCTTACATTTACAAAGGACACGGCCTAGACCTATAGAAGAGCCTGACCAAGCTGATGCTGAAATAAGGGAAGGCAGCCTGCTTATGAGCATTAGCAGTACCCAACGACAACAGGAGGGCACAGATATATATAAATACACCTTCCCACCCGTACAGAGATGCTGAATGCAAGTCTAATTCAACATCATAAGTATTTGACCATTTTCTTTAGTGTTCCGTCCTGTGATCTGTTACTGTTACTAACTCTCGATAGCACTGGTGCATTCCAGCAATGAGGTCCTGAACAGCCAGGGTAGAACCACCACAGTAACTGGCTTGTGGTCCAAGAAATTTGTGAGAAAGTGAAAAAGAAATGTAGAGTTCGATTAAAATAAATGCAGTTTTAAAAACTTCCATTAGAAGCTTATACTGGTGACAGCAGTAAGAAACAGAGAAAAGCAAGCACTGCTACAAAATAAGAAGTAGGAAGTTTAAGTATCCCTACCCTGATCCACTGAAAGAAAGAAATTATTAAACAGCATTTGAAGTCCAATATCTTGCACGTGAGAATAACCTTACAAGACATGCCAGGAGACACAGTGTGTGATTTTAAGCCACGAATTCCTTACATTGTGCTTTGTGCAGAGGTCCCGCACTCCCGTGAGATAACCTTTGTCAGGAACAACCACGCCTGCTTCACCTTGAATTGGTTCAACCATGAAAGCAGCTACGTTGGGATCTTGAAGTGCCCGCTGTAAATATGATGTGCACAGAAAGAAAAACTTGTACTCAGGTCACATTTACAAAATACGGCGAGAACACACACAGCACAACCTAGCTGTCACTCTGTTTTCAATCCTAAATGCAGGTAATAGTATTCATGTCAGGCAGTTATCTCCGAGCACCATTTCACTTCCAACACAGGAGCCTATGTCACTGCTTGCCTCTAAAGATCAGTTGGTGTGCTCGCTCGGGGAATTATGAACCTTAAAAACTGCAAAGCCAGACAGGCAGATTATCAGATCAGTTCATAAACTACCTCAGAAATATACTCAGTTTTGCATTACCCCATACAAGACAAACAATTGCTCAATGCTTCCCCCAGTTCACCTCAAGCAAAAAGGAATGGAGGCTCTCTAGTACAAAGCTGTCATCTTAAAGCAAAGTCCACAGCTACATTCTTGCACTATCAAGCTCTGGAAGGTTTACAAGTCTACAAGACTCAGAAGATACTAAGATTCCCAGCACAAAATTTACTACAGCTTTCCTTAATACTGCCCCATAAATAGAATAAATTCAGCTTTTAGTCTGATGGACACGGATGTGGGTTCTAGGTCTCCAGAGCGCATTCAAAGCCTCAGTAAAGTTGGCTGAAAGCCAGTAAATACTTACGGAGCTTTCACAATGAACAGCCTTACTTAGGTTCAAAGCTGATTTAGCTACTCCACAAAGCAACTCTAACACACAGAGAGACCTTAGCTTCCCTTAAACAAACTCCTAGGGGGCAGGCATCTCTGTCCCATAAACCTCCACAGATGGCTCGTTGCACTAAGCAGGCACAGCAGACACGGAGGACTGACTTGTCACGCATGGAGATGATGTATGCAGATGATGGAAAAGTGGTGATGCCAGTGTTCCTGCTGCCTCAGTACCATCTGTGTTTAGCTGGCACCCTCCTGCCTTCCAGGTCCCAAATCCAGTTACCCTACAGCTGCTATCAAGCACCATCTACCCTCCAGTACAGAAACCCAGACTATGAGTGTGGGAAGTTTAAATCAAGGTCAACACTCCCCAACAGCTTGGCAGTGCAGAATCAGTAGCATTTCAGTCATTTGAGTGAATTGCCAGCCTAGCATGTTTTTAAGGATGCTAGGAAGCTCACAAGACTGGTAAGCAACTGCAGTGAACTCTAGTTATCCAGTCATTGGAGAGTCCTTAGCATTTCTGAGAAAAGTAAGTCAAGATATTAGCTTCAGAATCCACGTCCAACTTTACAACATATTTTACTTTAAGCATGTGTAACATGAATCCCCTTACAGTTTATTTGCTGTTCTTTATTTACACCTGAAACATCTTAGCAACGAGGGAAATAAAACAGACCTTGTTTTCCTTTTACTTCCTAAAGCAAACTGAAAATCAAAACCAAAGGAGAATTTACACACATTACCTGCAGGTAATCATAACATGTGTATCTAGACATATTTAAGAAATACATATTTCTTAGTGTGTATGTTTCAAATGACAAGCTTCTGCTTTTCCTGCCTTGCTATTCACCCAAGAGACACAGTAAAATGATTCCAAATACCTCAAGAGCTGGTAGGTCATTGTATGGGATCACTTCAAAACCTGGCATAAAGGGTCCAAATCCATCGTAGCTGGATGGGTCTGTAGAACTGGAGATAGCAGACATCGTTCTGCCCCAGAAGTTGCCAGCTAAAAAAATAAAAAAATAAATAATTATATATACGTCTTGCTAACATCTCATTGACAAAATTATGATGCATTTTCACCTAAGATAACTGACAGAGATTCATTACAAAACTAAGAGCCAGAACAGTTTGTACGACATCATATTTTTTGACCTGTTAATGAATTTTAAGAGTTGTCTAACATTAGCATCCTTCCAGCAATTGTTAGCAGTTTACATTCATGCCTTAAATACATCAGGTTGCTCTATCAAAAGCATGCTGGAAAAACAAATGAATATTACGACATGACCTGGCAAGTATACAAAATAACTTCCATGAACTCTTTCTTGTCAGTAATCTGAAAGTAGTAGCCTAGAAGTCTGAGGAAGATGTGCAGGTTTTACATAAATAGTACTCATCAAATACAGAAAGAAACTACCATCCAGAATTTAAGTCCTAGAAATAAAGCTGCCAGTGAGCCTAAAAGATACATTTCTGTGTAGTTCAAAGTTCCAGGAAAAGCTGTTTATATTTTTAAAAACACTCTGACTGTGCACTATTTCACATAGAAACATGAGTTAAAATGGTTGGGAATCAACTATCACCAAGACTATGAAAAATTATTTTAGTATTTCCATTGAATCAACTTACTGTCACCTAATTGATAATTAGACGTCTGATAAGAATAAGGAAGATAAGAGTTCAAAACGTTCACAGCATTACAAGTCTCCCCCCCCACACACCAATTTCATTGGGACATTCTCAGTCTGGAGGAAATCCTGAAGGCAGTTACTGACGGAGGCAGCTCTAGGCACTGCCTCCTCCTAGTCGCCAATAGGATCAGCACTACACTGCTCACAACAGCGACGCTTCCTAGCAGAGCGACTCCTGCTATGCTCTGGGGAGTCACTTCTCAAAGTGAGAAAGCACTTACTGAAAGTCGACTGACTAAAGAGCGAAATAAAATATATTTATGGAAGAAAGGGAGAAATATATTTGTTTAAAGAATTCCCAGAAAAAGAAAAAAAATCTAATCTAATTGGCCCTAGAAAACATAACTCAGTATGCAACTTTGAATTTCAGTTTATAAATGCAGTCTAATGACAATTTATGGTCCAGCTATGACATGCACCAGAAGTCAGAAACAGACTGCAGCTGTAGCAACCAACAAACAACAACAACAAATAAATAAATACATAAATAAATCACTTTATTAATAAGCTTTATTCTGGAAAGTTGTATAAAACACAGAGCCATTGAAAAGCAGCAGAATCAACAAAAAACACTTCACCTACAACCAAAGAATACCAAATAGAAGTTATCTGAACTAGACCTAAGCAGTCATTTTTCAGCAAAGCACGCTAGCTTCTTCAGTGGTAGGCAACTTTTCCCTGAAACATAGCCAAGAAGAGCAGATGAAGGGAGAAAGCACACCACTTAGATAATCAGGACCCCTTACCAATTTTAGCAAGATTGCTGTTACCTTTGTTGTATGACCAAGACTACAAAATGGCTTTACTGGATTAAAGCCAGCTTCTGGAATACCTTAAAGAATGCAGAGGAGAAACACTGGTAGGGAGTGTTTAAGAAGGAAGGAGGTTATCCCAAATGTGGGATTTTTGAGAGGGGTCTCAACAGTTTAATTCAGATGAAAGGTATCACAAGAAAGAAGGAATAAAATGATACTGTTCTTTAACACCCAAGCAGCAATTAAAAGAGTACGGAGGATGAATGCAGCTTCCATTTGACTTGAGGCAGCTATTAAGCAATATCTGACAACAAAAAGGGTTAAGTAGTACAAATAATGTCTACTTCATATATTCAATTGCTATTTATAAAGCTTTATAAACCACTTCATTAACAGTGATTTCCTTCCTTCAGTGAAAAAACCAAAGCATTAAGAATACTGCAGTGTAGTCACTACAGCTACAGGACGAGTGCTACAGCCAGCATCTAGAGCTGCCTTCTTCCTCAATACCTCAACTCGTAATGTGCACGCAACGTACCTGCAAAAATAATTTTTGCTTTGTATTTCGGAATGCCTTTTACAACGTATGCCCACTTGCGAGCCAACTTACAGGCAGTTTCTCCAGCTTCCACTCCTAAAACATAAAGCAGCACCATTATCACATTTGTGCATCAGACAGGTCACCGACGCAGTAACAAGTGCATCAGTGCAGCACAAAACTGTTGACTCTACTAGAAAGAAAGAAAGCGGAAATATTTTTTTTTTCTTTTACCTGTATTCATTGGAAGAACTTTGTTATAATTGAACATTTTGGTGACAAACTCCTCATATTCACCGAGCACATCGTTGTAAAACGCTCTAGACGTAAGGGTCAGTTTTTCAGACTGAGCTTTCAGAGCACTCACGATCTTTGGGTGACAGTGGCCTTGATTAACAGCGCTGTAAGCACTTAGAAAGTCAAAATACTTTCTGCCTTCAACATCCCACACATAAATACCTAGAAAAACAAAAGTGTAGTAAATATATAAATACAATCCAAAAAAAAAGAGAATACTAAATAGTATAAGCTAAGAGTTGCAATGCAACCTAGTCAAACCTATGTTGTATTCTTGCTATCCTGTGGAGTAGTCAGGTATATTCTCTTACAGGTAAGCCCACAAGAGGCACTCTGACCGGAAAATAAACAACTGATAATGGTAGCAAAAGCAAAAAGATGGTACATTATTAATAAGCGTTAATGAGGTATCAAGAAAAGAAGGATTTCCTATATAAAGCTGCTCTGAACCATCGAGACACGTAGCGACGAAGACACACTCTTGATTCACTATGTTGACAGCCTTTCAGGACACATTCATAGAGCCTAACCTGCAGGGCAGAAAATCCCCTTAAATATAGTTAAAAATCAGAGTAGATTTAAATTAAGCCATAACACATGAGCAGTACACAAGGTTAACTACGCACTTAAACAGTGTTCATGTTCACCTTAACACTGAAAATCTCCATACAAGGCAACAGAAGAAACAGAGCTGCCTGAAACTTTCTTGCTGGGTTATTCTGAGTTATGGAGATCATCAGAACTTAGCCCTTTATTTAAACAAATCATTTTATAGAGAGCACAATTTTATCAGGTGGCCTCCTAAGGCTGCATCATAAGGCCTCATCCAGAGCTATGGCCAGCAAATTAACTACCTTTACTTCATCAATTATCTCAATCTTCTCTGCTCCCAGCCCACCAAGAAAAGAAACTGATTATCTCAAAATCATTACGTACACACATCCCATCGACAGCACCCAGGGCAACCAAAATAAAATACCTTTTCCCTTCTCCAGAGCAACAGGCAGTGGGTGGTAATTGTGGGCCCCATATTTAGCCTCGCGTTCAAATATGTAATCAGAGGACGGAGGCCCTTGAACTGTTTTTTTAGTCGCAACTGAGGTAGCAGAACTCAGCGAAGCATGAACACCTCGGCAGAGAACAGCGAGGCTCTGAGGGCGGGTGAGCTTGGAAAACATTGTTGACTTCAGGTATGCTGTGACAGATCTGAAAAAAAAAAAAAAGGTTAATAATTAGCACTGACAGTACTTCTGAACAAATATATGACGCGATTAAAGTGCTTCTACTGCCAGGATTACAGGTTTCCCAACCGTTCTGCACTGCAATCAGGAAAGCTTGTACGAAGTATAAACGAATGCAGCACTGACTTCAACTAAGTTGTTTTTTTCCTATTTTAATGTACACTCCCAGTAATAGAACAAAAACCGCACGACTCAGCAAGCCTACGAGACAGTCCCATAATTTTACCTATAAAAGTACTTTGTCTTCGTGCCTCAAATTGCAACTAAATTTATTATTACAAGCTACGTTCAGCAGAGCAGGGAAATGATAAGTTTATCGAGCTTCTGGGGCTGCTGAAATGCCTTTCATCTGACGAAGACTTCCTTAAGAGAAATCTCAACCCAGAATCAGAAAGTAAATAATATAATGCTGGAAAGAAACACCTGACCCAAATAATGTTTAGCTGATAATATCAGACTGATAAAGGCCAGATTAGTTTTAACTGAGGTCAGCTTTACGAAGTAAAGTTAGTGGCTTTTTGTATAAACTGCATTCTTGATGTTAAAGCGTATCCATCTACGGATAAAGAACTCCTCGTTAGTGGCATTTCAAGGCAATGAAAAAACAAATGGAAAGTAACAGCTAATCAAGTATTAACCATCTTTATAACACCTTGTATTTTCTGAGGAAAAATCGTTGATTTCCCCTGAATACATAATCTCGTACTGTTAACATCTACAGATAACCTGAGGGTAGAGTTTCATGAAAGATACTCAGGAAAAACATTAGGAACTTGAACTTCCACTGCATTTTTTCCCCTTCCTGCTCTGTCAGAGCAACCACACAATTAAGCCTTCAAAAAGGAAGAACAGAACCATGGTCTAATTCCCAGCAGTGGGTGGCATCTTTCAATTTAAATTCCATAAACATTTACCAAGGAGCATAATTAATATTCCTAGACTTATATGGCTAACATGTCTTTGGAAACAAACTTGTCAAGTCCATCAAAATGGAGGGCAAAACTCCAAGATCTGGCGAATCTTTTCAGATTTGTATTTGACACTGAAATGTAAATTGTTCCCACAATTCTCTGATAATCCTTTACCATAATGTGGAAGCACTAAGAAGCACCTAATACACGATACCAGGACAGCATGAAAAGAATCCTTTGCAGGAAAGTTCTGTGTCTTTTCATTCACGGGAAAGCACTAACACCAGAAAGGCCCAGGATGTCTGTGAGAGCTGGAAGGAGCAAAGGATTATTCTACACACGACTTGTTCTTACTTAGAGAAGCGTTAAGAGAAGGATGAGAGGACTGGGGACAGCAGAGAGCCAACGCAGAGACGCTCACTTCAGCAAGGCCAAGAGCTGTCAGAGCTGAAGATTCCAGTCTTGCACAACATCACACTTAGAAACTGACAAAAGGTATTGGCCCACAATGACGATGACAATGACAAGTGCTCTGATTATCAAGTGCAGCCTCCTTTGCAACTGACTGCTTAGCAAACCGAAGAGCTTTCTAAGGAACCTCAACACTGGCGCGCTACCTAACAACAAAAGCATACTGCAACACCTAAGCAGAAGATTCATATTAAATAGGAGAACACAGGGACAGTTTATGGAAAGAGACTGTTATTTCAGGCTGCTTGCACAGACAGATGTATTCTCAATTTATTTTGGTAAAGGACTGCACGCTGGATGAGTCACCTTAAACAGAGGCATTTTTTCCAGCAGATTCCTCGGATGTTATATTGTCGTTCCTCATTTCTAAGCAAAAAGCCAGAAAAACTATTTTCTGCATCTACCAAAGTCAGCTGGGCCAGAGTCAGTAGTCTCCGTTCCAGCAGGAGATCAGCTGTTCCTCAGCCCTGGGCAATTCACCAACTCAGAGCTGTTAAGTATTAGCCATTTGTGTTAGTACTTCTCAAGACTGTCACTCAAAGATTTTACAAAAAAAAAAAAGACAAATATATCTTCATAGAAGAAAAATTTTCTCAGAGATTCAGATCAACCGCACCGCTCAAAACCACAACTTGCTTAACCCCTTAAATGCCATTGGTCTGTGCCATCCTGCCCCCGACACATCTCCCTGGCAGGGCAGCTAATTCTATGATAAGCTTCTCTATTTTGGGACATTCTCCATACATTCCTGAAATGAAAGCTGTAAAGGAACGAAACTCTTACCTGCCCCTCACCAGAGAGTTACCTTTCTGCACGGAGAGTTACAGACTACTCTTCCTTCAGGGTGGCAAATCTTAATCGGAAATCCCTACAAAGACTTCCCCTCCAGGAGAAACGACCTGCAAGCTGCGGAAGTGAGGCCACATCATTTTAGCTGAGGCATGGGGGGGGGTTACCCTGAGCAAGGCAGAGCGAAACCGCGAATTCTTGTCGCATCTGGAGCCGAAAAGCGAGGAGAAGCCTGCTTCTGGCGGTCAGCAAGGCGAGACGAGCAGCAATTTCAGGAAAAAGGCAGGGCGCAGTTGGGGGAAAAGCAGGAACTTGTTGCGGGGCTGCGAGGAAGAGAAGCGCGGCAGCGCTGGGGGCAGACGGCAGGCGTTCCAGCAGGCGGGGAGGTGTTGCATCAGAAATTGAGCTAGCCCTCCCTGCTCAGCCGATCCTGCGGTTTGGGCGGATGGGAAGCAGCTTCCCCTCCACGGCAGCCCCTCAGTAACGCTGCCCCGCTTCCAACAGCTTCAACCGGAGGAAATAAACCTGCCCGGGCCAGCTTTGCCTCAGCAGGGCTAAGAAAAACATTAAATACATGTTTTTCGGGAGGCTGCCCTGCCCGGGGCGGGTGGCAGCGGGCGGGCTGCGAGCTCCCCTCAGGCCGGGCCGCGCCCTGACCCGCTGGGGACAACGGGCCTGAGGGGCACCGGAGGGACCCCGGAGGGACCCCGGAGGGACCCCGGAGGGACCCCAACGGCCCCGGGGCCACGCGCACAGGCCTCCCGCACGGCACCGCGGAGCTGCCCCGCTCCCCTCCCTCACGGCCGCCGCCAGAGCCCCCCGCGTGAGGCGGCCCCGGCCCCGGCCCCGGCCCCGGCCCCGGCCCCGGCCCCTACCTGCCGGCCGTGCTGCTCGGCCCGGTGCCCGCGGCGCAGAGGCGGAGGCAGCCGGCGGCAGCTGTCACCGCGCCTCACGCCCCGCCGCCCATTGGCCGCCGCCTCCCTCCCCTGCCCCGCCGCCGCCTCCCATTGGGCTTCGGCGCGGAGAACGCCCCGCGCTCGCCCAATCGGAGAGCGAAAGAGCCGCAAGCCCTCAGGGAGGGCCCGCCCCCTCCCCCCCCCCCCCCCCCCCCCCCGGCGGCCGTTGGCGGGGTTCCGTCAGGGCTGCAGCCCCCGCAGGGATCTGACGGGGCTGGGCTTGGGGCGACCGCGGTGTCGCCGCCCCACCTGGGGAGGTGTTGTACGAAGGAGGGAGCACGGGGAAAACAAAATAAATAACAATAAACGAAAACAAAATGAAATAAATAAAAAGATACAAAAACGGGCCTGTGCCCAATCTAGTCTGTCAAATAACTCAGCCCAT
Organism: Anser brachyrhynchus; assembly: GCF_964034855.1. NCBI lineage: Eukaryota > Metazoa > Chordata > Aves > Anseriformes > Anatidae > Anser > Anser brachyrhynchus. Next base: position 41,249,594 of record NC_137700.1, read on the forward strand.
CCCCAGGCCAAGTGACACCTCAGGAGCGCTGTGTGGTCATGGAATGGGGGCGTTCACAAGGGCCTTATAATCATTAAGGTTGTAAAAGCCCCCCAGGATCACCTGGTCCAACCACCCCCTACCACCGATGTCACCACTGAGCCATGTCCCCAAGCACCACGTCCAACCTCTCCTTGAACACCCCCAGGGACGGTGACACCACCACCTCCCTGGGCACCCCGTGCCAACGCCTGACTGCTCTTCCTGAGGAGAAGTGTCTCCTCGTTTCCAACCTGAACCTCCCCTGGCACGACTTGAGGCCATTCCCTCTAGTCCTGTCACTACTTACATGTGAGAAGAGGCCGACCCCAGCTCCCCACACCTTCCTTTCAGGGAGTTAGAGAGAGCAATAAGGTCTCCTTTGAGACATGAGTAGTCAATGTGCACTGGTTTTAGTCCAGAAGAAAAACAAATGCTGTGAAAAGATACTGAGACTATTTTTATATAACCCACCTTACTAAAAACAAAAACAAAGTCTCAGGAGTGCAGACTTCTGGATGCCTCTTGACTCATAATTTGTCCTGACAAGTCTATCTATGCTGGAAAAGAGTCTGTAGCTTTTCCACAAAGAAAACACGGTGTACTGGGTTGACAGTACCCAGAATTTGCATATCTCCCCCCCACACACACAAACACAACCCCGTGTAAATGTCCTGGAACCCTGTCATATCTCCTAACCAAGCGGCTCAAAGCCCGCATGGCAGGGAGCAGCATTGCGTATGCGTTTGGAGAAAAATGCCCTCGGAGGAAATTTTCCCAGTGTGCAGTCAGCTGGGAATAGGGCAGACAGATGATCCCGGGCTCTTCGTAAATCCGTACCCAGTCAGGCTCAATCCTAGTAGTATATTCATGTCTCTAACTAGCCTAATTCTGCCAGGGAACAGTGCCCTGCATCTCCTGCCAAAGTTGAATGCACAAAGCTTTCAACACTAAAAGGTTGTGCCTTTGGTGCTACATTGCAAAATACATTTCACAATCACGTCTGTCGAATGAATGCATGGTTGTACTGTGCCAAGTTTCTTAAGTCTGGAAACAGTCATTATCTACGAGCAATTGCAACCCTTTTTTCTAGTTTAAGGTATGATTTTTTGTGAAACGCCCACAATTTTAAGGCTGAAAAAAAAAAGCAATGAACCGATTTGAGTATTATATTTCTTCACAGTTCATCTCTGGTGTAAGGAAAAAATGCCTGAGTCTAGCCTCACTCCCAGGAAAACAGTGGCCATGTACCCAAGTAAGCACTGCAAATTCATGTCTGAAATGCGGAGTCTCAAAACCAACCAAACAAACCAATAACCCTGAAGCAAGAAAGGGCTTGCTCTCTTTTGGATCCTGCAAGCCTGAAAGAAGAAAAAAAAAAAAAGGGTTTACATGCTCAAATACAGGCATAGAACAGAATGCGTAGATACTACGTGTAAATTTATTTTTTAAAGCTGTTATGGGCTTATTTTGAGATAAAAAGAAATACAGGTGTGAAGTAACTCTCAACTGGAATCTAATTTAACATCTGAGAGAGAGTGACTTCAAACTCCTATGTAATATTGGCTTGATCACAATTTTTTGTAGGATCATTGCAATCCTTCTGTGAATCACTTTCTTTCCTCTTTTGTTTTCGGCACTTACAATCAAGACACTGAAAATACCCACTTTTCTTTTATAAATGTTATCAAGCTGAAATTTTAAATTGTTCACATTTTTCACGGTGGTAGCTATTACCGTATACCTTGAAGCAGTTACTGTCTGCTAGATGTAGTATTTTCTGCGATTTAGAAAAAAAAAAAAAAAGAAAAAAAAAAACCAGCAGCTTAATGTGTGCTGTTTAGTTACCTGTCGGTACCTAAAAGACTCCACATGACAGTAACCAAAACATGAAAAACAAAAGACATGAAATTTTCCCATTTTGCAATAATTCGCCCCACAGAAAAAGAAGAAAACCTTGACCTACTTGCGAAAAGAGGGCTATTATATTCATTGTGCTTATCCAGAAAATACAGTTTGACGTCTAAGTAGACCATATAGTCACATGAAGGAACAAGTTAAGTCATGCCAGTCGTTAGGCATAACTCCGCAGCTCGCTCTCTGGCAGAAATGCTCACTGAAGTCATGGGGAATTAGGCATGCGAAGAGGCTGAGGCATTGCATCCCAGCTATAGTTGTTATTTTCTTCCGTGGAGGTAGGGCCAATACCCTGGCCTGTTAACCACAGCCTTGGGCACTACCTGGGCAAGGTGGGTGCGTTGCGGGGCCAAAGGCGGTGCTGGGGGAGCGCTGGTGTAACGGGACGCTTGCTGCTCTTGCTGTTCTGTTCTTTGGTGGCCGTGACGGCTCATTGCTCGGCTCGGAGGAAGAGTTACTCACCGCAGGGCATGACCTACACCAGTCAGCAGCTGGGGTGTGGAGTCCGTCCAAGTCATGAGGCTCAGGGTACAAGTTCACAATTAGCTAACACCAGTGTAAGTCTTCGGTGCTGGCAGACAGACAGTCTCACCCCTCTTCCTACCTCTAGGAAAGCCACAAGGGTCATTTTCACCCTTTTCTTCTCTTGTCAGTGACATGCTACCACTCAAAAAAAAAAAAAGAAAAAGAAAAAGATGAAAAAAAAGGTAAAAAGGTGATGCTTCTCTTTGAGCCAAGGGCAGATTCTTGAGGCAAACCCAGCAGTTGCCGTGCTGTCCAGGAGAACCCAGCAGTCCGGGTCTGACAGCTGGCCAGGTTCTTTACGCTAAACACCTTTCTGAGAAGAGGATGGTGATGCTGCACCCTCCGTGCGCCAACCTTGTAGATGTTGGTATCACACCTCTCACCAAGGATTGGCAAGGTGACAGCACGCAGCAATGGGACTCTTGCAACACGTGTACATGGACAATCATGGGCCATGCGACTCTTGATGGTGTGACAGACACTTCTCGGTTTGCCCACTGCTACAGAGCATCTAGTGCAACACCAAGCGTACACGGGGTAAAGCTTTTCTGTGGCCCCTGTCTCTTATTTGAGACGTATGTCTGAACAAGGCATGCGAAGATGAAGGGGCTTTATTATTATCATGATAAGGTACCAATGAGGGATTTCGAGAATTTTTCTACTTGTACACTTTCTTACTTGTAGACGATCTTTCATCAGTGAGAGTTGAAGTTTATGCTGATTTTTGATAGAACCCGGTCCAGAGAAATTGCTTTCTGTGGCCCATGGTTGTGTTATTCGGGTTGTTTACGGACAGCAGAATTCTACACTGAGGTATTTCTTGCAGGACCAGAAAGTTTAGTCTTTCCTGCAGCACAACTAGGATATCTTACAGTGTAGTGTGTCAGAGCGTAGAAACAACAAATGTAATTCATGCAAAGCACATCTGCCTTTCAAATCGAGTTAGAGGTCTCGTTTTTAGCCTGTATTTTACAAGATAGTTTGGCAAAACATAGCACAACCCCATTAAAATCAGCGCTGCGTGATCGAGTGGACGTCCCTTAACCATCTTAAAGCACTACGAACAACCCCTGGAGCTGATACTCCTATTGCAAGATACACCTTGAGTTACAGTTAACACTTAGCCTCCCCAGTTTGCTTGCTGTCTTATTTTACCAAGATTTCAATGATACTCTGTTTGTTAGATGACGGTGTGGATAACTGAATTATAAAATCGAAATAGTGATTGTCTTCTTTAGGCATTTTTTCCAATATCTGAACTTATATTCCATTATTGTCCTTTGCAATTTATTGATGCTTGCGTCCAGAGCCTTCCACAAATGAGATGTGACATTTTGTTTGTATGTGAAACCTAGATTTAAGGGTGAGCAATAAACTCTGCTATTTCTAGAGCTTGTAGGTAATTTAATTTAATGACATAGGGAGAGAGAAATGTAATTTATTTATGTATTTCTGGTGGTCGTCATATTCCTTGGGATTCACACTACCAAGAAGATACAACCTGGAGACAGTTTGAGAAAAACAACTTCCAGATGCGCTAACACGGATTAAAAGAGCTGTGTATCTTCAGCTCACTCGTGACTTGATTTTATTTTTCTCTAGCTCTGACACGTGACTGATAATAAAATTACCCGTTTACCTGCAGTTCCAGCAGCAACATGATCCAAGTGTGAGATCCATGAGAGCAGCAAGTGGGCAGGAATCTGAGAATCCGCAGGACCTGCATTTTCTAGCACAAAAATCATAAATAGTACAATAAAATCCAAAGAAAATTGGAGCGAGACAAAGCCAGTTTGAACTTCAGGTTTTCAAGCGCCTCACGTGAGCTGGCGTTTTCCTTGTACAAGAATATTTTGATTTTGATCCTACAGACCTTCTGCTTCTGAACTTCCATCAGCTTCATTCTTGGGTTTTATCGGGACAGTGACTTCTGGAAAGGACAGCCTGGAAATGCTTTGCCTGCTCTTCCCACTTCCAAAGTCTCACCAAGCTGGCAGCTGTAACTGTCACGAGAGCACACAGAAAATGAACAGGAATACAGCTGGGTGTGTAATAAGAATGGATATCTTGTCACTTAGGTTAATCCGAGGTCTGAGCCCTGAACATCTGGACACACTTCATCTCAGGAACTGGGAAACTGTCCTCAAAACTCTACCGCAGCACATCCCCGCAGGCCCCGCCGTTCATGTGCTTGGCATTGCCACAACAGAGACTGCTAATCTCGCTAAGTGGTGAGCAATCATCCGCTCAGGGCTACTGTCGTCTGGAACCGGAGAGCTTACATAATGCCTGGGCCGAGTCAGACTTTAACTCGGCCTCCTTGCAGGGGCAGATTAGCGAGGCAACCTATTGCGTCACCTGCCACTCGTCCTGACCTCAGGCCGGTGCTGGCAGCTCCCGAACTTCCCCGTTCAGGACTTTACGCTAGCCTGAGATCTCCCAGAATACCAAATAATTCAGAAAATGAGAGGCTTTCTTGGCAGACGTTAGAACAAACGGCTTTGCTTTGAAGTCCGTTGTTTCAAAACAATTTCTTTCATGGTGATTGTTTTAAAAAATCACGCAACCTAAGATATCAGGAATAAGGAAAGTGTATTGCCAAAAGTGAGACCTTCAGAAAGCAGCAAGATCTTGCCAGAAATGTCCTACTCCTCAGCTGTCACGTGGCCGTTCCTTAGAAGGGGCGAATAAACTGGGAAAGCAAAGCACTTAATCCTTTCTTTGCTCTGCAGCTCATTCATCATTTCTTCAAACTAATGCTCTTCCCTGCCAATTTCAGTGCAATGCAGCATCTCCTGAGTCCTGCCGGGTTGTTTCGGGGGGGAGGGACTGCGTGATAAGGAGCTGTCAGTCCCGTGGCAGCGCGCAGGCACGAACCCAGAGGTGTCAGCCGCGTGCTGGCTGTGGGGACATGGAGCTGACCTTGCCTGAGAGGACAAGGGTTCAACTCGGCTGACTCCCGATTTGTAACGCCAGGTGCCTGAAGATCCACAGATGCAGAACCCGACATCTTTTAAGGTTACCGTTGCGCAAATGGTATATCCTCTGCATATCCTTTGTATACCCTCGCCTTTAAAAATAAATAAATAGATAGATAAATAAATAAATAAATAGACTTTTTCATTAAAAAGTAGCGGTAAAACAAATTCTGTGATCAAAGCTACCATAATAAGCCAGCATGTGTAGCGTGATTTTTAAAGGAGTCAAATATTTTATTTGTATTGAATTCGTACATAGAGCTGATATCTTTGGAAGTGTTTCAGAATGTCAGAGGCTGCTTGGTGAAAAAGCCTGAATCCTGCATGCCACTGAAATCTCTCTGCGGTGTTAGGACATGCCTAAGCCCCATGAAATACCACATTTTTAATTACGTTCATTATGTGGCGTTATACAGAGCATAGAAAATTAGATGATCAGCTTGAGAAAGAAGTTGGCTTGGGGACTCCTCAGTGTTTGAAGGGGAAAATGTGAAGGAAATTGAGTTTAATACAACAACGCCTTGCTAAAACAGTACGCAAAGGTCGCGGTGCCACAGTAGGAGGCTAAAGGAAGCCCGTGACACACTGCTCGTAAATAGCGGGCACACATCACTGTCTCCCAGAAACTTTTACTCAGTGCTCGACCAGAAATCGGCCCCACAGCATGAGCTTTCTGTGCCAGGGCAGCGCCGTACAAGTCTGCTCGAGGTGACTTCAGCTGATACGGGGTCACAGTGGAAAACAAAAAAAAAATGTGTTCAGGTCTAATGATGCAAGAACCCTATTATCAATTTTGCTTCAGGAGGATTTCGCCCACCAAATATTTTGCTAGACGTCTGGTCTAGCCTGCGAGCTGTAAAGCTGCTGGAAATCAGACTTTGGTCTCATGCGCGAGCTGTGTGTGGGACCAAAGCGGCGCTGCTCCATCAGTCCTGAGTCACTTCACCACTTAGCGGGCCGATGGGGCATTTAATAGACCGGCTCTTCTATTTTGTGGGGCCTTTGATAAACACACGGGTACCTTACCTTGCCTTTCATTGCCTCTCTGAACGTGCTGTACAACCGGCAGGCCGCCAGCCGTGGGATCTGAGATGCTTTACGAAACGCTTTTAGGAAACACTTCCCACCACGGATCTTTCTAGTGGGGGCACGAGGAGCTAGCTCGGCCCAGCTGTACCTATCTGGGGCCCATGAGGCAGGGGATAAAGGACACCAGGACGACAGAAACCCAGGGCCCTGCTTCTCCTGTGGGAGCTGCTCTGCCAGAAGGAAGCAGCACAAGGCCGCTGAGCCTGCCGGGCCCTTGTTAGGGCCGCCCCTGCCCGCCCTACGCACCCTGCGTGAAGTCACTCAGAAAAAACCCACAGGTGGAATTTCAAACCTATCCTCAGCTCGGGAACCTGTGCATACATAGCTCGTTGGTTATAATGCTTATTATTTGATCGTAGCTAATGATATGAGAGAGAGGGAGAGGGACGGACGGAGGGAGGGACGGAGGGAGGGAGGGAAGAGGGAGGGAATTAAACTTTAATTTTCCAAAGTCTTCTATTACACAATGAATACTGATTTTCTTCACGCAAAATGCTTGCTCACTAGCCTTTCAATACCTAGATTCTATCTTCAGGCCCTCGGTATATTTAATTGTTCGGTGTATTCTTATGACTTTTAAACCCATCTGTATGAGTTGTTGTTGTTGTTGCTGTTGGTACAGATCTACAAGTCCGGTTCAATCGCCATTGCCCACATTCCCCTAGCTTTGATGCCGTGGGACTCCCCTGTGCACTTCTTTCAGTATTAGCTTAAATGAAGTTATTTCCAAAGTGCTTTTGTGGGGCTTGGACCACTAATATTTTCGTGGCCTGTGCATATAGAAGGTACAAAACATTTTTTTTTATTATTTTTGGGGTCAAATATGAGCATTGTATGAGTCACATTGCAAGGCTCTGCACAGGCTGCGTGCCCCAGGTGTCCCCAGCAGCTGGCTGTCCGTGCCTCACTGCCGATGCTGCTCCTACAGGCGACACGAGGGGAATGAGGCTCCTAACTTTCCTCTTCTCTCCAGAGCATTTTAATTCAAAACCCTTTTAATTTGATATAGATGCGATTTTTTGCTGTTTACACGTGGGACTTTCCTGTGATTCCTTCTAGCATCTATATTCGGCTGTGAGTAAAGTCAATTTATGCCTGTGCCTGAAAATATTTTACAACTCCGTATTCAGAACGGCTAGAGAGAATGGGTACTCAGTGGGGCATTTCCAGAAGTGTGACTGGTGCGACTAGCGTAATCCTGACAATGCAACGGTTGACAGCAATGGCTATTTCCAGGGCTGAGTTTTGCATCACAGCAGTACCAAGTGGCCAGTCGCCACGTCTCCAGCTGGAAGCCGGAGGTGCAGGAGGAGAGGGGGGGTGCGAGCAGCTCATGCGCCCTTGCCCAGAAGAGTTTTGGTGGCCTGGGGTTGGTGCCACGAGGGCCTCGGTCCCATTGCCATGCCCCACTCTTCCAGCGCAGAGGTGCAGGTAATACAAAGTGGGAACGGGCATCGATATGTTCTCTGAAATTAGTTGTAAAACTTTTCTTTGATCCGGATCAAGGGAGATGACTAAATGGAGTGGTGGGAAAGGCTGCCTTTTCCTGCACAGGAATCAAGCGTTCACGTTTCCCATAAAGCTAACAGTGTCGTGCCAAAGACAAAACTGCTGGCAAACCACAGAGCCTTGAGAAGGCTTACGAACAGCAGGACTGCACACCAATTCATGCCGTTTGCGTTTGTATTTGTAATGTTCTCTAGTTTTGCTACAACCTACACTTGTTAAGGAAGAAAACTCGTTGTATGACGAATGCCAGGGCTCGGGGCATTTCCCCCCGAGATTTCAGTACAGGCAACCAACTGCCTGGTGCTCTGGGAACGCCTCGCAGTGAACCCACGAGCTGGGCTCTGCCAGCGCAGCGATGAGCATTGCAAGTAGAAGGCCACCAAGAGGATTTAGGTCTGGTCACCCTGAACCTGTGGCGAAGAGCGCGGACCAGAAGGCTTCCTGGACCCTTCTCTTCCTGTGGGACGTGGGCTCCTGTTGGAGGTCTGTTGGCCAGACACGGGCCGCTGGCAGCGCTGCACCCCGACGCCTCGGCCGGCCGCGACTGCTGGATCATTGGCCGGCAAGCGGGCAGCGCCGGATGCGCGCCGCGCCGCCGTAATGACCCCGGCTTTTGCAACTCCAACTGAAGTCCAATTAGAGTTAAAAAGTTACTTTAACTAACCTGCAAGTAAGTACATTCCTGCAGTAGTTATGCCTTCCAAAGTCGCGACCTGAAGCAAACCTCAGGTTTCATTAGTAGCAATCCATGTAATTGGGAAGACGCCGGCTGCCTCCTCTTCGGGCTGGCAAGACGGCTGCGGCGACTTGGGTGAGCCGGCCCCAGGACTGCTTTTCTGGGGCTCCTGCCTCAGCCCCAAAACCTTAAGGGTGCTGCTGTTGGCAGGGAGTCCCAGGGAGCCCCTCTCGCCACCCCACCCCAAGGAGCTGGGTGCCTGGACACCCGCCCACGGGGCAGACAGCGCTTCGTCTGAGCACAATTAAAAACAATTCAACGCGGAATAATTTAAAAAAACAAACAAACAAACAAACCTTTTTATTTAGACAAACACAAGAAGAGATGGATAGGATTTACGAGCTAAGATTTTTGGTTGGAGAGCCAATGTGTACTTTAAAGCATGGTGAGACCGAGGGCATACACTCCGGAGCGGCGTGTTGCGATAATTTGCGAAACCGCGCGAGACGGATTTTTTTTAAACCCAATTACTTCCCGGCCGCTCGGGGAGGGATCAGCCCCCAGTCAGAATTCCTTTTCATTCCGCTGCTTGTAATGATGAGGATGAAATATGATTTTCCTTTCTGAGAAATGCTCCAAAAAGGAAAAAAGAAAAAGCATGTGTTTCTCTGTTATGGAAGATAGGTCTCTGCATGCGGGAGATTCTGCGTTTTACTTATTTTCTACCACAAATGCCCCGTTTTTAAAGAAATGAATAATGTAATCATTTTCTCTGATTTATGTTTTCGTTTCTGCCTCATTTGGCGCTAACGCTGCTCTTACAGGAACACCCGTTCTCTGCGAGAGGAGCGATCTTTAGACGTCTCCTCTAAACCCTTTTAAGTCAACGGGAATGGACTGAAAAGAAAGGCAGAGGGGCGACGCGTATTAGCAGCAATCCAATACCTTCCCACTGACCGAGCAGACTTTGCGCTCCTTGCCCGCTGGCACGGCGCTGCGGTTCCCTGCCCCTCCGGCCAAAAGGAAACCCCCTCCTCGGCAGGGTACCGAGCGCACGCCTTGCAGTTTTCAGGTCCGACGGGAGAAGTGGTGTAAAAACGTGGGGCACACGGGGCTCCGCCGGGTCCAGGGGCAACAGCAGAGGCTTGGGGCCGTCTTGGCTCGCTCGCTCGCATCCCCGGGAGCCGGATGGGAGACAGCGGGGTCCCGGCGGTGGTGGCGAGCGTCGCAGCTCCTGGGCGCTCCAGCTCCGAGGCATGTGCCGGCAAGCCAGGCGGCGACGAGGAACGGTTTAAAAAGAAACTTTGAGAAGGCTCTGGAGGGAACCGGCACGTGGCGAGAGGCTCGCCAGCTCCGTCCCAACGCCTCCGAGTGCATCGGGAACGCGCCCAGGAGCCCGGCGGCGGTGGCACCCCCGAGGTGCGGGCCGTAGGAGACCTCAGAGGTGCGGGCCGTAGAAGGGCCCGAGGTACGCGGGCCCCAGGAAGGGGGCGAAGGGGCCGGCAGCCAGCGGGAAGGGCGAGGCGGCCGGGAAGAGGAGCTCGGCGGCGGCGAAGGGGGGCAGAGTCCGGCCGGGGGGCGCGGCGGGGCGCGCCGGGGGGCTCGGGGGGCCGCGGGCGGCGGTGCTGGGGGGCGCTGGGGCGGCCGAGCCGTCGGGGGCCGGGTGCTGCTTCTTCCACTTGGTGCGGCGGTTCTGGAACCAGATCTTCACCTGCGTCTCGGTGAGGCTGAGCGACAGAGCCAGGTTGAGGCGCTCGCACACCGACAGGTACCGGGTGGCCCGGAATTTGTTCTCCAGGGCCACCAGCTGCTCGTAGGTGAAAGCCGTCCGGGCTCGCCGGGGTTTGGCGCAGCTCGGTTCGGCTCGGCGCCGCCGCCCGCCCCGCGGCGAGCCCGGTTCCTCCGGGGCTGCGGGACCGGGAGCGGGGCCGGGGGTCGTGCAGGCAGCTCCCGAGCCCTCCTCGGCCGCTGCCTCGGCTCCGCTCTCCGCATCTGCGGGGAGACGGCGGAGCTCGTCAGGGGGAAGGAGCGCCGGGGGTGGGCAGCCTCCCCTGCGCCCCCCCGACGGCACCCGGCGGGGACGGGCGCTGCCGGGGGTCCGGGGGGGTAGGGGGGGGGGTATAGAGCCCGCCCGGCGCCGTCTCGTTTGCTGGGGGGGTCATGGGGAGAGGTGTGGGTATGGATTGCTTACCAATTAAAAGAGAAGTTATTAAAGCCCCCTTCTGAAGCGAAATAAATCCCCTCCCCGCTCTCCTCCTCCTCCCCCCCCCCCCCCCCCCCCCCCCCCAATCTCCGTGCTAATGGAGTTTCAGATTTGCGAGGGCCGGATCGATAGATGTCATCTATTAAAGGTAAGTTTTAATCGAACAATATTAGGATCAGGCCGGGGGAAGGAGGTTTGAAGTGGGCACCTGCAAGCTGCGGGCGGGAGATAGGCGGGAGTCGGTAATAGGATATCGATCAATGGGAGCTGAGGCATCCTCCGCCGGGGACGGGCTGAGAAATCCCCGGGGGCCGGCAGGGACAGCGGGGGGGATCGGGACGGGGACCGGGATCGGGACGGAGCTCGGGACCCCCCTCCCGGCCCCGGTAAGGGCTCGGGGGGGCTGCGCTGCCCGGAACCGGGGGGGGCTCCGCCTGCGGCCGCGGCCGGTTGGGGGGGGGGGGGGGGCGGCGATTGGGGACGCCCCGGGACGCCCCCTCCTCGCTCGGGGTGCAGCGGGGGGGGCCCGGCTGGAACCGGCGGGGCCGGAGCTTGCTCCTTCCCAGCGCCGGGACCCCGAGGCGGCGGCGGGCGGCCCCCCCCCCCCTCACCCCCCCAAGACCCCCGCCGCCCTCCCCACCCACCCGGCGGCGGGGACCGGGCTCGGGGGATGCTCGGCCCGGCCCCGCCACCTGCTCGCCCCGCCGGCTCCTCCGGGAGAAACTCGAGCGCTTTCCTACCGTCCGCCTCGAGCTTATCCCAGCCGCTCCCGTGGCGAGCGGCGCCCGTTCCCACTCCAACTCTCGCCAAACTTTTCTCCCGCTCGCCCCCGCTCCCCGCGGCCGCCTGGTTTCGCCGGGTGAATTTCTGGGGATCCAGGATGTCTAGGATGGAGAAGGAGATCCTATGCGGGACGGGGGGCTCCTTGGCCCCGCCGTCCGGGCATTCCGGCATCCCCCGCTCCGCTCCGCCGGGGACCCGCGGGTGGCAGCGCTGCCGCGGAGCCGCCGCCGCCTCCTCCTCCTCCTCCTCCTCCTCCTCCTCCCGGAGCCGCCGGCGGGGCGCTGGAGGCTCGGAGCGAGAGCGGCGGGGAGGAGAAGCCGGGCGGAGGGGCCGGCGGCGGGGTGGGGGCAGAGGAGGGGGCAGCGCAGCCATTGGCACGCCGCCCCGCGCCCCCTCCCCGCCGCCGGCCGAGCGGAGCCCCGCGGGGGCGCAGCCAGCGCCGCCCTCCCCCGCCGAGGGGCTCCGGGGGGAGCGGGGGGAGCCCCGCGCCTGGGGGCAGCCCCCCGCGAGAGCCCGCGGGGGTCGCGGGAGGGATGGGGGTAGGGGAGAGCCCCCCCCCCCCCGCCGCCGGATGGCTCGGGTTGAGGGCGCGAAGGTGCCGTCTGGCCCCCGAGCATCTTCCTTCGCTTTCTCGGGGTCAGCTCGGGGCTGCCTGGGTCAGGCTCTCGGCCCTAAGCCCTGCAGTTCAGCCCTGGCGTGGGCAGGGAGACTGAGGCGTGCCTGCGCTGGGAGCGCGCCCTATTGCCTTTAATCCGTTTGCTGGTATAGGACCGGCAGCAGCAGGTCAGGTCTCTCCACCCTGCTCCAGTCCCTGGACCTCGACCACTTCTGGTCACCCACATTTGTTAGAAACTTGCTGGCAATGTACCTCTGTACTTCTGTAGCTTTCAAGGGGGATGCTGCTCCCTCTCCTTAGCATTTCTGCTTTCTGTTGGCACTGTGAATCAGGGTGAGGTGTGGACAAGGGCATTGTTCAGCCGGGAGAGGCATGGGAAGGTGGCGTTCCTTCCGTCTGTCTGTCTGTCTGTGGGAATGTGCTGCTTCTCCCGCTTTGACTTGAGGAGGAGATGAAGGCTGTGGCCCTTTTCATATTTGCAGGTGTCTCAGTTTCAGCTCCCTGAAATGAATGTGTCCGCCAGTCTTCAAAGGGGCGCTGTCAGTTCCTTTCGAGGTAAAAATAAGGCATAGCTCAATGGGAACAGGTGCCGCAGAACGGGAGTAAAGAGAGCAGAACTGGGCTTTCTATTCGTCACTGCAAAGGCATAGGAATTAGGGTAATGGGGAGCTGGAAGAGGAGATGAAGATGTGCAGGGAGATGCGATTGCAAATAGCTACTCTGATCAATTACACGGTGGCAGCATCCAAGGACCCATTCAGCACTGGCCTCTGGCATGGGACAGCACGCAGATTGAGAAGAGAAGGGATCTCTGTCATGGGGAGTTCAGGTGCTGAAGCTGCACACCGATAGAGCTTAGTTTGGGGGATGCATCCTGCGTGAAAATGAAGCTGGTGGGGAGCTGGAAAGCACTCTGCTGTGTGCTGGCAGCGTTGGTTGCGCATTCAGCGTTACCTGAGGTGCAGAAGGAGAGGGAAGGGGAGGGGAACAGTTACAGTTTCTGGACAGCATACCTCAAAACGGATGCCAAATAAAGAAAAGGGGTGTGAAATCTTGATGCATATCCTGTTCATATTTTTGAAACCAGATTCTTTTCGTTCGCCACAGTGCTAGTTTCAAACTACGTGGAAAAATCATAGGTATTGTGATACGGTAAATAGGTGTGTGGCTCACTTTGTTTTAAGGATGCTTGTTAGCCTTTGAAGCACTGGAAATTTTTCTTATTTGGAAGAAAAAATATAATCTGATCTGTGTGAGACTGCAAATATTTCTGTTTGAGCTATTGCTACTGCAAGAGCTTAGAAGGTAAATTGTAGTGTTGGGATTAATTTGTGAGCTAGCAGACATCTTCAAATATCATCAGGTTAACACGTGCATAGAGGCTGACCTACAAACATGCATGCCCATGGAAAGGCACACAGAAAAAGCACACGTTCATGGATTGGTTTTAGCAGTCTGTTTGAAGTTGGTCTGTTTTCCAGCTCGAGCATTAAAATTCAGGCTGAGTGCTGTCTTTAAATTGCTTTGATGCTAGGTGGGTTTCAACCCTGACCTGTCCTGACGGCAAGTGATGGCTGTAACAAGCTGCGGATCAATATTCATAGCGGGTGTCCTGGACTGATAACACTATCCAAGACAATGTTCACTATCAGCGTAGACAGCTGAGATATTGCACTATTAGTGATGTTGTTTTAAATAACCTGATCCATTTCTGGGTCTATTTAATGAATTTCACAGTTTAGATATTATCTTTAAGGAGAAGCCAAAGGCTATTCCAGACGCGGTGATGCAAATCAATGCTGCCAAGGCTCCTCTGCTTTTCTTAAAACAAAGTGGACTGTAATTCCAGCACAGCTCCTGATGTATTCCGCGCGTCACGGCGCGCTATTGATAGTATTAGCAATAAGGCGGCATTTGGACTTTATCAAGGGAGAAAACAGTGTTGTCTGCAAAGCTGGAACACCGCTGATAGAATCTTATCACTGATGGGAATACAGAGGCGACCGGTTCGGTTCTGCCCACGAAATGACAATTATTGCTCTTGGTGCTCCTGTGGGGCGCGGGGCAGACGTGAGGCGGCACCACTGGGGCAGGCACAGCGCTGATCATGCTTTGGCCATGGGGACCTGGCCTTGTGGGGCTTGTTGGGCCAGCAGACCGTCTGTGGAGCAGCGGGGTGCCCTGGGGACCGGCTTTGCTTGGTGTTAGGCGTGTGGGGGCTCTGAGGCGCTCAGCCGCAGCCCTCGGGGGTCTCACCCCGCGCCTCCCTGTGGAAGGGGAGCTCTGCCAGGGGAGGCTCGGGTCTTGCCGCCCCTTCCCCACAGACAGACCCGGGGCAAAGCCCAGGATGCCCCCAGGAAGGCGTGGGACGCCTCCAAAGACACCAAAACCGCACGAAAAGCCACGAAACCGGGCTCCGACAGGGGGACTCCATTGCCCGGCGGCCCCCGGGGCGGGCTGAGGCGGGGCCAAGATGGCGGCGCCAAGATGGCGGCACAAGATGGTGGCGCCAAGATGGCGGCCTGGGCGCGGGGGGTGCGGGGGTTGCTGCTGGATATCAGCGGGGTGCTCTACGACAGCGGCGGCGGCGGCGGCGGGGCGCCCATCGCCGGCTCGGCGGAGGCGGTGCGGAAGTAAGCGGGGCCCTGCCGGGCCGGCCGCGGGCCGTGGGGGGAGCTGCGGGACGGGGGAGGCGGGTGCTGAGCGCCGCGGGGCCCGGCGGGGCTGCGGCAGCGTGAGGCGAGCTCCGCGCCTGCCGCCGCCGGGAGGCTCCGAGAGCCGACCCTAAAGCACCACTGCACGGCCCGGGGCCGGCAAGGTGGTTTTTTAACACTAAACAGTGTTTAAATGTGGGCAGTGCGATTGGCAAGGGCTTCTAAGGCTCGTGTGCTCTGAGACCGCCTTGCACCAGCACACCTGGGATGAGTGCTTGATCCAGCAGGAAAAGGAACAGCGAGAAATGTTGAAATCACTAAAAACACTCACGTGAATCTAGTTGAGCGTGTACCTAAATGCTGGAACTGAGATGGACAAGTCAGAACTGGCAAAGAACCAAATGCACTGATAATACGAGAAGTCTTTGCGGCTTTTGCATTTTTATTAGACCCCTGTTCACATTCCTTGAAATACACGCAGCAGGCACATGCAGTACAAATGGGCAAATCTTCCGTTTTCTTTTGCACGGTCAGATTTTGCAGCACTGCCAGAAAGCAGCGTTTTGAGGCAAGCTTAAGGTTTGTTGAGGCTCCGCAGCCCCGCTGTGGCGCTCCGCTGGCACCAGCAGCCTCGGAGGGAGCAGCGGCGTCGGGAAGGCTGGCGGGCGAGCAGTGAAGTTGGTGATACTAGGAAGGGGAAAAAGTTGCTTTTATGAAGACCTAGTATTAGAATGCTGTGCTTTGTGGGTTTTCCATGAGTTGCTTCTGTCTCCATTCCTCTGTGTTCTCTGTACACAACATCACAGCGTGGTTTCTGTCCTCGTGTTTTTCTGTCGCCGTGCTACAGGTGCTGGATTCAGAATAGACCCTAGAAGAAAAAGGTGGTAGTAAAATAAAACCTTTTGTATGCCCTGAAGCATAGGGCAGCCTGTTTGCTGACTGTAAAGAGGTAGGTGGTTCTGGATGCGACCTCTGCCAGGGTTAAACTTTAACCTGGTTTCCCTTCCCATCTCGCTCAAATACTGCCAATGACATGATTTCCACGGGGGGGATGTGCCAGCAGCCTGCCCGTGAAGGAGCTCCTGCTCTCCCCGTGCAGCATCCTGTCACCTCCCTGTGACAGCACTCTGTCACGTCTCGTTGAGTGGCACTTTCTGATTATTTTGCGGGGCTCCTGGGTGCTGCGGTGGTTCCCCTCCGCAGGAGGAAGAAGGGGGTCCCAAAGCTTGCTGTAGCACAACAAACGGGACGTGCACAGGCAGCAAGCTGCCGTGGGCTCGAGTCACCCATGCAGGAGGCTGTGGCTGGTCCCAGTGTGGTCGAGGCTGCATGTTCAGCAACACCTGCTCGGGCAGAGGACAGGCACACGTGCCCGCAACCCTTCAGTAAGGGCGCCAGAGCCACAGATTAATTTTGCTTTATTTTCTCCATCATCTGCAGCATCCTTTGTCTTGCGGAGAAGCTGCTTGGCTCCTTCTGCCAGAAACTTTCTGCGTGCCTGTGACAAAATGATTTTGTTGCCCTGTGGCTCATTGCCCCCTTGGTGAAATGGGGGTTTTATATTTTTGTTTCTTTGTAAGCGCTTCGGGGGCCTCTCTCTTGGGCTGAGTTTGTGCAGTGCTCAGCACAGGGCAACCCTGACTGTAGCTGAGGCATTCAGGCATGGCCATGATAAACATAAATAACAACAGCCATATAATTACTGTCTGTGAGCGGATCATTTCTTTATAAACCAGGACGTACTTAATAATATCTGTATCACGGATCCCCAGATGTTTTTGACATATTGTTTGTTTCTCCTGGGTTTTTAAACTTTATTTTCGGTCAGGTTGCAGGCTGTTATTTACTAACTGTCACTGCATTTGCTGAAACTTCCCATATGGAGGCAACATAAACTGCAATTTAACTCAGGGCAATGCCAGAAATGCGCTGTTGAAACAACAGGAAAGCTCTGGCCTTGGGCTAAATGCAAGATATTAATGGCTTTCTCTTGAAATACTGGAAACGTCTAGCCCTTATTGCTTTTAGGGGGTTCTGCATCTCAGCAGCTAATGCGACCTGTCTGCTTGCCTGATGCGGCCGGGGCTTGAGGGCACCTTCAAGGAGGGCTGGGAGATGCTGGGAGAGGAGGAGATGCTGAGAGAGGAGAGCTGCGTTCGTTTGGGCAGGGTTTGGTGAGCGGGGATGGGGACAGCACGGTGCCCTCGTGTGCAGCCCTGTGCCACCATCCTGCCTGGCAATGCAGCTCCAAGCACAGGGCTTATTTCTTAGGGAGCGTGCTGGGAACAGGGTGGTTAAGCATGTAGGGGCTCCTAGAAGGTTTGAGTCAATGAGAGGTCCTATCTCTGGGACAACACGAGTGAGTACTGAAGAGCGCCAGGAAGGAGGAAAAAAAAGTGTATTTTGTTCGGGTCATTCGATGTAAGTGGTTAAGAATAATCATTTTCCTTGGGTAAAGTCAAGCAGCCTTATTTATCTGCCTATTAGGTTGCTAATTGTTCTAGCTCGCACCATTTAAAATCTTTATTTGCTCATTATCCCATTACCAGTTGATCATTTATATGCATGTCTGCGTAAGAGTACAGCTCGGTGGTTTTGTGCAAATGGATCAAACCTAAAAGTGGCTCTCTTTTAATTAATGCATTTTTGTATCAATTAGAAAGTCATAAATGCAGATCGCTAGGAAGTTTATAACTAATTCAGATAGATGTGATCTTTTGTGAAGAGATACATCTAAAATTTCTTAGTGCATATCTATTCTAAATGTCTGGTATAACTCTTAAATACCATTTTGATAATTCACACTATGGATATGGACTCTCATAAAGAGACGGCTGACCTGTTGCCTTCAGATTGTCTTCCTGCATCATCTCCCACACCATTACAGCAATTAACTTCGTGTAACAATGTATACTATGCACCAATAAAAAACATAAGTAAATATTTTCATTTGCTGTTGGCTTCATAGGACTGAAGTCATTTCAGCTCTTCTAAAACTATATTTGCTGCATTATTTTTCTTGTTTTCTGCCAAATTCTGCTATGCAGTGATTTCAGTTAGCATTTGAGAAAGTAGCAGTGTAATTTTTGCCAGCAGAATTTGGTCTGCTTTATATTTAGGATGGCTGCAGGCGGTCGCTTCTCTCGTTTGTTTTTGTTTTTAGCTAGCAGTACAGTCAGATGGAGTGGAACAACCATGAAAGAAGCTGATGGACTCTGAAACGCCCTGATCAAGATGTCATTCAGTAATACTGTCTGTACCTTAGAGATCCCCTGAAGGAATAGGTCAGTAGTCACTATCCAAGTTGGTATTACTTGCGATGAAAACCAGGAGTGCTTCGTTTCTCACTAATGTACCTGCATCTCTGGTAATTTTTACCCACGAAATACTTTAGGATTCAACATACACTGGAAGGAAGTTGGTGAATCAGAGGCCAAAAGGATGAGCCATAGAAGGATTTGTTGTACAAAGCAGATGTCTTTCTGCTCTTAAGTAGCACTACAGTGGATCCGGATCCTCCTGAATACTTGGCCAAACCATGGCAGATAGGCACCCACATTAGCACCAGAGTTTTAACCCAGAATCCAGGGTATCAAAAATGCCATTAAACTCACTAGGGACTGCTGCTTTTAATTTTGAGTGGGGAAAATGGAGTTGTAGGGGACTAGAAAATTCAAAAATTGCGTGATAAGATAAATTGGCCCTTTAAAACTTACAACCCACAGCATTTCTTGATTGTTTAGCTTGCTCTGGCATACATTAGTTATTGTTATATATTTATTTTTTTAAATCCTCATAAGAGTTGAATGAAGCACGTCTCTTCCGAGCGCGTGCGGATGGCTGGCAGACACCGCGGTGGTGTTTGTAGCAGATGAGAGAGCCCATCGGTGACTTAAAGACTTCTGTTGGAGCCAGCCTTAACAGCGCCTCTGCGCCGTGCTCTTGTTGTCTTAATTGATTTACACAGCCTTGACATGAGGTGAGCCATTCGCTTTTTATCTCCCAAATAGTGGGGAGCTGGTCTCTTACAAGACAGAAGGTGGTTAAACATCCATAAAAGATGCCCAGCCTGAGCTCTGTTATTTGCATTTACAGCTGTGTGCTGATAGCGTGCCCATTAGCATATCCATATGAAAAGCGCGCAGTGGTTGGACATTTACAACATCCTGTTGTTCGGCCAGGATTGTGCATCTGCGAGCACAGCCTTCCACCGGCTCTTGAAAAGAGCAGCGGAAATCTGGGGCGCAGGGAGGCTGTGGAGCAGCTGGACAGCCGTGTTAAAACGAGGTACCTGGAGAGGCGAACAAGGCGAAGATTGTGAGGAGAACAAGCGGAACGGGGACTGTAAAGCAATTCAGCGTGCGGGGGTTCGGGTGGGACAGTTGTGGGTTTACAAAGAGCCATCTGAAGGATGTGTGGGACCAGGAGTCAGAAATCTTTGTTGCAACAGAAGGTAACCCAAGCATGGCTTAGCGTGCTGCGGACGTGCAAAGTTTCCACGTTTGCTACACGCAGCAGCAAAGGAGTCCTAGAAAGAGGCTTTCACATAAACTGTACAAACTCTAGGGTAAATATCCACTCGCTTGTCCTTACGCTTAATTCTGTTAGCAGATTTTATCCACGGATCCCAAAGGAGGCTGAGTGTTATCACCCGCCCTTTCTAGATGAAGCCGCAGAGACACAAAAGGATGAAAAAGTTCTGTGTAGCCGTGCAGCTGTTCACTGGCAGAGCCAGAAGCAGAGCCAGGAATGGATCCCCAGTGGCTGTAAAGTTGTTCGTAGCTCCACAGCAGTCTGTGGCCCCAGGTTTCTTAGTGCAGTGGATTTTCCAAACCTGTGTTTTCTTCCCTAATCAGCAGCGTTCATTATTATTTTAAAAATATCTGTCCCCGAAGATGTAGATACTCCAAGCAAGTGCTGCCTGTGGAAATTGCATGAATAAGTGCTTGCACTTTTGGAGTTTAAACATCATTAACCTCTGGGGTCTTCAGCTATTTACTGTCCATCAGCACAATTATGTGGCATACAAATATTTACCAATAAAGAATAATAGAAGATGTTACTGTGATACCCACTGAGTAATGGCACTTGTTCTTCTACCACCTCATATAAATACCAATTAATCCTGGAGTGGATAAGCAGCCCTTTGCCTCACTCTGTGCTCTAGAACTTGAGACTTGTCTCAGTTTACCACTGCCGTATTGTTTAATTTATTTTTTTTTTTCCCTGTCTTTCATGTTTGGCGAACTCAGTCTGTAGTCTTAAGAATCCAGCCCAATTCTTTGCACATCCTCACCAATGTCACCCTTAGTTAGGCCTAAAGGTCTTCATTAAAATTGCATGCTGTCTTTGCAGGTGATGAGCTGGAAGGAGTAGTTCTTTGCTCTGCTGCTGCTTCCAAGTGCAGCGGAAGGTGCAAAAGTCAGCCGAGAGATTCTGCGGGTATCTAACGAAGATCAGCTGTGTTTTCCTTGCCTTGGGGCAGCTTATACCTGCGTGTGTTTGTATCATTAACAGCGGATCACTTCCAGATTAAAATCACACTAAATTTGCTGGAATGCAGTTTGCTCTTTGAGCTATTGCCATGAAATAGTATGGCACTTTCTAAAGTAGTGTGCAAAGCACGTGAGAGTGAATTCTTTCTTGATAAAATAAAATAAAATAAGCTAAATGAAACCTTTTGACAATTTCTTTTTTTTTTCTAGACATAGAATCAGTTATTTACAGATGATATTTGTATACAGAGTAAAAGTATGATGAAGACAGCTTGGTTTTGACTGAGCTTTTATTGAAATAATTAGTGGCTTCAGAGGCAAAATAACTGCTTTTGGCAAAGAATTAAAGCTATTGGAGAATGATTAATGTCCACAAAAATGTTTTGCTTAGTGCAAATAAATGTATTCCAGCCCTGTTCATGCTATCTGAACCCCCAAAAGCTCTGATTTTTCTTCACAACTCCAAAGTGGAGAATTACCAAGTATTTGAAGTCCACAGTTTATTTTTGTTACAGGATTGTGTAGGTGCGGTGCAATAGCCAGCCAGCCACTGTAACATGATGTGGAAGCCCTCATTCAGTTCCTGCAGTATGGTTGAAATCTGGGTCTGCTGGTTGGAATACTTTAAGCTACCTTGGGAATCTATGGCAGTTAAACGCATCTTGTATGCATTTGCTTACATTTTTCTCTGTGCTTCCTTCCTATAGATTCCCTTCAGATTATTTCTTAATTCTAATTTCACTTATTTCTAGATTTCACTGTTGTGGCATGTTGTTGTCTACACATCAGTGCCCTTCTGTTCGGGCAGGTGGAATATGATTTATAGTATCAAGTAACACATTCACTAATTCTGGTATCCAGCTGTAGTTCTATGCATCAAAAAGGCAGCCTTTGTGGAGAGTTTTGGACAAGATGGACTTTGTGTCTGCTGTGATATGGGAGTTTCTGTATCTCTTTCTACTTTTACAAAATCAGTATTACTTAAATAAATAAAGGCGTTGGTAGTCTGTTCAATTTTACGTCGAATAGCAATTCAATGGTTTAATTTTTTTCTATCAAGCAATGTCTCCAGCTGGAGCTTCCAGAGACTTTAGTTTTTTAATGGTGCCCTTAAGTAATGTTTGCCTCTCTTTTGGCTTCTTCTGATGCACCTATTAATCTGCCTTCATTCCCGTTCAAAGGTAATGCCCTTCTGTTTCTTAATCCCTTTTTAATCCCTCCTTTGGGTTCCCTCCAAATTATCTACTTTACATAGAGAGGCGAGCCACATGGATCTGGGGAGGAAATTGTGCTCATAAGATGGCAGATGTAGAGATGTGTTTCAGACACAGAAATGCAAGGGGAGCTGGGCCAAAGAATGCAATGCATAAGGATTTGTAGGGCCAGCATCGCTATGTGGAGCAGAAAGGCGGACCACCAGAGATCAGGAGTTTTAGTGAGCCTGGCTATACCAGGTACCAATGGTGTTCTTTCTAAATGAGTCTTTACATATGATTCAATGATTAAAATCTAATGAAATGCTGCCAGTAAGAATGGTCAACAGCCAGCACTCAAGGAAATCATTCCTTTTTAGCTGCTTAAAAACGATCATGGGGGGATTTTTTACAGACCTGGTGTCAGTGGCTCTGGAATCAGTGGTATGGATGGGCTATAAAGTATGATCCGGGTTCCTGAGAGCATTCCTGGACAGCCATGGCATTTGAGTAGTAGACACTGGTGTGAGTCAATAGCAGAGGCAAACTGAGTATTTCCTTGTAGCGCTGTCTAAGAACTTAGATCAAGGCAATGCTAAGGTAACCCAGATTTTCCTCAGCACTCTGCTTTGCCTTTTTTTTTTTTTTTTGCTTTGGAAAACTCAATTCATTACTTCATTACGTTTTTTAGAAAGGGGAGATTGCTTTAAAAAATAATATTGTTCAGGAGGTTTCCCAACTTTGCAACTAAAACAGAAAGTTCCCTGGACAGGAGATGTTGTACCTGCAGCACCAGCACCCTGGCCCGTGCGGAGGGCATTCCTGCATGAGTTCTGGTTTTAGTTTGTTGCTTGATCTCAAGTAGCTGTCTGGTGCTGTTGTTTTCCCCTGTGTCTGGGATGGTGTTAGTGGTGACAGGTTCACACGGAAGAACACGGGTATTTGTGCATGCGAAGAGCACCAGCGCTCAGTACGCTTTCTTTTCTCTCAAACTAAAAAACCTCTGAACAACGAAAGGCGAGATAGAAAGCCAGTTCCTGAAATCTTGCAACCTGCACTCCTCCAAACCCGTTGTGAAAGACCAAATCCAGTTGCCCGGCTCAGGCTGCTGCCTCTTGCGGGACGTGGCTTTCTGCCACCCTGCCCGTGCGCACAGGAGCCTGCTGGCTGCTGCCCGGCCCTCCTGGTGGGACGAACCCTGCCTGCGACACTCGCGGGTGCTCAGCGAGGGGAAGTCTGAAGTTTAGCCTCACGCCACATCCTTAGTTTCTTCTGCCGTTTGCAAGACAACATGAATGTAAGGAGTGATGGCTTTCAGTCTGGATCCTAGGGCCGTTTCTCTTCCTGCTGGTGTCACAACCTCTGCGTTGTCTAAAAGAACGGCTTTTGCGTTTTATATGCCCAAAGTCTGCCCGTAAAGGTTGGCAAGGGCAGTTGGTTGTCTGCACAAGGTCAGCCAGGATGTCTAATAATTGTCCTAACACTTTACCTGTTATGGAACAATAATGAGAGTTTTTTCATTATTTTCGGGTGAGTGAACCTGGCAGATGCTGACAGCCAGCAGATGTGTAAAGTTCGAGGTGATTTGTAAGGGACCGGCTCATCTGACGCACGGTAATTGCACTGTGGGACATTGTCACTCAGCGTCTTGTCCCGCTCCGGCAGGATGAGGTAAAGGTCAGTTCAAAGAGCTGGCGCGGCGTGAGGGACGGTGCCGGGCTGAAATTAAAAACCTCATCTCCGTATCTCCTACCTCCGTGCCCTCACGGCGTGCCTGGCGCTGAGCGGGAGCCCCCAGTTCCAGATTTAGGGATCGTGTGGGCGACCAAATGGTTGTTTCGGTACGGGGCGGGTTTAAATCCCTCCTGCGGTGAGGCTTAGGAGAACCTCTCCTGAGCCACCTGGTGGGGTTTTAGTTCTGCCTGTTTACGATTTGGGGCCTGGAAGTTCTGTGGGCTGCTTTGCTCAGCGCCCGTGTGGTGGTACAGCCCCGCCGTGCGGCCTCGTGCCTGCTCTGCCTGGGGGAGCGGCGCCATGACGGGCGTGTGGGGCCTGCCCAGCGGCGCCGGCGTGTCCACGGGCCTCAGCAGCACGGGGTGAAGCACTGCCGTGTGCGTGCTCGGCTTGCACCCTGATTAGGATTGATTTTGGGGACTTCTGGGATCTGGATCGCAGCTCTGAGGTACGGAGGCTGTTGAAGGCCGCGCTGACTGGGTTCACAGAGTGTGCCTGCCGTTCTGCGGTGGTGCTGCTGCTAACTGTAACCCTGGGGATCCGGGCAGAATCTCGCTTAGGTACTTCGTCTGCTGTTATCTCATTCCTCTGTACTTGCAGGTATTTACTTACCAAATAAGTCATCGCATCACAGATTTGTACTTTTTTTCCCAGCTTCCCCACAACCTAGCACAATCTAGCGCTAGGCGTTGCAGCGACCTGCTCATCCGTGTCTTACACCGCGCACACCGGGTGCTGCGTCAGCTCAGAAGCTCGGGGCTTGCTGTGAAGAACCGACTCGCTTTGCTAAGGCGCCTCATCTCTGCTAGACACACCTTCAGGCTGTCTGTTTCAGCTTCTCCTGGGGCAAAGCCTGGCAGTGAAAACCGAAGGAGAGTTTTGCTATAAATGTGAGTGGGTCCAGGATTTCCCCCGCGCAGAGCTGTCGTTCAGTGCTCTCCCTGTTCCTTTAAGCTCCGAGTTAATGGTTGTTTGCTGCCAGCGGTGGCCTGCGGGCTCTGGTCACGGTCTGTGTGCTGAGCGCTGAGGGATGGACTGGTCCTGGCGTGTGTGTAATCATGCAGTTACCGGCGGGTGCAACTGTTGTGTAAGGATTTGGCAGAAAGCTAGCAGAGGGTTTTGTGGTTTTTTTTTTAGAGATTCCAACTTTGAAAGCACAGGTGAGTTTTCATTGAAAAGGTATTTTTGTAGAAATAACTCTTCTTTGTAGAGTAAGGAGTTTTTGTTGATTTTCTTTTGTTTAGTGTTGCAGGGTACTATTCAGAGTTGTTTCAGCCAAAGAACGATTTTCTGACCAACTTGGCTGAATTTTTTCTAGACCTTACTTGGTATGAGTAATTTACTGAGCTCATTTGTTGAGGTGACGATTGCTGGTGGTCACTAAGGCTTGAAGCAGTCTGGGATATGCTCAACTGCTTCCACTTTGGATGTGCTTTTCAGAAGTATGACTGTGGTTTTCATCTAAAATTCTGAAAAGGGAGTTAAATTATAATAGTATAGGAAAACACACTCTTTGCTTTCACCAAGCTGACGTGTGAGGGCACATTTATTTGTCTGTACAACTCAACGGTTAGTGTTGTTCCTGAATTCATTTAATTGACCTTTGAGAAGAGAGAGAATAGATTCTTCTTCAACAAATGTCTGTTTCCAGACAATCATGAATCGTGGGATTTTTTACCTAAGAGCATGGAGATAGGCTTTGCCTTTGGAATAAGATTTTTTTAACCACAACACACTTTGTTAAAGTTTATGTATCCAAATTACATTGCTTTGCTTTTTAACTACAGCTGAAACCGTGTTTTGAATAACAGATGTGGAATACTGTCATCTCACTGTCACACCAATTGTTCATTGTTCTGAGAAGGTCACATCATAATTCATTAACAATAATTATTCCCTGGGTACACCCTGCACTTCTTCACTCAATTGCTTCATTAACTTGCGAGCGAATCTCACATTCACTGCTCCAATCAATGAAGATATATTTATAATGTACAAGTGGATGCTATTAGTTACAATATATTAACTGCCTAATTTAAAATAGAAAGCTATCTTTATGAAGGGCAATTAACCACTAAGTGTAATTGATAATTCACATACCTATGATTAGGAAAGACAAATAATAAGAAAGAAATGAATCACCTGTGTTACTGAAGAAGACATTGGCACACAGTTTTAATGAGCACAAGGGACTCTCTGGGTCAGGACTGGATTTCTAAGAATTGTTTGATGGAAAGTCTTCGTTGGATATGTTATCTTAAGGCGATTTTGGGGTTTACACCAACCGGTTGGGATCCTCTTCCCTAGAAAAGGAACCCACACATTTTGTTGTCTTGAGAATCAATGCAGGGGATTTCCTAGTAGAAAACATTTTTTCATCCTAACGCAAAGAAATGTAGTAATATTTTAGTAAGAATTTATAAGCCTCTGTACCTATTCACACTAAAACTAACAAATGTTAGGCAGAGCGTTGAGATACGTTTTAAAGGTCTCTGTTTTGTCACGGCCACATTGAAATACAATGGTTCTCCAAAAGGCAGACAACTCATCTTCGGAGCAGAGGCCTTTTCATGACATCCCCAGTGGCTCGCTACAGCTCAGTCATTAGCTTGGCACTGTGAAACGATTCTGGCACAATGCAGTGAAGAATGGTTAGAAATAATGTTTTGTTTCCTGTATGATGATAACCAGATGAAGCAGTTAAATTTTCTTCTGTAGGTGTTGAAGCACCGTGCCGTGTGTGCTGTTAGCACCCTTGTTTGCAGGGGGGGAACCAAAACCGCTGAGGCAGAGGACTTGCATGAGATCACAGAGCACTGATGCACAGGACGGGTGTCCTTGGCTCTGGGCACCTCAGGCTGTGTTTTCTTTTTTTTCCTTGAGAAGTCAAAAATATTTATCTGTAAACATTTATTAATAAATCAATGGAAGTGCACTGTTCTTCAGGATTACTCAACAAATAGCAGCACAGGTGTTTTATGAGAGATTGCGTGATAAATGTGACTGAAGCCATCCCTGTGTTGATAAAAGCATCATTCTTGTAGCGTGATGAAACTAGCTGGCCTCTTACTTGGAGTCTGCAGAAGTGCAAAAACCGCTGTTACGTCTCGCATAAACACTGAGCCACTGCAGCAGACGACCAGTAAGTGGACAGGTGGAAATCCCAGTTAAAATGCTCACAGCCAGTGGTATTGCTCCAGATACTGTACTCGTGGCTGTGCGGTTCGTGTGTGTACGTCCATGGACTGGTCTAACACTAACTGGCTTTGGGGGTTTCTGATTGGGAATTCTAGGGAATTTCAAGAAAGGCACATTTCATGGCAGGTGCTCTGCACGTGGAACTTGTAGTACTCCAATTCAATGTAATTTACTTGTAGTACTCCAATTCAATGGATTTTAGGGATGCTTTGGTCATGGTAAGGGTGACAGAGCACTGGAACAGGTTGTCCAGAGAGGCTGTGGAGTGCCCTTCTCTGGAGATACCCAAAATCCACCTGGATGCCATCCTGCGCAACGTGTTTTAGGTGGTCCTGCCCGACAGGGGGTTGGACCAGGTGATCTTCAGAGGTCCCTTCCAATCCTGCCCACTCTGTGCTCCTGTTCTGGCATTTCATAGTTGCATTTTTATTGCAATTAACCATGTTAGATGTGGGATAGCAAAGCTGGTACTCCCACCTCCTTTTCTATGCGCAATTAACCCCTCTGCTGCTTTTACACAACAGGATCAAAGCATCTGGTCTAAAGCTGCGGTTCTGCACTAACGAAACACAGGCGACCCGAGAGAAGTTTGTGAAGAAGCTCCAGGGACTGGGCTTTGACATCTCCGTGGCCGAAGTCACTGCCCCAGCACCAGCAGCCTGCCGCCTCTTGAAGGAGCGTGGACTGAGGCCACACTTGCTCGTTCACGACGGTGGGACAATGCTGCAGCAGACACTGGGGTCTGGGGGGGACAACCCAGAGGGATGTGGGGATTTGTGATAGAGGAGCTTGGCTGGGGGGAACTGCTCCCAGCTGTGATGTTCCTACTCTTTCCTAAGTCACGAGACTCTGGAATAAACTTAATGGTGTGGCCTGGGTGAGATCTCCATCAGCGGTATGGTGAAGACACCTAGAGGTGGTAGGCTGGTGGAGTGACTTGGCAGAACAACAGACAGGGAGGCCTCTGTTTGAAGGGTTTTCTTTTTTTGAACAGTAAATAATAGGGAGGTAAAGAGCAAACTTACCTGTGCACAGGCTAGCCCCAGGTGAGTACGTCATTGTGCTCCAGGTGTAGATGCCTGGGTGCGATGAGCCACTTAGAAGTGGGTGCTCAGGCAAGGGTGGGAAATGTTTTTCACCTCTTCATTGAGGTGAATATCAGGGTCTGGTCAGGAATAGAAGGGGGCTGAAGAACAGTTGATTCAGACTTGGGTTTATTTATTTATTTATTAATGTTTCAAGCAATGAGTGAAAGGAAACACGAATCTAGGAGCAAACCATCAGTTCCAATGGGATATATAACAGTAAGGGATTTGTATTTTTTTTTCTTTAGATCTCATCCCTGAATTTGCTGAGATTGATAAAACAAACCCAAACTGTGTGGTTGTTGGGGATGCAGCAGAAAACTTCTCCTACGCAAACGTTAATGAAGCTTTCCGAGTTCTGATTGGATTGGAGAAGCCTGTGTTGATCTCCCTTGGAAGAGGGTGAGTTGAGCACTTTTTGCTTCTCTCTCTAGTCCGTACGCTTTTACATTTCACCCAGTACCTTGGTACGTAGCGGAAGCCAGATGCTGGTGCGGGCATTCACACTGCCAACTTTTAAGCAGTTAGTCAGTGTGTTTAGACCTGATCTGCCCAGGTAGCTGTCAATGAAAGATCCTCAGTGGGTAGGTAATTCAGTCATCGAATTTGGCTTCCTGTCCCAAGTCACTTGTTTGTAGACTTTGCAGGGATGTAAGGAGAAACTCAGGAGGTTATGCTGAGTTAGGTTTCTAAAACGAGGTGGTATGGATGCAGCGCTCAGTGGGATGAGTTCCATTTCAGCCCTGCGCAGATGCAGCTTTGCAGAGAGCAGTGGAAGTCACTCGGTGTGCTGTGCTGGATCCTACAGCTGACTTAGGAAATACTCGTCTGCAGGTCTCTGGTGTGCTGCAGGGGGCATCCTGTGAAGTCCAGCCGCTGATGGCCATTTTTCTGCAGTCGGTACACAGTGAGCAGTTGTGCGGGTGTGTTTCAGAAGATGAGAATTGTAGCTGCTGCTCTGAGGAGGAATTGCAGCAGCCTTTAGAGAACCTGGAGACACCCTGTTGTATAAGGACAACAAATTCTAGCCTCCCATCCTTCAAAGTCAGCATTCAAGAGTGAGCTAGACCTCAATGAAACAATCCACACGTTTGCAGGTGGTGGTGGGAGGGTCAAATAGCAGTAGTTTTGTAAGCCACTACGAAGAGAACTTTTTCTTTTAAGATGAGTCTGGATTACTGATGCAGTTTAACCTTGCAGCACCTAAAGTTACTAATGGCGCGGAAGATCAGATGGCCCAGAAAATTCTCCGTCAGTCAACAGTGAGCCTGAATTCCTTCTCTGGGTTCAAATCCTGCCCACGTTTATAGCAGCTGAGGTGTGGTACTGGATGTGGCTGTGTGACGTAAATGGCTCCATGCGGTGTGAATTGTACTTAAAGGTGCTGTCTCTGAAAGGTGGCACTAGTGCCCTGCAGATTGATTTGCGTATATGAAAACATTGTACATGAGGGAGCCGTTTTCTGCTGGTGGCTTGAGAGTTGCTGCACATAAGTAATAAGCCAGGAGAGTTTTCGTCTGCTAACACGGAAACGCTGCCGTTTTATGAAATTAGCTGCAGTGCACAAACTCCACCCAAACTGACGTACAGATGGGGGACGTCTGGCCGTGATCAACGTGGGGGGGCTGAGAAGACCTAAGGGGAGAGCCCAAGGATATACTGAGATGGCTAGGCTGGTGGGTATGAGGAAGACTGCATAAAAAGCATATCTGATTTTGCAACTGTCAAATGGGTTGTTTTGATAGCTTGAATATACAGAGATATTTTTAATTCATACCCTGAACATCAAAAGTAAATTTTGAATGCCTGTTTTCATAGGCAGGAAAAGTCCAGTCAGGGGATTTGGGTGTTTCAGTAAAAACAATTCAGTTGGATGTATTCTGAGATTTTAAACAGGTGGCTATTAATGGCAGTGCTGAATAATGACAAATCCCCATTGCCTTGGAGGAGTTATTCTTATCTGTTGACCAGTGTATGGGCTTAAAAAAAGAATACACGTGTTTAGTTTGAGGAAACCGTAACGACTTTTTTTTCAGTGGTTCAATAGACCATAATGGGCATGAAAGCCCTTCTTAGTCTGTGGATTATTGATCCAGCAGGGTAGAATTTAACAGCGGGAAGGAGCAGTTAAATCCAATGTGTTTCCGTACCTCACACTTGCACGCTCTGATCCTGTAACATGGGGAAAAAATCTTTACAATTTTTTGGTTAGATGGATAAGGAGAAAATGATATGAGCTAACACCATATGATATGAGCTAACACCATAATAGCTAATGTATGTAAAATAACCAAGTTCTGTGTCACATAATACTGTCTTTCAAAGATAAATATAGAATAAACCTTTGTTTAAGATTGGCAGCGTGAGCAATGCAAAAATGCCTTTGTACCCCATGCATATAAAAATATTTATTCCGTCATTCATTGATGTAGACAGTTCTAAAGCAGTATTATTATTTTTTTTAAGGATTATTTTTTTTAATGGGAAATAACCTGTGTTTGGGCTTCCTGAGCTCAATTTTCATTGTGAACATCCTGTTTTATGGTCTGTCCTTTAGATACTGTGAACATGAGTTCTGCAACAAATGCTGAAGAAGTTTTCAGACTCGAAGAACGGAGATTATAAACTGGATTATTTATCAGTTTATAGCTAAGAAGCATCACTGATGCCAAGGGCCATATGAAAGACAAAAAACAAAACAAAACAAAATAAAAAAACACAAGCCAGTTTCATTGTTCATGTATGGAATGAGTGTAATTGGTAGGACCTTAACAACACGTCTACCTTGAGCAAGCAGGTTGATTTCTGTTGAAGTTTTAGTTCATTCTATGGAAAACGAAAGTGTCAGAGTCACTGAAGCAGAATGCCCTCCTCCTGAAAATGGAGTGATTTACATTTAGCATCTGTTTTGGGCTGAGAGTGGGAATTGGCTTTGTAATTTCTTCTGTCATGCCACTGTCAGAAAATTAAGCTGTTTACGCTAGACTATAGAAGGTTAATGGCTGTTCTAGCAAAGGTCAAGTGGTCATTTTAAAGGGAAGCTGTGCTGAATAATCGAAAATGGCAGAAAGATAAGGCATAAAATCTTAACTGACTGCTCATCCTACATTTTTCTTTTCTGTCATACAGAAACCTGTCTTTGCTCTGATAAGGACAGCTTGGAAGACCTGTGTTAACGTGATTTGCTAGTCCAGAAAAACACCAAAAAGATAGTAACTAATTTGGGAGCTTCGTGACAATAGGAACATTTTTAGAAGGAGCAAAACTTAGTTTTGAGGGCTTTCTTAGTCCTGATAGCAAAGGCTAAACAGGCTTTCCTTGTGTGGGAGGTTTGTGACAAGCAAAGGTGCTCAACTACCTGGGGTCTCCTTCCAAATTTTCTGGAGGAGGCGTTACAGGTGCTGGTGGGTGCCAGCCCTCACGTTGCATCTGCCAAAGGGTCTCTCACTGATCAGAGGAAGAGCGATGTAACTACTGGCCTTTATGAGAAACTAGTACTCTGTGCAGTAGGAGATGGGCCGAATTCATCCCTAATCCAAGCTAGAGGAAATCCCTTTGAATAAGTAGAACTGTGTCCTGGATGCCAGAGGGACACCTGGTCTGAAATCTTTTCCCCAGCACTGCACAGTACTTAGCCTGTCCTTTTCTTAATTCCTGGTGCTAAATTAAAGCTTCTGATGATGACTTTTTGTTGCAGCCATATGGACATCTATATAGGCACAGAAATAATAAAATGTACTTTCTTTGTGTTTAACTGCCAACACTTTCATTTCATTGGAACTTTATCACTTTCATTTCCAGACGCTACTATAAAGAAACTGATGGCCTGAAACTTGATGTTGGAGCATATATGAAGGCATTAGAGGTATTTTATAGCTTGCTTTATGCTTACTCGCTCTGTGCACCTTGTTAAAGAGTAACTGGTATAAATATGGGTCGTCTTCTGTAATTACTCACCTTGGTAGAGGAAGTTTCCACAGACTGAAACTCATTTGCTGCATTCTAAAGATGGATGGATTTGTATTATTCACTTTTTCTGTATTTAAAATGGGAACTTTTACCATCATGGTATCTTTATTGGAAGTGAGGCCCTTGAAAGAAGAAGTCAGAAAAGAAAAATCACGGTATATTGTCTGCAAGATATCCAAGAAAAACTGTTTATGTTTGGCATAGCATTTAACACAGCTCTTGCCCTTAACAGTTTACAGCATAAAGCCCTTATTCAGCAAGATTCTTATGTGTAGTCCTGTTTTTAAGCCTGATTAAGTCTGTGCATAACTGGAACCCAATAGATAAGCCAACCTAAGGGTGAGAGAAAGAGAGAATCATTATCCTTTTTTTATAGGCTTGCAGAGAGATTTTTAAAAAGTAGATACAGAGTGAATTCGGAGAAGGAAGCAAAGTAGGGGAGTATACAAGCACAGAAGATAGTGGATATAACGTGTGCTTGCAGTACATACATTTGGATCAGTATGATTTTTTTTGGAGGGAGTTTTTGGCTCCCATAGAAGGTCAGGCTTCCTGTTGTCTAGGAACAAGCTATAAACATG
The DNA here is from genome assembly GCF_964034855.1 of Anser brachyrhynchus. Lineage (NCBI taxonomy): Eukaryota > Metazoa > Chordata > Aves > Anseriformes > Anatidae > Anser > Anser brachyrhynchus. Next base: position 41,281,817 of record NC_137700.1, read on the forward strand.
TCATTTATTCAAGTTTTTCAGCGTAGTGCTGATATTTACGTTCAGGAGAATAAAGCTTTTTAACTCAGGTTTGTCACTTGAACCATTAAAATTATGCAGGAGTATTGAATAAACTCTCCACATCTTCTAAGGCCAATACTCACTACTCCAACACTTTTGATCATTTCCTGTGAAGGATATTTGTTATTTCTGTAAAAGTGACGCTCTTACAAAGATCAGTGATACTGGAACTGACTAGGAAGGCTGCTGCCATGATGGAGAATGAAACAGATTTGTAACTTGAGATGTTTCAGGATGACTTTTTCTTCTGACAGAGAGCACTGAACCCTCCTATTATCCGAACTATCAGATAGCTATCTTCATCTGCTAATCCATTGTGTTATTTAAGGGCAGAAATCAATAATCACATACTTCTTATACAATTGACTGGAGTTACGGAGTTGAACAAATCCTTTTCTGATCTATATAGCATTATTTGTCTCTCTTTTTTTTTTTCCAGTATGCTTGTGATGTTGAAGCTGAGGTAGTGGGAAAACCAGCAAAAGCATTTTTTGAGTCAGCCCTAGCAGAAATGGGAGTTCCACCACAGCAGGTAATGTTGCTGATGCCCTGAATGTTGGCTGTGCCATGTAGTTATGTCCCCTACACTGGTTTGCTGTCTTTGACAGAAAGTTACAGAAAAGGTTGAGGGGAGTGTGGCCTTGAGGACATGGTAAACAGTGGGTGGAAATACGCTTCTGGAAAAAAAAAAAGAGTTTGTCATACGTGGTGCAGAGAAATACTTATATTTGGGATATTTCTATGAATTATTAAAAAAATCTGAAAGACTGCTTTGGAGGGGAAGAAAAATGTTTTACCCATTCTATCAAATAATGTGAAGGACTGAGAGTCAAGAGGATAAATGGTAGCAGGTTGGGGTCTGTTGAATATTTTCTGCCTTGCGTGCACTTCCTACCCTCCTGGAAGGCATGGTATTATTTTTCCTCAGAACTTCTTTGCTGTCCTGAGGCTTCATCTTGACCATTTCCTGTTTCCCTTTTCATTCTCTTCTGTCTCTGTTTGCTCTGACTTGTACCGTCTGTATCTTTACCTCCTTTAGAGTTTTCCATCCTCCTTTCCCTGATGTAGTTTCTCTGTGTTCTTGTGATGAGCCTTCTTATTCACCTTCATTCTAAACCACGTAGTTCAGAAGCTCATGTACTTCTATAGAGAATTCCTTTATTTGGAGACTAAGGAAACCAGCACAAAGGAATAAAGGTCAGGTTTCCCACGGAATTATGGAAGATGGTGTGCTTCACAGTGTAACAGGAGCCATGAAGGCTGCAGCCTGGTGGAACTGCAGCCAAAATGTTATTTCATTTGGTGTCACACTTGCTACTTTTTTTTTTTTTTAGTATAGTTCCTAAAGGGGGAAAGACAGAAGTAACGGAAGCACTGTCTGACCCCAAAACTCTTCTCTTGTTACTGGTTTCATCAGGCTTTCCAGAAACACACCGAGTGTGTGACGCTCCCTGCTTACTTAGCACGGCCCCCTTTTTTTTTTTTTCTCCCTGTAGTTGTGCCCTCTTTATTGATTTGTTGTTGTGTCACACAGGACATAAGGATGAGTATGAAATGACTAACAGACGACAGCGAATTACAAGGTAATAACTCCATCACAGGCTTTTGGTGACATCATAAACAACAGGAGTGAAGTTTGGGTGGCTTGTAGGTCCGTGGAGCCTGGAGAAGAAATTATGGCCCTGTAATTCACTGTGTGCTTGGGTTTTACTTTATTATTGAATGGGAAGATGGAAAAGACCTTGTGGGCCATCTAATCCCTCTCCTTCCCCATGCAGGAGTGCTCCCTGCTCCATGTTTATCAGTGTTTTGTGCAGAGTGGTTTTAAGTGAGGAGTAACCGGGCTTTAAGTCCCTGAGGGACAGTATTCACGAGCTCTAGTAGATCTTATGAGCAGGCAGCTTTTTCTGAGATTCGTCGAGATGCTTCCTTTTGAAACTCTATATCCTTACTTCTATTTTTATTCCAGGTAACAACCAAAATAACTGCTTTCCTTCCTGGATGTTTTCTCCTTCCAATTTTCTCCAGACTCCTTATCATTACAGTAGTTTTCTCGTACTAAAACTGCGTTTAGCTCTCAGCAACTTTCCTTGTGATTCAGTCGCTCTGCACCCTAACCTGCTGCGGTGCTCTTTTCTGCACTCCCTTCAGTTTGTCGATATCTTCCCAGTAACAAGATAGCTCAGGCTGAACAAAATATCCTAGGTATTGAGCAATTACTCAATCCATTTATCCAACCAACAAACCAAAAAAATCCATTTCAGAAACTGAATGGCATTTCAAGAAAAAGGTAGCTGGAAAAAAAGAACAAAGAAAAAACAAAACAAAACACAGAGAGCTCAGCCCTTGGATTTTATGCCTCTAAATCAGAGGTGTGAAGGTTTGTGTTTTCTTTCTGCTTGTATAAGAAACGAACGATGTGCTCTTCTGGGGTTTTCTATCTTGAGGCCCTGCGTAGTGACATTAGTTTCCCTTTTTCACAGTCAGGACAGTGCAGTTGTCTTCAAGCTTTGTTTTGCCCACCTTGCCAGCGTGTCAGCCCCTGCCGCTGTGGGAGAACATCGTCACAGGGATGTGCTTCCACGCTGGGCTGCAACACCACACCCCATTTCTCGATGAGTTTCTTGTTTCTCGTTGCCCCAGAGAACCAAATTTGAGCAGATGATTTAATGTATCACCAGGCTGGTATAAAAATGCTCCCGTAGGGTGAGCCTTGGGGAGTGGTTCCCGCTGACTTCAGGAGGATTCGGTTTGGGTACAGAAAAGCAGTAATAGTCCCCGGCAGAGATTATTGTTTATTCAGTCCTTGCTGTTTGCTAGATTTTCACAGCGCTATTAGTGACTAACTTGGTATTTTCTTCCCAGATAGTTTCTAGTATGAAATGCCAACAATTTCTAACAACAGGTCTAGTCTGTAGGTGTATTTTTTCTTAAACAGAGAATCAAGATAAAGGACATACGCACCTCACCAGCAGGTTTGCAGTAGGTACCGCTGCATAATGGCCCCGGGTGCCTTGTCGGTGTTCTCGACGATGGAAAACCAGGGCTTGCTGCTGTAATTAAAAACTAGCCCATGAAGAATATGTGTAGGAGGAACGAATTACAGAAGAGCACACCACCATAATTGTAGTGTATTTTTGTAACTTTTGAGTGCTTGACCTTGTAACTTTAATGTTCTTTCGAGACGGATTTGCAGGTTGTGTTAGTTAGTCATACATAACGATAAAAGCGCGATATATGCAGTTCAGTAAGTTCCTTAGTAGTGCAGCGTGTGAGGTTTTAATCTGTCTCCCAAATGAGCTTTACTTCTCTGCGTTTGTAATGACAAGATGAGGAGTGGCTTTACTTGCCTTTACTTTTATAAAATGTTTACCAGTAATTTATTCCACCTGTGGAATACGTTTAATCCATACCATCATCAAACCATTTTAGATGAGCTGCGCTTCTGAAAACATTACAATTTTCTTTTACACGACTTCTAATGAAAAATAGCTTTTTAATAAAGCTGTCTCACCGCAGTAATGCTAGACAGTGGCAAATCTTAAATTTCTCAAGCTGCTTTAATCAATAAAGTTATCACCAGTCATTTCCCTTGGTAACTGCTTCTTACCGAGACCCTGACTTTACCTTCTGCTACTGAGATGTTTTCAACCTGCACTTAGACTAGGAGGAACTCCCTGAAGTCCAATTTTCATTTTAACCTTTCCTCAATGGCCTAGAAATAACAGATTGCCAGTATTACTTTAATAGATTGGAAATTTAAACCTCTTAGAGGTAACCAGACCTGTCTTATGATTCAGTAATATGACAAAGAATAACACATCTTAAAGGTTACCGAAACACCTAATTCATGTGTTTTAAGGCAGCCGTAACAGTGGATGATTTTTACGGCTTTACAATAAAACCTAAATAACGTTAAGGCTCCCGTACTTTTATATAATCATAAAAAGTTCTGTCTGTAGCAAATTGTCCAGCTTCACCGGGAGTTATGGCAGGTTATACTCGAGTGCATAAAGTACTGGTAGTTAACCAGGTCCCATTTCGGCCAGCTGCCCGTCCCAGGGGGGAGTCAGTGGTGCGTGAGAGCAGAGGCAGGTCACCCTCACAGTGCCGCGGGGATCCGCCACCCTGCCGGCCAGCCCTGCCCTGCCTCTGGGGCTGACGGGGAATATTTTCCATCTCGGAGAGAAGAGTTAAGCGGCCCTGTGAAGTTTCAAGCGTTGAATCCTGCTGCAAGCTTATTCAAACCTGGTTGGCCCTGGGGCTTTTGGAATCTGCCCTGGAGGTTTCATGTATTTCTGTGTTTCACCTGCCTCGTGGTGCAAATTCTGCCAGGTCAGAGGCCACGTGCGGTGCCTTACGTGTGTTTGTTGTTTGCACAGCTAGTAGTTCCTGGATAGAAGTATAACTAACAGGAATACGGTATCCTGAAGCCTAGGAGATTGCCACGTGGGCCATGGAGAACAGGGAGAAAAATAAATGTGTCATATTCATTGCATAAAGGGTCTTTAATTTTAAGCAGGATTTTGCGTATGCGCTTTATTTCTTTACATCCTTGGCACCTTTAACTTTGCTGTTAAGCCTGTAGCAAAAACCTGCTTAGGCATAAATATTTTTGACTCTAGAAACATTCACTGTGTTAAATATTCAGCTGAAATTCCCGTGCCTCCTTCTGTGCACCGTAACATTTGCATCTTCCATAGGCTTTAGCCTCCAAAGTACCACATGTGAGCTTCTCCCAGTAACAAGGCACTGCAACAGAAGCAGAGCTAGGTAACACAGAATACTCTGGTCTTTCTGCCTCTTTTCTTACTCCATAGTTCCTTTTCCAATCAAACACGTTTCTGTGATTTTTTTTTAATGAATACTAAAACTCTGTTTGCAGAGGAAAAAATAGAAAAGGTTCCCATTCACCCATCTCTGAAGCTGTCCGCGTTAGCAGGTGAGAGGAGTTGGTCCCCACCTCCAGGGTTTGTGGTGACTCCAGTAGGATCACTGACCAGGATGGTGATTTCTGCTCTGCAGGTGTTTGTCCAGTTGGGATCATGTTGTGCCCTGAATCCTTAGAGCTCGTCTTCATCTCCTCCGTTATCACTGCTGATCTGGGTTAGGTTTGGCTCAGTAGCCATGGCTTCCCTCAGCTCTGGCACACGTGTGCTTTATGTATCGCTTGCACACAACCACACACACCGTCTCTCACCAGCTACGCAGATAAAGAAAAATGTAAATTACATTTGGCTTAATTCTTTGATGATTTTCTTAAAGCCAGAGAGATCATCTCAATACATTTTTGTCCTTTTTGTAATTTTGTAGCTGATCAAAAAGAAGCAACTTCCACAGACTAATTGCACAGATTAATGGTGTGATCCCCATGTAAATTGTGAACGCAAACGGGGATCTTTTCATTCTTGCTTTCGGTGGGTATACGACCTTTCAGTTTTATATCTTTCTCTTCTTGCCATATTGCAGTCAGAGAGGAAGTTAAACCCAGGTTTGACAGGTAGAGTTTTTTTTATTTCCCTTGACAGTGCACCTTTTGACCTCTATCTTCTTGCCAATGATTTTTTAAATCCTTAATGATTTGGGAATAATTGCTCCTCCTTTAGTGATTATTGCCCTTCACCGATAGTAAATCTGTGAAATCCCCGGGGGCTGGAGTACATTTTGGTATGCGTATGCCACAAGCTGGCCTGGACAGGCATCGCTGCTCATGTGCAGCTGCACTTGCAGAGCTGCTGGGTGTCTTGCAGGAAAACTTGTCTGGACGGGGTGAAATACAGCCCTGCTGAGCAAGCTTCCCTCTGGCTTTGGAGGGTCTGCTGAGCCACCCCGCTCTGCCCTTTCCTGCTTTCAGAGCAACCCAGAACTGAAAACGGAGGATGTATACACAGATGAGAGGAGGAAAAAAAAGGGCAGAGGGAGGACAGACAAAATCTGGCAAAACTGCTCCCAGCCAACTCCTGTTACCTACTTTCCCCCAAGCTGTTTTGAGAAATGTAATCGTTCCCACTAATCCATTTTCTTTGTGTGTTTATACGTGCTTTATTTACTAATTACTTCAAATTAACCCTTCATTTTTCCTCATTTCATGCTGGAGTGGTAGGGAAAAGTGAGCTGTCTACAGGGGATCTTGCATCAGGTATCTTACTAGGAACACTTGCATTTCTGTGAGCAGAGTGCATAAGGAAAACGGTCCAGTAATGAGAAGATGAAAAAGATTGAGCCCTCCATCACGTGCTGGCTCTGAAGCAGTTTGTGAGCAGGGAGCTAGAAAAGTAGCGCTGCCTGTCCCAGAGCCTCCTGCTGCTCTTTCCCTATGGACACGTTTTCCCGAGCTGTAGCCATGTTCCCACGAGTCTTTACATCTCCTTGCTCCATAGAAGAGCTCTCGAAGTGTGATCACAGCAGCGTTGCTCCTAGGCAGAATGAAGCCAGACCGTGCACATATAAAGCATTTCAAAATGAGCTGCTTCGGAGTGGAACCGGACAAATGAGCCTTGACTCGCAGGGATGGCCGATCGCATCCCCTCACCTGAGGGTGATGATAATCCCTCACGTGAACGGTATTTAAAAACAGCAGGAAAGATGAACTGGGCTGCTAACTGCTATATATAATCCCGCATGCTGTACCCGATGTGTTACACAAAAGAGGATTTGTGCTTTATCAGCCGGAGCTGTTCCAGGTATTCCTGTACACAGCTGAGCTGTCCTGAGATTTCCTCCCTGGATCTGGAAAGTGAGCCTGGTGTTTTTAAAGCTCTTGAGATAGGTGGACTGGGGGTAAGTGGCATCGCTTTTTTGCTGCCTAAATTTTGGCAAAATGGACCTCCCCCTGCTCATGCGTGAGCATGTGTTCTGCCGAGACAGCCCCCTTCCCGGGGTGTCTGTGCGCCCACCTTCCTTTCCACGGCGGAGTGCTGAGCGGTGAGAGCACGGGCACCTGCACACTGCCACAGGCGGGGCTCTCCGGTGCTCTTGTGTGGCTGCACGCTATGTGAAAATGAGGTGCTTCCACGTGAAGGCAAGTGAAGAAGAGATTTTTGTATTAGCCAGAGCAGTAAGTGGAATGGTGCCTGCAAGATGCAAGAGAGACTTTATATTTTTTTGTTTGTTTTTCCTTAAAGCTGCAGCCAGCTGTATGGAAAGACTCGGAATTCCCTTTAGGTTGCTGCTGCTGGGGAAGCCGATCTCTGGTCCCGCTGTGTGCCTCATTCCCATGACCTCGCTGACAGCGGTCCATTTATCAGTTCTCCCCGGATGGAAAAACGCTAGGATGGCCTTCTGTCCGTGCCCAGTGGCGTACCCCTGGTCCTGCGCTCAGTAACCCAGCTGCCACCCAGGGCAGTCCTGCTCCCATTACGTATGTCCCTTTAGACCTTCCCCAGCCCACAGGCAGGACGAGGACCCGTAGTCACAGACCCTAGGCTCAAAACGTAACATCGATTTCTTTAGTAAGCACCAGTTTGCTTAGTGATTGCATGCGTCCGATGTGCAAATATGAAAATAATCTGTTATCAAAAGTGTATGGAAGGAGCAGAGAAGTTCAGGCAGGAATTTCCTTCTAACATTGTACTGTTGTTGTGAAAGCCTGGCAGTAAAGTTTAGGTAGTACGAGGCTATTCAGCAAGATGAAAATACAGCCAATGAATGTATTTTAAACAAAATTCAACCTTGATACAAAAGGTGAAGAATCCCGTATTAAAATTTGATAGATAAACTAGATTCTGTGTTTTCAAAGCTGATGTGTTCCCCCCAGTTTTAAGTGCTGCCCCTGTTCTCTGCAGGGTAACCTGGAGTGCCTTTGGGATGTTGCAAGCTGATTTTATTATTCTTTTTTTCTTATTAGTTTTAGATCACGTGCTGCTTTTTTGTTGAAATTATGAAACGAAAACCCACAACCATTTTTTAAATTTGAAGAATAAGAGTAATATCTTCTATTGCAGAATGATAGAAAGCACTTGAAATTTTGTAGGCACAGCTGTGAAGGAGAGCCCCTGGTTGATACGCTCTCATTTAACCAAGACACAAAGCCTGAAGTGAACATGCATACTACGTGTTTTTTTTTTCAGACGTGCAGCCAAATCCCCTCAGTCCAGCTGGAAGGTCTCTTCTCAGTTACCTGTTTTGATAACCTGCTTAGCTGAGTTTGTTAGGATTTGCATAGACTTCAGGTGACCGTAACGCAAACTGTGCTGTGCCTGTACGTACCGTGTCCCACAGTGCAAAAATTAATCAATTAGATGTTACGCTGACAGAAGACTTCTCAAATTTCTGTATCTACCTGAAAATGGGCTGCACGTTTCAGTGATCACAAGATTAAGTTTTTGACTAGCTTTTAAAATATCAATTTTAATGAAACTTTTAGAAAAGATATGCTCCAAGCAGTTTCCATTAAGGCTAACATAAACGTGTGGCTAGGAACATAATAGGGATAACTTTATAAAATTCAACATTTTGTCTGAATTGTGTGCCAAATCACTTCGGTTTTTGTGATGGATTACAAATTGTACGGATGTATACTGCACTAGTATATTGCTCAAGGAGCCATAGCATGAATTATAGTCAAGGTAGGATGACTTCTAATCAATATGATGACAATATTATCTTGTTTAATTTGTCTGATGGCAGTATTAAACATCAAATCAAGCTGTTTATTATGTCAAAGGAACGTGAAGCATGGCAGAAATAAAATTGACTTGACACCAGTTTTTCTGTATTTCATTGCTTTGACAGGCCATCATGATTGGAGATGATATTGTGAATGATGTAGGAGGTGCCCAGCAGTGCGGGATGAGAGCTGTGCAAGTGCGGACAGGGAAGTACAGGTCAGTGCACACTCTACACCCTGCGCTCCACCAGGTTAACCATGGAAAGAGGGGAAATAACTGTAGGTAATGATTTTTGCACTTTCCTTTTTGCCGAACTACACTGTTCTCTTTATTTTCGTACAATTCATTCATTTCTAAAAGAAAAGGTGGTGTGGTTTGGAACCTGGTACGCCTTCTGAATAGTGCTTCAAAATGAATGCACGAGACCTGATTTTTTTTCCACGCCTTTTCCAGATCTTTTCCTGTTGGTGGTAGACATTTGCCATCAATGTACACTTCTATTTGTTGACTGAACAACTACTTCCTTGGGCAGCCACTAGGCTTGGGTGCATGATGACATTTTCATTTGCAAAATGCATTTTGAGAAAAGACTCTGTATGAAAACGGCAGGATGGGAGAGGTTTGTTTTCTTTGATCTTTTCAAGAAATATTTTCCTCTTAATTACTGCTATAATTTTGCATCACATTTAGTGCGTGGAACTAATTTGTTTCTTTTTTTTTTTTTTACTACTGTGTGTAAGTGTTGTACACTTGATATCAGATCCGTCTGAAACTTCTAGCAGAGTCAAGATGTAAAATTAGACATCTACTCAGTGATCTCTGTGGGTCATCTCTCACAGCTTTATGAAGGACTCCATATGTCTCCTATTTTCTCTAGATACATATTCAGCACTGAGAAGTCTGGAATGTGAAAGCTGTTTCTCCTCTTCCCGTCTTAAACAGAGCAGGCTTCTGCAGACTTGCTCACCTTGGCCTTTCAAAGCTTTCTCTGTGCAGGTGTCTCTGTGATCCTGTGCGTTCATTGACCAAAGAGCTATCAATAGCTGCTCCTTGTACCTCTTGACAGCAGACCTGAGTGCAGTTATAAACAGGGCACGCTCCAGGGGTGCCCAATGGAAAATGAAGCCACTATCTGCTGCTCAGGCAAGATAAGGCTTGAAGTCAGCCCAAGGTGACTCTCCAAATGCAATGCAGACATCGGTCCTTACGTTTAACGTTTGGACTCCATAACACTCAAAATCTCCTTTTAACCATACCTCTTTGCAGTAGGCACGGTTCAGTAACAGCATTTCTAATTTGACATAATTTATATTTGTAGTGTTTCTTCATTTTCAAATACTGAGACTGTAAAAGAACAATTTTTGGGAGGGATGCAGCAAGTGGGAATGGTGCTTGCCATAGGCTGTCTGAAATGTAGTTTTGTTAGTTATCAAGTGATTTTTCTCTCTCAATTTTAGCTTATGTAAGTTGATAAAATAATTCTGATGGACCAGGAAATGATTGTGGGGAAAGAAAGTATGTAGTTTGTGCTGTTGGGGTTATTTATCTGTGTAATCCCATTAACTGCCTAAAGGAGAGAATTAGGATTCAGCACTTGGTTTTTCTCTGATCTTGATGGCTATCACCAGACAGCATTCAGTGACTCCACGTCTTAATGTCGCACAGATACGAGCAGCAGTGAGGGAGCTATCTCTGAAAACAGAGGTAAATTAGGCTGCTCAACAGACATCTCCTGTGACATACGTGGCCCACTGTAAAAATAAGCCACAGGTGATGCTGCACTGAAAGCTTTCAGGCAGTTGGCGTACATTTTTATGTATAGACATGAACATACACACACACACACACAAATATATATAATCATATGTTTGAAAAGCGTTTTCTTATATCAAGCTTGAGCCGTAATTTAAAATCTGAAAGGAGGTCACAGCTGTTATAGGTAGGGGAAAAAAAATCATTTTCCACTGTTAAATATCCTGTTTCAATGTGCGATTGCTGCTATCCAAAATCATATGTTACTGTATGGCAATGAAATACAGGTGAGCCTCTCAAAATTGAGCATGTGGTGCCAGTCCTATTCTTACCAATTCTGAGTAAAATAAAATAGTTTCTTTTTTTCCTAGAGGCTAGAGATGCATATGTTTTTAAGAGTGATTGATTTAGTATACGTGGGAAATTAAAAGACACAGTGAGTATTGAAAGAGACTGGAAAAAAAGCAACTGGATGAAAGTTGATATGAAAAATGACACAAAATATAATTATTTCGTGGCTGGGTTTAAGTCTGCTATTGGTACATCGGTCCTCCCTTGTATTTCTTGTTGACCCTGAGGTGTGCACTGCGCTGAAGTACCTCTGGATGGCACTGTTAGTACATTTACTTCAGTAGTAGCTACTACGACAGGTTGTAGCTAAGGCTGTTTTTGCAAAAGAAGCGTGAGGCAAAACGGCTTCAAGGTTTTCGTGTAGCTGCTGCGTGTTGGGGTGTGGGATTTCCTGAGTTTTGTTATTGCAGCTCAGGACATGGCTGATCACCTCAGCCGGGTTGCTCCTGTGCTTCTGCGACAACGAGTAGGTTTTTGTTTCCACCGCTACAATGGTGCCTCACCTCAGCAAAATGCATGCAGAGCTGATTCCAGAATAAAATGAAAAATAATAAAGTACACCGAGGAATTGTTCTAGGAGTGAGGATGTCACAACATGCTGCTGGATATGGGGAAGTTACAATTTTGGGGATAATTTGTGCAGGTGGTTGTGTAGGTCCAAGGGGTTCTGTTGTACGCCTCCATTCTCATCTAAACGGTGACCCTGGCTGACAGAGCGTCATCTGTGGTGATTTGGGGCAGCATTCCTCATCTCAGGAGTCACTGCAGCTGCCTTCAACATCCTTGAGATCTGCTGCCCACCAGGGGTTACACACCGTAGCACAAAAGACGACACGTGCACCAAGGCTTCCTGTAAAGTTTGTTGTATTTCAAAGTGACTGCAGTGCTTGTGTGCAGGTTGCAGGCTGCAAAGTAACTCTCTGCATCTTGCTGGCCTTAATAAACTAAGAGAAGAGGTCCCCTTTGTCCTGAAAGCCTTGCAGATGAGCTGAGGTCCAAAAGGGGAGCAGAAGGGGTGTGGGTGGAGAGCTGGCGTAGCCGTAGTGCTGCCTCCTTCCCTGCGCTCTCACACTTCTGGCTGGAGCAGGGCTCTGCAAGGACTTGGTGCTGGCTATTCCCAGGGTGAGATGCAAGTGTGGAGTAAGCTGGTGCAAAAGCATTCAGCTTAACACCACCTTACACCAGAGGTCCTGAAAATTAACACCGTTTTCTCACTTTTTTGTGATCTTAAAGTTTAGTAAAATTAATGTAGTCAATTCCTTTTATCTCACTTCTGCATCTGTGCTTGCCTTCTCCTCAAAAGCACCTAATCTTCCAGCAGGACTTACGTGTTGAACTCTTGCTCAGTAGCCAAACCAGGCATGGAGTGCATTAGTCCATAAAATGCAGTAAATAATGGAATAAAACCTCTTTTGACATAAGTCAGGACAGTAATGGAAAGGTGTATAGGTAAGATGGCATTTTGAGTTGATCTCAGCCAGCACGGTTCTCCAACACGGGGTGAGCAGTTTGCTTAGCCAAATGCAGCCTTTTTTAGATGCACAATCCATATGGCACGTTGGATCTGGTCCGTCGGTGTCACCACCCTCAGTCACTCCTTCCTGCCACACTGTGCAGATCAGGTCTGTGCTGCAGACTCCTGTGTACCGGGAGAAACAGCATTAGGTTTTCCAGCAATGTGGGAAAAGTGGTGCTAATTGAGACGTTTCAGTGCACACCTGCATGGAGCACCTTCGTAGCCAACATCTTTCCGATCTAGGGCAGAACACGTACTCGTCTTCCTGCACAGGGTATGTGCTAATTCCACTTGCAGCTAATTGGCCTTGACATCAAACCAATAAATTCCGCCATAACTATTGATTCTGCAACGCCGCTTAATGCTCTTGTTCCTCTTTGCAGTGTGCAAGTTAAAGCAGAGAAAAATTACTTTGAGGCTCTTCCAGCTGTCTCCCCATGAAATCAGAAACAGCCTTCAGATACGTCAGTGCATCAGACTGATTTGTGACAGGGCAGAAGAATTCCACCTCTCTCCTTGCTGTTGTTTACAGGGTTTGATTTATAGGTAATGAGCTCTACTCAGAAGAAAGCCTTTGCAGCGGTTACTGTGGATATCCAGAGATTGTGCTCTTTCGGTTTCCATGCTGATACCAAAGTGGAGGTGTTTGGAGTAAGTTTGGCTGTAGACAGAAGTTTGCAGTGGCATTTCTTGACTGTACCAGAGTTTGTGCTGTGCACTCGGAAATAACCCTGAGGTGGCAGTGTTCGTCTCTCGGTGTCACCTTCGCATAGCTGGTGTGCGGGGTAGCCAGGACCGTTCACAGAAGTACCCGCTGTCCCTGCTGGCCTGCGCGACATCCCTGAGCTCTCTCATAATACTACACGTAAAAGGTAGAGCAGGGATAAAAGGGGCCCGGGACAGCTGCCATCTCTTGCTAGCTCTGCCGCTGTGCTCTGGGAGAACCAGGTCAAGTTACTTCACGTTGCCCTTCCTCGGTTTCCCTGCTTTATAATTATCCTCTGAGAATAATTATCCTGACTTTATTAAGTAAGTGGCTTGTGAGCTGTTCCTCTTATCTGATTGAAGAAAACATACAGAATTTTAGAGATTTAAAGGAAATTGGTTTGCCAGATGTGATCAAGACAGAAGTTGTGACAGAGGAAGATCTTTCAGGCTGACATCATCAACTGACTAAGGATTCAGAAAAACAGGGGTGGGTCTTTATAACAACCTCCTAAGTGAAGTTATTAAACGATTCTAAGAAGCAAATTTCCACCCAGAGATAAATTCACAGCTGTCACAGCCTGTAATAGTAAATGAAAGCTCATGACACGTTTTGCAAAGGAACAGTCGCATCTTACTGCTCTGCAAAGATCTTGAAACAGGAGCAGCATCCCTCCCACCCTTGCTGTCTTGTTCCCTGAATTACTAACCACAGCCAAGATGAACAAATGTATTAGCTTCGTGTTTCATGGCTCTTGATGGAGCATACCAGACGTGCGTAATGAGAACTAACGCACAGAGGCACTCCCTTTATGCTGAAAGAGAACCAGAGGCATTCGGATGGCCTCGCAGCCCTGATAATTAAGCCTGTTTCAAGTACTAAATGGAAAGGCTTCCAACCCGTATTTGCACTATAGATGGTGCATTATAATTTATGGTAGTGTCTTATGTAATGTTTATTGACATCTAGTGTCAGCAAGTCGGTTCTCCTGTGGTGTGACAGCTGATTGCAGTAAATCCGAAGGCATGGACTTAGTCACCACTTATTACGTGTTCAAATCACCGTTTGTTCTGTCCACGTGAGGAGCTTCACGTGTGTATATCGGCGTCTTGACCACACTTGGGTTACTGTAATCTTTGAATCAGCTTTGCGGAGGAAGCTCGGAGTTAATGCTGCAGTTCTTTAGCGTAGTTAACGCTCATCTGACGGCAGCCTTAATTTTCCCCAGTATATTCACAAAGCCCAGACAGAAATTACAGTTTCGGGCTCCGGTGCTGTAGGAACGAACGGCCTGGGAGAAGATTTTAAGTCCTTGCTGCTTGCTGAGCCAGCAGCGCCCCCTCCCCGGCCGTTCAAAAGCGGCCCCTAGGGAGCGACCAGGGCGGGCAAACAGGGCGGGCAAATAGGGCGGGCAAACAGGGCGGGCAAACAAACAGGGCCGGCGCGTCAGAAGGGGGTGGCGGGGCAGGGCGAGCAGGGAGGGCGAGCAGGGAGGGAAGGGGGCGCAGAACGTTGCCCCCCCCGCCCATACGAACAACTCCTCTAACGTCTGTCGACCCTTAGCTGGGCTGCAGTGCACTCTCTTTAGAAAGTCTGTAGGCACCCAGACTGACTGCCCGCTCAAAAATGCGGCAGTTCGGGTCTCTGGGTGCAGGGAGTGCCTGAGCCTGTCGCTGCCGTCTGAGGGAGGCAGAGGCGCCGCGTGTGTGAGGTGCGAGCAGGTGGACGGCCTGGTCCGCCTGGTGGCAGAGCTCAGGGAGGAGGTGGAGAGGTTGAGGGCTATCAGGGAGTGTGAGCGGGAGATAGACTGGTGGAGCGACTCCCTGCAGGGCCTGAAGGAGAGGTACCGGGCTGAGACACCCCGAATGGGGGTGGACCCCCTGCCCTGTCAGGCAGAGGGAAGGGACCTAGGAGTTGAGGAGGAATGGAGACAGGTCCCTGCTCAACCTCGCAGGCGACGCCCGCCCTACTGCCCTCACCTTCCCAGGTGCCTGTACACAACAGGTTTGAGGCCCTAGAGCTTGAGAGACCGGTGGGTGAAGATGAGGTAGAAAGTCTACCCAGGAGGATGCCTAGGGCGAGGAGGTCGACTCCATGCCTCAAGACTGCCTCCACCAAGAAAGACAGAAGGGTGATTGTTGTGGGCGACTCCCTTCTCAGGGGGACACAGGGCCCTATTTGTCGGCCTGACCCTACCCATAGGGAAGTCTGCTGTCTCCCTGGGGCCAGGGTCAGGGATGTTTCCAGAAAGCTTCCCAACCTGTTTCACCCCTCTGACTACTATCCGCTTTTGATAGTCCAGGCTGGCAGTGATAATATTGAAGAGAGAAGCCTGAAGGCTATCAAAAGGGACTTTAGGGGACTGGGACCTTTAGTGGATGGGGCAGGAGTACAGGTGGTGTTTTCGTCCATCCCTACAGTAGCAGGGAGGGGTACAGAGTGGACACGGAAAGCCCACCTGATTAACACGTGGCTCAGAGGCTGGTGCCAACACAGAAATTTTTTTTTTTTTTGACCATGGGGCGCTTTACTCGGCACCCGGCCTGATGGCCGCAGACGGGTCCCTATCTCTAAGGGGAAAACAGATCCTAGCCTAGGAGCTGGCAGGGCTCACTGAGAGGGCTTTAAACTGGGTAAGAAGGGGGACGGGGCTGAAATAAGGCCTGTTGGAGCTGTGCCAGGGGGAACAATGGCAAGGCCGGGGGGGAAGGCAATGGCCCAACTGAAGTGCATCTACACTGATGCACGCAGCATGGGTAACAAACAAGAAGAACTGGAAGCCATCGTGCAGCAGGCAGGCTATGACTTGGTTGCTATCACGGAAACGTGGTGGGACCACTCTCACGACTGGAGTGCTGCAATGCCTGGCTATCGGCTCTTCAGGAGGGACAGGCAGCACAGAAGGGGTGGTGGTGCGGCTCTCTATATTGGAGAGTGTTTTGATGTTGTGGAACTTGAGGCTGGGACTGATAAGGTTGAGTCCCTATGGGTTAGGATCAGAGGGAAGGCCAACAAGGCAAGCATCCTGGTGGGGGTCCGTTACAGACCGCCGAACCAGGATGAGGTGACGGATGAGGAGTTCTACAGGCAGCTGGCAGAAGTTGTGAAATCGTCAGCACTTGTTCTCGTTGGGGACTTCAACTTCCCAGGCATATCCTGGAAGCACAACACAGCCCAGAGAAAGCAGTCTAGGAGGTTTCTGGAGAGCGTGGAAGATAGCTTCCTGACGCAGCTGGTTAGAGAGCCTACCAGGGGAGGTGCCCCGCTAGACCTTCTGTTCACAAACAGTGACGGACTGGTGGGAGATGTGGTGGTCGGGAGCTGTCTTGGGCAGAGTGACCACGAAATGGTAGAATTCTCTATTCTTGGCGAAGTCAGGAAGGGGACCAGTAAAACCGCTGTCTTGGACTTCCGGAGGGCTGACTTTGAGCTGTTCAGGACACTGGTTGGCAGAGTCCCTTGGGAGGAGGTTCTGAAGGGCAAAGGAGTCCAGGAAGGCTGGGCACTCCTGAAGAAGGAAATCTTAATGGCTCAGGAGCGGTCAGTCCCCACGTGCCCAAAGACGAGCCGGCGCGAAAGAAGACTGGCCTGGCTGAGCAGAGAGTTGTGGCTCGAGCTTAGGAGAAAAAGGAGGGTTTATAATCTTTGGAAAAGAGGGCGGGCCACTGAGGAGGACTACAAGGATGTTGCGAGGCTGTACAGGGACAAAATTAGAAAGGCCAAAGCTCATCTGGAGCTAAATCTGGCTACTGCCATTAAAGATAACAAAAAACGTTTTTACAAATACATCAACACAAAAAGGAGGACTAAGGAGAATCTCCATCCTTTACTGGATGCGGGGGGAAACTTAGTTACAAAAGATGAGGAAAAGGCTGAAGTGCTCAATGCCTTCTTTGCCTCAGTCTTTAGCGGCAAGACCGGTTGTTCTCTGGATACCCAGTACCCTGAGCTGGTGGAAGGGGATGGGGAGCAGGATGTGGCCCTCACTATCCACAAGGAAATGGTTGGCGACCTGCTACAGCACTTGGATGTACGCAAGTCGATGGGGCTGGATGGGATCCACCCGAGGGTACTGAGCGAACTGGCGGAGGAGCTGGCCAAGCCGCTTTCCATTATTTATCGGCAGTCCTGGCTATCAGGGGAGGTCCCAGTCGACTGGTGGCTAGCAAATGTGACACCCATCTACAAGAAGGGCCGGAGGGTAGACCCGGGGAACTATAGGCCTGTCAGTTTGACCTCAGTGCCAGGGAAGCTCATGGAGCAGATTATCTGGAGTGTCATCACGTGGCACTTCGGGGCAACCAGGCAATCAGGCCCAGTCAGCATGGGTTTATGAAGGGCAGGTCCTGCTTGACGAACCTGATCTCCTTCTATGACCAAGTGGCGCGCTTGGTGGATGTTGGAAAGGCTGTGAATGTGGTCTACCTTGACTTCAGTAAGGCTTTTGACACCATTTCCCACAGCATTCTCCTCAAAAAACTGGCTGCTCTTGGCTTGGACTGGCGTACGCTTCGTTGGGTTAAAAACTGGCTGGATGGCCGGGCCCAAAGAGTTGTGGTGAATGGAGTCAAATCCAGTTGGAGGCCGGTCACTAGTGGAGTCCCCCAGGGCTCAGTGCTGGGTGCACTCGTGTCTGTATGATGGGTACCAGCAGAGCCCGTGGCAACTTGAGGCTGGCGAGCTGCTGGTACAAAAAGTTTGTGTTTCTCTCCTCCCTGCAGATACCTAACTCGTGAGCTGAGAGAAACGCTGGTGGTGGCTGGAATGGCCGAAAGGAGGCAGCTTGGGGGCTTTCCAGGGTTTCCAGTGAGCGTGTTCCTCCTGCACGGTGCCTGGTTTGCTGCAGGCGCCTGTGGTGTCCCGGGGAGCTGCCTGGCCCACGGGACCTGCAGGGACCTGCAGCACCCCTGGGGGGCAGGCCCACCTCCACCTACTGCTAGACCCCAGCCTGATGAGCACAGCTTACGAGATGGGACAGGAAGCGGGCTCGCGTTTATTTTTATCTTTCCTGGCCTCTTCTCAGTGCCAATGTAACGTTGCAGCAGGAAAATTCCTCAGCAGAACAGTCATGGGAGCTGGTCGAGCACAGCAGCGTTTCTCAACACTTGTCACTTGCAGGATGCCAAGCCGTATTAGCTTGTTCAGCGCTCGACAGCAGCGATGAACACCACGCCGATAGCTGACTGCTTTATTTCTGTAAAAAAAATGCTAACGAGCCCGTTGAAGCGTGCTGCAGAAGTGGCAGAGCTGGGACAGCTGCACAATTGCGGTTTCACTAGAGGTTTCCTTTTTTAAAACGCAGGTTCCTCTTCTCTGCCTGTTTTCCTCCCGTAGCTAAATGTCATCCCGGTCGGCGGAGCCCTGCACTAGCCCAGTGAGCAGCGCGGCAGAAGGGGAACTCCTCCGAGAAAACCAAAGCAGAGCGTTCGTTTCAGAGAAAGAAGCAAACAAACAAGAGAGAAGCAGGCCAAATGAGCTGCTGATGTAACTCCCTCGAAGCAAGTGATTCAGTATCTGAAATTTAATCTGTCTTCTGGCTGGGGCTGCTGCTGTAAACAGGCGCAGGAGCGGCTGCTCTGGGGCAGCACCTTGTGCCTGCGCCCTGCAAGCACAAAACAAGCAGCAATTTGTGCTTCGGTGCCATGCCGCCTGGCCTGCAACTGCTTGGGGCTTACCTGGAGGCTAATTTACTGCCGCTTATTTTCTGCTCTACCTCGAGGTAGATAAGAGTGGGTTTAGCCAACAAACCCGAGCGGCTGGCTAGGCCCCAGCATGTTTTTTGTGCTCTGGAGATGCTTGAAGGGCCGTGTGCTCAGGCATGGGGACATGCAGCCGGGGGTGATCACAGGCAGAAAGTGGGGTCCTGGAGCTGTGCAGGGGGCTCTGCTGCAGGCAGGTGGCCTTTTCACCATGGAAAAACAAGGTGTGGGGAGTGCTCCCCTTGAAGTTGCCTCTGCTGAGCTTGGTCTAGTGGCTGCTTTTCGTGCCCTTGGGAAGACACGATGTGACTTGCCCGGAGTTAAAAATAAAGCACCCGGCGATGCCAGCTTACAGGTCTGCAAAACTACGATGGCTCCATACACGAGTGCTTGTTTTGTGTAGTGTCAGGAAGACACAGAGTAATGTGAGAAAAGGGGGGTGTCTGAGGGGCACAGCTCCCCCTCCGCCCCCTCCAGCACCAAGCAGTGCTCGTCGGTGGAGATGAAGGTAGCTCGCAGCTGACGCTTGGGCGTGACTCATGTTCACACATTGCCCTGTAACTATTACGATTCTTACTTGTTTGTGGTTTTCAGTCATTGTCAGCAGCGTGTATGGTTACACCTCAGCCCCGCTCGCTTGCAGGTTGCCAACAGATGAGCTAATTCAGCCCGCTGGGCCGGGGCTTTGAATGGGCTCAGTGTCCTGGGCAGCCCCAACCGGCTTTAAACTCCCTAAAACTGGTGAGTGGCCTCGCTCATTGGGAGCGGGGCTGGGAGCCTGACTGCTGCACCTCCCACCTGCCCACAGAGCATCCAAAATGGTCATGCATTTCCTTCTTATATCCATTCTGGGATGCCTTTAATTTGCAGTGTTAGCAGCGGTTAGATAAGTCTGAACTGGGCCCAAATGGTCAACGGGGTGTGATGGGTGCCGTCGGGCTCCCAGGGCGTGGTTCGCCTCGGGTTGCACAAGTCCCCCCCTCAGACTCCATACAGCACACCGGCAACACGCGGCGCTGAGGAGGGTGCTGAGCTACGCTCCTTGCCCTGCTGGAGGAGCCAGGACAGGCAGCGGAGCTGTAGCTCCACAAGGAGCGCAGTTGGAGCCCACGAAATCAGCTCCTCAGCCAAATGCTGAGAAGAGAAGAGAAGAGAAGAGAAGAGAAGAAGAGAAGAGAAGAGAAGAGAAGAGAAGAGAAGAGAAGAGAAGAGAAGAGAAGAGAAGAGAAGAGAAGAGAAGAGAAGAGAAGAGAAGAGAAGAGAAGAGAAGAGAAGAGAAGAGAAGAGAAGAGAGAAGACAAAAGAAAAGAGAAAAGAAGAGAAAAGAAGAGAAAAGAAAAAAGAAAAGAGAAGAGAAAAAGAAAAGAAAATAAAGGAAAAGAAAATAAAAGAAAAAAGAAGAAAAAGAAAAAAAAACAAAAGAAAAGGAAAGAAAAAAGAAAAAGAAAAAAAAGAAAAGAAAAAAAAGAAAAGAAAAAAGAAAAGAAGAAAAGAGAAAAGGAAAAGAAAGAAAAAAGAAAAGAGAAAAGAAAAGAAAAGGAAAAGAAAAGAAAAGAAAAGAAAAGAAAAGAAAAGAAAAGAAAAGAAAAGAAAAGAAAAGAAAAGAAAAGAAAAGAAAAGAAAAGAAA
Organism: Anser brachyrhynchus; assembly: GCF_964034855.1. Taxonomy (NCBI): domain Eukaryota; kingdom Metazoa; phylum Chordata; class Aves; order Anseriformes; family Anatidae; genus Anser; species Anser brachyrhynchus. Next base: position 41,302,138 of record NC_137700.1, read on the forward strand.
AGAAAAGAAAAGAAAAGAAAAGAAAAGAAAAGAAAAGAAAAGAAAAGAAAAGAAAAGAAAAGAAAAGAAAAGAAAAGAAAAGAAGAAAAGAAAAAACTATAGTAGGCAGATCTCCTGCAAAAGTTGCCACCATTTTCCCTCTGGATGCTGCCAGCTGACTCCTGTGCTCTTCTGACAAGGACACCTCCACCTTTCCGTGTTGATGCCCGCTGGAATTCGTCGCGCTTCTCAGCTGGTGAGAGCTACACGTGATGTTCGCATCCTTACCAGCCGGAGTATATCTCGCGTAAAGCAGCAGTGAATGCCCGTCCTGGTGCAGGGTGGCTGCTCGATTGCAGACCCTTGGTTTCGTGGGGCGTTAATGGAGCTGCCAGAAATGACAGCCCTGCACACGATACAAGAGCTGGCTTTTATTCTCGCAGGCAGAGCTCTTTATTCTTCCTTGCTGGTTGAGACCTTCTAGCAAACGCTCATCTTTAAAGAGGACATTTGTCATCTTTTAACTCTGCAGAGATGTGGGGAGTCCTCTTTTACCGCAGCAAATGGGCTTGTGCTTTGAAAAGCCCCTTCCCAGACTTGTGACATGACTAATCACCCCTGCTCTCAGCAGCCCCCGAGTTTCATGATACAGGCACTTTGTACAAAGCAGCGTTTTAATGCACATCATCATTTAAAGTGGTGCCTCTTCGAAAGCACGGGAGCAGGCAGCGGGGCTGAGGGCTGGAACCAGGGGCGCTGCTTACCCCCAGCACTGCTGCACGCGTTGTCAAGTGACATTCAGATAAAGACGCTGCATGGTAGTGCTCGCAGCGTGAATTCAGCCCTGCTGAGTGTTCGCTTCGGGGCGCAGTCCCTCACAAAACACTCCCGTCCCTGTCCCCCACACCAAACCCTCGTCTCCCAGCGCCCGGAGCCGGGATGCACGGAGCTCCTTCCTCCCTTGCTGCCCTGTGTGTGGCGGTGTCCTTTACCTATATATGCTGCTAGTGATTTTTCCCTGTGTCCCTCCCACCCTTAAATACAAGCACTAATGCATTGATTCCCAGAGCGGAGCCCTGAAATACTCTCCTGCTGGAGGAGCCAGGCCAGGCACGGAGCCGTAGCTCCAGAAGGAGCGCAGTTGGAGCCCCCGGAAGCAGCTCCTCAGCCAAATGCTCCCCGGTGCTGTGGCAGCCCAGCTGTCAGCACCTCATGCCCGCCTTTGCTGACCAGGCGTGGTACAGACACTCACAGACAAAGCATTTTTTCAAGGAAGCAATATATATTGCAATTTGTGCAGAGGTCAGAGCTCCTGGAGCGAGTGGACGCTCCCCAGGAGCCCGGGTGGTCGCTGTCCAGGTGGAAAGAGGAGTCTCTGCTTCAAGCTTCCCTGCAGCGGTCTCTTCAGCTGCGAGCGGTGTGCCTCCCCCAGGGGTGGTTTTGCTGTGGAGAGGACACGGAGGAGCAGTTCCCGACCGAGCAGCGTCTTCTCCGTGGCCAGCGTGCTCGGCTCTGGGGCATGTGGCAAGCAGGGTGTCACTCAGTCAGCTTTGCAGCCACCGAAATCATCGCTGGTGTGGGGCTGGAAATCCCTCCTGTGCGTGCTTGCCACGAGGATGGTGGTCAGGAGGTGGGTGACAGCTGTCTTCAAGGCACGGGTGGCAAGTCGGTGCCTAACAGGATGCAGCACGCCGAGGTGTTTCCTGAAGAAGTGCAGCTCTGGCACAGCGCAGCTCTGCGGGCAGCTCGGGCTGCTGCTAACGACGGCCTCTGACTACTCGAAGGTCAGGAAGGTGTCCGAGTCGTCCAGCTTTACCCCGAGCATGATCTGGACGGAGAGGGTTTCCTCGGAGGCGTTGGTCATCCTGAGCTCGCAGAAGCGGGCGGAGGGCAGCACCGTTAGCTGCAGCTGGGACGACTGAGGCACGGCCGCCCAGGCTTCTGCCACCAGCTCCTGGAACCACTTTGCCGTCTTCCGCACGTTCAAGTAGGAGCCGCAGCAGAGGGTGTCCAGGAGGTTTGGGTCCTGATTTTTCAGGTCTTCCTCAGGACGGTGGAGGAAGCACAGCACGTCCCCCAGCAGCCGCTCCCGGGTGCACGTGCATTGCAGGTCGACGCGGAGGCAGGAGTTCCTGGCCAGCGTCTCCCCGTCGGTGCCCAGCTCCGGGTGGAAGGCGTGCCCGGGGGGTGGGCTCAGGGGCACGAGCAGGCAGTAGACGGTGTCGTTCTCGGTGGGACCGGAGACGCTGCCCACCCCAACGGGTGGCTGCAGCCGCGGCATGAACTTGTTCCCGGGGAAGCTCTGGCAGGCGCAGAGAAGGTTGTCCACCAGGTCCTCCACCAGCTTGCACGTTTCCTCCAGGTTCCTCACCGGCCACTGCAGGTACCCGTTGACAAGTCCGCGGGCATCCAGAGCATCAGTGGGGTCTTCCTCAGAGTCGTCGTCCTCCTTGCTTCCGGAGATGGCTGCCTCGTTTCCGCCGCGCAGCTCGCGGCACAGGTTCATGCCCACGCGGCAGAGCACAACGAAGAGGACAAGCTCTGCGGTCAGGGCCCAGAACTGCCAGTGCTGCAGCACCGACGGGAGCAGGGTTCCCACACGCGCCCAGCCGTGCTCCCGGTCCCTCTGCTCCACTTGCAGCAGCAGCTGCATCATGCGCGCTTGCAGCTCCTCGGCACGCTGCTGCATGCGCACATTCGTAGCCGCATCCAGTTCTCCGCCGACCTTCTGTGGGCTATGAATTAAGCCCAGGAACGTCCAGGCGAAGAAGAGTGCCGAAACCATGGTCTGGAAGAGTTGAGAGAGAAGGGGGTCAGCGGGGCCGGGTGGGAGCTGGCTGACCGCCGAGGGAGCTGGGGCGGGCGCCGCAGGCCCCTGGGGTCGCGTAGGAGAGGGGTGAGGGAGGTGGGAGGCAGCAGGGACCGCGGCCAGAGCCGGCGGCGACAGCCACGAGCCCTGCCCCGAGTGCCTGGGCCCTCGCCGCAGCCCCTTGGGGTGCCGGCGTTCGTGCCCCGGCCCTGGCCCGGCCCAGCCTTGCCCCCGCGTCACTCACCTCGCCAGTGGCTCAGGCCAAAGTGCGGCAGCGCTGCCCGCTGCTGCCTTTATAGCAGCCCCCCCATTGTGACACGTCCTCCGTGATGTCAGCTGCGCCCCCGCCCCGCCACAGCCCCCCGGCCGCGCCCTCAGTCCCACCCAGGCCCTGGCGTCGCCTGAGCGCCGGAGCTCCCCGAGCTCCCTTCGCACGGCCTAAGGGAGCCCCCGGGGCCATCTGCAGGAAGAAATTTGGGTGATGGAGCCCGTGGGCGCCGTGCTCCTCGTGTCTGCCTTGGTGCTGGCCTCGGGGCCTCTGTGGCAGCGGTGGCTGGGTGCCGGTGGCCGTGCCGGCGGTGGGATGGGGCCTCTCCCCGGCCGGTCCGTGTGCCTGCAGTGCCGGCGCAGTGCTTCAGAGGAGACATTTCTGGACAGGGATGAGGCTGTGCGGGAGGGGAGGTGCCCGGCACTGCCGGACGCTCGTTCCTGCCATGCCTGTGAGGAAAAATGTCAATAATTTTTTCAGACGGGGTCTTCCGTGAAGCTATTTTATTCGCGATTGCGGTGTTGAGCTTCTTCCTCCCTAGCTGCCCTCTGTGTGGCGGTGTCCTTTACCTACATAAGCTGCTAGTGATTTTCCCCTGTGTCCTCCTGTTGTGGTTTAACCCGGCTGGCAGCTAAACACCACACAGCCGTTCGCTCACCCTCCCCCCTCCCTCTCTGGGATGGGGGAGAGAAACGGGAAAGTGAAGCCTGTGAGTTGAGATAAAGACAGTTTATTAAGACAGGAAAATAATAATAACAATAATAATAATAATAGTGATAATGGTAATAGTATTAACAATAATAATGTGTAAGAAAACAAGTGATGCACAATGCAATTGCTCACCACCCGCTGACCGATGCCCAGCCTATTCCCGAGCAGCCGGCCCCCCCACCCCGGCCAGCCACCCCTATATATTGTTTAGCATGACGTCAGATGGTATGGAATACCCCTTTGGCCAGTTTGGGTCAGCTGTCCTGGGTCTGTCCCCTCCCAGCTCCTGCTGCACCCCCAGCCTGCTCGCTGGCAGGACAGAGCAAGAAGCCGAAAAGTCCTTGGCCTGGTGTAAACACTGCTCTGCAACAATTAAAACATCAGCATGTTATCAGCGCTCTTCTCATCCTAATCCAAAACATAGCACCCTACCAGCTACTATGAGCTACTTAACTCTGTCCTAACTGGAACCAGGACAGATATCCACCCCTTATTCCATACCATTTATGTCATGCTCAGGTTACACTCTGTCCAATACATTCTAATTAATCACCATTTTCATCTATGATATATAGCAATCATGGTAGTGATGACATACATTATTATATAATAATTAACATACTACAATTCAACTCATGGGCTATTCTCACCCAGTATCAAATCCCCTTGAGGTACACACCGGACCTCCCCATTCTTTTGCATTACCCACCAAGTGCATCCAGGTCCCTGAGCAAAAGCAATTCCACGAATGGGTTTGCCTTTTCCTGAGGCAGGAGTAGCCCAGACTGTTTTACCCAGCATGTTTCTTACGTGCACTACAGGAACTTTATCCCCTTCTACAGTGCGTAACAGGTTTGATTGGGCAGGTCCAGCTCGGTTGGCAGATCCCCTGGTATTGACTAACCAGGTGGCCTTTGCCAAATGTGTATCCCAATTTTTGAATGTCCCAGCACCCATTGCTTTCAGTGTAGTCTTCAACAGTCCATTGTATCGTTCAACTTTTCCAGAGGCTGGTGCATGATAGGGGATGTGATACACCCACTCAATACCATGTTCTTTGGCCCAAGTGTCTATAAGGTTGTTTCGGAAATGAGTCCCGTTGTCTGACTCAATTCTCTCTGGGGTGCCATGTCGCCATAAGACTTGCTTTTCAAGGCCCAGGATAGTGTTCCGGGCGGTGGCATGGGGCACAGGATATGTTTCCAGCCATCCGGTGGTTGCTTCCACCATTGTAAGTACGTGGCGCTTGCCGTTGCGGGTTTGAGGGAGTGTGATGTAGTCAATCTGCCAGGCCTCTCCATATTTATATTTCAGCCATCGTCCTCCATACCAAAGAGGTTTTGACCGTTTGGCTTGCTTGATTGCAGCACATGTTTCACAGTCATGAATAACCTGTGCTATAGTGTCCATGGTCAGGTCCACCCCTCGATCACGAGCCCATCTGTAGGTTGCATCTCTACCTTGATGGCCTGAGGTGTCATGGGCCCATCGGGCTATAAATAATTCACCTTTATGTTGCCAGTCCAGGTCCACCTGAGCCACTTCAATCTTAGCAGCCTGATCCACCTGCTGGTTGTTTTGGTGTTCTTCAGTAGCCCGATTCTTGGGCACATGAGCATCTACATGGCGTACCTTTACAACCAGGTTCTCTACCCGGGCAGCAATATCTTGCCACAATGCCGCAGCCCAGATGGGCTTGCCCCTGCGCTGCCAGTTGTTCTGCTTCCATTGCTGTAACCACCCCCACAGGGCATTTGCTACCATCCATGAATCAGTATAGAGATAGAGAACTGGCCACTTTTCTCGTTCAGCAATATCTAAAGCCAGCTGAATGGCTTTTACTTCTGCAAACTGACTCGATTCACCTTCTCCCTCAGCAGCTTCTGCAACTCGTCGTGTAGGACTCCATACAGCAGCTTTCCATCTCCGATGCTTTCCCACAATACGACAGGACCCGTCAGTGAACAAGGCATATTTCTTCTCATTTTCCGGTAGCTTGTTGTACAGGGGGGCTTCTTCAGCACGAACCACCTCCTCCTCTGGTGATATCCCAAAGTATTTGCCTTCTGGCCAGTCCATAATCACCTCCAAGATTCCTGGGCGACTGGGGTTTCCTATTCGAGCCCGCTGAGTAATCAGTGCAACCCACTTGCTCCATGTAGCATCAGTTGCATGATGCGTAGAGGGGACCCTTCCTTTGAACATCCAGCCTAGTACCGGCAGTCGGGGTGCCAGGAGGAGCTGCGCTTCAGTACCGACCACTTCCGAAGCAGATCGAACTCCTTCATATGCTGCCAATATCTCCTTTTCAGTTGGAGTATAGCGGGCTTCAGATCCTCTGTATCCCCGACTCCAAAACCCCAGGGGTCGACCTCGAGTTTCCCCAGGTTCTTTCTGCCAGAGGCTCCAGGTGGGACCATTCTCTCCGGCTGCGGTGTAGAGCACATTCTTTACATCTGGTCCTGTTCGGACTGGCCCGAGGGCTACTGCATGAACTATTTCCTGCTTAATTTGTTCAAAGGCTTGTCGTTGCTCAGGGCCCCATTCAAAAGCATTCTTCTTACGGGTTACTTGGTAGAGCGGGTTTACAATCAGACTGTAATTTGGAATATGCATTCTCCAAAACCCCACGACACCTAGGAAAGTTTGTGTTTCTTTTTTGCTAGTTGGTGGAGACATAGCTGTTATTTTGTTGATCACATCCATTGGGATTTGACGGCGTCCATCTTGCCATTTTATTCCTAAAAACTGGATCTCTCGTGCAGGTCCTTTAACTTTATTCTGTTTTATGGCAAAACCGGCCTTCAGAAGGATTTGGACTATTTTCTTCCCTTTCTCGAAAACTTCTTCTGCAGTGTCACCCCACACAATGATGTCATCGATGTACTGCAGGTGTTCAGGAGCTTCCCCCTGCTCCAGCGCAGACTGGATCAGTCCATGGCAAATGGTAGGGCTGTGTTTCCACCCCTGGGGCAGCCGATTCCAAGTATATTGGACTCCCCTCCAAGTGAAAGCAAACTGTGGCCTGCACTGTGCTGCTAGAGGGATGGAGAAAAATGCATTAGCGATATCAATTGTGGCATACCACTTGGCTGCCTTTGATTCCAGTTCATACTGGAGTTCTAGCATGTCCGGCACTGCAGCACTCAGTGGTGGCGTGACTTCGTTCAGGCCACGATAGTCCACTGTTAGTCTCCACTCACCATTAGACTTTCGCACTGGCCATATGGGACTATTAAAAGGTGAATGAGTCTTGCTGATCACTCCTTGGCTCTCCAGTTGACGAATTAGCTTATGGATGGGACTCAGGGAGTCTCGGTTGGTGCGATATTGCCGCCGGTGCACAGTTGTGGTAGCGATCGGCACTTGCTGTTCTTCAACCCTCAGCAACCCCACAACAGAAGGGTCCTCTGAGAGACCAGGCAAGGTAGACAACTGTTTAATGTCCTCTGTCTCCAAAGCAGCTATGCCAAAAGCCCAGCGGAACCCTTTTGGGTCCTTGAAATATCCTCTTCTAAGATAGTCTATGCCAAGGATGCACGGAGCATCTGGGCCAGTCACAATACGGTGCTTTTGCCACTCATTACCGGTTAGACTCACTTCAGCCTCCAATACAGTTAACTGCTGGGATCCCCCCGTCACACCATAAATACAGATGGGCTCTGGCCCTTTATAGCTTGATGGCATTAGAGTACATTGTGCACCGGTGTCTACCAAAGCCTTATACTTCTGTGCGTCTGACGTGCCAGGCCATCGAATCCACACAGTCCAATAAACTCGATTGTCCCTTTCCTCCCCCTGGCTGGAGGCAGGGCCCCTCTAGTCCTGGTCAGAATCTTCATTTCTGTGTTTAAAGGACTGCCTGCTGGAAGTTGGAGCAGCAAACCTTTCAGAGAACTCCTTTTTCCCAATTGTTTTCCTTTGCAATTCACGTACCCGTGCCTCTAGGGTCGCAGTAGATTTTCCATCCCATTTTCTCATGTCCTCTCCATGGTCACGTAGGTAAAACCACAGGGTGGCGCGGTGTGTGTGCCCACCATATTGTCTTCCTTGCATAGATGAACGTTTACCCCTAATAGCTGAGACACTGGTTTGTACAGGTGGGGAGGAAAATAAACTCTCTTTAAGTTGGTGGATCTCTTCAGAAAGTTTCTCCAAGGTATTCTCTTTTAGCTGGTGGACACTGGTTCGTTCAGGTGAAGGGGAAGATAATCTTTCTTCAAGTTGGTGGATCTTTTCAGAAAGTTTCTCCAAAGCATTCTCTTTTAGCTGGTGGACACTGGTTCGTTCAGGTGAAGGGGAAGATAATCTTTCTTCAAGTTGGTGGATCTTTTCAGAAAGTTTCTCCAAAGCATTCTCTTTTAGCTGGTGGACACTGGTTCGTTCAGGTGAAGGGGAAGATAATCTTTCTTCAAGTTGGTGGATCTTTTCAGAAAGTTTCTCTAAAGCATTCTCTTTTAGCTGGTGGACACTGGTTCGTTCAGGTGGAGGGGAAGATAAATTCTCTTTAAGTTGGTGGACCTCTTCAGAGAGTTTCTCCACAGCTGAGACACAGGCCTTTAGGGAAGAGGAGAGATTTCCTTCGTACTGCCGGAGTATTTTAGTCACTTCATTCACTGTGGGATTCTCCTCCGTTTTCCAGGCTAGCATTGCCAATGAGCTGGCATATGATGATGGGGCACTCCGTACAAACTTCCGCCACATGGGTAGTGTACACCGGACTGCATCTGGATCTGCGGATGTTTGTGCGTCGTCTAGGTCCTTATAAATTACTTCCCGTACGGCCAATTCCCTCAGGTACTGAATTCCCTTCTCCATGGTGGTCCATTTGCTTGGTAAACATACAAGTTCTTCCTTGAAGAGATACCTTTCCTTCACAGCTGACAGGAGACGCCTCCAGAGGCTGCGAGATTGTGCTCCATCTCCAATTGCTTTGTCAATGCATGCGTCCCTAGCAAGGGATCCCAGCCGCCTGGCTTCCTTGCCCTCCAATTCCACATAATTGGCTCCCGTGTCCCAGCACCGGAGCAGCCAGGTGACAAGCTGCTCGCCTATACAGCGACCAAAATCTTTTCGCACATCTCGTAGCTCACGCTGGTATAGAGTCCGGGTAATTACTGTTGATTTTTCGACATCCTCATCCTCATCTTCAGTCTTCTGCACCTTTGATGGCCGGTGTAGAGTCCGGGTAGTTACTGTTGATTTTCCGACATCCTCATCCTCATCTTCAGTCTCCTGCACCTTTGATGGCTGGTATGGAGTCCGGGTAGTTACTGTTGATTTTTCGCCATCCTCATCCTCATCTTCAGTCTCCTGCACCTTTGATGGCCCAGCCTCGTCTTCACTACGCCCAGACTTAGCAGAAGACTGTCTGCGTTTTAAACGACCTGAGCCTCTATACCATTTTTTCACCTTGTCTACAGGGGCAACTTGCACTGCTACAGCTCGTTTCTCTGACCCAGCCACAGGGTCTGCCACAGGGGTTGGAATACCCTCTGCGGGGTCAACTTGCACTGCTACAGCTCGTTTCTCTGACCCAGCCACAGGAGTGGGAGCAGCTGCACGAGCTGGGGCAGCTGCAGGAGCTGGAGCGGCTGCAGGGGCTGGAGCTGGAGCGGCTGCAGGGGCTGGAGCTGGAGCGGCTGCAGGAGCCGGAACGGCTGCAGGAGCTGGAGCTGGAGCGGCTGCAGGAGCTGGATCTGGAGTGGCTGCAGGGGCTGGAGCGGCTGCAGGAGCTGGAGCGGCTGCAGGAGCCGGAACGGCTGCAGGAGCTGGAGCTGGAGTAGCTGCAGGATCTGGAACTGGAGCGGCTGCAGGAGCTGGAGCGGCTGCAGGAGCTGGAGCGGCTGCAGGAGCTGGAGCTGGAGCGGCTGCAGGAGCTGGAGCTGGAGCGGCTGCAGGAGCTGCAGCTGGAGCGGCTGCAGGAGCTGCAGCTGGAGTGGCTGCAGGAGCTGCAGCTGGAACGGCTACAGGAGCTGGAGCTAGGTTGCTAGTAGCATCAATTGCAGCTCGATAGGCACAAGCCAGACCCCAGCACGCTACAGTGATTTGTGTCACTTTGGAACTGCCAGAGTCATGACACCTTTTTTTCAAGCATTCTGCCAGCTTTTTAGGATTTTGCAGTTGTTCAGGGGTGAATGTCCAAAACACTGGAGGTGACCACTGCTCTAGAAACCTGCCCATATCCTCCCACACTCCCTGCCACTCGCAACTACCCCGCCTCAAGACAGATCTCCGGATGAGATTCCTAAGTAGTTGTTTAACCCTCCACAAAATCTGAAGCGCATTCAGGAGACATAACAACAAGAGCAGGCTGGTCTGAGTATCCCAAGGATATTCAACATCTCGGAGAACCACCGTAACTAACTCGGGGGATAAGAGGGTGGTGGTGAAGGAGAAAGGGAGAGTGAACAGGTAGGGAAACATGTCTTCCCCTGTCCCCTTCACAGATTGGCTCCCTAACGAAAACAGGCAATAGGTGTAATTGCTAATAGTTTCCGAGATATGGGTTCCAAAGTATAGAGTCGACGTCAGTGCTGAGTACAAATACCAGGTTAAAGTCGTGACCAGATATTTCATCATTTCATAAGCCATTGTTACACCGCACAGTACCGTAACAATCTTAAACCAGGGCCCGGAAAGGATAAACAGTGCAACAGGGAGCACATACAGAAAGTAACGCACCATAAAACTCAATTTGGAATACAGGTACAGCAGACTGGAGATTAAGGCAATCAACATCGTGACTAGCAACTATTAAGCAGGTCCAATACTTATACCAATTTTAGTTTAACACACTCTGGTCAGATTTGTCGATATCTCAACCCTTCGGGCCCCACGTTGGGCGCCAAAAAGACTGTTGTGGTTTAACCCGGCTGGCAGCTAAACACCACACAGCCGTTCGCTCACCCTCCCCCCTCCCTCTCTGGGATGGGGGAGAGAAACGGGAAAGTGAAGCCTGTGAGTTGAGATAAAGACAGTTTATTAAGACAGGAAAATAATAATAACAATAATAATAATAATAGTGATAATGGTAATAGTATTAACAATAATAATGTGTAAGAAAACAAGTGATGCACAATGCAATTGCTCACCACCCGCTGACCGATGCCCAGCCTATTCCCGAGCAGCCGGCCCCCCACCCCGGCCAGCCACCCCTATATATTGTTTAGCATGACGTCAGATGGTATGGAATACCCCTTTGGCCAGTTTGGGTCAGCTGTCCTGGGTCTGTCCCCTCCCAGCTCCTGCTGCACCCCCAGCCTGCTCGCTGGCAGGACAGAGCAAGAAGCCGAAAAGTCCTTGGCCTGGTGTAAACACTGCTCTGCAACAATTAAAACATCAGCATGTTATCAGCGCTCTTCTCATCCTAATCCAAAACATAGCACCCTACCAGCTACTATGAGCTACTTAACTCTGTCCTAACTGGAACCAGGACACCTCCCCACCCTTAAATACAAGCACTAATGCATTGATTTCCAGAGCGGAGCCCTGAAATACTCTCCTGGCTTTGCACACAGGGAAGAGAGGAGCAGAGGTTGAAAGTAACGCTGTGAGGTCAATTGCTCGCAGGCTCAGTTCGCAAGTACTTGAGCATTACATGGAAACATATGTTCAAAATGCAGCTCACAGCCGCCACAGGGGCATCGGCGTGGGCTCAGCACTGCTGCAGATGAGGTCCCAGCTGTCCTGAGGCAGGAGCTTGGAAAACCAGTGTGCCCTGAGGAGCGTTTGGGCATCGCTTGCTGAGCGCGGGGAGGAGATGCTCCTGCGCAGGGCGGCGCTGACCTTTCCAGCGTCAAAGCATCCTTCCTGGCTCCGTCTGGTGAGGATGTTCTTCCCTGTTAACCTGGCGGTGACGTCCCTGCTCGGGGGAGCTGTTAGCCCAAAATTCAGAGGCCTGTGCTCTCTGTAGAGCAGAGACACAACGGTGGGCATCAGCGGGGCGCCGCTGCTCCCTGCTGAAGAGAGCGGCGAGCACTTGGCACCCGTTAGGGGAGCAAAAGGACAGTTTTTGGCTGAGGACTCTGAGGCCACCTCCTGTTCATACAAAGCGGGTACAAAGGCCTCGGTTGAAAGAAAAACCTGTCTGCATTTAAATCAGCCTAATTAAAGTGGCTTTTTCCAGGAGCAGCGCTGAGCTGGCAGGCACACCGCGCTGCCTGCCCGGAGTGATTTGCGCAATTACCATCCTTTGTGTTTATCTGATGGGGTTTTTCTTGCAGCAGTCATTTATGGGTTACTGCTTCTGAAGACACCCACGTACCGTGCATTATTTTATGTTTAGAAGTAGGGGGACAGATGTTTACCTGCTGTAAATAGCGGAGCCTAGGATAGTTTGGTGGAGCTCTGCTGATTTACACCTGCCGGTGCTCTGGCCCGCCGGGCGCTGGGAAGGAGCTTAGCAAGTGTAAAAGAAAAAAATGATTTCTCCATCCATCTGGAACACATTGCGTACATCGGGGGAAGGAGAGGCATTCGTGAGAGTGAACGCTTCATTTATCAGTGTGGGGCTATTGAAAAGACTGGCTGTGGCCGGGATAATTATAACCGAGATCAGTCTTCTTGGAATAGAAAAGTAATGACAACCCTAATTTTACCAAATCCTCTGAAATTTACTGTCTATTTATTTAACACCCTGGACCCTTTCCTGTGTCAGAGAACCAGCTAGATTTATGGAGGTGCAGTTCAGTAATCTAAATACTTGGGAGTTCATCCGCACAGGCCGGGGGCTGCTCTGGTTATTCTCCTTGTCACCGCTCCGGGGCCGTGGGAACAGGGAATGCAGACGGCAGTGCAGCAGAGGCCTCGGGAGGCACTGGCCAAAAATCAGGCTCAGTCACTCAAAACTCTCTCCTGCCACTTGTTTTGCAGGCAAGAAGTACCTGGCCCTTGGAGGCAGCTTTTGCTGTCGGTGCTGGTGGGAAGGGAACAAAGCTCCTCTTGTCCCCGCTTCAAGGAGTTTCCTA